>NC_045625.1:43281902-43906902 GCF_009829155.1 Mustela erminea
AAGTGATTTACTTTCTCAAATACTGGCAAAGCTTTCAAACCAAAGGACTTCCTTCTGGTATATAAGGTAGAGGAAGCAGTGTGTGACAGACTAAAGTGAATACTTTATGTTTAGGTGGGTTTGAACACATCTAAGTTAACTGTTACTTTGATAGAAAAGTGTTTCAGGGGGAGTTACGGAGATGAAAGCACAAATTTGTATAGCATAAGCTTATGGAGTGGGTTTCAGTAACTTGGATATTGTTACAGAGGCAATACTACACAAAGGAACCATGTTCACTTAAAACAAAACCCATAGAAGTTGCACAGTTGAGCCCTGAGGATATTAAAACATTACTAGTGACCAGGAAGGAGAAACCAAAGAATCATTGATCTTCTCGTTTGATGGATTTAACTTTTATTATGAAAGCCTTTGTTGTCTTCTAAATCCATGGCCTTTAACATATTCTTATAATTTGTCTGTTCACTACCATTATTAATCCATAGATGATTTTGGTTCATCAAATATTGCAGTCAGTGGGGGGCTGCCATATATATCACATAAAGATCATCAATTGAAAAGTATTTTTTTTTTTAAATACCGTGCTCATAGACAACTTATGTTCATTCAACAAAATTGGGATGCTGTTAACAAAAGAGGATACAATTGAGGTTAGATTGGAAGAAAAATGAAAAAAAAAAAAAAAAGGAAGGAAAAAAATAAACAACCCAAAACAAAAGATGTCCCTTGTAAGAGTTGAGACTGTAGATTTACTATAATCTATGGTAAATTACATTTGAATGGATACTGAAGGTTCAACCCAAGACAAGGGCAGTAGAAATGGAGGGGAAGAAAGTGATTTGAAAGATATTTAGGAAATGAGGTTCATTGGAGCTCATAATGTGGTATAGAGGGCAGAGGAGGAGAGAAGAGAGAGGGGTCAGGATATTTCTTAATATTTTTGGCTTAGAAGACTGGGTGAATGTTAGTGCCCCTCACAAATGTAGGGACAATAGAAGGATACAGTTTGCTTTGGGGAACAAATGGCAAATCTACTTTGACACTTTGCATTCAAGACCTGTACGGGCATCCTTGAGGTGAGATGCCTAGGAGCCAGGTAAATATCTAGGTAGATGGATCTACAGCACAGGGGTGACAGTGAAAGTTACAGGAATGGATGGGATTTCCAAGGGACATCAAAGAATGGGAAAACAGGATAGTGTCCCCATGAATACTCTCTTTAGGAAATAAAATAGGGCAAGCTGATGTAGCTGTCTCCAAGACTTTGGGATTGAAATTTAAAACAGAGGTGGCTCAGTTGGTTAAGCAGCTGCCTTCGGCTCAGGTCATGATCCCAGCGTCCTGGGATCAAGTCCCACATTGGGCCTCTTGCTCGGCGGGGAGCCTGCTTCTCCCTCTGCCTCTGCCTGCCATTCTGTCTGCCTGTGCTCTCTCTCTCTCCCTCTCTCTCTGATAAATAAATAAAATCTTAAAAAAAAAAAACCAACCAACCAAACAAACAAACAAAAAAAACAGAGCTTAGAAATGGGGCTTGGTTGGAGAGGGATAACTCTTCTTTGAGATAGAAAGGGCTATGAAAAGGACTTTTGGTTGAGATTACTTATGTGTGGTCTTTTGGGGGAGTTTTGGAGGCAAAAAAGCGAGTAATAGAGAGTTGAGGGAGTTAATACATCTCCACGAATATCTGTCATAGAATTATAGGATGCAAAATTATAGCATCACGTTTGTAGAAGTTGTCATGTTATTGGTCTCAATTCTTCACTTCTTTCCTATATTACATCCATGCTCTTCGCTATGTAACACTGCAGTGCCTTTCCATTGTGGGTGGAGTGTGTATTACATTAATATTAGACTTGGCCATGTGAATTGCTTTTGACAATATGATGTTGGTAGATGTGATATGAGCGGGGAAAGGTCTTCTGTACTTGTATAGTTTGGCTGGATCACCACAAGGTGATTGTGTCTTGATTACGCACTTCATCTTCAGCCTGGGCTCCAGAATGAGTATATGCAAAAGCACAAGTGACCTTAACATGAAGGAGAAGATCCCAATATACACTGCTTTAGGAAAATGAACTAAGACAGATCAAGTGTTCTAGCCTGCTCTCAGCCACTACTCAGGATAAGTCTAATTATTCTTTTGCAAGAAAGTCCTTTATATGTTTGAAGAGTCATTCCCTTTAAGACAATCTTTTTCAGATTCAATGTAGTCAACTAGCACTTGACTACTATTCCCCAGCCTTCCATATGTCTACTAATTTTTCAGGGGCTGAAAAGCTACTGACTACATTTCCAGACCTCTTTGAAGCTAGGATTAGTTGCAAGGTGGATTGTTTCAGTGAGATGCACTAGTATGATATTTGGGAGGCAGAAGAGAGGTGGAAGCTATTTTAAGCTGGGAAGCAAGCTCATGCAGGTTTAGAGGCAATCGCATTGACCCGATCAGCATTCCTCTCTCTAGCCACCAGCTCCTAACATGTTAAGAAGCAGTAATGGCAGTGGCAGTAGTCATAACTTCCTGATCTGAATGGTTATGGTGGTACCTCTTCAGGTTGGATGTGTGGTACCTTCTTGACTTGCTGCCTATGCTTCTTGCCTTATTTCTGCAATTCTGGGCTGAATTCCCTGAGTTAAATCCCTTTCTGCTTGAAATTTCTAGAGTGATTTCTATTTCCCTGACTGATTCATAATCTACACCTTTCTTTTTCCATTTCTTTTTTGGACCCAGGTGTGGTATCTGGTCATTCAACTGTTTGCAACCAATTTGCATTGGAATGCAAGTCAATTTAGTCAATAGTCCCCCTTTTCAGCTCATCGGATTTATTTATTTTTGGAGCAAGATGTTTCTGATGGAAGCAGTATGTTAATTTATATTCTGGCGTGGGCCCTTGATCTTACAGTGGGTGGGTATTTTGAATATGACTGGTTTGCTCAAAAACCACAGGTCATGTACTTTGTGTTTTCTTCCTCTAGGCACTAAAACTGCTTCTTATTTTATTTTTATTGATAATTGCAGTTTTACCCCAGGGAGCATATGTCTCCGGGGCTTGCATTATCTATTTGTAATGGAAAATTTCTTAAAAAATTAGGTGACTTTTCCTAACTCATTTTTTGTTTCTTTTTCTGAAATAATCCTTCTTAAAAGTAATTACTTCTTTCATTAACAAAGCAATGTGTGCCCATGATAAAATAAAAGTTTTAGCACTTTCATTAAGTTTAAGCACAAATAATATAATACGAAAAATACAAATTCCTTTATCTCTCCAACTCCTTTGCCAATGTCTCCAAAGTAACTGTTGATAGTATTTTCATTAAAAAGTTATTTATTTTTCAGGGGAAATAGCCTTAACTGAACCTCACAACTGTAGTTGTGCCATTACTTTCTTCACCCGGGGTGGATAATGTGAACTTTTATATTTATACCATTGCAACTCTGTCACAGTGACCTTTTCAAGAACCAACGCAGCAGGTAGATTTGGCGTTTATGCTATTGCCGCAGGATGGGGATTTAAGTTTAATGTCAGTTTTTTGATCAATTTATGGGTTATCTGTATTGACAAGATAAATAATGAACCCATTAATTATAGAACCAAGAAGTAAAGCTAAATTTTTTTTAGCTATTGTTCTTTCCAAAATCTTTAAAAAAAAAAAAAAAACTTTTATTAAAAACAAAAGTCCAGGGGCACCTAGGTGGTTCAGTGGGTTAAAGCCTCTGCCTTCGGCTCAGGTCATGATCCCAGGGTCCTGGAATCGAGCCCCGTGTCTGGCTGTCTGCTCAGCGGGGAACCTGCTTCCTCCTTTCTCTGCCTGCCTCTCTGCCTACTTGTGATCTGTCAAATAAATAAAATCTTAAAAAAACAAAACAAAACAAAACAAAAAACAAAAACAAAAGTCCACAAGGCGGAAAAAAAAGAGAAGGAATGACTATGTATTAGAAAACCTCAAATTTAGAAAGCCGTTAAAGAGAATCTGCTTTTTCTGAAAGTATTTAAACAAGCCACTATATCTGTTCATTGTGATTGGTGTCATCAATGAGCCTGTCTTTGTGTCAAGTGTTTTTCCCCCACTTAATAATTTCATAATCTCATTCACACAGATTCACAAGTGAAAATTAAAGTGACACTGATTTAAATGTGCAGGTCGAACACGTAGGACACATTCCAATCCAATTTACCTGTCCAGAGACCAAGGTGTAATTGGAAAAGGAAGTTATTTAAAGTTAAGAGTAAACATTTCAGTTTTCTGAGTTTCCTTTCAAATCATATTACTGTTATTTCTGTTTCGTCCTGAGTGAAAATGGGTGCACCTAAGGCTAAATGGAGACTTCTGTTCCTCACTTGATATTTCTGGTGTGACTGTGGTTAATGATCTACAGGGAGGTAGGGTTTGTGTCTTCCTAAATGGGCTCTCCAGGACTGGGTGGCCATTTGTACAAAGTGGCAAGAGCTCAGTGACCCTCTGAAACTGGATGAGAGTGGAGAGCGAGGGTGGGAGTAAAATTGTCATGGGCCTGGTTTCACTAATGCCTGGAAGAGTGGAACTGGGGTGATATTGAGCTGGTATGCCCCAGGACAGCCATATATATTGTGAAAACAATTGCAAATATTGTGAATATTGCAAATATCTGTGATTTGAGCTCCTCCCTGCCCTGTGATCCTCCTCACGATCCAGAAACTGAAGAGTGAATATATAGTGCTGTACGGAGACTAGAGATCTCTGAGCTAGTGTCCTGGCCAGTGTTATTTCTATGGGCTGCTGTCTGTACAGTACCATTTGCTAAATGCATTGAATATCGTCCCTGGGTTTGGACCCACCAGAACTGGATCTTTTAAGACCTTGGTCTTCCACCAGAGCCCTCATAATTTATGTATTCCCAAATTGGGTTGTCCATTGGTCCCGTCATTCCATCGAACCACCCTAGTAGTTTTAGGATATTAAGTTATGACCTTTAATCCGAGCAGGGGGTTTTGTAAGTCTCCTATGGTTTTATAGTTTTTATGGGGGTCTTGGGGGGGTGCAGAAAAAGAAAAGAAATAAATTTGGTGTGTTTTTTTTAATGTATCTTATTTATTTATTTATTTGACAGACAGAGATCACAAATAGGCAGAGAGGCAGGCAGAGACAGAGAGAGGAGGAAGCAGGCTCCCTGCTAAGCAGAGAGCCTGATGTGGGCCTCCATCTCAGGACCCTGGGATCATGACCTGAGCCGAAGGCAGAGGCTTTAACCTACTGAGCCACCCAGGCGCCCCATTAAATGTATTATTTTTAAGTAAAAGATTATTTGAGAAAGAGAGAGCAAGTGACCTTTCCTTCGCATGTGAATGGGAGGAGAGGCAGGGGGAGAGAATCTCAGACTCCCCGCTGAGGGCAGAGCCCAACTCTGGGCTCAGTCTCATGACCCAGAGATCCAAGAGTCAATGCTTAACTGAGTGAGCCACCCGGGCACCCCAAGAAGTTTGACTGATTTACTCTAAGTCACCTAAGATTTTGTTTTTTCCCTTATAACTAGGGTGAGGATGAGGAGGAATAATTTGAAGAAACTTCACTTTAAAATCTTTACCCTCCTATTCTTGTCACCAGGCATCAGCAGGCAGATTTAAAGATAGCATCTTTCATCAGCAGTTCTCTTTGATTTGTGACTTCATACTTCAAATAAACCTCAGATATTAACTAAAACTTTCAGACTCAAGGTACCATCATAATTGTTTTTCTTTGCAGTGGTTGTGATTTCTAAGGAGTATTTAGTTTGACACCACCAGCTAAAATCCTGTGTGGAAAATGAACAAACAAACAAATAGTAGTTGGAAACTGTTGTCATGATCTCTTTTCTAGTTGAATTTATTATGATTATTATTTTTTTACCATAATAATTGGTCTATTCTCTTACTAGTCAGTAGTAAATGTGGCCTACAAGGATGATCTTAATTGTGGTCTGGAATTATCTCCCCGCTCCTCCCCTGCCCCCCAGCAGTGATAAAACATCTTGGGCTACAGGCAGTAGTTATGGACAAGTTGAGTCAGTTGGAGGGGTGAGGAGTGGGAGAGGGCTGGTAGAGGCATTCACTCCATTAGTTCCAGTCACTACCAATCTGACAGATCCCCAGAGTGTGGAGAATAAGAACATGGAGATGGCCAACTTCCCGAGCTCCAGTTGTCTTTGCTAGGGATTTTTTTTTTTTTAATGGAAAAAAGGAAAACAAAACCAGACACCTAAATATAGAAAACAAACTGGTGGTTGTCAGAGGGGAGATGGGTGTGGGAAATGGGTGAAATAGGTGATGGGGATGAAGAGGCCTGAACTTCGAACAAAACAAAACAGCAAAAAACAAGAAGGAAAGGAAAATGGGACAAAGGAAAAAAATCTGATTGTGGGAGTAGTTCCTTTGGGGAAGTATGATTCCACCCCTAGTATTAACAACCTCCAGACTCCTTAAAAACTGTGAATTAAAAATAAAATTAAAAAATTATTTTATTTTATTTACTTATTTGACAGATGAGATCACAAGCAGGCAGAGAGGCAGGCAGAGAGAGAGGAGGAAGCAGGATCCCTGCTGAGCAGAGAGCCCGATGCGGGGGCTCGATCCCGGGACCCTGAGATCATGACCCGAGCTGAAGGCAGAGACTTTATCCCACGGAGCCACCCAGGTGCCCTAAAATTAAAAATTTAAAATAAAATTAGCCACCCATATTTTGTATTTCTCTGTTACTTAGAGCCAAACTTATTCTAACTAACTGAGCTTCTGGTATTGCTTCCACCTTAAGGATCTAGGCCTTTACCTTGTCCTTCTGTTGCTCTGTAGCATTACATCCCTATCTATCTATCTGTCTATCTATCTATCTATTTATTTATTTAATAAGTGCTCATTGAATATCTACCATCCACCAGGCACCAGATTAGGCACTATATACTCAGTGGTTAGCAAAACAAACGTCGTCTCTATCATTTAGAGCTCACAGTCTAGTGAAGGAGACAGACAATAAAATGTGAGAAATAATCTTTTATTTCCTGCTTGTGCTGTATTTTCCCCTCTCTTGAATTATTCTTTAATTTGTATCTTAAACTCAGAGGAAAGGGCCTTATAACTTCATCATTTCCTGAAATATAGCCACGTTGGCACATAGGACTTTCAAAATAAGAACTCTTCTGAATCCAGCTACTTTCTTTCCACGTAAGATTTTAGAGATCCTGTATCACATTCCAGTTTTTAGTAGCCAGCAGGTCTTCAATTGGAGTATTGTGAGGTGTGTGAGGGTGTGTGTGTGTGTGGGTGTGTGTGTGGGTGTGTGTGTATGTGCGTGCACACGCATGAGTTCTGGCTTCTTGCCTCCCTTTGTGATTTAACAGATGGTAGGCTTTCTTTCTGTCTTTATCCTGCCTCTGCTAAAATTCGTATTTGTTCCATAATTGCCTTTTTGATGGCCTTCAACCACCTTATAGCTTTCCTAATTAGGTATTATCTAACCCACAAGTTGTCAGAATGTTGGCCAAGACCACTTTTTCCCTCAGGGGTTCTGTTAGGACCAAAGTAGACCCCGTCTTCTTTATTGATTCCATTGGCTATGTGGATCCTTAGAGCCACAAGAGATAGCTGTGCCCAACACTTAGATCTGTTTCCTTGTTTTCTTTCACTGATACTGTAACTGACTTGTGTAGGTATCTGTTCCGTAACTCTTCATGCCTTTGGTGTACACATTCCCTCACTGATCTGTGTTTTGGTTTCAGTCTTCCTTTACTTCCTCCCTCCGCCACGGTGCTGCATCTCCTCTTTGCTCTGCCATGTGTGATTGTAACGACTTTCCAGCTGGGCTTAAAAGCAGCCAAGGTGTCCAATGCGTGATTTCCTTTGACCAAGTTCTTTACCAAAAGAGCAGTATTTTAATAGGCACTGCGTCTTTGTGTGGTATTTTTCATTTAGCTAAGAAGTCTGTTTGGTCTGTCACTGTATCCTTATTTTTGGACCCCTGGCTTTGGTAATTCTTTTATCACACAGCTCTTTTTCAGAGATTCAGTTATGGCTGCATGAGTAAAATCCAAAGAACATTCCTTTTTCCAAAAGCAAGTATCTAGAGTTGAGAAGCAATATTTTGGCCCTGGAAGCAGCTAAGAGAGAACAGTTGGACTTTATGTTAAAGACAGGAAATGGTTTATTGACTTCAAAAAGTTTAGTTCGTTCTGAAACAATCCAAAAGAAGAAGTGACACTGGGTCTCTTAAATTCAAGAAACAATAAATTTCAGTTATTGGCATAAACATTAAGTATCTTGATATGTAGAGCTGCAGTCTGATAATATTGCTAAATTTGGGTTCATATGACAAGATATTGAGAAATCCAGGAAATTTATGACATGTTAGGGCAACGTGCTATGTCATTTAATTGATGAAAAATCCATCCTCTTTGAATCATGTTATGAAAACTGCTAGCAAAGAAAAAAAGAGTCCAAAATTCAGGATAGATGGCTGGAATTTTTTGGAGGCAAATACTAATGAGGCTATAGCAATTCTTTCACAATCCCAGTCTCTTCCCTTTGAGCAATGGAAGTTGCATTCTTGAGTTTGTGGAAGTTCTCAGAGGTACTGATGACTTGACCATCCAAAATAGAAAATCTCAGGCTGTGTGTATTGAAGCAGTCCTCTTTGTACACACATCCCAATGTTTTCGGTCCTTATAAGAGCACAAATGAACAAAAGGGAACCAGTTGTTTTGAAAATAGGGTTCTGAGTTAGGTTTACCTAGCAAATGTTGGAGATGGTTTGCCAGTCTGGGTGTTTGTTTTAGTGTATATACCAGATTTTCTCTCTAATGATATTTTAGAAAATTCTCTGCCAGAATTTCATTTTGTTTCTTCTTTCAGATACTATCTCTCCCATTGCTATTTTCTCTTCATTATGGGTTTAGATGTTCTTGCTTTTTACATGCCTAATTATTTTTATTGGGTGTGAGATATTGCGAGGTTTATCTTGTTGAGTGCTGAGTTATTTTTGTATTTCCATAAATACTATTGGGCTTTGTTAGAGTACACAGTTAAGTTACTTAAAAAATCGTTTGGTCTTTTGGATATGGTGAGATGAGACCTATTTTCTGCCACTACTGAGGCATTACCTTCCTCATGAAATTTGAAGACTTTTTGTTTCAACCTGTGAGGGCAGGAATAATTCATAGTCCTGTATGAGCAGTCTGGATTGTTCCCTCTTATCCCTTTAGGTAATTGCTTTCTGTGGCTTCACATAGTTTCTTCACTTACACGGACTCAGCTGAAGACTGAAGGAGGCCCCTTGGCAGATCTCCGGTGTTCTCTTTCTGCGTGGCTCTCTCTTCTCTAGTACACTGGTTGTCATGACCTTCCCAGACAATGAGCTCCTTCTCCTTCACTGTGTTGGATGAGGTCCTTATGCGGATGTGACGGCCAGTTGACTCTCGAGGCAACTGGGGACTCCTCACCCTCTCTACTGTGCTTGGAATGCATGTTCCTGTCACACAGTTGCCACTTCATGGACATAGCCTTGAGAGACTAATGTGTTGTTGAGACCATCTGGACTGTGTACATGACTGAATGCTGTTAAGGCCTCCGTATAGGCTCTTCAGGTGGGTGGGTGTGGAGACATCTGCTTATCTTGAGGCTGCCCAAGACAAGTCTCCTGTGTATGTACCCTTGCTTGTTAAAACCTGCAGCCTATGAATCTGGGAGTGGTCTTCCTCTTTCTTCACTCTCTCTTTGCCTTCTGTATGTGGGGGCTGATTTTATAATTTATCTGAGATTATGAACAAACAAACTCAGAATATCAGTACTTCCTGGGTACTTCCTTCCTGTCCTGCAGCCTGAAAACTCTTTCAAGGCAAAAGATGGGGGACGAATAGGGCTAGTCGAGTTAACCTTAGTTGTTGCCCCATCTTACGGATCACTGTCCTATGCTGCCTGATATTCAGTGTCTAAAAAGCATATTTTGGGGGGACTTTTTTTTTTTTTTTTAGTTGTTTCAAGTAGAAGGGGGAAATCCAGTCCCTGGGACTCCATCTTGCCAGAAGCTTTGTGTATCATGATCACACCAGGTAAGTTCGCTGAGCAGAGTCTCCACACAAAAGGGGTCTTGCCTCAGCATCCTGGTGTCTGAGAAATAGAATCAAAGGGATATAAGCTCATCCCAGCTCTTAATCATTCAGTTACACTGCTACACTAGTTCCATCTCTTCAGTCAGTCATGGTTCCAGATGGCATCGCTGAGAGGATTTATTCTTTGGTCATTCACCCGTCCAGCTATCCACTAACTATTGGATTAATATCTTTTATATAGTAAGACTCAGTTGTTGGAGAACAGAGAGAAGAAGACCAACTCCTTCTGGGATCCTACATTGTAGTTGGGGAAAATAGCTGATAATGATCCATATGGTTAATTGTAATAGATGCTAAGAAGTAAGAACAAAGGAGACCGTGAGGGAACCTAAGTAGGGCACTAACGTGATCTGGAGAATTAGGAAGGTTTCCCTGTGGAGGTGACAGAGAAGCTGGGACTTGTAAAGAGGTGATTATAAGATAAGGCTCTTTTTCTCAAAAGGACCCGAACTAGTCCAAGATATTTTATTGAGCATTTAATATGAACTTTAGTGTCTGATTATGAAAATGCTCTTATTATCCAATGGTGCAGAGAAAGACAGTAAAATGGAAAATGCATATTAAAAGTTTACTAAATCATTAGCCTTGGATTAGAAATTTTAGGTTAAAGCATTAGTCGTGATTTAGCTTGGGTTGTGGAACTCCAGATGATTTTTCTTATTTTAACATTTCTGTTTTCTCCTTAGTCTTTGATGTTGGTTGCGTTGCTTGTATAATTAGAAAAAAAGGGAAGCAGCAGAGGAAAAGAAAAAGGGATTTTATGCAGTACAATAGAGGTGCTGCTTTTTTTTTTTTTTTAAGATTTTTTATTTATTTACTTGACAGACAGACAGAGATCACAAGTAGACAGAGAGGCAGGCAGAGAGAGAGGGGGAAGCAGGCTCCCTGCTGAGCAGAGAGCCAGACATGGGGCTTGATCTCAGGACCCTGGGGTTAAAGTGGGTTAAAGCTGAAGGCAGAGGCTTTAACCCACTGAGCTACCCAGGTACCCTGAGGTGCTGCTCTTTAATGGTATATCATGGCCTGATCCTTTAAGTAGCACACTGTGTCGTCACATGTCTGTGGAAAAACATCAATGTTGTTTCTTTCTCTCATTTTTAATCAATCTTGTTTCTAAAGACGCATTGTCAAGCTGACCAAATGAAGCCATTTTACTGAGCATTTAGAAAACAAGTTCAAAAGAGGATTTTGTCTTCGATTTCTGTAACTGTGAAGCTTGCCTTTGAGACTGGTCTTGAAGGGCGCAGGCAGATGTGCTTGGCGAGCTGGTGGTGAGCCTGTGTCTTTTCTCATCCAGGCTGTTGTTTGGCATGTGTGAATCATGGCAGCTCTGCTCCTAGAATCGTGTGGCAAGATCAAAGGGAAGGAGAACGGGTAAAGCTCTACGTCTGCTCCTATTTTTAGGCAAAACTCTTTTTGCAGTCAGAAGCGTGACTTTTCTATGTTTGGAGCTTTTAATCGACATGTACTTTTTTTTAGAACTTGGCATGCAGACCACTTGTGGGTTCACCTGGCAGGATATGGGACCAATTTGGAGTTCTGGACTATTTACTGACTGTGTTTGTGAAGAAAGTGATGGGTTTCTTGGATCATTTAAATTTAATTTTTAACCTTATACCAACATGACTGAAATTCATAGAATATAGCATTTGTAATCCCTGTAGGAGGATTGGCTGGAATTACTCAGCTCAGGAACAGTTTTTCAAATTCATGCATATGAGTGCCTGATAAGAATTATTGGTAGCAGGGTTGGATATTTTGAGATTTTGGTGGCTGTCTTGATATCAAGGGCCACATCTTAAAGCTCAGAAAGCCACGGGCATGGGGGGAGGATCACTCAGCCCTGTCTACAGTTCTTCCCATCAGTTTTCATAGATTTATGAAAGCCCTTATTTGGTATCAAGGTCTATTTTTGGTAAAGATCATTGTCTATCTTTAAGAAATAGAACCCATAGGATTTAAAGGATCAGAGGAAAATTCATAGCATATAAAATCCAACCTTTTGGGGTGCCTGGGTGGCTTAGTGGTTTAAGACCTCTGCCTTTGGCTCAGGTCATGATCCCAGGGTCCTGGGATCGAGCCCCGCATCAGGCTCTCTGCTCAGTGGGGAGCCTGCTTCCTCCTCTCTGCGTGCCTCTCTGCCTACTTGTGATCTCTGTCTGTCAAATAAATAAATAAAATCTTAAAAAAAAAATCCAAAAAAATCCACTGTATGATTCAGTGGCATTTAGTACATTCGACGTCCTGTGCAGCCACCACCTCTACCCAGATTTTAAAAATTGTCATTATCCTGAAAAGAAACTGTGCAGCCACTAAAGCAGCCACTCCTTGTTCCGTCTTTCCCACTAATCTGCTTTCCATCTCTGTGGATTTAGCTGTTCTGGGTATTGTGTATAAATGGAATCCTACAATACCCGGCCTGTACGTATGGTGAGTTTGGTGTAGTATAATGCTTGTGATGTTCCCCTGTGTTGTAGCATGTATCAGTCCTTTATTCCTTTTTATGACCGAATACAATTCTACTGTATAGCTAGAACCACCTCTTGTATGTCCCCTCGTTGGTGGGCTTGTTTCCGCCTTCGTTAGTTGTGAACAGTGCTATTGTAAACATTCACGTCCAAGTTTTGCCTGAAAGTGGGTTCCAGTTCTCTGGGGTATAGAAGTAGGAGCGCACTTGCTGCATCATCTGGTCATGAATTCTGTGTCTAACTCTTTGAGGAAGGCCCAAGCCTTTTCCACAGCAGGTGCTCCCTGTATGTTTTCACTGTCGTTTTAAAGCGTACGATTTCTTTAAATGTTTTTTGCTCAGCCAGATGTTTGACCTCTTCTCCACAGGTAGTAGCATGGTGTGATTGAAGTGTTAGTCCCAAGTAATAGTCATAGAACACATGGATACAGAAGAAGAGGGAAAGAAAGGCACAGCCGTAAGGAAACTCTTCTCAAACATGCGAAATTGATGGCATAGCACCTAGAACTGGTACGTGTCTCAGAGACCATCTCCTCTGCACATGTGACAGCAAGGCCACTCGAGGTGGAGTGATTTGGGGGGATTGAAGAAGAGGTCACTCTGCCAGTGATTGTCCGAGTTGAGACTCCGATGGTGATTTTGCCACTCTGAGCCCTCCCCCCACCCCACCCCACCCTTAACTCATTCATTTCCTGGTGGGCCCGATTCTCAGATTAGGGTTCTGTTCTCTTGCTCAGAAATCCTAGGAAAGTGATGGGTATATCATATAATCATGGACAGCTTTATTTATCCATTTGTTTCTTCATCCATTTGTGGTACAAATACTTAAGGACTGCTAATATATACCAGGGAGTGTGCAGAGAGTTAAGGGTCTGGTAACAAACAAGCAGTCATGGGCCCATCTTCAGAGCTAACAGTCTTGTAGTAAAGATGACCACTTGACAAACAGTTGCACAAAGAATGCGTTATAATTGGGCTAAGTGCTGTCAAGGAGAGGGGCACTGTGCTCTGAGACTTTATAGCAAGGAGACCTGCACTATTTCAGTGGTTGAGTGTGTCAGGAAAAGCACTTAGGTTTATAAAGTCTAATGTGGTTTGATTTCAAGGTCACCTGGAAGACTCTCTTCAGCCTCAAAATTCTTCTTCCATCTGTTCATTTATGTCAGAATTTCAAGCTTTGATGGGCCAGTTCTATTTTTCTTACATACATTTAAATACAAACATCTATTAAAATTTAAAAATTCATTTGTGGGCTCCCTAAAATGACCTCCTCTGCCACCACAGGCCCAGCAACCCCACTCGGAACACTGCTGCGCTCGGGGTTGGTGTCTCTCCCTGGCATTCTGAATCCATGAAACAGGAATGTTCCCACTCAGAGCAGAGGTGTGTTGTCCGTGTAGCAGCAGGGAAGGGAAAGGGAACAATACGAGCTAGAGGAAAGAAATGGGAATGTTTGAGAAAACAGAGGTGATGTAAACTGAGACAAGGGGGAAGACCCAAAGAGTAAGGCTGGGCTCAGATGGAGAGAAATACGCTGGTCCTCAGGAAAGCCGGACTCTGAGGATGTACAGCTCTATGCTTCTAGCAGAGAAGGCAGTAAATACCCTCTTCTTTCATTTTCATCCATTGATTGCTTTTGTCAATGATCTGGACACAAATGACGTACCGTGGAATGAGAAGGGGCGACTTAAATGAAGTTCAGCTCTTCCCCGATGGGTCACATATGGGCCCGGTTGTGATTTTGAAGTTTTAACTGTTTTTCTCTTCGTTAAGAGGAAGAGATTTGAATTCCTCCTTGGGGCCTATCCTACCTTTGTTATATTTTACATATTTGTAAGGATTCTTGTTGAAAATCATGAGGCAGATTTTTTTTTTCCCCCTGAAAAGCTTAGTGTTTTGTCTAGGAGTATAAATGACTATTTGTGGCTGAGCCAGAAATCTATATTGGAGAATTTACTGGCTTTTATTTTCTTGGTGGAGGTGGAGAAGGGGTTTAGGAGAATGATTTTTTTTTCTATATATAAATTTTAGATTCAGAGTTCTTTGAGTCTCTGAAAGAGGCACAAAATTCTTATGGAAAATTTCATTTTCCTGTTAGTAGTCATTGACCAAAAAAATGTGATACTACTGAGACTCAAAGCTTTATCTTCTACCTACCAATGGAAGAAAGACCAAAAGGAAACTGGACTTAACATGACACAATTCAAATTTAACGTCTGTATCAATTTGCTAGGGCTGTTATAACAAAGTATTACAGACTGGTGGCTTAAATTACAGAAATCTATTTTCTCACAATTGTAGAGTGCACAAGTCTGAGATCAAGGTGTTGGCAGGGTTGTTTCCATCTGAGGGCCTTGAGAAAAGAATCTGTTCTGGGTCGGTCTCCTTGGCATGTAGATGGCTATCTCCTCTCTCTGTCTTCACATCATCTTCCCTTTGTACATGTCTGTATCCAAACTTCCTCTTCTTATAAGGACACTAGTCGTATTGAGTTAGGATGTACCTTATGACCTCAGTTAACTTAATTGTCTCTGTACATACTAAATCTTTAAATATAGTCATACTCTTAAGTAATAGGGTGCTTAAGACTTCAGTATATGAATTTGGGGCTGGCGACACAATTCAGGCCATAGCAATATCTTAAATAGTATTTCAGATATGATAACCTGGAATTTGCTAAGATTTCAGGGCATGTTATTTTGCAGTTATTCTCTTGGCGCTATAGGTTAAGACTATGGTCATGGTTTCTCATGTGTCATGTCCCACTTTTCTGGAAGAAACTGATCCACAGACAAAAAAGAACATTGAGAAGTCATGCCAAGGATGAAGAAATGGAGAATCTTTAGGGCAGATGGTCCTGAACTTTGGAATGTAGAGAATATGGAACATGTAGTGGTGGGGATGAGGTGGAGTTAGTCTTTTGGAGGCAGGCTGGAAGCTAGGCAGGGTGAGAGTTTAGGGGACATCACTGAGGGCCTCAGGGCCAAGAGCTCTCAAAATATCCCATATGAATACATGACTAGTTGTAATATTATTTCCTTATTTTATGCCTAAACTTCCAATATTTCATAAAAAAAATTCAAGCTGGGTCTCAGTGATGCTATAGAGAATCAAGAGAAGATTCTCTTGCAGATTTGGGATTGAGTGACATAGGGAGACCAACACAACTTCCCAAACCTCCTGCATGGTCCCAGAGTTGCAGCAGATCCTGTCCAGGGGCCATAGCACTGGGGGCTGATGAAGAGCTAGAACAGGAAGAACATAGAAGCAGAGTTGGGTGATTTTGAGCTGCCATAAAGCAGGTAGAGGCGCTAAGCATTGTAATTTGGGTGTTAACATAAATGTGACCCCACTTTATTATCAATCACAGTGAGGGTTTGGGATAATGTTCTCAGAAACAATAATTTTTTTTAGATCAGATGTGTCAGTTAAACATGGTTTATTGGCTCTTCTTCTATGTGAAGACAACAAATGTTTGGGGAAAAATAAAAGCTTTGTAAAGGGACTTCTGCAAGTGCTGAAAACAGTTGAGTGAAATGTCTTATAGTTTTAAATCTTTAAACAGCAACTCAGGGGTACTTATTAAGGTCAAACATCCCAGGGATGCTTCTTGCTTCTTTCTGGTCCAGGATCCCATCCAAGAGCATGTTTGCATTGAGTTGTTTTGTCTCATCAGTCTCCTTCAGTTTAGAACAGTTCCTCAGTCTTCTCCCGTCTCCGTGTCCTCAGTAGTCTTAGAGCATAGAGGTCTTCCATTTTATGATATGACTCTTCATTTTGGCCTGCCTCATGTTTCCCTATGACCAGACTCAAGTGGAGGATGGAATTTAGAAACCACCGTCTGGATAGTCAGTGTGATCCTTGGCACCAGCGTGTTCCTGCTTCTAGACCCTTTCAGAGGACAAAGTGAGGAAATGTATAAATGCGTGTATCTATGTGTACATGTACACATCTCTATCAAATGCTGTTTCCATATTTATCTGAATCCGAATATGGAGAAGTCTGTAAGTTCACAGGGAGGCTTAAAATCCTTGTCTAATATTTCTTCAAGGTTCTTTCTAGCCTTACCTTTTCAATACTTGTAAAATACCTTCCCAGAGAGTAAGAAACCTGGGTTCCATGATCCTGAATGTATTTCCTTATTTGCTCTATCAGTTAACTTATTTGCTAGTTTTCTTTCTTTCTTTCTTTCTTTTTTTTTTTTTAAAGATTTTATATATTTATTTGAGAGAGAGAGACAGAGATAGCGAGGGGGAGCACAAGTAGGGAGGAGAGGGAGAAGCAGGCTCCCTGATGAGCACAGACTGTGAGATCGTGACCTGAGCCGAAGGCAGATGCTTGACAGACTGAGCCACCAGGTGCCCCAGTTTGCTCAGTTTTCAAGTACTCCATTCATCTTTTTCCTCTGTCCCTTCCATGCTGCACCCACTAATCCCCTTGCTTCTTCACATTCTAGCACCTCTGCCTGGGTGTGAGAAGTGAGGGGAACATGAGGATGGAAGGGAAATGGGGAAAGGAAATAAAGACAGGAAGCGCAGGGAAATTTCTTTGTTCCTAAAGTGTATTTCTAAACTTCCGTGTTACTTGTAGCCTACAGCGTGCTAAATGATGCAACTGATAAGATATGATTGTGTTTATTTGTTTACAAATATGTCCGCCCCACTTGGTGATGAGCTAGGGAACATAATCATCTCTATATCTCTGTATCTCCAGCGGTTTCCACAGCGCTCGTCACATGGTAGGTGCTTGGTAATTGCATTTGGTGCCAGTGACACAAAAACAATTAAGACATAATTGTTGTCCTCAAGGAGTGAGTAGAAATAATTAATGCAATCAGATAGTCTCTGTAACAGATGCATCTAGAAAGTTCTATGGGCATATAGGAAGAATGATTAAGTCTAAATGGGACTTTGCTAATATAAATAGAAATCAGAGGTGTCTTCAGATAAATATATATCTTTTAAACAAATTTTTTGCTGTTTGCCTAGAAATTAGAATTTGAATTTGTGTAGAATAAGAATTAGAAGCTGGTTGCTTGTTCTGAGTGAGAGGGTTAGAATTAGTATTAGAAGCTGGAAGAGTGGTTAAATCAAGTCCCTGAAAATTGCAAGACTGGTCACATGGCACTTTGGCAACGGCAAGACCTATTTTAGTAGCACGAATTTAAAAACCTCAAAAGAATTAAGTATTTTCTCACAGGAAGAATTCAGACTGATCTTGTTTCAACAGCACCAATGATAGTGGTCATAACTTGTGTCTTCTCTCCTTGACATTATAAAGTCTCTGACTCTGAGAACCAAGAGGGTGGGGAGAGTGTCTGCCCTGTTTATCAAAGTATCCTCAGCACCCAGCTAAATAAAACTCCTTCCCGTTTAACTTTTGTCCAGTTCTCTGAATGCACAGAGAATGGCAGAGGTGACCCCCAAGATCAACAGATGCCTATTTTCTTTCAATAGAGCTACGATCCCTTTGCATCTAAATTAAGCCACTTCTTATTGCTTGTTCCCACTCCAGTTTCTTGAACTATCTTTCCCTGGATTTTTAAGACTTCCTATGGGTTCCTATGGGCTCCTCTCTCTTCTTACTACTTACCTGATCCGTCTCTTTGTGGACTGACCGGGTTTTCTTGATTCACCTTTCCAAAAAATGACAATGACTCTTCTCCTTAGGAGGCATCCTCAGGGAATTCCAGCATCAGGCAACAGACAAAAAGCAAAGTTAGAGGAACGAGCCTAAGCACGGAATGTGAAAGTAGCAGATCCAGGACTAGATCTCTCACACTGCAAGGAATTGCCTGGAGATTACGCTAAAAAGAAAGGCCGCAAGGGCAATTTTTACAATCCTGTGGAATTTTTGAAGACTTTTTGGGACCAAAGTCGGTCCAATTAACTCACATTTATGTGCCTCTAGGAGCAGTCTCATGCCCCAGGGTTAAAACTGTAGTTGGCAAGTAAATCAGTTCACTTGAGTCACTCCTGTCTCTATAACCTCAGCAGTAAGGTAGGTGGCAGCAATCAGGGCTAACAGCAAACACGGAAAGGATCGCTCCAAATAAAATATTAACTAATGCAGATCTGCTGTGTAAGTGGCTTGATGCATGGTAAATTGCATTTGCAGTTGGCCAAATGGAAAGTGATGTATGTCGGGCACAAGAATAATAAATACAAGGAACGATCAATGGAACTGAACTAAAGTGGGATGGTTTTGAGAGACGACTTAGAGTTATATCTTCCAAACATGGCTAAAAAAAAAGGACTCAATTAAAAAGTAAATTGGAAAACTATAAAGTAGCTGACACAAATACAAGGTTAAGTTTATGGAAGTTATAAATGCTAAACAGTTTCCCTCTACGATTCCAATTTCTGCACACTCTCTGATTCTTCTTGTGCCTTCCATTTCTTTTTATGAGTATTATTACTCAACGGGAGAACAATCAGTTATATCAGAGTCATTCATTGTAAAGTTTGTGTCAATAATTTTTATTGAAATAGGACAAAAACAGAGGAGTTTGTGTCCATAAGCATGCATAAATAGGAAAGAAAAGTAAATTATTATGCTATCAGGATACCAGGAGGCGTCTTTGAACTGAAGGAGAAAAAAGAAAAAACTCTCCTTGTGAAAAGAATAGAATGTGCTTCATTTCAATATCTATTACAATTATGAAAGAGCCAGAGTGTTCTATGGCTTTGAACAGCCTTTGTGAACAGAGCTTTGTGATCAGGACCATGGTTCTGATTTCCAGGCCCTGAGGCTGGTAGTTCAATAACCAGCGGAAACAGTCAGGGCTTTGGGGACGGAGAGTGAAGTGAGGGGTAAGAACCAGTCTGCTCTAGACAAGGCGATCACAAGAAACCTTTCTGGGGATTTTTATCTTAAATATAGTGGTTTTTCTTTTCTTTCTTTTTTTTTTTTTTTTTTTGTATGTGTGTCTTTATGGAATCCAAACCCCCTGGGTCATGGTGGGGAGGCAGACAGTAAATTATCTTTCCAGTTTCCGGGTTTGAAAATTACAGATTTATAAATAATACCTGGTATGGTGCTATGGAAGGTTCTGATTGGAGGGACGTAGAAACCGGGGGAAGAATGAGGTGGGAGAGGAAAATCTCTCTGTTGGCATGCTTACATGGATACTGCCATTAGAATGTAAGCTATTCTAGATGGGAGAGAGTCTTCATTATTTTTGGATCTCCAGATATCCAGTGTCTGGTACACATTGGCATTTGGTGAGTGGGTCCTTTTTTTTTTTAAAAAAAAAAAAAGATCAGTTTATTATTTCCTTGGCGGGGACGGGCAGAGGAAGAGGCTGAGAGAAAATCCCAAACAGGCTCCATGCCCAGCGCAGAGCCCAACGTGGGGCTCCATCTCATGACCCTGAGATCCTAACCTGAGCCGAAATTCAGAGTCGGATGCTTAACTGACTGAACCACCCAGGCACTCTAGGTGGGTCCATTCCTCTGCTGGTTTGGTCACCTCCAAGTTCACAGCCAGCTATATTAACGACAATCACATATTTGTTAAGCTGGGTTAGAATCTATTGTAAATATCTAGCGAAAGTGTTGGGATGAATAGTCAGGTAAGAGTGGTTTTGAATAGCGAATAGTAATGGTTACCAGCAGGGTCATCATTGTTCACAGGCCCGAAGCAAAGCACAAGGAAAAAGCAAGGTAGGCGGTTAGGACTCTGTTCATGTCGCCCCTGAGGCCTCAGGAGGTTGCCCTGTCATCTCCTGCCCTGCCATTTCCCTGTCTAGCTGTCCACGAGGAGGCTCAGGCTTACGGTGCTCGGCGGGAGCCCCTCCCTGCTCTCTCTCCCAGAAGTTCAATTAAAAGAGCCCTTTGGTGAACTGTCAAGGTGGCAAGTTATTCTCTATTATAAGACTTCCTCTTGTTTGTGTCATATGCAAAGTAGCTAGCCCATTGTGTGGATCTCAGTAGAGATAACCATTTACATAAAAATAAATGCCAACCACACTAGGCTAACTTGAGTTGGAGCAAGGCATGTTTACAAGGTAATTTCTTTATCTGCGCGGTGCACTCTGTGTTTATTGCCAATGCATTTTTCTGTCATGGTCTTTGTTCCTCTGCTTTCCATCCTCTTGCTCTTGCTAACAGCTTTGACTTGGCTTTTGAATTCTAATATTAAAGACCAAACTGATGCTAACTTATTTTTTGTGGTCAGTTCAACAAACGTTAGCACATAAAGACAATAGTAGCCATAGATTTAAAGTTCACTGGTTAGAAATCACTGATCTAGGGACGTCTGAGTGGCTCAGTTTGTTAAACACATACCTTCAGCTCAGGTCACAATCCCAGGGTCCTGGGATCGAATCCCACATCAGACTCCTTACTCGGTGGGGAGCCTGCTTCTCCCTCTGCCTGCCGCTCCCCCTGCTTGGGCTCACTCGCTCGTTCGCTCTCTCTCTGTCAAATAAATAAATGAATAAAATCTTAAAAAAGAAAGAGAGAGAGAGAGAGAGAGAGAGAGAGAGAGGGAGAAATCACTGGTCTAAAGCTAAGCCACACAACCTGGCCTGCCCCAGGGTATACAGAGAACTATTTAGCCCCAAGACAAGTGAATTTTGTTGGGTCTGCATAGTAGTGTATGTAGTATGTGTGTGTGTGTCTCTGTGTGTGTGTGTGTGTCTGTGTGTGTGTGTCTATGTATTCAGTGAATTAGCTGCTAACTTTTAAAAAAGCGAGTAATTTCACATAAAACCAATCCCTACATCCACTTCTTTAGAAACTGAGAAAGCATGGGTGTCGAACTGTAGCAGTCTCATTTATAAACTCGGGAGGTGTGTTTTCCCTGTTTCCTGTTTGCCTGCTTCATTCATTCACACTTCCTGCCTGGTTCTGGTAGGCTTTTCAATTTGCCACCTTTCGCTGGAGAACAGCAGCCCTGCTCTCTTGCCTGGCTTTGAAAATCCTTGCTAGGTGGTCTTGCCTCTGACCCCTGGCCCTTTGGTAATGATCATAACTGATAGCGATGGTCCCTTGAAGGCAGGGCAGGTTCAGAATCAACAGCAGTTATCAAACATGTGCTATGGGTCGGTTACTGAGTTCTCATAGACACTGGCTTTTCCAGCTCAAGCTTATTGTATAATCACCTAAGGGGAAATGAGTTCTTACTTGGTATTCTTTTTTTTTTTTTTTTTAATAGGAGAGAATCAAATTTCATGGGTGTCTGTATAGGAAATCCACACATATGTGAAAATCCAAAGACAGTGAGGCAACATGAAGTTTATATGAGCTCAAGAGAGAGGTAGGGACCCGAGGACACAAAGGGAAGAAAGCTCGTTAGCACTTACTTGGTATTCTTAAGATTTGGGGTTAATATAGACCTTCCATGGCCATTGCCAGCTGGTGTCAACCTATCCCCCCACCCCCCACCAACCCCCTAATCCCCAACAATTTATGCGTATGAAAAGCTGTGGCCATTGCTGGTAAAGTTTGGGTTAGATAAGTCACCCTTGAACTCCCTGAGTTTAAATGCTGGCAGTACTCTAAGCTAAGGCCGGAGGAAGGACCTTCTCATGAGCACACCATAGATCTCCTACATTAGGACATTTCTGTTAGCAGGAGTGGGCTCCTGGCAGCTATGAACAGTGTTGATAAGGAAAGAGCAGATGCAGTGTTGGCCAGTTTGTAGGGAATGATTGCCTTTTGGGGAGACTGGGGATATTGCCCAACACAGGAAAATGATCATGTCATGGCAGTTTTCTGGACAGGGAACACTCAGCAACGTGAGGTGACATCCCATGCTATATTGTGTATCTGTCTTCCATGCTTCCCCATGCTTGCCCTTCTTTTCTGAAGGGATTAAAAAATCTTCCTTTCTACAATTAAAGACAAAACAAGACAAAAAATTCTAACACCTGAAATCCTAGGCAGATGACCTCTATATATTAAGATAAAACCTTTTCCTAAGAGGATAATATAAAAGAGGGGAGGGTGTTGCAGAGGAATGGTGACAAGATGAGGAAGAGGAAGTACAGCTCAAGAGCTCAGCATGAGTGCACTGGAGGCAGAGAGATCTTTGAAAAATATGAAGTTAATCATATCACTTCCTGGCTTGAAGCCCCCATACCAACCCTGTCCAATAAAAATGTAATACGATTGAGCGCCTGGGTGGCTCAGTTGGTTAAGCAACCGCCTTCGGCCCAGGTTGTGATCCAGGAGTTCCGGGGTTGAGTCCTGCATGGGGTTCCTGGCTCCATGGGGAAGTCTGTTCTCCCTCTGACCTTCTCCCCTCATACTCTCTCTCACTGTCTCTCCCTCAAATAAATAAATAAAATCTTAAAAAAAAAAGAAAAGAAATACAATGCGATCCATAAATGTGAGTCATATGTACAATTAAAAATTTTCAAGTAGTGACATTTGAAAGTAAAAAAAGAGGTGAAATTAATTTTAACAATATATTTAATGCAACATAGCCAAAATATTGTGGTTTTAACAATCAGTATACAAATTATTAATGCATTTTTAATATACTTTTAAATATGAAAAATTAAAAAATTTGGTGGGTGTTTTATATTTGCAGCATTTCTCAATTCAGACTAATTACATTTGAAGTACAGGATGGACCCATGGGGTTAGTGACAACCATGATAGACAGCACAGCCGTAGATGGTTTCCCATTGCCATTAGGACAAAATCCAAAATTTCTTCTATGTTTCAGCACCTGTATAGTTCAGTAGGCTCTGTCAATGACTACCTCTTTTGTCATATCTCAAGGTAAAGTGTATCTCAAGGTATTTGCCCAAGGTAAAATAAATTTCAGTTTGTTGAATTGTTTTCTCTCAAACTTCGATTTGAGTCCATTTTGAGCTTTCTGTTTGTCTTAATCTGTTTTATTTTGTTAGCAACCCTATATTGTATGACTTATTGTAGCTCCTCAGTGTGTTTTAATATCTATATTCTAAAAAAAATTTGAATTTTTAAAAATTATTTTTCTTTTTCAGAGACTTTAAAAAATGTTTTTCACTTGTTTATCTTCCAGTTAGGTCAATTGTTTTTTCCTCTTCCAAATAATACCCACATTAACTTGATGAAAATTTACATTTTTGCAATTACTGAGAATTTCCACCAAGAATTATGTTATGATTTCTCCTTTTTAAAAATATTTTATTTATTTATTTAGAGAGAGAAAGCAAGAGAGCACACACAAGCAGTGGGGAGGGGTAAAGGGAGAGGGAGATAGAGAATCTTAAGCCAGCTCCATGCTGGACATGGGGCGCAATCTCATGACACTGAGATCATGACCTGAGGTGAAATCTAAGAGTTAGGTGCCCAACCGACTGAGTCACCCAGGTGCCCTTATGACTTTCCAGTATCCTTCCCTTTCTCCCAGAAGCATCTTCCCCTCTTGCCTTCTGAAATACTACATTACACAGGATACGTTTCCAAGGAAAATGCCTTGAGACTTAGAGCTGATTTCTATCAACATGGAGGAAATTGATGAGGGAGATCTTTCGGGATCAACACCTGTGGGGAAAAGAAGGTAGTTGGATGGAGCAGAAAGAGAAGCCAGGTTCTACAAAGATTTTGGCCAGCTCCATTGCCAACCTTTAGAATTGTCCTGAGTTGTGGTGAAGGAAAGGGCGTTTAGACACTCTGGACAATCATTAGATATGGATGTCATGGGATATGTCTGCCTCACTGAGGAGGGAGTGTGGCCCTGGGTAAGGAGCTCTCTCCAGCTGAGGCCAGTTTTCTGAGTAGAGGGATAGATCCTTTAGTCATGAAGGGGGTTCTAGGTGGCATATTACAATACTTAACTCCACTTGCTCTTCTGGTTTACTTTCTAGCTGCTCAATCTTTGCATACTTTCCACAAGGTCCCAACTCTAAATATTCAAGTTCTTCTACTCGGTCCTAGATTTTCTTACATTCCTTCTCAGTGTTTTTTCTTCTACCTGTCATTATTCCCTGAGTTGTGATATGTATTTTCCTGGAATCAAAGTTAATTTTTAATGCTTGTCAAACTAGAATGTAACTATCATATTAAATAGGAGATATCACAGATATTATTACTTTGAAAGAGATTACAGTGGGTATTTCAGTGAACATTTTAGTTGATTTTTAGAAAAATTATTAAGTAAATAGTAGCACACAGATGTGCTACTACACAGATATAGCAATGTCGTGACTTGGTTTGGAGCTCCTGTCTAAACCATTCATTCTTTTCCTGGAGTAAACCATTGATATACTGACAGTGCCATTTATATTTTTATCTTAAACCTCTCCTTGGAATTCAGACTCTTATAGCTGACTTCCTACTTGACAGCTCCTCTAGGATGTCTCACGACTTCTTTAACTTTATTATGTTCGAAACTGAACTCTTGAGCTCCCTTCCCCTAAACACTTTCTTAGCCATTTCACCACCACCTGTGTTGTTCAAGCAGAAACCTGGAAACCTTCCTTGACTTCCTTTCTTCTTTCATCTTGCACACGTAATCCCAAATAAGTCTTTTTGATTGTATTTCTGGTGTATGTCCTGAATCTCTCCTCTTCTATCTCCATTGCTAGTGCTTTCATTCAGGCCATGATCATTTCTCTCCTACACACTACTCTCCTTAGTGGCCTCTAATCCATCATGCTTGTGGCATCAAAATATATTTTTCAGTGAATGTATGAGTAGATGGAATAAATATATTTACTGAGCTATTCTTTAATACCCCACAGAAATATTATTCTTCTCCTTAGTGGAGGGCTAGCAGTTTACTTGAGAGAAGGGACAAAAGCTTTGTCCCCTGTGTGGCCTTAGAGGCAGTCTCATGACTCTTTCTGCTGGCTTTGCTATGAGGCATCATAAATAAGTGAAGTGATGGGGCCAGGGGCTCTTTCCTGGAGCACCGCCCAGCCTAACATGGCAGCCATTGGGAGATCAGATGGATTCCACTTACTCTGCTTACATGCCTTTATATTTAGCAAAACAAATTGTTAGGTAGATTACAAGAAATTGATATTTGTCATTTCATTATTAATAAGATCATTTTCCATTGTATATTCTAATTGCTTGCTACTGATATATAGGCAAGTTATTGATTTTCTACATTTTTTATACTTGGCTATCTTCCTAAACTCTTATTAGTTTAAATAGCCTTTCAGTTGATTTGTTTGGGATTCTGGGTAAAAATATAAATCATATCATCTGCAAATAATGGCTTGTTACCTCTTTCTCATCTTATGCATCTTATTTTTTAATTGTCACATTTCAATCTCCAGGATTTACAGAATAATGTCAGACAATGGTGCTAACAATAAGCATGTTTTTTTTTTAAATTTCTGATTTGAATGGGAAGGCCTCTAGTGTTTTAAGTGGGATGTTGGCTGATGGTATATAGTCTTTCTACATCAAGCGTGGCTTCCAGTTTTCCTACTTTACTAAAAACAGTTTTTTTTCAATAGGTTTTTTTCAAGTGTTAGAAAAGATGTCTAATTTCAGGCTCAATCTGCTTCCTTTGAACTTCTTCCTTTTGGTCTTATTTTATAGGTAAGTGTGTTTCTTGCCCATGTTTCTGATATTTGAAACTTGCAATCCTGCTAAGCTTCCCTCTTCTCAAGATTCCTCAAACTGTCCCATATGGGGGCACCTGGGTGGCTCAGTGGGTTACAGCTTCTGCCTTCAGCTTGGGTCGTGATCCCAGGGTCTTGGGATCAAGCCCCACATCGGGCTCTCTGATCAGCAAGGAGCCTGCTTCCCTACACGCCCTGCCCCCGCCTGCTTCTCTGCCTACTTGTGATCTCTGTCTGTCATATAAATAAAATAAAATCTTAAACAAACAAACAAACAAACAAACTGTCCCATATGCACTTGATTTTAGGTTTTTCACCATATGAGTTACTCTCTGTTGTTACTCACATGTTGCCAATGCTTCTTTTAACTTGTGACTGGTCAACTCTGGAAGTCCATTATTTGCCTTCCTAGAAAGAACGTACGGATTTGTCTCTGGAGCCCTAAACTCTTAGTTCATAGAAATACAATGAGGAGTCCTTTAGGAATATTGACCTTTATTCGGAGGGTGTGACACTCTGGCACAGAGTGGGGGTACCCATGCTTTCCAGGTACCATGAAATCCCAGAAGGGTTCTGTTTCTCTAAAGAAATTCTATAATTTCAGTCATGAAAATAAATATGTTTCCTGACAGAGCATAAGCGCTTGGATATGAAGTTTGTTTTAAAGACATTGCTATAGGGGATTTCGAATGTTCATAGCCTCAAAATCATGAAACAAAATGTCAGCTCCAAAATCCGACATGGGGAAAATATGAACAGCCCATAGGCATCAGTGGCAAAGCTACTAAGCAAGCCTGGGAGAAGGTTCTTACCTGTAAACCTTGTGAATTACTCTGTGTTTTTGACAATCATAATGTAATAATTTCTGTTGTGGGTTTATTGTCATGCCAACAAATTTCTCTCTGGATGGAATAAATAGGCTACTTTCAGAACCTCAAAGGTTTATTTCATGACAACCGAGCAGGAGGGAAGGAATGCAAATTTCTTACCTGTGTCTTTACATCTCTTTCCTCACCTCTGGAGATATGTCTCCAACTGCCTACTGGATATTTCTTGCTGAACGTCCTTAGGCTCAATTTTTACTTTTCCCTCTGTTACACTTGCTTCCCCTATTCCATCCCCTGTTTGAATTGTGGCAGAGATTGCTTCTTATTCCCCAAGATCTATGGATCCTTCTAACATAGTAACAGAATCTCTGGTAACAGGGCAAAAGGCCATCCAAAATAATATCCACATACCTTTCAACCTCCTTTGCTCATTCTTTCTAAGATGAGATAAATGAAAGGGTCATGTGACAGTTTCTGGGAACTAACTTCCTTCCTTCCTTCTTTCCTTAGATTTATTTGTTTATTTTAGAAAGTGAGAGAGAAAGAGAGAGAGAGCATGAGCAGGAGGAGCAGAGAGAGAGGGGGAGAGAGAAAGTCAAGCAGAATGCACGCTCAGTGCAGAGCCCGACGTGGGGCTTGCTCTCATGACCCTGAGATCACGACCTGAACTGAAACCAAGAGCTGGACACTCAACTGACTGAGCCAAGCAGGTGCCCCTGGGAACCTTCTTGAAATGACTGCCATTGACAATGCTCTATCTTCTGAAACCAAGAGCTGGACACTCAACTGACTGAGCCATGCAGGTGCCCCTGGGAACCTTCTTGAAATGACCGCCATTGACAATGCTCTATCTTCTGAAACCAAGAGCTGGACACTCAACTGACTGAGCCATGCAGGTGCCCCTGGGAACCTTCTTGAAATGACCGCCATTGACAATGCTCTATCTTCTGAAACCAAGAGCTGGACACTCAACTGACTGAGCCATGCAGGTGCCCCTGGGAACCTTCTAGAAATGACTGCCATTGACAATGCTCTATCTTCTGAAACCAAGAGCTGGACACTCAACTGACTGAGCCATGCAGGTGCCCCTGGGAACCTTCTAGAAATGACTGCCATTGACAATGCTCTATCTTCTGAAACCAAGAGCTGGACACTCAACTGACTGAGCCATGCAGGTGCCCCTGGGAACCTTCTAGAAATGACTGCCATTGACAATGCTCTATCTTCTGAAACCAAGAGCTGGACACTCAACTGACTGAGCCATGCAGGTGCCCCTGGGAACCTTCTAGAAATGACTGCCATTGACAATGCTCTATCTTCTGAAACCAAGAGCTGGACACTCAACTGACTGAGCCATGCAGGTGCCCCTGGGAACCTTCTAGAAATGACTGCCATTGACAATGCTCTATCTTCTGAAACCAAGAGCTGGACACTCAACTGACTGAGCCATGCAGGTGCCCCTGGGAACCTTCTAGAAATGACTGCCATTGACAATGCTCTATCTTCTTTATCCATGTCCTCCTTGCTTATGGCCGGAACAAGAAGGTAATGGTTGGAACTGGGCTTAGTGCAGCAACTTGAATCATGAGGTGACTTTGGGAAGAGAGTCCTTGCACGAGATCAACAGGATAAAAATGAGGCTTGGTCCCTGACGCCCTGGGGCATCATTTCAGTCCTCAGTTGCCTGGCTCTGGACTACTGCTCCTGGAGAGAAGCAAACCTCTGTGTTGCTAATGCCTGCTATTTTCGGTTTTCTGTTATTTGTAGCTGCTCCCTAAGCCTGGTAGAAGCTTCACCATTGTCATTCTTGTCACCCTCGGCAGGAAGCTTATTGTCATCCTGTTACTGAAGCCTAGCGTTTCTAACCCAGCGATGTCTCTTAAATCAGGTATGCCTCTCTTTATCACTAACATTATTATTTTGACCATCATCTTCTGCCAAGATTGTGACAACACACTCCTAATAGTTTACTCTGCTTCCGGGCTCTTCTCACTCTGTTCCACTTTGGACACTTGCTAAGAAATTGATATCCTCCCAGTACTCCCTTGTATCCACATCCCTGTTGTCCTCAAGACAAAACAGAAGCTTCTGAGTATGTCCCAGGCCTTTCGCTGCTTTCCCCAAACCTTGCACAGCATCCTTCACCGGCCACCCTCCCTTCGCCATGACTGTTGTGAGTGCCTTCTCCTTTCCCCAGTCTCGGTGCCTGCTTTCTCATGTTCCCTGGCCTGTGCAGACCCTTACCACTGCCAGGAATAATTTTCAGCTTTCCTCTCCCTGGAAAACACTCTCTTATCATTCAAAATTTAGCTCATATAATAGGTATCATTTTTGAGGGCTTCCTGGGTTTCGGGCACTGTGCTGTAAATGTCACCTGTGTCATTTAGCTCTCGTGACAGCCCCGTGAGATGGGCCTTTTATGATCATCCCCACGCTAAAGAAGAAGCAAAGAAAGGTGAAGTACTTTGCATAAAGTTGTCTAGGGGAAAAAAAAATTGTCGAGGGCAGGTACATAGAGATGGAGGAACCGGTTTATTCAAGGACGAGCAGCCTGACTCCAGAGCGCGCTCTGAACCGTCGCGTTACAGGGCCCCCCTCTTATCGTGTGTTGTCCCGTTGCCCAGTTGTAACCGCCGCTCGGAAGCGTTCTCGTGTTGGCCCAGCCAAGATTTAGTAATTCTTGCCCGCCTCTGTGGTTTTACAGTACTTGTTTATGCCGAATAGATGATCTGCTAATGATCTCTTTGTCTACCTTCTCCTCGAAGAGTCTGTACGCTTTCTAGGGCTGGACTTATGCCTTCTTTATTTTTTGTAACCCAGAGTAGAGTACAGTTACTCCTTGTAGTAACAATCACCATAAAGCCTGTGATATTCCAATGTTCCAGCCTGAAAAACCATCTAACATGAATCTAAAAACTCATTTAATATATATGAAAGCATTTCTTTTTTTCTCTCAGCTCCCCCACAACGCAATTGCGAATCTGTCTTTAAAACAGCTTCCTAATTATTCTTGGCCTGTAGACTGTCCCCTTCGAACCACTGTCCCCTCAGCCATCCGCGTGACCGTTCCACAACACGTGTGATCGCGCTACTCTCCCGTGCATAATCCTCCAAGAGTCCTCGCGACTTTCGTGATGAAATGCAAACTCCCAGGTAACGGATGGTGCCTCACCCCAAAATCTGAACCCATCCAGGCTCACTGCCCCCCACCCCCACTCCCAAATTTGCACTCTCCCTCCAGCTTCCCCCCACGGTAGGCGAATGAAAGCCGCCTCTAGGCATTCTTTCTCCCCTCCTCACACACTCGCTTACTGTTTCCAGGAAAGTTTGTCAAGCTTTCATGAGCTCGGCAAGCACGTGGGGGACCTTGTTAACTGGCAGAGTCCAATTCACTGGAGCTGTATTCAGGTCTGACACTCCAACAAGATCTGACTTTCCAACAAGTCAGGTCTGACTTTCCAACAAGCTCCCTGGTGATAATGAGGCTGCTGGTCCAAAAACCACGCTTTGAGGATCGCAGATCTAGAGTGCCCTTTCCTTCTTCGGCATCCCCAAGTCCTTCTAAGCCTGCACACCGAATACAGCTCTCCTCTCTTCCAGGCATCACGAGTTGAATCTCTGTCTAGTGAGGAGATACGGTAGTGTTTATCCACATGTTCTCAAGGTCTGGCTCCCTACCTAGAACGGAGTGGGAACTAACAAATTGTCGCCAGGTGAATGCTGACGGCTTGTTTAGTGGGCAGAGTGTTTATGGAACAGCAGCCCAGCCTAAAGAAACATGCATATGCCACGAGACACTATCCAATCCAGAAACGAACATCTTGGAATCCTTTTCTGTGCAGAACTATGATTGATGTTTGGGGTGCAGAAGAGAGAAAGATGCGGTCCCTGCCCACAGGGTCCTGCAGAGACACTGGGGAGACAGAACAGCATCTAGGTCATATACAACATAGCATGGTGCAATGCACGGCAAACACGATTTACCAGTGGTGGCCAAGCTGAAGAGGAGCTGTTCTTCATGGGTGTTTGGGGATGTGTTCATGACTGTATGAATTAGACGAGAGGAAATAGTAGACGTCCAACAGGAGACTGGTGAAGGGAGATGTTTCAGACAACGGGACCAGGGTGAGGAATCTTCTCAGGCTTTCTGCCCCACTGGAATGTACATATTCAATGGCGCTTCCATATTCTAGGTATGACACCTGTTGTCACTGCAGCTTTTCCCTCCTTCTTTCTCCTATGACTAAGAACTCAAGTAAGTGAGCATCGTGTTCTTGTAGGGATAATCTTGAATCTGCTCTGATTTATTTAGAAGGCAATTTGATGTAACCCTCATTAGTAGTAGTAATAAGCACCATCTGGGATTTCTCATAATTGATTGGAATATAGCATTGACTTAGCACTGCACGTGAGAACTATCAGTAGGTGCAAAGAGGGATGAGAGTGGCTACTTTGGGGAACATTGTCAAGAAACAGAGTAGTGGTAGAGCAGAGTGGTTATCAGTATAGGTCTAAATTCGGATTGCCTGGGAACCAGCATCAACTCTGTTGCTCACTATCTGTGTGTCCTTGGGCACACTGGGGATAAAGCTGGTGTTTTATCCATAGATCTTTGTGAGAATTAAATGAATAGATACAAGTTAAATGCTTAGAATAGTTCCTAACTTGTGGTACACATGCGAAGGTTGTTCATAGTTATTATTCCAGCATGCTTGGTGTGTGGATAAGCCAACCATACTGTTGATTGTCTAACTGAGGCCCCTTTGGGAGCAAAAGGAGGAAAATAGTTAAAATTACAGGGGGGCAACAGGTATAAACCAAGGCATGTTGGGAAATCTGCGTGTGTCATTATCCTAAGAATAAGGTATGTTGGGCGCCTGGGTGGCTCAGTGGGTTAAAGCCTCTGCCTTCGCCTCAGGTCATGATCTCAGGGTCCTGGGATCGAGTCCTGCATTGGGCTCTCTGCTCAGCGGGGAGCCTGCTTCCTCCTCTCTTTCTGCCTGCCTCTCTGCCTACTTGAGATCTCTGTCAAATAAATAAATAAATAACATATTTAAAAAAAAAAGAATAAGGTATGTTATAGAAAATAAAGCTGGAGAGGTGAATTGGGTCATTTGTTGATTCTTCATCTCTTGGAAGCATGAAAAAAAATAGACCTAGTCTGTTAATATTTAGGAATTTGACACTTAACTGTGTACTATGTAGTGAGGAAATAGTAATAATAATAATAATAATACTAGCAGTTACTAATTACTGAGTGACTACTTTGTTCTAGGTTCTATACTTACTTTCTCACTGATCCTCAGCCTAGCAAGGTGGCTTTTATTTCTGTACTCATTTCCTGTGGCTGATGTCACAATTACCACAGACTTGGTGGCTGAAAATAACAGAAATTTATTGTCTCATAATTCTGGCCACTGAAAACCAAGGTGTCAGTAGAGCTACACTTCCTCTAATGGTTCTATGAGAGAATCCATTTTTTGCCTCTTCCAGCTTCTAGTGGATTTAGGAGTTCCTCGCTTTATGGCCACATCCCTCCAGTCTCTGCCTCCATGTACAACGACTCCTCCTCTTCTGTGTGTCTTCTCCTTTGTGATCTGCTACCCAAACTCCTTCTGCCTCTCTCTCATAAGGATAAATGCAATTATAGAAAGGGCCCACCTACGTTATCCATAATAAGCTCGTCCCTCAAGATCTTTAACCTAGTCACTTTACTATTATTGCCACTTAAGGCAATAGTCACTCTTTTTTCATAAGAGGTAATATTCATAGGTTCTAGAGGTTAGGGCAAAGACATTTCTTGGGGGTCCTCATTCAACTTACTACAATTTCACACTTTATTGAAGAGGAAACTAAATCTCAGAGAGTTTTATTCACTGGCCCAAGTTTGCCCAGGTAGCAAGGAGATGCACCACAACTATAAACCATGATATTTGCAAGTGCATGTTGCCTAGTATGGGTTTGAGTCTCTTGGACTATATAGATGTTGGATAGGAATAGGTCACCTTGAGCTCCATCCAGTGATGGCTCAGTCCTCAGGAGAAAAGGAAACTGTCTGAAATTTGTAACAGACAGATCGACACTTGCACTGTCTTCTACTTCAGTGTAATAGACTAGAATCATGTGGCATTAAAGATCAAAGAAGGGGAGCAAACTTTCCATGTGGCGTTTCTCACAGGTTAAGTTATGAATCCTAACCACAGGGACAGAGGCAATGAGATTTGGCTGTTTTTCATATTTTATCTTAACCGATTTGATGAAAACAATCCAAGTGGTTTTATTTTATTTTTTCTGAGTGTTCTGTCCAACATTGTCAGCCTGGAGGGTGACATAAGAGAAGAACCCAGAAGAACAGGATCTCATATTGCTGGAGATGAAAGGGATGGGTGTGTGAGATAGAAGAGAACACTGTGGTATGTTTGAGTTTATCAGATTTCTTTAGAACAAGAGCATCCCAGTATAAAATGTTGCATTCCCCTCTAAACAGGTACTTGGAAAACAGACATACCATAAATTTGGCTGAGCCACAGTGAAAGAAATACACCTGTTCTCCATGGCTGTCTCTCGGTCTGCTCAGATCCCACATCCATTCTGTGCCCTCCAAAACACACCATTCTTAGTGGCTTAGTGTAGCATCACTTATTTTCTGGTTTGCTTCTCTTTCCTATCAGACTATAAAATATCTCTAGGATATTGAAACTGTGTCTGGCACACACATGTTTGTTGAAATAAACAGTTTATTGTTTATTCTCAATGCCCAGTGCTGATGTAGAGAAGGCAAAAAATAAATGTTTACTGAAGGAGAGACTCAGTCAACCAGAAAGACCTAGTGAAGAGAGTGACAGTATCTAGAGGAACTCATTTAGGGAGAATTGATCATGGTTGTTGATAGGAGAGGCTGTGAGAAACACAGAATCCTAGGTTCTGATCATATTCCTTTGGCTGCCAATTCAGACATATACAGAGCCCAAGCAAGTAGGCATTTCTCCAAGGAGCAATGTCTAAGTGAAGAAAAAAAAATGATCCAGGTAGCAAGGAGCAAAAGGTCTTTATTTTATTGGAAATGTACGTGAGCAACCTTGCCTACAAAGTAGGTTGATCTGCTTTCTTTCTCAAAGCTGCTGCCAATGTAAGCTCAAAAGGCTTGTACATGATGAGAATATTTGATAAAGGGAACATTTTCCTGAACTTTGAGTCTGTCAAAAAGTATGAGTACCAGAATTTTGTTTTCTTTCCATCTTGCCCTCAACCCAGAATAGTTCAGAACACAGAGACTGAACTTGCTAATAATAACTTCAATGTGGTCTAGTCCTAGGTTCTGGGCACCAATTCCATGACTCCGTAGGGTGTGGTCAGTGGGGCAGGTGAGCGAGCACAGGGACCTCTGGAGAACCTTTACCGCCTGTCCCTGTGATTCAGACTCTTAGCTGAATAGCCACTTCCTAGTCAAGATGATTTTCTTGGAGAACTGCATCAAATGAATGACTAGTGAATAAGCTAGAAAGGTGCTTCAAGTCCTCTGATGGCCTCCCCACTCTGTCACCTTAGCATATTAACAGCATTGAGCAAATAATGCTGAGCTGCATTTGCAACGGTGACTGGAAATCTTACCTCCAAATGAGTACTCTGACCCGTGCCAATGGTCTCTTGGGAATCTGTGCATTGGATCCCATGAGGATCCCATTGTACAAAAACACTTGTGGAAGTTCTTCTTTGGGCCATATTTCAGTGTCTTTGAAAATCACATTCATGAAAAAAAAAAAAATCACATTCATGTTTGGGGCCCCAAACTGATTTTTGGTGGGCTCATGTTGATGGCTCATTGCTTACCTTCTATCCCCTCTCATCTGCCAACAGTAACCTACTTTTCATTTGGGAAAGTACCCCATCCCCATTTCAAGTTGTCCCTCAAAAAACTCCTTCACCTTGGCTGGCCGGTCAGAGAATTCCGTTTCCCTGGCCACAGTGATTCAGTGATGGCAAAGGTTGTATCAACAACTAGGTTCACACAAAGATAAACACCCAAATCTGTGAGGTAGTGCTATGTAACCAGAAATGAACATTAGAACTGGGGTGAGGACAGCAGAATCAGTCAATTCAGAGAATTGTCTAGAGAGGAACACATCAATTTAAGACCTAGAATCCTATCTGGCCCACTTTGCCTATGGAAGGATTTGATCCAAACTAAATAGAGCAAATCCCCAGGATACTGGCAGACACCTTTCACTACTTCTTCGTAATCCTTTAAGTCAATGTTTGATGAGAACATTCTGGTAAAATGGGTACTTTTGCTCCATCCCTGAGGAAAAAGTTAATTGTCTGGTAGATTACCAGGAAAGCTAAAGCAAGAGGATCTCCCTTATGAAACAGGATAGGAAAAAAAAAATGCACAGTTTGATTTTTTTCATTTGCTACATTTGCTACTATGTTAACAGTTGCTTTTTGGCAGAGAGTAAAGAGTAGAAAGAAAGCCCAAGGTTTGTTTCTCAAGAAATCCTACAAGAAACAAAAGAAAGCTGTTCTCAGAGTCTAGAGTGGTTTTGCCAACAATTATGTTTCCTGAAAAATAAATAATGCATTCTGTTTCCAAAAGGCCCTGACAAACTATGATAGGAAAAAAAAAAAAAATCAAATCTTCTCCTTTGGTTTTAGGGTGGCGAATTTCATGACGGAAATAAAGTGAGTCTGTGTTCTCTAAGTAATTTATTAGCGCATCTTGGCACAGCAGCACTAATGGGCTTGCTGCCAGGTATTCCAAGCAGCAGTTTGTCATGTCTGACTCTTTAGTTCTTTCAAGCAATTGAAGAAATGGCCTTCTGCAGGCTGTCAGTGACAGATTCTAGCTCACTCACATAGATAAAGCTCAATTAGCTCCTGGAAAAAACATCTTTTAAAAATGCAATGAGCTGCACCATGAAAGATAGGTAGACAACCGCACCCGAAACAAAATAAAATGTTACTGTTGAGGGAAGGACGTGTCCACAATGCGCAAGTGTAGAGCTGTTTTACTGGGCCGTTCTCTCCACTGAACACAATGGAACGGTCATTTTTAATTACTGTCCTGTGGTAGGTAGGGTAGATCTTTGCCCTAAAAGCATGATAAGGTTGGCGGTCCTGAAGAGTTAGCATGTCCTCCCTTCCTACCTTCCTTCCTTCCTTCCTTCCTGACTAGGGCCCATACTCTATAACCTGTAAGGAATTCTGGTGTAGAATAGAGGTATCGAAGTTTCATCTCTGGTGAAATGGTAGCCTGCAAATGTGTGGTTTAATCGGCATAGTTTTTTAAATGTTAGGTAAACATGTTAAAAATCAGAGTATTTTGCACACACAAAAATTCAGGCTGTTGGCCTCTCTTAAATATTGAAATACCTGGAAACTGGATATATATTTCTTCAGGGCAAAAACTGACTTATGCCAAGTACCTAGTGAGCCCTGAAGGAGAAGTATGGCTTTCTCTGTTCACCATGGTCTCCCCATCAAGCTGATTCACTCATTGCTGGTGCTTGCCTTGCCCTGGTCTAGACAGAAGCCTAGTTTGTGAGCCTACGATCTTCAAGTAATTCTGAGGTCCTTCTGCATCCGCATCGAAAGTACTAGAGATTCTTATTAAAAATGGAGACTCCTAGGTCCCTGCCCTGGACTAGAAAAACAGAACTGTGAGACTCTGAGGCATGGTGATTCTTTTGCAAACTACAGTTGTTGGAATCACTGGTATCAATGACTAGATAGAATTAGAATTATAGTCTTTAAAAAATAGATGCAAATGTTGGAGTGCCTGGGTGGCCAAGTCATTAAGCCACGTTAAGCGTCTGCCTTTGGCTCAAGTCATGATCCCAGGGTCCTGGGATCGAGCTCTGCATTGGGTTCCCTACTTGGCAGGAAGCTTGCTTCTCCCTCTCCCTCTCCCCCTGCTTGTGTTCCCTCTCTCGCTGTGTCTCTCTCTGTCAAATAAATAAATAAAATCTTAAAAAAAAGAAGCAAACATTAACACTATAAATGGACTCATTTTGACATTCCATAGGAATATATTTTTCTCCTAATTATGTTACCTTAGTCTTAATGGTTACTCTTCCTCTGAAAATGCCAGCTAACCAAAATTACCCTGCTGAGGAAAAAAAAAAAAAATGGCAGTGCCTGTTACTGACTTGGGCCAAATTTTCAATTTGGAGATAGAATCTACTATGTTTTATGAACTAATTTGTTCTCTATATAACTGGTTGAACTTGTTAGCTATATTTGTTTCTGGCACTCCTAAATCATAATTACAGGAAATAGTTCCAGAGTTAGAATTCAGTTGGCACAGAGCCTCAGTGAATTAATAAAAACTCTGTACTCCTGCCCCCCACCACCCGCCCCCAGATAACTCTTCTCTGACTTTTAAAGATTATAGCTAGGAAAGGTCAATATTATCCATTATAACAACCGCAGTGATGATCCCTTCTGCCTGTATGGTGTTTTAGAGTTTATGGGGCGTCCTCAGATGCCTTATCCCCCCTGGTCCTCTCAGCTACCCTGTGTGATGGGGGCAGATGAAGAACTAAAGCCGGAGTTCTTACTGCCGATCGTTGTGGAGCGATAAGATTCTTAGGTTTCACAAAGTCAGGATTGCTTTTGTTCTATTACGTTGGGCCCAGATTTGTAATCCAAATACCCTGTAGGTTTATTCCCAGGTAGGTGTCACACCTTGTACACGTCGGGATCATAACTGAATCTTTTCAGTTGCCTCAGGGAGCCCCGAAACTTGCTGTTCTTCACCTGGGAGATCCTGCGAACACCACCATTACCGTGTTGTTTGGGGAGCTGTGTTACTGGCACTGTTGATTTAAGTTTCTAACCCCTCTCTGCACAGTGTTTTTTAAAAATTGCCCCATTTCCTTTTTTCCTCTAGGCAGACAAAGAATCCAGCAAAGAAAAACAAAACAAAAAACAAAAACAAAAGCAAACGTCTGACAAATTCTTTTTTTAAGATTTTATTTACTTATTTATTTGACAGACAGATATCACAAGTAGGCAGAGAGGCAGGCAGAGAGAGAGGAGGAAGCAGGCTCCCTGCTGAGCAGAGAGCCCGACCAGGGGCTCCATCCCAGGACCCTGGGATCATGACCTGAGCCGAAGGCAGAGGCTTTAACCCACTGAGCCACCCAGGCGCCCCAGGTAAATTCTTTGAGATCTCATCATTTAACATCCTCCCAACATCCTCCCAGCATTCCAGGGCCACACGGTTTCTTTTTATTTTTATTTTTTTAAGATTTTATTTATTTATTTGATAGAGAGAAAGAGCACAAGTAGGCAGAGCAGCGGGCAGAGGGAGAGGGAGAAACAGGCTTCCTGCTGAGCAGGGAGCCCGATGCAAGCCTCGATCCCAGGACCTTGAGATCATGACCTGAGCCGAAGGCAGACACTTAACAGACTGAGCCACCCAGGTGCCCCTCTTTTCTCTCAGTTTTTATGAGTTTTTATCTTCAAAAAACATTAATTTGGGGAGCATACTACTTGAGTTAATATTTGAGAATGAGGAGGAAATAACCAAACAAAAACCTGAACAATAGTCATGATAAAACACGAACTTGAAAACTGCCCCAACTGGTGAGTGTGTGAGCTGTAAACATGAGCCAGGAAATCATCTCTCCCACCCTGCCTCCCAAACAACACTGGCTCCTGTCTAACTTCTGACTGGCACCTCAAGAAGAAGAGCAAAATATTCTTTTAGTTTGGTTTTTGGAGGCAGGCAGTCCCGGACAATTCTGGAGTACCAGTCACGAACTTGGTGACTTTCCGTAAGTTAAATAAACATAGCTTCATCATGTGTACAATGGTTTTGTGAGAACTGAGTGCACACGTGGTAAGCCCTGAGAATATGCCCATTTTAAGTAGAAGGACATGTTAGCTCTTCCAGGAGGGTTAAAATTAGGGTATTCATGTCTGTTAACACTCTAGAGAAAATGAATTTATTCTTTCCTCAAGGAAGGATGTAGGAAGGAGAAGAGAACTCTGGGCTATAAGGGATGCAAATCAAGTCTAGGTCCCTGGCACAGGACCCAGTCTCAGGTTAGCCGCGAGACTGCATGAAGGACAGGGCTTGGAGATGGGTGAGGGCTTCAGAAGCAGGACAGGAGCACAGGAGAGGGATGGAGTGGCACTGGATGCATACAGTGTGATGACGAAGTGGAAATCACATGGATTGTGTAGTGAGACAGGCCCGAGTTGGCATGTGGCCCCTAACACCTCGCATCACTATGACTTTCTGTGGAATTGGTTTCTGCCATTGTGAAATTTAAATGATTTTGAATTGCAGGATCGTTGAGAGAATTTGTAGTAATATATGCAAAGAACCTGTTACATGGTGAGTACCCCCAAAATAGTAACTGTAAAAACAGATATGGTTTTTGTTGTTGGTGGTGGTGGTGGTATTTTTTTATTTTTATTTTTTTTGCATCTTTGCTAAAGAGGTGCTTTTGTTCAGAGAAAATGTATATTAGAATTGCCAGGATCTTCTGAATTTCTGTGTCTGCTTCTAAGGATAATCACCATAGAGGACACTGCTTTAAATGGAACCTCAGCTGTCAGTGGGCTTGTAGAATAAAAGGACTGGTAACGAATTTGGCCCAGGCTTTGGGGACATGAAGATATGTTAATATATAAGACATATATATATAATATGTGATGATAACAGCTAACACTTGTCAGGTACTTCCTATGTGTCTAGAAATAAGCTAATCAATATATATTCATTTGACCCTTCTCATGTTATTTTTATTTGAGCCTCAAAACAATCATAGCCTGACTTATAGAGAAAGAAACAGATACAGAGAGGTTTCCTAAGTTGTCTAAAGTCACACAGATTTTAAGTGGTCGATGTGGAATTCGAAACCAGATAGCCTGACTCTGGATCCTGGTCTCTAAATATAAGTTTTTAGTAAGAAAGGCATTTGAGCCAAAGAGGACTACCTTTTGCATTGTTAAGATTCTAGCTGAATTGCTTGAGTCAGCAATTTTTTTTTTTTTTTTTTTGGCCAGTGAAAGCTGCTCTGCGGATGTCAGGAGGAAAATGAGGTTATAGATCTCTTCCTGTCTGGAGTGTATATTTATTGTACAGTAGGATGTAATCTAAATTATTCACATTTTATATTTTATGGAAATTTTAGCTTCTGTAAATCTGAGATTTCAGGACTAGAGTTATGTGTAATAAAGTTCTTATAAAATCCATTTAAAAGATTAATGATAGATATATTCATAGAAAATTAAATCCTGATATTTTATTTTCTCAAGCTTCCAGATCTTCCAATTTCACTTGCAGAGATTGTCTTTGTGACAGAATCTTTTCTTTATGTTTCCTGGTCAAAGCCAAGAGCAAAGTGGCTTTCTGTGCTGGTCCTGTGGATGCCAGCACTTCCCTTGGGAAAAAGATATCAGCTCATTCTCAGAATAGGTTGCTTCCAAGATTTCTTTATAAATTTTCCTTTGTAGACTTGGGATCAAACGCTTGGTTAAAATCTGGTTCCTACCACTGAAGACCTAAATTGAAATTACAAAACTCTCCAAGCCTCTGTTTCCTCAGCTGCAAAATGAGGACAATGCATCTCATCTCACAGCTGGTCATTAGAATTAAATAAATACCAGTTGAATGGGACTGGCAGAGGTGAGTCTTAAAATACACACAGTTCAATAGGTAGAGAAACAAATGAACACCGCCAGCTTTAGGCTTGTGAAATCACATTATTGGTTGATGGCGACCACCCACGGAGAGTTTACCAGAAAGGACGCCTTCTTCTGCTTAATTTCATCAAACCATTCATTCGAAACAAAGGGAATATACAACTATTTATTCATTTGATCTCCTTTGGCATTTGTTAGATTCTTCCTCTGTATTAGGCACTGGGTGAGGTGCTGAAGTTCCTCCAGCGAGGAAGGCTTGGGCTCGGTGAAGGTGTTCACAGCCACAGGTGGACATTCCTGAGCTCCTTGGAGCCACATCTTGGCCCTCGTGGGAATGGGGCTCTGCCGTGACCTCAGTTGAAAAATCGGTTGTCTCTGGTTAATATCAGTGGAAATCTGTTGAAGCTTAAAGGAGATTATATTTTCCTTTTGTACAACTTACTGTAATGATAAAGGTCTCTTTGCCATCTGTAATTATTCTGAAAAAGATGTTTTCATTGCTGATGAGGTGCAGGCGAGTTGAGAGAATCAGGGAATCAGGGCAGGAAAAGCACAGTGAAAGGAATCAGCGAACAGCACAGAGCCCATCTGGTCTATGGGGGAGAGAACATGGACTTTGGACTCAGACAGACCTAGATTCAAATCCTGGCTCTGCTCTTTGTCAGGGATGTGTACTTGGCCATCTTCCTCTCCTTGCTTACAATCGTTTCCCCTGCTGTTAATTGGTGATAGTAGTGTCTTTCTGGCAAGATTATTGTGAAGATTAAATCAGCGGACACTTGAACGGTAGCTAAACCCCAAGTTAACCAGCACAGGCTAGGATGGTACGTGATGTACGGAGATGACCAAGTTATGAAACACAGCTCTTCAGTGTCTGTTAGCTCCCACCACCTCCACCTTTTGAAAACCTAATCCTCCTCAAAAGCTTAGCGCAGATCTCATCTCTGTCTTGACTTTTCCTGGTCAGCTAGGTCACAAGTGATTTCCTGTGCATCCACAGAGTATTTTCTATCCCATTTCTTGTGGGTTTTCTCATATTCTGTCTTAATTGTAGTCCTGTACCTACTTATCTCACTGCTTCAGCTAGAGGGTGAGCTCCAGAGGCACAGGCGTGTGCCTGTGCATCCCTCTAGCCCTCACTTAGCTTGATGTCCAGCACATTGTAGGACATTGAAGAACGTGGGATGAATGTGGCAGAACTACCCATGAGGGGAACACTGGCCATCAGTCAGGACTTTCCTCATATTCTGAGCTTTTCCCCCTCTCTGTTCAAACCTCCTCCCCATAAAACCAAACATGTCTTTTCTTTCATGGTAGTGGATAAGGCTTTACTCCTCCAGCTGAGGCTAGTCCTTCTCCTGTGCCCAGGACCACACTCATCCTCCTCAGGGACCACACTCCATCAGTTAATCTCTATTTCTCCTTTCCCCTTGGTCTTTAATTTCTTTATGTCCATCACAGTGCAAAGAACAGAGTCTCATACACAGAAGATACTCAGTAAGTGTTTGCACAAGAGAAGAAAACAATTCATTTGTTTAAGGGAGGATTTGCAGAAGGTTTCTTTTAACTTGTTCCTTCAGTGCAGATTTCATAATTTTTCAGCTGTAAAATCCTTTGCTCAAACGTGATCTTATGGGAGGACTCCATTTACAAAATGTGAAAGCCACCTGCTCCGGTTAGGTAGGGATGGGCAGGAGGAGGGGAGGCTCGAAGCTCAGCAACCTCACTCCCTGTCTTTTCCCACTTTAGAGAGGGAGTTTCCAGGCAGTGCCCTTGGCATAACATGGGCACATTTCAAAATGAGACTTAGATGTACACACTTTTTAAAATTTTTTTTTTATTTTTATTGTTTTTATTCATTTATTTGACAGAGAGAGATCACAAGCAGGCAGAGAGGCAAGCAGAGACAGAGGAGGAAGCAGGCTCCCTGCTGAGCAGAGAGCCCGATGCGGGGCTCGATCCCAGGACTCTGAGATCATGACCTGAGCCGAAGGTAGCGGCTTAACCCACTGAGCCATCCAGGTGCCCAGATGTACACACTTTTTAACCACAACTTTTGAGGCTCACATCATTTACACTTAGAGAGCTTGAACATCATAGCCTGTTGCTCATTTTAAGAGTTGTTTCCAGTGTTGACTTTTACTGCCATCAGTGGGTAGTTTTTCTATTTTGGTCAACTTCATTCAGCAGGAGGAATAGAATAATCACGCACAAAGTGGTGCCTGAACTCTTCTCTCCCTTGAAAGTGTTGGCAGAGCAACGGGATGGAGCTCTTCTCGCTGAGTCTCAGGATGTAAGCCAAGTGATAACTACCTTGTCATACATGAGAAAGAAGAGTTGCTTTCATGAATTCCACACTTTGAAGGATGAAGGAACACCAAACACTCTGCACATGTTGTTTCCTGAACTCTCAAAGACATTTTGTTTAGCCACAAGCTTCATCAAACCCAGTTTTCTGTGCATCCTTATTAAGCCACTAGTGACTGCATGGGATGAATTTGGATGATATTTGCTAGTTGCTAAGATGTCCTATACCCTCCCCCCCTCCCCCACCTGTCACTGTCCCTCATTTGTTCCCTTGCTTTTTGCTCTGGGTGCGTTTCCTTTGTTGGAACGCCTGGTGAAAACTCGTGGTCCTCACGTCAGATTTACCACAGCCTGAGTTATTCCTCAGAACTCCGCAACAATAGAAACCAATAGAAATTCACCTAAATCCCCTCCAAGGAAGCTAAGAAAACACATCTGTTGGACATTCTAACTCCCCTCATTGAAGGCAGGTTGGTCACAGTGAATTGAAAAAGATGCCTTATTGAAACTGAAACAACCTCTCCTGGTGCCCACAGTAACTTTTTCAAAAGTTTACCAGTTTCCTTTAGCTTTCCATTTTCCTGTCTCCGAAGAAAGGCTTGCCGTTCCTGCTTCAAAAGGGAAGGACAGTGACAGGCGTGGACACATGCCTGAAACTGTCATCCCTGTCACCTCCAGACTTGTGTCTGTTGCTATTTGCTTTTATTTGTTCTATTTCTTTTCAGAGGAGAAATGTTCTTACTTTTCCATCACCTTAAACCTGTCTTTTCCTGTTTCTTTATGGACCTTGATCTACCAGTAATTTTTTTTTTTTTGACAATTTGCAATTTGATTTGCAATCTCTGTTCTGCCTTGATCTCTTTCTTTCTCTGTCAAACCCTAAACTGAATTTCAGAGTGTTCTGGTAGATAATTTGCTCACTTTAGGCGACCGGTTGAAACAGGGTCGCGTACTTCTCCACCATCTTCAAACCCTAAACTGAAAAGTGTTTGTGTGTTTCTGTATGTGTGTGTGTGTGTGTGTGTGTGTGTGTGTGTGTGTTGTATACATATTGGCTCTATGACCTCAAAGTACTAGTCAACCCTGTACCTTCCTTTCACAGCCAAACTTCTTGAAAAGAAGTCTGTACTAGGATTAACTCCACTTTCTCACCTCCTCTAGACATTGCTTCCAACCCCACTATTAGGCAAAAACTTACCCTACTAATCAAGGTCATCAGTTACCTGTTTATTACTATGTTCATTGCCTCCTTCTCAGCCCCAAACTTACACAATCTCTGCAGTATTTGGCACTTTGGCCACTCTTCTTGCTCTTTCTAAAACTAATTTTCTCCATGACATATTGCATATGTACATCTACAGATCCGGGGCCTGCAAGGAAACAGATGATGCTGTCATGTAGGGTTGCTAAGGGGGGTTAATGGGACACTATTTACAAAGGTGTGAGCAGGGTTCAGAGAAAACAACAAAGGGTGGAAAAGCTCGCAGGGGCCGCAACGTCCTTGAATCATTGCCCACACCTCTGCCCCACCAAGGCCCCAAAAGGCAGGGAACATCTATTAGAAGGTGCAAGCCATAGGGGAGGGTCTCCTGACCTGGGTTGTGGTCTTTGGCAGAGGAACTCAGCCCACTCATGGCTACCTGGTGGGGAAAGACCTGCGGCAGTACGTACCTACTTCAACCTTATTCTCTTCCCCCCACCCCCTTGCTGCTACCATGGCCAAACTCAGAAGCTGTAGGGAGGACAGCGGTTCGATGCTGTCCCCAAAGACCAGCCTCCTCAGGGCACAGAGCATCCTAGAGGAAGGTGGAGAGGGCCCCTGAAGTGACACATTGGAAATACCCGGCAGAGTAAACAAGAATGGATGCTTACCGGATAAGCGTAGAACAGAATGTAAGGAAAAACCATCCAACAAATGCCTTTCTGCCATTTATCTTACCGTCTGGGTGACAGCTGCCTTGCGTGCTCTGTTTACCTGGATTTCCTCTTTCACTTAACCTTTGGCTCTTGAGAATTTCCTAATTTTTTGCCAGCTTATTGATAGAGGGTTTTTTTTTTTAATTTTTAAAAAAGATTTTTATTTATTTATTTGAGAGAGCGAGCAAGAGAGAGATCACCAGTAGACAGAGAAGCAGGCAGAGAGAGAGAGAGAGAGAGAGAGAGACTGAAGCAGGCTCCCTGCTGAGCAGAGAGCCTGATGTGGGACTCGATCCTAGGACCCTGGGATCATGACCTGAGCCAAAGGCAGAGGCTTAACCCACTGAGCCACCCAGGCACCTGATAGAGGTTACTTTTGCTCAGCATTTTCACTGTCTTCAGTGGAAGAGTCAACGTAGATGGAGTGGGAATCTGCTGGAAACAGAAGTTCCTTGTTTCTTTTCCAAATGCGTTCCCCTTGCCTTCTTAGTGTTGCAGGAGGCAGTTTTCCCCTTGCTCTGTGTTGCCTTTGCTACTCCCCCAGGTAGAAGTCTTTGGCTTTTTAAAAGACAGAGGAAAGAGATTTTTATAAACCTATCATCTATCAAAATCCTGCTTTGTGAGGCTCTCAAAGCAAGAGAGAGGCTTCTTTGTCCTCAGACCTCTTCACCCTCTTGAGCCTTGATCTTGTACTTTCCCTCACCTAATGGAGATCGCTGTGTTATTAGCGATGTTCCAGACCAACCTCTTCTCCCCCATCTGGTTCTGCGGCTCTTCCCGTCTTCTCTTCTTTGTTTCGAGGTACCACTGTCCAGCCAGTCATTAAACTAGACACACCAGGTTAGGAATGGAACTCCTTTTTCAGGCACTGGGCATGTCCCTGGGGCTTCTTGACCACAGTTTGCCATTTCAAAGGGTCAGCGCGCTGTGGTTCTTCTTTCCCATGTGGCTTGGCACGGCCGTATGGGCTGGAGCTCACTGTAGTGGCTGTTGGGCTTCTCAGAAGTAAGGTTAGGCTTTCTGAACTCCAAGTCCTCCCACTCTTTTTCTCACCCTGTACTTGTGCTTCCTACTACATCTTTGATAGATCCTGGCACAGCCTATGTATTTGATCCATATTCACTTTCCCAGCAAATACAGAGAGAAGCCTGGGTAGGTGTATCAGCGGGACTCTTATGACCCTGTGTTCATTTTGGTGTCATGCTTTCTCTGTGAACTCTGTATAACTTAATCTAACTGTTCTCTTTCAGCCTTGTTTTCACCCGGCTTTGGGATGAAATGTACTTTACCTGTGCAGCCTGATTTTGTCTACTTGCACTCATGGATAACCTGGATACTTTAACCTCTTAGGTTTAGAGTTTTCCTTAATTCTCTCTTTTCCCTCACCGCTAGCCCACATCTAGTCACACAGCAGTTCCTGTCAGTTCTTTCCCCTAAATTTCTCTGAATTATACCTCCAATTCACTTCAACTGCAACTTGCTTATGTAGGCTCTCATTGTGTCCTCCCCTTGATCTTCTACAGGAGACGCCTACCTGAGCGGTTTCCAGGAGATCTCCACTCAACCTCAAATAGTGCATGCAGCATCCAGAAGAATCTTTCCAAGGTGTAAATCAGACCACCTCAGAGATCTGTGTAGATTGCTGGGGTAGAGCTATACTTCTAAAAGGTGATGTCTCCTCCTCCCATAGCTAGCGTCTGAGATTGGCATCTGTACTTGTTGCTGAAGATAGTTACTGGGAACATTCCAAGTGGTCTCCATGTCCACTGGAATTCCCAAGTTGCCTTGTGGTTTTCACACATACATGGTCTGATATTTGCAGGTCTCAGATACTCCTCAAACCTTGGCCCTAGCATTAAACTGCAGAAATTTCAGCCCATTTAATGATGACAACATTTCTTGTGCGTATGAGCCTAGACACAGAAGCGAGTCCTGGCGAACAACATTTTTTCTCCTTTGTACAGAGACAGCTCCCTTTATGCAAGATGTATTTCTCTCCTCAAGTACAGAGAAGTATTTAGGCTTATTACTGCTAATCCATTTATCTTCAAAGCAAGCTAATCTGTACTCTTTTCATGAAGGTGGAGAGAGTTGGAGGGTAACTCCTAGAAAGCCCTTTAAGAGGGCCCTTCCCTTAGCTAGCCCTGAGCCTAACTGACTCTCATTCTGCAATCTAGAAGTAGCTGAGGATTATTTTTCAAGTCTAATAAACATTTGCTTAATTTCCTTTTTGTTATTCTGAATTTCTTTCAAATTCTCTTTCTCAGAAATGCTTCATTGCTTCATATTTCCAACTCAGTTTCATCCTCACTTCAAAGACTTCCTGTCAATGTACTCTAACTATACTCCTTTTTCAAGTCTTAGCTCATTGATGTCTTGTTTCACGCCTAGAACAACTCCAGGTGGTAGGTAGAAGACAGGGACACTGGTGTTAGCTTTGTATAAGAAGACAACAAAAAAGGAAGCGTTGAGTGCATGTATGCCCAAGGTTAAATAGATATCTGAGTGAGTTTCAAATGTTTTGACTGAGAAAGTATAGAAAAACTGTCCATACAATTAAGAGAGAAAAAAAAAAAGAGCAGCAACAATCATCTATAAGGTTAATAGAAATTTTTTAAATGCCTTTAATATGTGTTTCTAAAACAACCCAGCAAATGTACGAATTTAGATACATGTGGCCAGGTCTCCGAATGCCCATGTTAGTTTTGTGTGCTTTAGGCCAATTGCTTTCATTTGTAAGCCCAAATTGTCCCATCTTACCATTTCTTAAAAATATCAGATATATTTTAGGTTAAAAAAAAGGAAAAAAAAACCCACCACCAGCAACTCACAGAAATGTTACTTTTGAATTCCAAGCCAGAGTGAAATTTAATCGCCGAGTTATAAACCTTCCAAGCGAGGGTCTATCTGGAATTGCCCACATAACCGCAAGTTCAGCAATGCAAATGACACTGCTATAATAAAGGAAATAAGAAAGCTTTCAGTATGTTGTCTAAGAACTTGAGCACATTGAAAGTGATTTATGAGCGAGCAGACTAAACATTTAAATGCCTTTCCTACCAATGGTGTATTTTTCAATACAACAAGCGCTCTCGTATATGATTCTGCATTCCACAACGGCACTGCGCCTGACAATATAAGCCCTTTCGGATAGGGTAACATTTCCAATCCAAGATTAAAATCTTGGAAACTTGTCAACAGAAAAGGATGATAATATGAGTGAAACTGCAGCTATCAAAGAAAAATGCCTTGCAAGTAATTTCTGTAATGGTCAACTTCTAGTAAATTTCTCTTCCCCCTTTACTTGTAAGTAAAGGGGTTGGCCTGAAGGTCATTTTAATATTTTGGATAAGTACAGTTACAAACCAGAAACTCACGAACACAGGAAATAGCGAGTCATTTAATGCCATGAAGATCAACTTTTTACATTGCCTTTCTTAGCTCCATTTCTAATGCAGATTGTGGGGAATATTTTTCTTTTGATGAATAAGGGTTTAAGCAATGAGTTGACAATAAACCCTTGAACTTCATGAGGCACTAAAAATTAAAGGATCAGAGAGTCTTAAGTTCTCTTGAGTCTATTTCCATAATTTTTCTTTGCAACTTTATTTAATCTTCTACTCCTCCAGAGACTAGGACTGAATGACCTACTAGGTCTTTTCCATTTTTTTCTCCTTACAGTTCTCTTTTTCTGTTTAGGATGTGGGTGATCTCTCTAATCTCTGGTGTGCCCTTGGCTATACTGCAGGTAAATTGGGGTGATTCTCAGTTTTACCAGCTACACAGGATGGAGTATTAAAAAGCATCTGTGGGCCAGAGAGCATATCTGACAAAGTTGAAACCATTTGTACATTTGTATTACTATGATCTTTTGAAAATATTTTATTCCCGTCATACACTATAGTCGCCAAAGTGAATTTCAAATTCTAACTTCTCATTTTTTTCTTGGGTTAGACATATCTTGCCTCTTTAAAGTTGTCTTCTTTGAATACATAGCATTTTCCTTGTCACTGCTCTGCGTTCTTCAAAGCACAAAAACATATACATGTACACACACACATACATTCTTTTTCTTCTTCAAAATTTACATTTTCATTTATTCAGCGATCAATCAAGTGTCTTTCAACACGTAATTATTAACCATCGACTACTTTCTGCCATCCAGACCTGGTGCTATGCCCTGAGGGGTGCAGTCCTAATTAGACATGCACATGCTTCAGGTAGCTCAAGGTCTGCTAAAGGAGCTAGATGTGTTCTTGGTTAGCCCTCCTTCTTCAAAATAATAACCCTAAGAGAGGGAAAAACAGGGGAGTGAGGCACATAGACAACCAATATGTCCAGTCTGAGGGGTCAGAGAAATCTTCCTAGAGCAATGCCCCTCAAAGTGTGGTCTCTGCATTTTAGCATCATCATCACCTGGGATCTTGTTGGCAATGCAGATTATCAGGTCTCATCCCAGACTTACTAAATCTAAAACTCAAGGAGGGGTGTTCTGTCTGTTTTGAAACAAACCCTCTGAGTGATTCTAATACATGCTCAAGTTTAGTAATCACTGCCCCAGGGGCACCTGGGTGGCTCAGTGGGTTAAAGCCCCTGCCTTCAGCTCAGGTCATGATCACAGGGTCTTGGAATCGAGGCCCGCATCAGGCTCTCTGCTCAGCGGGGAGCCTGCTTCCTCCTCTCTCTGCCTGTCTTTCTGCCTACTTGTGATCTCTGTCAAATAAATAAATAAAATCTTTAAAAAAAATAATAATTACTGCCTCAGAGGAAGTAACAACTTTGCAAGGAAGAGATGCTTTATTTACCATTATTACATTTATTACCATCTCATTTACATAATTGACACCTCTTGATAATGAAGTCATGTAAGATCTCTCATTGTTCTCTTTGGCTCTAAACTGTACCAAAAAAAAAAAAACCAAAAAACTGGAAAAGAAAAAAAAAACAGCTTCCATATTTATCCTTTGTCTATCTGCACACATTTAAATGGTTTAGAGGTAAAAGTCAAATAACTAATTAGAGTTATGTAATTCAAAGCAACATCATTAACAACAACCTGGATTCTTTTGAAAACTAAATAGGCTGAACTGACCAGATGAATTAAATGAGTGCTCCTGGAAATCCAGTTTGGTTTGTGAATGTGAGAACATCTGTGTCCTAGTACCCAAATATTTTGGAGCTGTCTTTTGAGCTATTTCTAGGAGATGATAGAGCAAATTTCCATTTTTATCCCTATGGAATAGGAGTAGAATTCGTGATTTTTTTAATCCCAAACCCGCTTCTCTCTGGAAACGAAGGCAAATGAAAGGAAAGGAAATAAGTCAAACAATAAGAGGTGGACTAATTAAGTGATGCTTTTAATTATAGTTCTACATTGCAAGTAAAACTTGATAGAACTTATTTTTTGAAGTTATGTAGATTACAGAATCTATGAATACAAAAGAAAAACTTAAGGTTATGAGTTATGGGTTCAGCCACTCTCTCTATTTCTGTTTCAGCCTACCCTTGAGCATCTCCATTTATAGGAAACCCATGCCTTTTAAGGAAGCCCACTTTGAATTATTGCTTTGTCCCACTTCTGCTTCTTAGAGGACATCGAGGTAGCTGTGGGTTCTCTTTGTTCAACATTTCATTCTGTCTTCTCCCTTAGACTTTATTGATGGTTTTTCTTCATCCTGATCACTCTTTTTAGGATAAGATCGAGAGTCTCTTAGTGCACAGAAATGAATACAATCTGCAGAGAGAAGAGCAGAAACATTGCCTCACTCACTCTGGACACTTTACTGGTCTGAGGTGTATATTGATGCTTTCTCAAAGTCGAATCACACAAATGGATCATTTGAAAGTTGCTGCTGTCAAGTCCTGTTGCCTCCATTCTCTATGTGTACAGTTAAATCCCTAGCCCTTCACACAGGGGCTAGCATAAGAGTCTGGAAACAAATTGTTGGTTGAATTTAAATACTTTGTTGAATTTATGATGGCTTATTAGTTCTTTTTGGGTACTAATATTCCACTGGCTAGGAGTCTGTGCAATTTAATATCATTCAGGCTGCTTTCCCCACCATGTGCCCTCAAAGGGTATCATGAGAGAACTTACCAAAAGCTCCTCTGAAATCTAGATACATAATTTCTACTTGGTTTCCCTGATCTCTGTCAGTAGGAAATGATGTTGTATATTACATATATGTATATATATATTTATTATATATATTTTTATATACAATATATTTATTATATACAACATATTTATTATATATTTATCCTTATATATGCTTAGTGAGTTCATGCTGAGTCACTACTTCCTTTTCTAAGTACTCAGAAGCCATAGTTCAAAAAAAAAAAAAATTGTTCTGGAGTCTTGTTCCAGATCAGTGTCAAACTCAGTGCTCCATAGTCCACAAATACATGTTATTTCTCTTTTTATAAATCCAAATGACACTTACCTATATCTGGTTTCCCAGGAGCTCTTTTCCACTGTAGTGTTCCTCAAGTTCACTGATAATAATTCAGTCATACTGCAAGTTCACTGATTACTTTGAGATGTATTCCTGGACCAAGAGACTAGGATTCATTTGGAACAGCACCTTTTAATCTTACCTGGTTAAGAATACATCTATCATCTATTTGCAAAGGGAATAGAGGATTAATTAGACCAAACTATAGTTGAGGTCCTATGGTTTGATGGCCAATATCAAAGTGAATCAAGTCAAGAGAACAAAGTATTATTAAAGGGTTTGAAGCATGTGCTGTACTGTTAGGTGCTTAATACAGCAAAATTAAAGATAAAGCCCTGCACTTATAAATCTGATAGTAGAGATGGGGGTAATAAGACTTATTATGCCATAACCCATATAGTTCAACTTGGGAGCAAAGCCGAGCTTCAAAGAACACAACCCTTGATACCACAGAAACTAAAAAATAACTCGGGTTTTTTGCTTACATTCTTGAATTTTATCAGTTGTACCCAGACACCCTAGAAAACTCTTTAAAGTTCCCTTTGTTCTGTTCCTCTCATATTATCTACTCCCTACTCTTCTCTTTTTGCCAGCCCTGAAAATCTCCCCCAACCCTTCAGAAGTGTCTCCCTATACTGCTCTCATGTGTTTCCTCATCTCTCCTTTATTTCCATTTATCCATCTCAAAAGCCTCAGAACTGGTCTGCAAAGAAGACTCCTCTTGGAGGAAGAGAACGGAGAAGAGATTGAAGGAGGCTATGCCAAAAGTTCTCAGTGGCACAGAGGGAATGTTAAGAACATTCTGAGGTTAATGACTTTCATTCTGCCCCGATTATATTTTAGATATGATAAAAATATGGCATCAGATAATACAAATAAAGACTGGGTTGTGTGACAGGCAGGAATTTGCAGAAAAATGAAAAATCAACCCAGGCTCAAGAAGTCAAGGCATTCTGCATGGACGTGAAATTTAATCAGGGTTCTGAATTGGCAAAGGTAAGGAAGAAGGTGCATTAAAAATATTCTTTTAAAGGTTGTGCTATAGTATGGTGTCTCTTGGTTGCTTCAGTGCCCAGAGACTGTTAACAAATTCTAAGCCTGGGTGTATGTTAAGATGAGCCTTCATTTGTGGTAAAAACTGTATTTGAGCTGATCTATCTATAGCTAGATAGATAGTTAGAGATAGAAATATTGAGTTGATCATATTTTGATATGCTGGTTGGAGAAGGATAGGGTTATGGTTCTGCTGCTGAGCCAATCACGCACACTAACCAGACTTGCTGGGGGGGGGGGCATAGGGTGGGAGTGGAAAGCAGGATGGCGGGAAGAACAGTTGATAAAGAGAAGAACAGTGCCTTGGTCCCTGTGGTCTTTCCTATGTGTTATCTCCTGTGTGAAGGGGTTCTCACTCATTGAATACTGTCCCTATGCCAGGAATGCCAGTAGGTACTTTGTGGACGGCACCTTCTTCATTCCTCCACGATCCTGTAAGAGAGTCAATAGTGCCTTCATTTTCCAGGCAAGGAAACTGAGCTCAGAGCGGCAAAGTCATTTGCTGAGGGGTCACACCGCTGCTCAAAGGCAGAAACAGGATTTGAACTCAGATGCGTTAGGTTTCAAAGCTATTCCATTTTTACTGCGTGACACCCTCTACATGAAAACAAATCAGAACTCAGAGACTTTTCTTCTTGTCCTTATAAAATATCTTGTCACTGAAAGACAAGGGAGACAGAAGTCCATGTCAACTTTCAAATAGATTTCTATATTCTGTGAGTTCTATTAAGTACACTTTTTCCTTTTTATGTTCTAGAATCAGTGTAGTATAATTGTTCCAAAGAAGCAATGTCATTCTGTTATCCTGTACAGATGAATGTATTTTCACAGACCTTGCTCTATTCAGGAGTTAAGAATATCAGGAAAGTGAAATGTGCAAAGATAATTTTCGCTACTTGATTATTTACTACATGAGAACAATGCTTGGTGAATGTCTGGCCCTTGGCTGAACTGAATTTTCTAGTTATTAATGCAACAGGTGCTGCAAAATGAAGTCTGTGAGCTGAAGGCCAATTTTGGTGCAGAGGATAAAATGTGGAGCAATAGAGAGCTCAGGAAAGGACATGGTATATGAGGATACAGTGTCCCTGTAAGCGACAGACTATATTGCTGAGCAAAGGCTTCTCTAAAGTGCCCTGGCTGTTAATCCAATCAGAACCCTGAGCTATAAATTAAAGCAGGAAAAGAACAGCAGAAAGACAGAGCACCCACAACCTAGAGCAGAACCATCCTGGGACAGAACACCACGGGAGCAGAAAGCTTCTTTTTCTGTACTCCTTGTTTCCATTTTGTTAGGAAGATTTGGCATGCCTGGGTGGAAAGATCTGGGTTAAAACTGCAGACGTGTGAGTGGCGATTATATTTTGGGAGAGCAGCTGGCTGGAGAGCAGCAGTGATGCTGGATATTCCTGTGCACGTAAAAGGGGTTGTCGTTGTAAACATTTACGTTAAAGAAGCTCCCCTGGGAAACACTGTATTCGACTACCTTTTAAAATGATATTTTAAAAAATGATAGTTAAATTGATTTCCTTTGGTTGTTTGGTTTTGCTTTTTTGTTTTGTTTCTGTTTTTACAGCGGGGAGGGGCAGAGCTATAACTTTTCTAATTAGAAAATAAACTTAGGGGCACCGGAGGGGCTCAGTTAGGTTAGCCTTCCCTGACATGTCAGGCAGAATTAGTTGAGCTCCAAGCACTTTATTTAGTTTTCTGTTCTGTTACTTTCCACACTCCGTTGTAGTTGCTTGCCTTCCCTGTTTCCTCAGCTAGCGAGCCACTCTTTATTCTGATGCATCCATTCTGATTCAAGCCGGTTGTCCCGTACTCTTTTCTGCTTCCTACGGCTGCCTTACATGTCTCTCCCATCTGCCCCTGCACTCATCACACCGCATCACGACTTGGTGAACACGCCTTCCTTCCCCACCAGGATTCCAGAATGTCTTGTTCAGCTTTGTCTTCCCAGCCCCTAGACTAAGGCAGGCACTTAAGACTGTGGACCTGGGAAAACTGCTTTTGTTCATTTAAAAAAGGCATAATGATGAGAAAGCACCCATAAGAGTGGAACATCTTATGCTTGCCAGGAAGAACGGAAGCGCTGAAACAGAGAAGCAGTCTGATTTTCCAGCCCAGGTGCAGAACTTCAAATAGGGTTTTCAGATAGAACTCTCTGCATTTATATGAACTGGTTGCATCCAAGGAAACAGGACCCTGAGTCTGTTATTGAACGCAGGCCTCAGGTCAATCATTTATACATAGTCCTCCTTGGCTCTGAGCCTATCAAAAGCCTATCGGTTGGGGTGCCTGGGTGACTTAGTTCACTGTGTATCTGCTTTCGGCTCAGGTCATGATCTCAGCATCCTGGGATTGAGCCCAGAGTTGGGCTCCTTGTTCAGTGGGGAGTCTGCTTCTCCCTCTGCCCCTCCCCCTGCTCATGCTGTCTCTTTCTCAAATAAATAAATTTGTTTCCTTTTTAATTGCTTCTGTGCTTTCCCCAAATCTGATAATAGCCCCACCTTTTCCTGGGACTGGTGAGATGCCCCACGGTTCCTCTTCATGTATGCTCTCCTTGCCGCTGCACATTCATAAGCAGTGTCCTTGCTGGTCTTTACAGGATGGGGTTTGATGTATAGTCCTGCAGACACAGGAATCAGAAAACGTGGATTCTGAGCCTGTCTCCATGCTGAAAGACCTCAAGCAGTAGAGCAGATGGTTGAAAATGTGGGTTCTGTCCTGCATGGATGCTTCTGAATGGTGCAACCTTAGACAAGTCCCCTGAAATCTTTAAGCCCTCAGCGTTCTCCTCTGTAAAATGTGGTAAGGATAATCCCAATTTCATAAGGAAGTTACTGGGACTACAGATGATACAAGGGGTATGATGATTATGTACATCATTTATTTATCAACCTCACCAGGCCATGGTGCCCACTTGTTTGGTCAAACCGCTGTCTAGGTGTTGCTGGAAAGGTCTTGTCTTAGATGTGCAGACTTTGTGTAAAGCAGGTTACTCTCCCTAATGCGGGCGAGCTTCATTCAATCAGGTGAAGACCATAAGAGCAAAACACCAAGATTTCTCAAAGAGAAAGCAATTCTGCCTGAAAATTGCAGCAGATAAAACTGCCTGAGTTTTAAGCATGCAGCTTTCAGATCAAAACTATAATATCAACTCTTACCTGAATTTCCAGCTTGCCAGCCTGCTCTGTACATTTCAGTCTTGCCAATTCCTTAAAACACACACACACCCTATTATAGGAAATAAAGCATTTGGCCCACTTCCAGGCACACAGGCCTCCATTAACATGAGCAACGATTATTATTAAACCTTCTGGACCTCCAGTTCTCACTTATACAGTGAGGGTATTGAGTTGCTAATCTCTGGGGTATTATTCAACTCCACACTCAAAAAATGTAATATAGAGTCCTGCGTGATAAAAGCTATCCTTATGGGGAGGAAGAACAAATTAAAATGCCTAAATCTTTTTCTATTGATTTTTGTGACTCAGTGGCAATGCTATTTATGCACTGTTACTGGTTTTAAGTTTCAAGGTGTGTTTAAAAGTATGTCCAATGTGTTCTTCATAAGTTGAATATAAGGAATTTTGTAACATCCCCAAAGACTTTCACATTCAAGGAGAGCTGTGCTCTGACGCTTGTTCTATCATAGGCTAGGAATTGCTGGCCCAGTGGGAAAATTCAGATAAAGAAGAGGTTGGGAAGGAAGTCTCATTCCCCCAAGAACCTCAGTGCTAGCAGATTTCACCGGGGGAAAGCGAAATGGGAGATGGGGATTATGAAAGTAAAGGCAGAGTCTTCTGAGCTTCCTTTGTGTTTTTGAGCTTGTTTTATTTATTTTTGTTGTTTTTCTTTAAAAGAGAATAAAGCAGTAGTTTTGTTTTGGGAACTGAGGTATATGTTCTTTTACCAGAGATCTCCTTATCTCCATCAGCACACTCCCCTTCCCCACTGAGGTTCTATTCTGTTATAGTGCACTTTTTCTACTTCGTTTTTTTTTCTAATAGAATCTACTACTTTCTGACATAAAGTTATTTATCATTTTGTTTATTGTTGGTGATTCTCACTAGAATAGAAGACCGTGAGAGTGGATATTTTGTCCATTGTATTTAGTGCTGTATCCTTACTGTCTAGAACTGTATTGAGGATATAGTAGGTATTGAATAAATATGTTTGCGTATGTAAAATATACCTGGAAACACATTTCCTATTCTCTGCCACTCTGATAATACTTATTGCCATGCACCGAGGGTAATCTCCATGGTTGCACTGCCTTTTCTTTTTCTTTGCAAGGTAGAGGTCTTCGTGGAGAACCTGGCATATCTGGTTTCATCCTCCCTGAGCCGAGACTTCAAACACTTCTGAAACGCAGATCTTGGGAATGATGAGCAGCTTTTTTTTCTAGGTTGGTGCCATGATGATAGTAAAGTTGTTCTTTTAGTATCTTCATGTGATGAGTAACAAATCTTAGTAATCCTGACCTGAAATTAACTGGACGGTCAGTCGTGAGATTTGTAATTAGGTGACCCAGACGTTGGTCACGTCCTAGGTAAATCCTCAGGATGTCTCTCTTTGTCTCTACTTTCCCATATACCCCAAGGCATATTATATGAGGCAGGTATAGAAACGCTCAGCAGAAGGTAAACTCACTTTTGCAATTGTTCATCACTGTAATACGAGAATACAAAGATTCTCTAAAGAAAGGGAACTTAAAATTTCTGAACATCTCTTATATCCTTCCATGTGATTTAACTTAGCCCTCATATCAAGTCTTGCAACTATGACATGATTTCCCCCTATTTTAAAGAGAAGGAACCTAAAGCTCAGAGAGGTACTTAAATTTCTCCAGGTCGGACAACTGTAAGTGGCTCAGTGGGATTTCACGGAAGGTTGTGAGGACTCCCCAGCTGGGGTGCTCTTTACGCTGTCACACTAACCAACAGGAAGGAGGAGAACCAGGCCTGCTTTGAAGCCCCATCTGTCTGACTTAGACATAAGGGCCACTTCTGGCTGGTCACAGTCCTGACAGAGTCAAGCTTGGTCAGCACATAAGAGCCTTTTGGGAAGAAGATGTGCCCCCCCCCCCCCACTGAGTGGGGGTGACCACACACCAGGCACACAGACCTTTGGCACAGAGAGCTTGAGCTGCGTTCCGACCAACATTCCCCAGCTCCAGAACCCTAAACGTAGCCCTGAACACAGAAGTGATCCCTGTAACGATTCCAGATAACTCTGCAACAGCTTGCCCATTCAAGTTAAATGTCATATTCACAAGTACCACTTTGTGGGAGGAGAACCCAAAGTTGTAACCAGCACACTTCCGAGGAGAGCAGCTGGAATTATCCAGCATCTCTGAAAAGCTAATCTACATTTCTTTCTATCAAAAATCAAGTTAGGCAATATGTGTGAGTCTGTTTCTGGGCCCCTCTTTTCCGTTGATCACTTTTCTCGGCATGCGTCCGTTCCACACTGTGTTATTCTTTTGCTTTATGTAAGTTTTGTTATCTGTTAGTTCCTCGTTGGGGGTTGTCTTTGCTTTTTCATATGAATTTTGGTCTTAACTGTTAAGTTCCACCAAAAAAGTGGCAATTGATTAGAACTGCTTTGAATTTATTGATAAATTCCAGGCAAATTGGCATCTTTTATGGTATTGAGTGTTTTGATCAATGACAATGATATACCTCTCTACTATTGAAAGTGTTTCAATAAAATTTTTTAATGTTCTTCAGGAAGATCATACACATCCTTTGTTAGTTATTCAAAGTTTATTCCAAATATATTTTTATATTATCTAAGTGGGATCTTTTTAAAAACTGCATTTTGAAACTTCTTAGAGGTGAAATAAATGAGCTGATCTTTGTACATTGATTCTGAATGTAGCAAAGTTGGGATCGTCATTTACTTTGTCTTTTCAGTGTGAAAAATAACGTTTTACTTCCTTCTTTCCAACTCTTATATTTTTATCTGCCATACCACACTGTCTAGGACACTGGGTTCAGTGATGAATAGAAATGGTCATGGCACACAGTATTCCTGGTCTTCAAAGCAAGACTTTTAATCCATTCAGGGTGATGTTTGAATGGATGTTGACTTATATTGAGTGCATTTTCTCTGTCTATTGAGATAATGATTTATCACCTTTATACTTTTAATATGGTGAATTCCATTAATTTTTTTCTACTGTTAAAATAACTAACATTTCTAAGCTAAAGCCCCCTTGTTTAAAATGTATTATCTTATTTATACACTGATGGATTTGCTTTGTTGATTTTTTTTTAGGATTTTTCTATCCAGATGCATGAATGACATTTATTTGTAATTTTATTGTCTTTTATGGTTCCTGTCAGATTTTAGTATCAAAGTTATGTTAGCATCACAAAATGAGTTAGAGGATGTTTGTTCTTTTACCTACTTGAAGTCTTCTTCTTCTTTTTTTTTTTTTTAAATGATTGGAATTCCTTGATTGTTTTGTATAACCCATGGGCAAATTGTCTGATGTTGGTATTTGCTTTGTGGTAAGACTTTAAAGTACTGTTTCAATTACTTTTAATGGCTGCAGTGTTACTCAGATTTTTAAAGTTTCTTTTCAATCAGTTTGGGTATGCTATATTTTCTCAGGATTTTTTGATCTCATCCAGGTTTTCATATTTATTGGTGTTGAGTTGGTCCTATTGTCCTTTTATTATATTTTTAATCTTTGCAGGATCTCTAGTTTTATATTTATTTGGTCATGATGTGCTTTATTTGATCAGTCTTTTTTTCTTGATCAATCTTACCAGAAATTGGTCCATTGTATTTTTTTTTCAGTTAACAGCTTTTCAGTTTGTCATATTCTATTTCATTGATATCTGCCGCTATCTGTATGATTTCCTACTTTTTGCTTTATTTCTGTCTCCCTCCACTAATACCTTAGGTCTGATGCTTTGGCCATTCATTATTAGGCTCTTTTCTTATCCAGTGTAAGCACTTACATGCTTATCTTTCTTTCTTGCCCCTTTAGCTGTACGCCCACAAGTTTGGAAGCAATATATTTGTTACCATTCAGTTATGAATATTATTTTATTTCAGTAAGAAATGCTTCTTTGACCCATGAGTTATTAAGAAGTATATTTATTAACTCTACATCTTTAGATTTTTCTAGTAACATTTTGGTTATTAATTTCTAACTTAAATGGTGACTAGAAGAGGATCTATTTGACTTTAACATTTGAAATTTCTTGAAATTTACTGGCCAGGTATAAGGTCATTTTTTGGTAAATTTTCTGTACACACTTGAAAAGAAAGCATGTTTTTCTGTTTTTAGGTACAGTGTTTTATATATGTATATATCCAGTGATCAAACATAATTCTATTTTCAAAACTGCTATATCCTTAGCGATTCTTGTTGGTTGGACAGAATTACTCAGGTAGCTGTATTAATTAAAATTTGTCGCTGTGATACAGGATTGGTGTATTTCTTTTATAATTCTGTCAACTTTTGTTTAATTTACATTAAGGTGGTTTTTGTCAATATTTACAAATTTAGACTTGTTACATCTTTCTGGTCAATTGCAACTCATCACTATGTGGCTACATTTTTTTTTTTAATCTGTAGCAAGACTTTGTTAGATGTCTACTTTGTCCAATATTAATATGGATATATCAACTAACTTTTGATTTAGTATCATATCCTTTTGCTTTTGTTTTTTTGTGGGACCTGTACTTTGGTTAAATGTCTCATCAGCAGCATACAGTGTAGATCAAGCAACCTAACAATTTTGCTAAGTAAATTTGCATTTACATTTATTATAATTACTGATACGTTGGATATTTTTTCTAGCAATTTATTTTGTGATTACCATTTGTCTCACCTTGTTTGTTTCTCTTTCTCCCCTTTCTTGACTTCTTCAGGGGTGATTCTTTTTTTCTTCTCATTTCCCTCCACACTATTGGTGTAAAGGTGACCCACTGTATTTCTTTCCATTGAATTGTTATCTTGTAAATATTGCTATGTATACTTCTCAAAGGCTAAAGTAGCCCAGTATTTTTACTCTTCTGCAGAATAATATGATGGCCATTCCAAATGAAACTCCCGTTGTCTGCCTCTCTGATCACCTCTTTGTGACTGATATACTATTGCTGTTATGTATATTTGTGCCACTTCTTTTTTTCCCAACTATATAAGACATTATTGTTTGTGTTTTATGCCGTCCATGTCTGTTTAGATTATTGCACATATTTATTTCTGCCTTTGCCCTTAAATCCTTCTTTAACCTCAGAGTTTCCATCTGGGATCACTTTACTTCTGCCCAAAGTACTTCTTTTACTGTTGCCTGGTGTCACCATTGCTGTTGGGTTCCATCTTCTTGACCCTTTGTTGGAAACCTATTTCTATTGTTTGTGTGATCAAAAGATGATTTTATTGTCTTTGATGTTTTTGATTAAAACATGATGTGTCTAGGTATGGTGTTCTTCTTATTTATTCTGTTTAGGATTTATTGACCTTCCTGAGCCTGTGGTAGGATGACTTCAGCCATTCTTGAAAATTTCAACCATTTTTTTTTTTTAAATACACTCCCTCTCTTTTCCTCTGGAACTTTAATTTAGATAATATATAAAACTGCCTCACTCTAGCCTCAATGTTTCTTCACTTACCTTTCAAATGTTCCATACCTCTGTCTGGATGTCTAGTATTCTGACAATATTTTTCCTTCTGTCTTTTAGCTCATTCTGTCTTCAGCTGTGTCTAAGTTATCCATCACTGTGTAACCAATTACTCCAAAACTTAGGACTCTAAGATAACAAACCATTTTCTTTCCATTTCTGAGAGGCGGAAGTCCAGGAGCTGTGCTTTCGCCCATGGTCTCTCATGAGATTGCCTTCAAGCTGTAGGCCAGAGAAGCAGTAACCTAGAGATGCTGGGAGATCTGCTTCCAGGTTCCCTCATGTGACTGTTGGCCGGAGCTCATCATGTGGCAGGTTGGCTTCCAGCAGAGTGATGATGATAGAGAGAGAGAAAGAGTGGGAGAGAGGGAGATAGAAACCTAAAATAGAAGCCACAGTATCTTTTAAAACCTACACTCGGAAGTACATACCATCTCTTGTGCCATTTTCTATTGATATGCACTTCTGAGAGTAGGTTCCACACATGTTGTAGGATTGTACCCTACAAGGGTGTGAGGATCAGGATGGGGGGTATTTGGGGCCATTTCAGAGGTTGGTTACTTGGTAGCGAAACAGGTCCATTCTTAATGGGAATGATTTTACTTTCTGGATATCTATTTTTTTTTGTTTGTTTTGCAAATATGTCTGCTTCTTCTCTCCTTATGATTTGAATTTCTTTCCTATTTTTAAAATACATCAAATAGATTTATTTCATGTTTTATGTCTGATAACTCCAATATCTGAAAATTTTGCTGATCTGAATTCACTGCTTGTTGTTTCTTCTGGATGTTACTCAAGGTACTTTGATCCCCAATCTGTTTTTTCCTTTTAAATGCAACTTTGCATTTCTTAGACTTCATCTATAGAAATTCTTTGAGAACAGATTTGGGGCATATTCTTTCAAAGAGGAATTGCACTTGATTCTGTCGGGTACTGGGGGCACTTTTACCCAAGAACCACTTTAAACTAAAGTCCTGGCTTGCGGTTTTTTATATGACCCAGATAACGTAAATGTAGGCTGCAAAACTTCATGAGAATTAGCTTATGTTTATAAATTACGAGAGAAAATTTCCCCCTCTCGATCACTCACAGTATATGGGTTCCCTGCCTGGGTTCCTAATTTTGCCAAGTTTTTGGCCTCTGAACATAACTGATAAACTCATCAATGCATTTTTAGAAAACATATATATTTTTAAAGATTTTATTTATTTATTTGACAGACAGAGATCACAAGTAGGCAGAGAGGCAGATAGAGAGAGAGGAGGAAGCAGGCTCCCTGCTGAGCAGAGAGCCAGATGCGGGACTCGATCCCGGGACCCCGAGATCATGACCTGAGCCGAAGGCAGCGGCTTAACCCACTGAGCTACCCAGGCGCCCCTAGAAAACATATTCTTAAACACTTATGTTACCCAGTGCTTCTGATTATTTTCAGTTCTGATTATCTCTAATTATTTAAAATATTTCTAATGACTTTCAGTGTGGGTTGGTCAAGAAACCTCTTCTCCCATGCTGCTGGAAATGAGTGTTCTCCTCTTCCTAACTTTCCAACTTCTGTTGGACTTTATTATATGTAGCCCAGAATTGGAATGTAGTGATTGCCTGATTTTTTTGCTAAGTTTGGAGGATTATGTTGCATAACAATAGGCAAAGATCTTGTAGCTTCTTGCTTTGCAGTCTCAGTAGATATTCAAAAAGGATGTCCAAATTTTGTGGGATTTAGTAAGATTTCTGCAGCAGGATCTGATTCACTGGAGAAAACAAACTTCTTTGTTTTAGCAAGTGTATATTCTGAAGGTTTGAAAATTTTAGAATAGGCAATGATGTGAGTAGAAATCTCAACTATCATTCTTTCCAAACACAGAAGAATGGGCTAATGATGACAGAGAACCTTTTAGACCTATGATTTCTCATTTTTCCTTGATACTGTACTTTCTCTTTCTTGGTTCCATCTTTCACATTAAATATCCAATTTTAAATTCTGTTGTCTAATTGATTTAATGATTAAGAAAATGTTCCTGATATCCAGCCTAAATTTTTCTTCCTAATTTATTCCCATTACTCCTGGTTAAATCTTGAATAACTAGGATTGATGAGGCACCAAGAACTAATTAATTGATTGCCAAAGCATTGTGGTATTTTCCAACTCTGCAGTGAATTCTCTTAGTCTTAGAGACCCTTTTAGCAGTAAACTTCATTGTAAGGCTGTTCATTTGTTGTATTTCTGGGTGTTTTTCACAGGCAAGTTAGGTTTAATGTTTTCCCCAAAGATGTCACATGTAGGCATAAACTAATGCAAGGCTAAATTTATACTTAGACATTTTTACTTGCTCTTCTGTAGTAGAGTTAATCATCTTTGCGGAAAAGGCTTTCGACCCTAAGAGACCCTTGGAGAACTACATTATGGAGTACTACATTCTTAGGGATACCCTTTGAACATCATATGACTCTCCCCGAGCATGCTGCCCACTCCTGGGCCATAGCTTCCTCTTTTGCTTCCTTCTGTAAACTCTTTGCTCACTCTACATTGTAACACCCAGGACAGCTCTAGGCGTGGTTTTCTTTGGTGAGTCTCATGGCCCCAGTGTGATTATAGCTCCCTGAACGAGAATCTCCTGACATCCTCCATTTTCTAAGGCCTGTGATGGAAAATGCAATACAAAGTTTTTAGTATTTAGTTTGGGGCACCGTGTGCCCTTAGTATTCAGAAGGGTGATAGTAATTTACATTCTAAAATCTGGAAGGACTCCTTCAGGGCAGTGAGGTTTGACCTGAGTCTAGATGATTGAGTAGGAGTTAGGTAAGAGGAAAAGTGAAGACTGGGTCTTTTAAAATTAATTAATTAGCTTATTTTTAAGTAGGCTCCATGCCCAGCAGGGAGCCCAACGCAGGGCTTGAACTCACAGTCCTGAGCCTGCAATCAAGAGTTGAACACTTAACCAACTGAGCCACCCAGCCGCCCCAGAAGTGAAGACAGGCTTTTTACATAGAGGGCACTGACTGCGGAAATCCACCAAGGCAAGGGCTGTTTGAGAAATTGGTGGTTCTGGACCAAAGGGTGTGTGGGTGAGGCGGGCAGGGTCAAGTCACAGAGCATCTTGTGTGCCATAGTTAGAACACTGAATTCATCTTGAGTGAGATGAGGACTCTGTAACTGGAAGAGGCTCCATAAGTACTCGTTTTTGTTGATGATAGTGACGTTTTAGATTCTTGTTTAAAAGGAGTGGTTTGAGTGGAAGAAAATCATTGGATCTTTTATTTACCACATGTATTTGGTTTGCAAGTTGCTGCAGGATTCTACATCAGATGCATTGTTTTACTGCTCCCCACTCAGGTATTTTTAATGTCCAGTTCATGAGAGAAGCTCTTCTGGGATAAGAATGCAGGATGACTTAGGAAAAAGAAACACCCAACAAAACAGTGTGGATTTGACAGTTCTGATATGTACAATCTTAGATACTTAGTTGACCTAGAGGGACTGTTCGGGATTGCTTTTCACATCTGTTTGACAGATGGGTGAGGCATATCCTTGCTCTAAGGAAGGGGATAGCATGGAAGGGTAGAACTTTGTTCTGGGACTTAAATGTTATTACTGGTAGGATGGAAATGGGATATGGTTTTTTGTTGATTTATCAACTTCTTTTTTCATTTTCTTTATTAATCCTTAGAAAATACCTTTCCTTCTTTTTTCTCTTCTAAAGTATTGTGTGGTCCTCAAGTCTGTCTTTTTTGAAGCCTTCTAGAATTTTAAGTATTCTCTCTTCATTCTCATGAGATCTGGGAAATGCTGCCTTGTAAGTGCCTTATCTTGGTACAGTATTGTATTTAAGCATGACTGTGGCATTTATAGAACTACCTCAGAGCGGTGCCCAAAGGTGTTCGCCTTTCCCCACTAATGAGCACTGTGTGGGAAGTGAGGAGGGTCAAGGTTATTCAGTAATGTTTTGTGTATAGCCTTTGCTGCTCAATGTGGGATTCAGAATATATTGGTTGGTTGGTAACTACATTAATAAAGAAAAATAATTTTTTCCCCTCTGGGATTTCTGTTAGAATCACCGTGAGTTCTTTAACGTGCTGTTGATTTAGTTTTGGACCAGAGGGTCCCAGATGTTCCACACCTTCTTCACCTCCCGTTCTTCCTGACTGCTGACCCAGGTGTGCTGGGGAGGAAAGAGAGAAGGCATCCGAGGAGACTGAAAGAGGAAGATGGGAGCAGGGGGAGGTAGAAGAGAGGGGGGTGACAGTGGAAGGAAAGGGGGGCACTGAAAAACAGGAACTGAGTGGGGGGAAAGAGAAGACGAGAAAAGAGATTCTCATTTCCCTCTTTCCATATTTCATTTACTAGATACAGACTCATTGAGCAGTGCCTTGGGAGTGTAGAGGAGTAAAGGTTGACTTGTCACTAAGCAAGGAAATTCACACTAACTCCTGGCCTCTGAAACTATTTGAGACAGCAGCTGTAAAGAAAAGTAATAGGACAAAAATACATCGGACGCGTGGTGGTAACATTCATTTGTATGAAGGTAAAATGTATTCATGATTTATGTCCTTTTTGATTAACACCTTGAGATGTATATGTGTAGGGGCATAGTTTATTTATAACTTTGTTTTGGCAGTCCTTTGGCATCTAAACCATCTTTTGAAATACTGTGTAAGGTCAAAGAGACCGTTCTAAAGTTGGTAATGATAGAAATTAAAAGGTAAAGAAAATAGAGGAAGGCAGATCACCACGGAGACATCAAATTTTATTTTAATTTTTCAACCTGAAGTTTAACACAAAAGATAAATCTTTCCCGACAGGGTAGGCTAAGGAATATATCACATCAACTTGCAAGTTATTAACTAGGCTGTGTGTGTATGTGTGTGTGTGTGTGTGTGTGTGTGTGTGTGTGTGTCTGACAGATATCACCTCAGTAACTGCTCCAAATGCATTTACTTTATTTTAAAGGTTGTTCTTTCCATTATTAATGCCATCCTGAATCACAGAGCCGTTTATGATGAAATGTGCTACTCTAAAAATCCTGTAAATGCATCTGCAATGGTTGCTGATATTTCGACTCATCCTAAAATATACAGTAAATTTTTGCAAGATGTTTTTATCTTACTGTATATCCTCTGCAGACTGTTAGAATCCAATTTATTAACTCTCTGGAAGTTGAAAGCTATGCTTGAATAAAGGGATACCAATATTTATCAGGATTGGCTCAAATTACGTATTTTGTGAAATAACAGGAAAATCCCAGACTTTGAATGTTTTACATCAGTAATGATTCTGACAGGGGTAGTGTGGATGGGTTTTAATGAGCTTCAGAAGGTTTTTTTTGTTGTTGTTATTTTTTATTTGTTTGTTTGCTTATTAAAGCCAGAAGGTATTTCTCCTACAGTGTTTGCAGTGTCGCCACTAAAATGCAGAAATTCTGCTTACAGTAAAACAAACAAACAAACAAGGCTTTAATCAACCTCATAAATTCCCAACTTACTCAATTGTAAAGATGTAGGGAAAAGTGTTGTGAGAAATCTCAGCTGAGATGCCTGAGACCTGAGTTTAAGAACCATTTTGTTTTTTTTTCTCTTCCTGACTGGACAGCTTAGGCTGGCCAGTTAACCTTTCAGAGACTTGGTTGCCTCAAGTATAAAATAAGGAAGCCAAATATGCTGGTCTTTGCTTTAGGATTTTTCGTCTGGACTGATCATCTTTCTAGACCGATCATCTTTCTAAGCCAAGTCAGGTTCCCCGTGGCTCTCAGAGTAACAAGAGTATGACTAGAGAGATGGTCATATAGTGAGCCATGTTTGCCTGTGTGATTCCAAGACCACTCAAGCAAAACAAAGAAGTAGAAGATGTTAATCTAATTGCAGATTTCGATTCTAGGGCCATGAAATGCAAGTCCCGGTCTTGGGGTCCTTTCCCAAATCACCTAGATTAGATTTTAATTACTGCTTCTCACTTGACAGATGAGGAAGCTGAGTCCTAGAAGGAACTAGGGGCTTGAAAGTCTCACAGATCTACTGTTAGCAAGACCTGGGGCCTGGACTTCGAAACCCCTTGAGGATCTTCTTTGGCAACCCACCTTCCCTTTTCTGCTCCCCGTTGAAAACTTGCTGTCAGGAGAGGACAGCATAGCCTCATTTTAGGTGCAGCTATAAAAGACTGATGAGTCTTCAATTGTATGTGGTGTGTGTGGGGGGGAGCATAATAATGCAGTTTTTTTTTCCTGTTTCCTGACAGCAATAAACTGAGAGGGGGCTGGTTTTTGGAGGGCACATGAACCTGTTTTCAGCATCTCTCAGATTAGCCCCTCATGCTTGCTTTCTTCATCATTATTTCCCCCCCTCCTCTTGCTATTTAAGTAAAAACAAATTTCTGCTCAAGCATTGAAAGTGTCACAGGTTTTGGTCTCGGTGTTTTCAGAATAAGAAAACCAAACATTTATTAATTTAATAAGGATTTATTGAAAATCTGTTATCTGCCTGAGCCTTGAGGTTAGTAACAATGAGCAAGACTGGGTTCCTGACCTGTTTTCAATCCAGTGATAGATACCCTCTTGGTTCCTTGGCCTAACAGAAGAGAAATCAGTTAGGAGATATGTGGTCAGGAGTTCCTGGAAGAGTCTTTGTCACCTTTTTTCCTCATCTGCTCTTTTCAGAGACAGAAGTTCTTTTAGGAGGTATAAAATAAAAGTAGTGGCAGAATTCTTTCTCACTGTCCTTTTTCTTGAGGTGTATTCTAAATAGCAAAGGTTTTTCTAAAAAGTAGGGACTTAATGCATTCTTCCTGATTTTTTGCAGTGTATGTTGAACCTAAACTGAGGACCACAAAAGTGAGCATCTTAGGAATCTTAAGACTAAAAAGGGATATGTAAATATTCCATATGCAAAGGAAAGCACAAAGCAGACTGCATCTGGGATACTTTCAAAACCCACAGCCCACAATCTTTGTTACTGCAATATTTTGGTACTGTTTCAAACAATTTCTTCCACCTTGTATAATCATGGCACTGAATAAATGTTCAACATTAAAACAGTCACTGCGTTTCAGCTCCAGGATGGCTGTGTTTCAGAACTCAGAGAAGCATGTGCCTCCTGGATGAAAGGTGTAGTATCAAGGCAACTTATTACCATTTTAGGCAGAATTCCCAGGCTGGCATTTAGCAATTAAAAAAGCAAAGCTAAACAAGCCTGGGAGATCAACATTTCCTTTTCTTCCAACCTACGAAGCTCAGTTATTGTGGACAAAGAAGTAGAAGGCTCCGCTGTCCTTTGTTGACTCTCTTTGGGGTTTCTAAAGCCGCACAAGCGGCAAGTGAGAGAATTATTTTTTCGTTTCCATTAATCAACAGAGAGTCTAAATGAAGAGGTACAAATGGCCTTTCAAGAATTTGTCAAAGCAGAATTCGCATTAGAAAAGATTTACTGATTTTCTCCTCCCAGTTGAATACCCTCTCTTGGTATTTCTAGGTCTTTATCTTCTCTTCAAAGAGTCCTCTGACCTGGGCTTAGCTTTGCAAGGTGCATGGTTGAGTGGGAGATTACCTTCATAAGAAAATGTCGATTTAGAAAAATATACCCCTGGGAGAGCATGGTTTAGTAAAGTAGACATTTCCCTAACTCAAAGAAAAGAAACTCAACATTTTAAAAATATCATATACTCGTGGTTTCTGAGTGATGGATGAAAAGTACTTTCCTCAGAGATATACATTCTTCTCTGGATTCAGGACTTGGCTATGAGTATAAATTTTTCTCCCAAATGTTGTTACCTTTAAATATTCAGTATTGATTTCTGCCTATTCTCTCTCCCGAGTTCAAAGTTATACACCCTTCGACTAGTTTGTAAAGTATCTGTACTTACAAGGAAATGTGAGGTCTCCTTTCCAGGGACTGCTGTAATCTTCTCTCTGCTTCTGTCGATATAATGCATCTAAGAACTCTAACCTTTAAGGCCAAGTAATTTACCATTAGTGGGGTCTGTGTTTGTTGAAAACACACAGAGAGATGACGATAATTGTTGTCATCAAAACTAGTCCTTTGATTTTAAGTATATGGACCTAATTTCTCTCAAACACATTTTAAAACTTTTTATCTATCAATTTTCTCAGCAATAAAGAACAGAATGGAAATAGAAGTATGTATTAAGCCCAAGGAAAAAAATCTTTCAGATGAAGACCCTGTTGTTCTCTTTTTAACATTTTTATTCTTTCTATGATGTACTAGGTACCAAAAACATGAACTTGGTTTCAATTCTCCCCCCATTCTCAAGCCCAGGGGCATTACTTGATATTCTTCCTGGAGGGCAGCAACGCAGCGCACCACGTTGGAGAGTTACATCCCCAGAGAAAGGCACAGACAGATATTTGGTTACAACTGTTACCTCCCAAGTCAATAGTTGTTATTTGTCTTTTGCTCTGAGGCTTAATGACAATTAGATTGAACAAAGCAGCCACTGGAGGACACTGCACCCGCTAAAGCTGCTGCCTGATGCAAAAGCACACCATCCGAAGGCTAGCTAGAGCCATTCTCTATGACACTGTAAGGATGAACACAGGACACTGTATCTGTCAGAAGCCTGCAGAACTTCACTGCACAAAGGATGATCCTTCACGTATGCAAATCTGAACAGATCATTTAGGAGGCTCGAGGATCCCAGGATGGGATGGAGTATGGGACAGAAGAACCTAACAGCATTACATGTGTATGCAACAACATCACTAAAGGGGCAGTTGGGGAGTGGGGGTAGGGATGGCGATGGGGAAGGTGTTGCCAATACCCACATCAAGTACTTCTCCTGTGACTGTGGGCACCACGGACATACACGGTGTCTTTTGAGCAACACCTGTATTGAAATCACCTATGTCACGTTTCAGTTCTATTTTGAAAATAAACGTGAAGCTGTCTTCGTATGTAGAGATTCTGAGTCAGTAGGCATGGTGTTGGTCATTTGTTGAAGAGGTCAATGTTATAACAAGAACCTAGTAATAATCACACAGAGAGTTAATATTCAAACAGGGGTGGGATGAATTATGCAGCAAGAGTTTAAATCTGTTTCTTCTCCTTTTTTCAGCTGGCTTTCAATCAGAAATCTGTGTGAGCTACACGTTCCCTAAGGCTGAATTGACTTGTTTATGTAATTGCCCTTTTTCTTCTCCAAGTTAAAATTTTTATGATGGAAAATACCTTTCTCCTTATTCTGTATTTTTCCTTCTATCAGGGCAAATTTCTGCATTAGATTGCAATAATTGTGGAACAGGAAAAGAATGTATGTTTTCAATTTTTGTTGTAAAAGCTATATTAAAAAGGCTGTTTGATATATGGGTGCCGGTCCTTATAAATAATATATGAGAAATTAAAATATTCAGACACACCGGGAATTTGGAGTAGTTAGAAATGTGAAGTATGTAGGGCTCCATTGAGTGATTTTTGCAGCGCTAGGAGGTCATAAAGATGATGAGACTGCTGACAATGCGAGCTTCCCAAGCCTCCCCCTCCTGGTTCTGGTGTTAATGATTCTAGTTATTTACAGTGGAATTTATGTTGTTTTAGTGATGAGGTCAAGGGGGAGTTGGGAGGTGAAGGTCAAAAGTACTGTAACATTGGGCAGTGCCTCTTCCGTAAAATCTTCCTGGAATTTTTCCTGCCCTCAGTAGTCTTGAGGTGGGGTTTTAATTGCAGCGCAGGTAAGGCATCATGAAATCAACCTCCAAAACTCTGTGCATCCAACTGGCCTATCCCTGTGATCCGTAGTAGCCCGAAGGGACCAAAGGAGAAGAGCTCTGGTATTAGCCTCAAAACCATCTCTGGCCTGTCCTAGGAGATACTGAAACAGCAGTTTGAGTCTTCTGAGAATTTTTCATTTATTGACAACTTAGTGTATTATGTGAAATTGCTTTCATGTGACGCTAGCTATCTCCATGAAATTGCTGTAGAGTTGTGTTGTTGGCAAGGAACATATTTTTCATAAATACACATACACACATGCACACAGTACAGTAGTGAAGAGTCACAAGTGTTTTATGCTACATTTTAACTTCTACATATGGCAGTGACTTTAGGAAATCTATTAGGGAAATCTAATTATACAGTGAGGAAATTGAGATTCCAGCTACAACACAAGGACAATTCTTCCCATTAGAATATGGGAGGGCAGGGGTTGAACCCCAAGCACAGTACTCTTTCTGTGGCTTTATGGATACAGACAAAGAAACAGATACATACCTGTAACACAAAACTCCTTAGAAACATAGTATCCGACAAATGTAGTATGAAATAAAACTCACTAATTCTAGCTAGAGTCTAAGTTGTTTTTTTCTTTAAGATTTTATTTATTCATCTGAGAGAGAATGAGAGAGCACGCAAGATGGGAGAGGGTCAGAAGGAGAAGCAGACTCCCTGCTGAGCAGGGAGCCCAAGGTGGGACTCCATCCTGGGACTCCAGGATCATGACCTGAGCCAAAGGCAGTCGCTTAACCAACTGAGCCACCCAGGGACCTTAAGTATTTTTCTCTTTTTTTTTTTCATCATTTTTCTATACTGAACTCATACATTCCATAAATAAAAATACTTATTTTTTTAGTAAAAATACTTTAAGGACCAGATACTCTTGATTGCTTGAAGTCATAAATGACAAAAGGAGTCTTGAGCTAATGCCTTCATTTCATACATTTTTCTTAAGAACACTTTGTGACCTTTATCATACCTACCGCCGAGCTTTGCCTGTGAATAGTGCTCTCAGTAAATCTGTGTTCGTTAATCAAAGAGATGAGATGCAGGCATCTCTCAATTTATTGTCAATGAGTGAAAAATTGTTCTCATTTCATCACAGAATTATATGGAGCCGCTATGTGGATGATTGCATCTCCATTGTTTAAAGGAAAGCGTAAAGAAGGTATATCATAATGAATGCCTATCAAATGCTAGTGACTTTATTATGGATTATCTCATTTAATTCTAAACACATCCTTGCACCATAAAAATATAATCTCTGCTTACAGGTCAGAAAGTTGAGCCTCAGGTCACATAACAAGAAGGAGTATGGTCAGGGTTGGAACCAAATTCTGTATGACCACAAAGCCCATCATTTCTCATTTTATAGTCAAATCTCGTACAAAAAAGAGACTTCATGGTGTTTCCTATAGCTATTTTCAAATGTCTAAGTGCCTGGGTGGAACATGAGGAGAAGGGGGGAAAAGCAGAGTCAAATTCCCCACAAATCAGTTTTTCATTCCAAATGGTACATGCTGTTCTTTCTCTTTGCCTGACTTCACAGTGCATCCTGATGCTATGCAACTCTGTTTGTCTCGAGACATATGGAAAGAGTTTTATGTTTTAAACAATTAGACTTGACAGTGCTATTGTTTCTTTCTTATTTAATATCCTTCAGCCCTGGAGCCCAGCCAGAATCTGTATTCTCTCTCCAAATTTAATTTCCATTCCTCGTACATAACACTTAGTTGTCGAGAGACAGTGACTTAATAGCATTTGTTCCTGTGGCTTAAGAACATCTGGGTTATGTCACTTTTTTAACTGACCTGCTTAACTCAGAGGGAATAAAGTTCTTTGTCTAATGATCTTTCAGGGCCCTTATAATTGTTGATTTTGCTTTCCAGATCCTATATTGTTCTATAAATGTCATGAGATGACAAGATTTCCAGGTATTAATCTGTTTCTGCTCAGAGAAGGTTAGTAGTTATAAATACAGAAGGAACAGGGAACAAGGATATTAATAGAGGAGAAGCTAGCAAAATCATAGTTGTTGGTGTATAACTTGCTGGTTTGGCAAGCTTAAAACTCCAGGGGAAATGAAAACAAGGGTAGTGCAAAAGAAAAGCATCTCTACATTTTCTGTGATTTCAGTTCAACTCAATTCAATTCAATCAGTTCAGTTCAGTTCATGAACAATTTCTCTGAGCCTTCAGTGAAGAGCAGGTACCATCCTAGATGCTGAAACAACTTAGATTTCCTTGTGGTTCTGTGTGGCCAGGCAAAATAGAACTAATAATGTGGGTAGCTTTGAGAAAGTCACTTTACCCCTGGGTTTCAGTTTCCTCATCTGTTCAATGGTGACCTCTTGCAATCATTCACATTTGGTGCCTCCTTATGGCAAGGTTATGCTATAATTAAAAGAGCACTTTTTAAAAAAATTATTTTTTATTAACATATAATACATTATTTGCCCCAGAGTTACAGGTCTATGAATCATCAGACTTATACATTTCATAGCCCTCACCATAGCACATACCCTCCCTGATGTCAATAAACCAGCCACCCTATCCCGACCCACCCCCCACCCCAGCAACCCTCTGTTTGGTGAGATTAAGATTCTCTTATGGTTTGTCTCCCTCCCGATCCCATCTTGTTCCATATTTTCCTTCTCTACACTCCATAGCTCCTCCCCCGCCCCCCCCTCCTGCCTCTCAAATTCCTTGTATCAGAGAGATCATATGCTAATTGTCTTTTTCTGATTGACTTATTTCAAAAGAGCACTTGTTTTAAAACTGGCAATTCGTATTTTAATCCTGGCTATGCTACTATTTGGCAAATCACTCAGCTCTTTTTTGCTTGTTACCTAAGGGGTTAGAGGAACGGATTTCCAAGTTTCCCTTTTCACTGGATAGCCCTGTGAGATTGGATGTTACCTCATCTGTCTGGATGACTAACTTGCACAGAGTAAGCAAACAAATTATGGGGACGGTGTGGATGCTGTTGAATCTAATTATCCTTCTTTCCTCCAATGTGGTGTACTGGTATGACCTGTAAACTGTGACCACAGACATAGGCAGCCGGTGCCTGTGGCAGAAAACATGGCCCCATGACTGAAAGGAGAGTGATTTTTAAAGTCAAAAATTTCAAGAAATAAGTATCTCTTTGAATAACAGAGAAGTTTCTGGCAAGATTTTAGTTGGTGTGGGGTTTAGGTTTGTCAGCTTGAAGCAAAGAAACATTTCATTGAACTAACCTTCATTGAGCTCAGTTTTAGCATCTATAACCATTTACTGAATATTGTAGGGTCCCTGTTTGTTGTGCATTTTCCACACAAGGATGCCCCCCCGATTGACGTAAGTTAGTCGGGCTTTGCCATGTGACTTGCCCTGGCCAATAAAATGTGAGGGGGAATCCGATGTGCCACTGCTGCTGGGGAGTTTTAAGAGGATTATTGTGTTCCCTTTCTCTCTACCATGAGATCAGCAATGTTCCAAGGCGTGGGGTGTCCATCAGCTTGGCGCTCAGCATGAAAACACGGTGGAGTCATTCTGTGATTATTTCAGTTTGATCAAGGACTAATCTTTTGTCATTGTAATCCAATGAGATTTCTTTGTCCATTGCATTATAATCTAATCCCCCCCACTTGCGCTTGCACTGAAAAAGTGGGGAGCAAGGCGAATCTAACCTTGGGTCCTTTATAGATCCTTCAGTCAGGCAAAATGTTACAGTAATGTATGGTGTGTATTACTGTAGAGGAAGTGTGCATTGCATGCATATATTGGGGTAAGCAAACCTGACCTTACGGTCAGGGAAGGCCATCTTGATAATATGCATTTAAGCTGACAGCTTGTAAATTATTAGCAATAAAACTGGCCAAAGGCCAGGAGGAGAAAGAGGGTGTTGCAAACAGAAAGAGAACCGCAGGTCAAGGCATAAAGGCAAGAAAGCCCATGGGAGTTGAGGAACTCATTGTTGAGAATGGCTGTCAGGGTGAAGGGGAAACTGAAAAGGAACATGGTCGGTGAGATAATATCAATAATAATAATAATAGTGAGCATTTATTAACTTTGTGCTAAGTGCCTTACATATATTTTCTTCACGATTATTATCACCATTTTATACAAGAGGAAATTGAGCCACAATGAGGTTTAATAACTTGCCTGGAGCCACACAGCAGGGATGTGATTTTATCTGAAGGGCAGTAGGAAATCACTGAATGGTGTTACACAGGGGAGCCTCATGATCGGGTTCACATTTTAGAAAGATTGTCCAGCTGCAGTGGGTTCCCAACTCAAAATCTCACTCTGGTGGGAGGAAGCATGGACCTCCATCTCTGCCATTCTTATCAGCGTGACTCCATTGACTAAGGCAGTCAGCAGGAGGGATGACAATTGCTAAAGCACTGCAGAACAAGTTATTTTTAAAATACTTTCTTAGGGTGCCTGGGTGGCTCTGTTGTTAAGTGTCTGCCTTCGGCTCCGGTCATGATCCCAGGGTCCTGGGACTGAGTCCCACATTAGGCTCCCTGCTCTGCAGCATCTCCCTTTCCCATTCCCCCTGCTTGTGTTCCCTCTCTGGCTGTCTCTCTCTGTCAAATAAATAAATAAAATCTTAGAAAAAATACTTAAAAAAATTCAGGCACCTGGGTGGCTCAGCTGATTAAGTGTCCGACTCTTGGTCTTGGCTCAGGTCTTGATCTTACTGTGTGAGATCAAGCCCTGTGCTGGGCTCCACACTGGGCATGGAGCCTACTTAAAAAAAAAAAAAATTAAAATGCCTTCTAAAAAGATTAATAAACCTTATTCTTTGTTTAGTTGAAAAAGTATGGAGTGTTTCATGAATTTGCACAAGGGCCACACTAATCTTCTCTGTATATTATTTCCAATTTTAGTATATGTGCTGCTGAAGAGAGCATAGAAAAGGTCATGTTTGGAAGGAGTAAGAATGGTATATGCAAGAAAAAAACATATTGTGGGCCACCAGAGCATTAAGATTTGGGTAATAGCTTTAATAACAATATAATATAATAAACTGATGCCCCAGTGAGCTCTTGTACCTAATTCAAATAATGGATATGAAATCACATCAATATCTTGAGCATTTCAATTTACTTTTGACCATAAAACAGACAATTTGGTGGGTAAATTAAAAACAGAACCAAAAATCTTTGATTTTTTTTTTTTTTAAGTAGGCTCTACACCCAGTGTGGGACTTGAACTCAGGACCCTGATAAAAAGTCACATGCTCTACTGACTGAGCCAGCCCAGTGCCCCAAAGTCAAAAATCTTTCAAGAAGATTGCTTTGGGGGTCTGGAGTATTCCTCCCTCCTTGTTTACCAAGGTTGAATAAGAGTGATCACAATTTGCATTTCTCTTTGTCATGAATAGAAAGACATATAGACCAAGAGGGGAAAGAGCCCTTTCTAAGTGACAGTGACAGCTCTGACAGTTGTTCTCTGTGAGTTGTTTGGTGTCCATCAGAAGCCTCCGGAGACCTGGGCCTGACTGAAGAGGTCCCCAAGTCAAGATCCAGGGACTGTGATTAATATGAACACTCTTTAGTCTTTGTAGGGTCCCTTCTGTTTCAGCAGAATTCAAAGGAAGGATTGCGGGTAATTTTGACACTTCATGCATTCCGTCCTTTAACCTTCTCTATAGCCGATCCCCAGAACCCCGACTTGTTCTCTTTTTCCTTTCCTTTCTTCTTTCCCTTCCCTGCTGACTCCCCTTACAAGTCTTTTTCCTCTTTTAAAATAGCCTCTGCAGAAAATAACATGCTAGAAATGAGCTGACTGCCAATATGCATCAGAAGATTTATTGCAACCAAGAAAGGATGTTAGGAGACATCGCATATATTAATCTTTCCGTTTTGGTCTATAAAGACCCGAGTTTGGCTACTTTCACTTATATGCTTTTAAGGAGATAACGTTTGGTTGGAACAGGAGATCTGGGAGGTGATAGGCAGAGACTTACAGCCTAAGTGCCCCGGAACACAGGTGGGCTCTGCGGCTGTGGCTTCTCGCATTCAGGCTTCACGGGCGGCCGGCTGGCTGGGCAGAGGTTTTTGACGCAGCTCCTGACGCGGCTCCTTGCAAACCAACTGCCCAGCCCAGGGAAGTTGTCAGAAAAGATCCGTGCAGGTTTGGGGATGGGTTTTTTGAAGTTTTCCTGAAATAACCAATAATGAGTTGCAGGCTTTGATAGCTCTTTTTATAGATCTTGCAGCAGCTGGATCAAAATCTAATGAAGATGTTTGCATCTGACAATGGCAGGCCTGCACATTTCTATCCTATTTCTTGAGTGCGCAAATGCATTTCATTTGGGAACATGAAAGGCATATTTAGTGACAACTGATGGTTCTTTGTTTTTTAATTCCCAATAATGTCTTCAGTAAGTGCTTTTGTTAACATTTTTGCATTATACAATAGGTGACACAGGAAGATAATCGGTGTGCTGAAAGCAATGGCATAGAAGCACATTAACATCTTTACAGTGGAATGATTGTGGAAATAGGTTATTCACGGGGCCCGTGCGTCTTCCTCCTGCTTCAATAAGACGTATCTTCAAGATTGGAGAGAAGGAATGAGCCATTTTTCTCCCCTTGGAACTGTAAACAGAAGTAAAACTATTAATAGATGCTGTAGCTAATCCCAAGAAGCTGCAGCCGAGAGATTAAATAATGTCGTGAGGAGAGAAAGCCAGAAAGAAGGGAGGGGAGGAGGAGGAGGAGGAGGGAGCGCGTTCCCTGATTACCATGCTGCATTCCACAAGGACAGACTGAAGGACTCTGGCTGAGCGCGGTGTTGACAGTTGGTCTAACAGGGGAATCCTGTTTGCAGCAGAGTAAATATCGCTTTACCTATTGCTTGAGAGCTGTTCTCGTGGGAAGATTTATGTTTTATTTTTTAAGTAGTAGTTAAGATGATTGGAGATAGGGTTTGGACGCCACGGAGATGCAGCTGAGCCTAAAGGGGCGAATGGAATTTGTGACCAAAAAGATGTGTTCTGTGTTTAAAAAACAAAACAAAACCCAGAGAAGTGTCCTTAGGGTCAGTTCACCCCATTTGTATTGCTGCATAGAATGGATTGTAACAGTGGGGATTGGGATATAATTAAATCCTGTACCTGGCATGTGTGGAATGATTAAGTGTCCCCAAGTTTTATTCCTACTCATACTCTTGGACTTTTGTTCATCTTCTCTTCGCCATATGCATGCTGATGGAAAGGCATTGTGAGTCAGCAGCTCTGCTGAAGATCAGCACATCTCTTCCTATTTTCACATGAACCGTGAGCTTGGCATTACTGATACAACTTATTACTATTCAGACTGTGGTCCGTGGACATCATCATCATCACCATGACTTGGAAACTTACAAGACATGCAAATTCTCAGCCTCTACACCAGACCTAATATATCAGAATCTCCAAGGGAGGGCCCCTGGAATGGGTTTTAACCAAATAGCGATTGAGTTATATTTCCTTGAGCTTGACAAGCCCTACAGGTAATTGTTCAGCCCACTAACATTTGGGAAGCAATGTTTTCTTGTTGGGAAATCCGCAGCTCAGAGTGTTTGGCTGTTTTGCTAAGGTCACACACGCTCAGAGAAATGGAATCGAATTCTGATTTAGGATTCTTATTGTGTCCCAAGCTGGGAGCTTTCACAGAATCAACAAAATACCTGGTCACCCCCTCCTGGGGTCAGGAACATACTTGGTCTCTGAGGATGGTCTTTCATTAGGGATCATGACTAAGGATGCTTGGCACCTATGACTAGTTTGAGCTATTGTTTCTCCGCTAAAAGAGAAATTCTATTATCTCTGCCAATGCTGTTAGCTTCTGAACTAGGCCCGACTGGCCACCCTTCTGGTGTTTAAGAGACAAGGGAAGCTCAGAGAGTGACTGGAAGGGGGTGCCAAAGGATGGGCATGTGGTACCCATCATTTTCACCTAGAGAAACAGAGAGAGACCTGAATGTTGAGCATCTCTCTACATTTTTATATCTATTCAGTTCTTTTTTGGGGGGGGTGTGGAGAATAACTCCTGGCATGTTCTAGGAATAAGTCAAATTTATTTGTGATCGCAGATCACTAAATATCAGCAGCAAGTTGATCTAGATCAAGGAATTCACTGGGTGCACGAGAATATAGAGCGGCACATGGAGGAGGCTTATTGACGTCCGCCCCGCTGACGGTCCTTCTCCATGCTTGAATAAGCCTTAGCTCAGGCCACTGGTATTCAGGCTGTTGTGTCTCAGAAAGAACTGGACGCTCATTAGGATAAGACTGCCTTTCATGGCGTCATTTTGCTTTCTCATCACCCATTTTTGCCCTCTTTTTTTGATAGCATTTGGAAGCCATGACCTAGAACTTGAAACATGGTATTCACTCAATAAAGGCAGGGTTTCAAAACAAAATTAATGCTGTTATTTGGCAGCTGATATTGTGATGCAAGGGTTTCAAGGAGGGGGAGTCTGTTCAAGGGAAGGAGCTCTGGCATTTTACAGGCTGGGGTTTTGACCATGGGTCTGCTCCTTGGTAGTTTGAATGTCCTCGTGTCTTTACTTTTAACCACTCTGTATCGGTGTCCTTCTGCGAAATGGGGAATGTTTTCTATGTCATAGAGTGATTACGTTGATTAAACATGGGGCAGCCACACAATTGGCTTGCCCAGGACCATCCAGGTTTACACTTGCTGTCTAGATGTAAGTATTTACAACATTCCCTTTGACTCTGAAAGTGTCCTGATTCGGATGATAAACTATATAGTTACACTCATTAAATAAGATAATGTATGTAATGTGTCATGTCCCATCGGTATTCAGTAAATGAGAACCATCATTTGAAATACTGCCTCTGGAAGCCAGTTGTATCTTCCCACTAAACTAGACTTCATTTTCCTCCCTGGAGAATAAACGATGATACACACTCAGGGCTGTGCCTAACTGTGCTGTGCTGGGTCTGTGCTTCCCTGTTCCCCTCCTTTAGTCTGTGCCACTGCTTAGGTCAGGAACAGCAACAGCCTGGGGCAAAACTCACTGGTCACTTCTGCAGAACCAAGTGTCGCTGTCACCTAGGGATCACTGGGTCATTGGTACTGTGTTTTGGAGGTTTTAGAAGAAAACTTACGACACGACAGGCAGTATATTACAGTTAAGATTAATCCCTAACGCCAGGTGCTCTAAATCTTTTGAGCTCAAGGTGGGCAGTATTAGTCCCGTCTTACAAATGAGGAGTCCCAGACTCAGAGAAGTGAGGAAGTTAAACTCCTTTTTTTTTTTTTTAAGTCTTCTAAGCTCTTTCCACAATAATGCTCAAATGCCATTAATGAGGAGCAATTCTAACACCACGTGAAACGCTGAGTGATACCGATCAATTCAGTATCATTCTTGGCTTCCTCTCATTGGCAGGTGGAATGGAAACACTCTGCTGCGAGGAGGGAGAACATTTCTAAAATCAACCTGCTACTTCTCTGATCTTAGTGTTTTCCCCCCATAGGCCCATCATAGATATAGCGTTTCATAGATCATTGAACATCCCAGAATATTAATTGCTGCTATCCTGCTGCCTCTGCCAAACATCCCCACATTAAGATTATTAGAAAGCAGAAGGTCTGATTTGGGCTTGATGCGGGAGACACTAATGGATGAAACGAGAAGAAGAGAGAACGAGGAAGAAAGGCAGGGATGACTGTCAGACCAGACTCACCTTTATATAAGCAGATGGAGACTTTTTGGAGAAACCCATTCCTTCCTACTTCCCTAACCATTTTAGGTTAATTCTGACCTGCTTTAGGTAGATAAAGATAAATGTGACTTTTAAATTATATTTAATCTTCATTAAAGTAATTATCTCTCTTAATGAAGAATTTGCTGGGTTGTGGTTGTGCAATGGAGTATAAAATCCTAAGTGAATAAAATCAATTTCATTTTCAGGCTGGCTTTTCTGTCCATTAATAAACAAGGCACAGAAAATAGATTTGCTCAGAATCATGCAAACGGCTCCTAGCTTACGCAGAGCCAATCCCACTTACAAAAGCAGGAAAGTTGGCTCTCCATTTCTCGCCTTTCAATTTTCAACCTAAAGGAGAGCATCCACTCTAGGATAGGAAAGTTCCCTGAGTTTCGATATTGGGGCTGTTTGCTGGGTCCAGCCGTGAGACCACTGTGGGTAATATCTCACACTCCAACGGCTGCTCTAATGGGATAGTGTTTGTGTGGTGCGCTGTGTTTCATCTAAGTGCTCTGGTTTATTAATCACATAAGTATGAATTAGACGCTGGCATGCTTATGTTTCCTAATGTATGAAAATTGCTTATTTATTTCCATGCTGTTACAACGGAAAGAAACAGACTGGTTCTAAATAGCAGTGTACTGTAGTGTGAAGCAATTAAGTGAGTTATGCATGCCCTTCAGGAAGAGGGTAATGGGGACTCGGTGCCAGCAAGTCCTCACTGCTGCTGGTAAAAGGGAAAAGGACATGTCATGGAGGAACAGAGACTTGTCCATATTCCAAGGCAAGCCTCTGAGCTTAGGATTGTAGTGAAATCTTAAGATTTAGCTCCTCTGTACTTGTTGATCGGCTTAGTTGAAACTTCTAAAAAAAACCACAAAGAGCTGAAAAGAGCATTACCCATAGGAAGGTAAGAATTAAAGATGTTGCTGATGCTTTACCTTTATGCCTCTTTCTTTTAGGCACCACTCTTCTCCTAACACTTGGTAAGAGATGCACCCCAGCCCCCCAAACCGGAGTGTCCACATACGACCACGCCTGCTGGCTGAGGCAGCCAGAGGACAGTGCAAAGAGCAACTCCACATGTCCAGTCGTGGAGTATGAATTTTCCGTATAGCGAGTGTGTGACTTATTTGTTACCAATTATTAATGAAATTACACGGTGCTTCTTATATGTCAGGTTGTTTCAAATACTTGATTATAAAATCTTCATAACATTCCTAGGACATAGTTACCCTAATAATTCTCATTTTACATAGGGGGGAAACTAAGGCGCAGAGACATTAAACAACCTGCCTACGGTTACTCAGCTGATAGGTGGCAGAACTGGGATTTGAACCCCAGATAGCCTGCTCTACAGTCCATGCTCTTAATTGCTGTGCCTCCTTGATTCTGTTATTTTTGTGTGGCCAAGGTCACATCACTGAACCCCTCAGAACTTTGGTCTCTTCGTCTGTAAAATGGGGAGGTAACATTCACGGAGGTCCTACTTAGGTACCATGCTAGGCTCCTCTTAGATGCTATTTCATTTGACCTTTACCATTATCTGAAAGGCAGGCAAATTCTCTTTGTTTTATATATGAGAAAACTGGATCAGAGATCATTTCGTAGCTCCAAGGTCCCAAGGAGTGTAGGGGATGGAGCAAAGTTTCGGACTCTGATTCACCTGTTCTAAAGCTTGCCTTTCTTTTATTATGTCCTGCTATAGGGGCTCTGAGGAGGTCATATAAGACAATGGTTGTGAAAGCACCTACACTTCCTGACGCATTAAACACCCAGTAAAAGTTAGCTCTGCAAGTGCCTGGCAAATTGTCTAGAAATGTTTGTTATTATTGTCATTACCTTGTTTGGATGCTGGCAGAGGAAAGTGTTCTTAATGGGAGGATGTGCCTGTAGGAGGCTGAGCTATTAATAGGCAATAGTGGTGTTTACTGCACTTCCTTATGAGTCTGTAGTTCAGAAAGTCTGAAATAGAAAGAGCTGATCTAAATTGCTTGATCACAACATGATGGACCACATTCCTCCGAATTATCTCCTAGAGATATGACTTCTGTGGTTATCAAGGAGCAGGATAGGTAAATTGCTTTTTGAAATCCTTGTTTTCAATCGAGAAGATAAACAGAACTATTTAAAGGACACTGCGACAGACATCATGTACTCACTACCCAAGATGAGGGCATTATAGGTAATACTTTTTTTTCAAATAATTAAAAAAAATAAGTAACTGCATAAAAATTCCCCTGTATTCCCCTTGTATTAGGAAATATTACCTTTCTCTTTTCATCCGTGTTTCCTTCTCTTCAACTGCCATCATAAATTTTGTGACTATCCAGTCCCTATCTTTTACTTTGTAATAAGATGTAGGCAACCACAAGCAGTGGATGATATTGTTTTAAGTATTTTCATCAAAAGTAACGTACTTCAACTTGTTATTTTCATGATCCATCTCACGTTAGTGAGACTTAACCATGTCAGTACACACGTCTAGTTTATTCACTAGTTGCTCTATAATATTTCGTTTTCTGAACATACTGAAAATTTTCAGTATCCATGTTTCTGGACATGTGAATTATTTATGATTTCAGTGACACGAAATTGAATGCTAGTTTTTAGCTAACATTAGAATTATGTAAATATTGCTTATAGTTGAGCCATTGAGTTTTCATTTTTTTTTTTTCTCTCAGTGATATCATTGCTACATTTCTTGGCCCTCTTCCTTTGATCTGTAGTGGACCTGCTGTTTTGCTGTCCCCTAGATACTCTCTCTGTGGGAATCTGGGAATCCCCCTCCCTTCTCTCCCACTGGCCTGTCTCAGTTCCATGTCTTCCTCTTCCTGTGACAGAGTCTCTTTCATATGGGAAATGTCACTGTCATCCTTTTTAATATTTCCCCCTGCATTGCATGGCAGGAGCTTGAAACTCCATTTTCCAGAAAGCTTTTTCTCATAATTTTGGGGTAGATTCTACCAAAGAGAGTATTCTCAGGAAATTTTGAAAGGCAAAATAGAAGACATAATTCTCTGATGGCAGTTCCGTGCAGACTGTAGGTAGAAGCTGGAAGCTCTTGAGAATTACCCTGGGGTCTGCAAGCAACTGAGATGGAATTCAACACTTTCTCTGAATGCAGTTCCCAAGCATTTCTCTCAGTTATGTAACTTTCCTTTTAAAAAAGTTTTATTTATTTATTTTAGAGAAAGAGACGCATCCATGTGAGAGAGCTGGAAGGGTAAAGACAGAGGGAGAGAGAGAATCTCAAGCAGACTCCCCACTGAGTGGGAACCCACCCCCTGCAGTGGGGCTCCATCTCACGACCCTGAGATCATATCCAGAGCCAAAATCAAAAGTCAGAAGCTTAGCCGACTGAGCCACGTAGGCACCCCATCCATTGGTTGTGTAATTTTCTAATTCCCTTTATTAAAACCTTTCTTCCTTTTTTTTTATTTTTAAGATTTTATTTATTTGTCAGAGATAGAGAGAGCACAAGCAGGCAGAGTGGCAGGCAGAGGAGGCAGAGAGAAAAGCAAGCTCTCCACTGAGCAAGGAGGCCAATGTGGGACTTGATCCCAGGTCCCTGGGATCATGACCTGAGCCAAAGGCAGACGCTTAACAGACTAAGCCACCCAGGTGTCCCTATGAAAGCATTTCTATTTGGAATATCTACAATGATCTTTGATTGACTACCATATTTTGTTTGAATACATCCTCCAGTGGCTAACCTCATCACTGAATCAGAAATATATTTACTTTGGAATGTGTAAGGTATCCATATACTGTCTTTAAGATTTCATTTTGTTATTGTTAACAAGCCTGAGCCTCATATTATGATTCTTGATTTTTTACATGTGAAATTGAGCCTCTGCACTCCCGTAGAAGCTTACAAAGTTTCTCATAATCTCTGATTTCTGTAATACGAAGGAGTTGTGTTTTCTTTCTTAAAGATTTTTTTTTTTAATTTGACAGAGAGAGATCACAAGTAGGCAGAGAGGCAGAGAGGAGGAAGCAGGCGCCCTGCCGAGCAGAGAGCCCAATGCAGGACTCGATTCCAGGACCCTGAGATCACGACCGGAGCTGAAGGCAGAGGCTTAACCCACTGAGCCACCCAGGCACCCTAGGACTTGTGTTTTCTTGTGAGTCTTTCAAGCATTGTGTGAGATAAATCAGTGGTCTTACTCTGTTTGGAAACTTTCTTCAGTGTTGGGACTCTTTCCATTTTCGTTTTCTTTTTGATAACTTTCTTCCTTCCCTTGCTTTTGCTCTTTCTGTCACTTCTGTTAACGAGATGTTTATGATCCTGGCTTGATCCCTATACTTATTCACCTTTCTCCTATAAAAAGTAATTTTTTCTTTCTTTTTTTAATTTTTGAGAGTTATATTTTATCTTAAAACATTTATTTGATTTAAAAAATTGGTAATTGGGAATATACAACACAGTATTTTTGTATTGATGGTATACTTAGCAATTTTATAGAACAATTTCTAGTAGTTTCTATAAAGTTTCTTGGATTTTTTTATGTGTATAGTTGTTGTTGGTTTTTTTATTATTTTTTTTTTTGCCTGCAAATAATGACTCTGTTTTCTCTTTTTCTTCCCTCAATTTTTATCTTTTCTTCCTTTTTTTTGTTGTTTAGGAATTTTAATTCATGTTGACTACTGATCGTAAACAAACATCCTTGCTTATCTTACTGTTTGTGGGATAAAGTATATATTCTCATCATTTAATATGTGGTTACTCTTTGTTCTGTTTGATTGAGACCACTTGTAAATTTAAGGACATTTCAGGCCTAACTTATTATTTATGTCAGCCGTTTTTTTTTTTTTTTTCATTTACTGAAATGACTAGTTTTCCTTCTTTGTGTTCATGTTGTGATTCTTGTTTTTCTGTTTTTTTGGAATTGACTTTTTTGGAATAAAGATGACCTATCCTGAGAAACTATTTTAGGCCTATTGGCTTTTTGTTAAAAGATATTTTTTACTTATACTTTATTTTTTGTGATTTTTAAAAATCAGGTTTTAAAATATTTTAATTTATATAATCTATATTTTTATTGAAAATTATCAAGTTTTTAATTTTCTTGATCTAAAGTTTTTGTAGTAATACTGTTATTAAATATCTTTTAAAAATTATTAAATAATTTATGACCCCCTTTTTCTTTAAGATTTTTTAAAAAATTTTATTTATTTATTTGACAGAGATCACAAGTAGGCAGAGAGGCAGGCAGAGAGAGAGAGAGGAGGAAGCAGGCTCCCTGCTAAACAGAAAGCCTGAAGTGGAGCTCTATCCCAGGACACTGGGATCATGACCCGAGCAGAAGGTAGAGGCTTTAACCCACTGAGCCACCCAGGTTCCCCTAAGATTTTTATCTTGAAAACTTCAAGGGGCTTGAATTTACAGCCTTGAGACTGAATTGCATATTCTACTGACTGAACCAGCCAGGCTTCTCTAACTTATGGCTCTTTTTAAGACCCTACTATATTTTTTACCTTTTTTTTTTTAAACCATTTATCAACCTTCCCAGAGATTTGCACATTCTATGGGTCTTGATCAAGAAAGAAATTTTTAAAAAAAGGTTATTTTCTTGAATTTTTGCTTTTGTTTTTCTAATTTCTTTTTTTCTAAACTTACTAGATTAGCTTTTAATTTCTTTTCTTGGTAGTTGATTTAAATGTTAAATTGATTTACTTTCACTGTCTTTTTTAAAGGAATACATTTAGAGCTACATATTTTCTCCAAGAATTTCTTTGGCTGCCTTGTAGAATTTTCAAGTAGAGACTTTCTTTTTTTAAACTAATTTCAGAATATTTAAAAATTTTTTCCTTGTAATTTACCTTTAACTGATGAATTAGACTATTTCTTTAAATTGGAAACCATATTTATTTTAAAGAAAATTTGAACATGAAGACTTCAGAGCTTAAATTATACTGGAGTGGATCATTATAGGTGATTTTCCTCTCTTGACAAATCTTTCTGCAAATATATATGTACATATCTATAATGTAAACAAACAAACACAAAGCACATCGACAGCTATTGCTATGGGGCTTAACATTAGCAACTGCTGATCTACTGACAGGCTTTGTAATTTTTTAAAATTAACATATAATATATTATTTGTTTCAGGGGTACATGTCTGTGATTGATCAGTCTTACACAATTCACAGCACTCACCATAGCACATACCTTCCCCAATGTCCATCACCAGCTGCCCCAGCCCTCCCACCTCCTCCCCTCTAGTAACCCTCAGTTTGTTTCCTGAGATTAAAAGTCTCTTTTTTTTTTTTTTTAAAGATTTTATTTGTTTATTTGACAGACAGAGATCACAAGTAGGCAGAGAGGCAGGCAGAGAGAGAGAGAGGGAAGCAGGCTCCCTGCTGAGCAGAGAGCCCGATGCGGGACTCAATCCCAGGACCCTGGGATCATGACCTGAGCTGAAGGCAGCGGCTTAACCCACTGAGCCACCCAGGCACCCCAGATTAAAAGTCTCTTATGGTTTGTCTCACTCTCTTGTTTTGTCTTGTTTTATGTTCCCCTGTGATCCTCTGTCTTGTTTCTCAAATTCCTCATATCAGTGAGATCATATGATAATTGTCTTTCTCTGATTGACTTATTTCTCTTAACATAATACCCTGTAGTTCCATCTACATTGTTGCAAATGGCAAGATTTCATTTTTTGATGGCTGCATAGTATTCCATTGTGTATATATACCACCTCTTCTTTGTCCATTCATCTCTTCATGGACATCTAGGTTCTTTCCATAGTTTGGCTATTGTGGACATTGCTGTTATAAACGTTGGGGTACATGTGCCCCTTTGGATCACTGCATTTGTATCTTTAGGGTAAATACTCAGTAGTTTGATTGCTGGGTCATAGGGTAGCTCTATTTTCAACTTTTTGAGGAACCTTTACCCTGTTTTCCAGAGTGGCTGCTCCAGCTTACATTCCCACCAACAGTATAGGAGTGTTCCCTTTTCTCTGCATCCTCACCAATACCTGTTGTTTCCTGACTTGGTGATTTTAGCCATTCTGGTGTGAGGCGGTATCTCACTGTGGTTTGAATTGTATTTCCCTGATACTAAGTGATGTTGAGCACTTTTTCATGTGTCTGTTGGCCATCTGGATGTCTTCTTTGCAGAAATGTCTGTTCATGTCTACTGCCCATTTCTTGACTGGATTCTTTGTTCTTTGGGTGTTGAGTTTGATAAGTTCTTTATAGATTTTGGATACTAGCCCTTTATCTGATATGTCGTTTGCAAATATCTTCTCTCATTCTGTCAATTGGTTTTGGTTTTGTTGACTTGTTTCCTTTGCTGTGCAAAAGCTTTTGATCTTGATGAAGTCCCAATAGTTCATTTTTGTCCTTGCTTCCCTTGCCTTTGGCGATGTTTCTAGGAAGAAGTTGCTGTAGCTGAGGTTGAAGAGCTTGCTGCCTGTATTGAGGTCTTTCGTATATTTTGAGTCTATTTTTGTATGTGGTGTAAGGAAATGGTCTGGCTTCATTCTTCTGCATGTGGCTGTCCAATTTTCCCAACACCATTTGTATTTTCAATATCTAAAAGTTAATTTATCTTTTCTAAACGAATGTTTTTATTGGTTTTTATGAAGAAACATTTAGAATTAGAAAACATCAGTGATATTTTTGTTTTGGTTGAGTTTTTCTATGTATGATTTATTATCTGATCTATTTTTATAAATGTGTTCTAAATAAAATTTTAGATTAATTAATAATTGATCTATTAGTTTCTGGTATGAATTTAAAATTGTCCCAGTATATTTGTGAATTTAATAATTTCTTCTAGTAATTCAGTTTGTGCTTTAAATATTTAGAAATATGTTCTTAGGTGCAGATCAGTCTATGACTATATGTTTAGTTTGTGAGTTTCTATCTTATTTTTTTGTCGTACTACTCTAGATCTCTGTTAATGCATTTTGCCTTTGTTTTACCTGACAGTAATATTGCACTGCCAGTGTATTATCCATCTATCTACCTATCTACCCAACTATCTAGCTATTATTTATTCATTCTTTCATTTATTAAGAGTTTTAATGAAGTAAAATACATATAAAATAAATTGCATTTATTTAAAGTTTATAGTTTGACATATGAATAGATCCCTGAAACTATTACCTTAAATAAGAAAATGAACATATCTATTATTTCCCTGAATTTTCTTGTGCCCCTGGGTAATCCTTCCCTCCTGGACCTTACTGCTTTCTCCCCAGGCAACTATTGATCTGCTCTCACCATAGATTCAGCTTACTTTTTAGACTTTCATATAAATGTTATCATTTATTATGTATTCTAATTTGAATGGCTTCTTCTATAGTTTAATTAGAGTTTAATTATTCTGAGATTCTTAGTATTGGCATTTAATCTTGCTTTTTTAAAAAAGATTTTATTAATTTATTTGACAGAGAGAGACACAGTGGGAGAGGGAACACAAGCAGGGGAAGTGGGAGAGGGAGAAACAGGCTTCCTGCTGAGGAAGGATCCTGATGTGGGACTTGATCCCAGGACCCTGGGATCATGACCTGAGCCAAAGGCAGACCCTTAAGGACTGAGCCACCCAGGCGCCTTTAATCTTGCTTTTTTCTGCAATCTGATGCTCTTTGTCTTACTTGGGTTGTTTAGACCATTTACATTTAATGTAAATATTTAAATGGCTGAGTTTAACTCTACCAATTGGCTGTTTGTTTTCTCTTTGTCTCACCTATTTTAAATTTCCCTTTTTTCTCTTTCACTGCTTTATTTTGAATTAATTGAATATTATTTATCATTTTATTTTTTTGGCTCATTAGATTTATTATTTTAAAAGTTGCTTTAGAATTTACAGTATACAGGGTCACCTGGGTGGCTCAGTTGGTTGTGTCTGCCTTCAGCTCAGGTCACGATCTCAGGGTCCTGGGATGGAGCCCTGCATCAGGCTCTCTGCTCAGCAGGAAGCCTGCTTCTCCCTTTCCCACTTCCCCTGCTTCTCCCTCTCCCACTTCCCTCTGCTCAGCAGGCAGCCTGCTTCTCCCCCTTCTACTCTCCCCTGCTACTGTGCTCACTCTTTTTATCTCTCTCTCTGTCAAATAAATAAGTGAATAAAATATTAAAAAAAGAATTTACAGTGTGCAGTTTAAACTTCACAGTGTACCTTGAAGTGATACTACTATACTTGATATGTAGGATAAATACCTAGAATTTATTTCCTTCATTAAGTTTTCAAAATATACTAATAATGAGTTTTCTAATGGTCTAATATTTATATCTGTCTATTCTTGATTACCATCTCTCTGTTTTCAGTTTATAATTTTTGTAATTTGTATATATTCTTTTTTTGATTTATTTGAAGACCTTAATCATAATTTGTAAATGTTTTTCTGAGATTTCTCTGTTATTTCTGTTTTACTGGGGCTGAATTTATCTCTCTTATTGTTAAGTTTGGTGCTGTGTTTCTACATGCTTTTTTTATTCTTTTCTTTTAAAAATTTTTTTCTGCTCCAACTATGTATCCTTCCCTTATCTTGCAGGTGGCTATTTACATCCACCTAGTTTTCCAGTTCCCCATTCTCATAGTGATGGTTCAGCTTCCTATTCTGTTTTGATGTTGGTCTTAGCCATTAGACCCAAAAGCAGTTTGGTTTTGTTACTCTATATCTGTTGGTGTGTGTGTGTGTGTGTGTGTGTGTGTGTGTGTGTATGTGTGAGTGAGTTTTAACACAGTAGTTTTCAACCGTCTTTAATCCTAGAACCACTGGGAATGTCTATCAGGCCTTTATGAAGTGAGTCTTCTTTAGCCCTCAGTGAAATCAGTGATTCTGTTTTTCCCTGTTACTTTGCAGCAATTTGGGAATCAAATGTCTACTTACTTCTGTCAGCTTACAGACCTTGAGCCCAGCAGGCTGTTGGCTTCAGCCCTGCTTAGCATTTCTATTCTATTTCTGATGCAATGTACTATACATCTTTTTTGAGGGACCTTAAATTTTAAGTATTTTATTTTTCATTTTCATTTTCAAGCAGTACAAGGATCTCAAAACATAAACTCACAGAGTCATGTTTATTTGGAGTATCCTCTCCTTTCTTTTTCCAAGACATTGATGACAAATAACTTCATTCTTATTACACAGGGAAAAAAAAAATATAAAAGGAAAAGCCATTAAAAGTGGGTAGATCCTTTTTACTTTGTTTTTAAAATTCTTTTTTTGTTATTTGGATATGCTTCGTTCTTTTCTCAACTCCATAGAAATTTGCCTTTTAGTGTAAGAATTTGAGAAGCAGAAAATTAGTTATAGGCCTGGAATGACCTACACTGTAGGGTATTTAAGGACGATGGGTAGTTTTTTGTTTTTTGGTTTTTTTTTTTCTTGTAAAAAGTAATATTTTATTCTATTTTATTTTTTTAAGATTTTATTTATTTATTTGACAGACAGAGATCACAAGTAGGCAGAGAGGCAGGCAGAGAGAGAGAGAAGAGGAAGCAGGCTCCCTGCGGAGCAGAGAGCCCGATGTGGGACTCGATCCCCGGGTCCTGGGATCATGACCTGAGCTGAAGGCAGAGGCTTTAACCCACTAAGCCACCCAGGCGCCCCTATATTTTAAACTTAAATTAGAACTAAACTGGAAAAACAGATTACAAAGACATGCCATTCTCTGTGTGAGGTGAACCTTTTAATAAGGTAAGAAACAAATCCAAGTCTTTGGGGGATGTTCTGGTTCTCTCTCTCTAGAATTAGCATCTTATGATTTTGCATCTTATGATTCGCATTGCCCATCTCTGCTTTCCTCTACCAATAAGGGCTCTTGTAATTATGCAAAGTTTTCTTTTTAACTTAGAAGGAACAGTTTATTGTCTACTTCTGTCACCTGTATTACTGTAAAGTGGCTTGTTTTTTTTTTTTTTCCCGCCTTAGATAAGCTCGAGATGGAAGGAAAGAAACACCTCATTTTTGTTATTCTCTTTCCCAGTAAACTTTCCCATCCTCATTAGAGCTCCACAAACATGACAACACCTGCACCAGGCCACCTGCTTCTGTTTGTATGACGCAAATAAATTCCTCTCAGAGGTGACATTGGCGTTACTTGAAGCATCCGAAGTTATGAAGGATTCTTGATCTTCTTTCTTTTGGAAAGGAGATTGCTTTCCTTGGTAGAAGTTCGGTTTTGATACTTGAATTTCTAATAACTTAAGAAAACAAAACACTGAACTATTTAACAAGGATTAAGAAGTGGTTTTTAAAGATGATCTGGATATTTAGCTGTTCTCTTTGTTGAAGTTTCTAAAAGTGTGAATTCTGGAACCAGACTACCTGAGCTCATGACTTGGCCTTTTATTAGCTGTGTGACCTTACTTAAACCTTCTGTGCCTTGTTTTTCTCATCTGTGAAAAGAGGTTTGAGGTGGTAGCTACTTCATGTGGGTGTGGCACATACTTAATGGTATAAAGAGACCCACCCCCCCAACACACGTATGATATGCAAAATACGTATAACATGTCTAGAGTATGTCTAGAGTATAATGAGCCCTTAATAAATGAAGTGGTTTTATTTTTACTTTTTTTTTTTATCATCTATAATGTGTTAAACTTTATTCTCGGCCCTAGGGATACATGACCATGATATGAACATTCTCTGTTGTCAAGAGCTTCCATTTTAGTGGGAAAACACAGTAAATTAGTAAAGCCTGTACTTGAGATAATTTCTAAGTAGTAGTAAGTGCCATGAAGAAAGTAAAGTAAGGTTCATGGGGTGCCTGGGTGGCTTAGTCAGTTAAGTTCTTGGCTCTTGATTTCAGCTCGGGTTGTGGTCTTGGGGTCATGAGATCGAGCCCTGCATCAGGCTCCCCAGCTCAGTGCCGAGCCTGCTTGACATTCTTTGCTTCTCCCTCTGCCCTTCTCCCACTCACACACACTCTTTGTCTTTCTAAAATGAATAATAAATAAATAAATAAATAAATAAATAAAATCTTTTAAAAGGAAAGAAAAGAAGGTTCATAATTCCTAATATTGAGGTACCTGAATGGCTTTGCCTTCAGCTCAGGTCATGGTCCCCGGATCCTAAGATTGAGCCTCACATTGGTCTCCCTGCTCAGTGGGGAGTCTGCATTTCCCTCTCCCTTTGCTCCTCTCCTGCTCATGTTCTTGGTCTCTCTCAAATAAATAAATAAAATATTTTAAAAAAATTCCTAATATTGGAACTGAAATTGCTAACTGAACGTTTACTTGGACGTTGAACAAAATACGTCAGCTCTTTTCCCTAGCTTGTATCACAAATTCTCAGAAATGTACATAATTTCACCTGGGGCCATATAAAATGTATGGATAATGGTTCTAGAACTTGAATCTAATTTGGTATATGCCATCCTTTTATGAATGTTGGAGCATTGTGTCTTCATAACCTTCTTCTCTCTCTATGAACCACTCTCCCTGTAAGGAATTCCTCTTAGACAATGACTTTGATCATTCTTTCTTTGCCTTTTGTTTTGTTTTGTTTTAAGTAGGCTCTACATCCAATGTAGAGCTCAAACTTAGAACTCTAAGATCAAGAGCACATTCTCTATGGACTGCGCCCTACAGATGTCCTGTAAGTGAGATCACTTGCTTCCAAATTCACCGTTGTGATGGGCTGCCATCTAGATGAGGGCTGATTAGTATTTTCTCTCTTATTTTACCTTGGGTGATGCTTGGTTTTAATAGGTATATGTCATAACTGATTAGCCCATGTATAGAAATAAATAGAAATGGAATTACTTTAGGAGCCTATTAACTATATAGAAATCTGTAACTAACAAATCATGCATAGTTTATTTTGCCTGTTGTGCAAATGGCAAACTCATAAGACCCCAAAGGATAATACATCCGAATCTACAGTTTCTTGTTGGAAGAGGACACACGATAGCAATAGCATATTGTATCAGAACAGCAGTAAGTATATTCATTGGAGTCAGAGGCTGCTCTACAGGAAAATGTTTAGAGAAGCCAGGAGTCCTCTTCTGTTCTCCCACTGCAGGGCCATACCAGAAAGCCCAGGATGGAGTCTCAGTGGGGCTCTTACACCCATGCTGGGTAAGTGGGTATGTTATTATTAATGTGACAGTCCTCAAGGAGTCCCACCAAAACTGCATGCAAACCATCAGTCTTGTGCTCATTAATAAGCATTAATAAGCAATGCTAACAGACTGCCCCCCAGATTTGCTCCAAAATGATATTCTTAAAGACTTCATTTCATGTCTTGAGCAAACTCAGGCCAGTTCTAGTCCTGCTGGAATGAACCCTCTTAGCACACCTGTTTTAATGATCTGTTAGATCTAATCCCTTCAGTGTTTCCACAGCTGCCTCTTTATTCAATATAGAAACACTTACTACAGATGTCTAAGTAAGAGTGTTTTATTATTTCTTTTTAAGATTTATTTATTTGCCAAAGAGAGAGAGAGAGAGAGAGATATCACAAGTAGGCAGAGAAGCAGGCACAGACAGAGAGAGAAGCAGGCTCCTGCTGAGAAAGGAGCCCAATGTGGGACTCGGTCCCAGAACCCCGGGATCATGACCTGAACTCAAGGCAGCCACTCAACCGAGTGAGCCACCCAGGTGTCCCCCGAGCAAGAGTATTTTAAAGAATATCAATGTAGCTCTGCTCTGAGGAATATGGACAGTGGAAGTATAGAGTGGTGGATTTTCACTGACTTTATTAAATTTCGCAGAGTATTAAGAGATTTGGAAAGATTTAAAAAGAAAAAGCAATGATCTCCAGACATCATTGAGGGATCATTAGAACAAGTCATGCCACAAAAATTGATTTCATTTTCTGATATCTAAAAATCAAATCAAATCAAATCTCTATTTTTAATTTGCAGAACATTTGAAAAGAATTTTGTGGTCATTTTTTTCATGTGTGGATAAGATAGAGTAATAGAATACAGACAACTGGGACTTATATCTGGTGGGAAGTTTGTGCCCAAATGATTAATGATTTGGCACTAATGGGGGGGGGATCTCTAGTACATGACATAAGCCATAGGAAGACAGAAATATGGAAGAGGTGGCTAATATGACCCATAGAGGCCAAGATGGTGATTATCTATGAAGATGGGCCAAAATGAGGAAAACTGAACGTACGTGGCATTCGCCTCTCCTTTAACAATAGCTCCTATTTATCAAATACTTACTAATACTTACTAGATGTCAGACATTCTATTGGGCCTTTCCCTGTGTTAACTCACTATGTCCTTCCAACCGCATGAGGTAGGTGTACTGCTGTGTGTGGCACTTAAATGTGATCACCAAGGCTCAGGGAGCTTAAAGAATTTGCTCAAGGGTACACAGCTTGGAAATGCTGAGGACAGATTTCAAACTCAAGCAATTCGATTCCAAGTCTCGTGGGTCTCCGTTGGATTCAAGGGAAAGATTGGGGGAAACCTGACTGATAATCCTAATGCTATTTTGCATATACAGCACGCTCCATCCAAGGTCTACGAAACAGCTTTATACCGACTGGATAACAGGCTGCCTCAATTTCCCTTCTTTCCTCTCCATCCATTCACATTGTTTTCAGAGCAGGTAATAAGTTCTGGTTCTGACTGTGCTGTTCCTTCACTGGAGAGCTTTTGCTAGCCCTCCACTGCTTAACTTCTTTTGCTCAGGTTTTTTCTAGTCTTGTCTCCCACTACCCTCCACACACCACCCATGAGTCTCTTCAGGCTGTTTCTACCTGGGTAACCTTGTCCTGAATGTCCCTGTTCTCTTGCAAATTAAATTATTGATACTGCATCCTTATGTAATGTCCCAGGTCAAATGCTCTCTCCTCTAGGGGTAGCTGAGAGGCGAGGGATCTGTGTAACAAGAGTAGGAATTATTGTCATGATTATTACGTATTAATTATTCATGTGCCAAAGAAAACCACACACTGTTTTTTTACTTCAGCCACCCACTGAGTCTCAGCCCTGCTTTCTCTTGAGAGAAATTGGACTCATGTATGCTAGCCTTTTGTATAAAAGTGCATAAAGCAGGAGCACAGCCTGCCTGAGGCTGTTCTAAGAAAGCCAACAGGAGTAGCTCTTTGTGCTCCACAAAGCTTCCCAGAGTGCTCCTGCTTCCTAGTCCTCTGTGATGCCCTCAGGGATTCAGATGGTGGATAGATGGAATGTTTCCAGAAGCCTATCGAAGTTTTCAATAACCTGCTTCTGGAGATTCTCCACAAGCATTTCCCCCAAGAGCTTTCTTAATTTTGCTCCTGCTGTCCCATCTCTGTAAATTATTTTGGTCTTCTCCTTCTTAGATGCTTCAAAATGTGGAGTTATCTATAAAGTTAACACTTGACACTTTTTTTAACTTATAGAAAACACTGTATCTCAATTCAAAAATAGATGCGATTCTCTCTCTCTCTCTCTTTTTTTGTTTTTTGCTGCAACACCCACCAGGGATTGACTTAGAATGAAGGAGGCGTTCAGAGTCAGCAGACCCTCCTAGGCTCCCCCTCCTCCCAACATCAGTCTGATCAGGTTTTTTGGGTTTGTCCAAAAACCCAAAAACAAGGGACAAGCCATAGCCAGAGTCCTTGCAGCAGTCTACACAGCTGCCGTGATCCACTCACTTACAAGCAATGGAATCCACATTGGACAGCTGCCTTGGCTTAAAAGCCTCATGCCTGACAGGCACCGGGATCTCTTGTGACATCTCCGTATGTTTAGCTTCCAGAGTCCCCACAGGCGACAGACCAGAGTCACCACGTTCAGAGAAGCCCAAAGTTTGGCATCACACCAGGGATTTATCGTTCTCCCAGATTCGATTCGATCTCTCTTGGATGTTGTTATTTGTCCTAACCACTGTTGTCTAAAACGTAGGTGACACTTAGCATCTTTATTCATTTCCAAGGGAACAACTAGGCAGTGAATCAAAGATCAGACCCTCACACAGGTAGGGGAAGTTTTAATCCTTTGCTCAAACCTACCAACATTGTGAATTTTTTTTTTAAAGATTTTATTTATTTATTTTGTCAGAGAGAGAGAGAGAGAGAGTGAGCACAGGCAGACAGAGTGGCAGGCAGAGTCAGAGGGAGAAGCAGGCTCCCCGCGGAGCAAGGAGCCTGATGTGGGACTCGATCCCATGACGCCGGGATCATGACCTGAGCCGAAGGCAGCTGCTTAACCAACTGAGCCACCCAGGCGTCCCAACGTTGTGAATTTTTGTAATTGCTTTTAATTGGGTTGATTGCTAGGAAATTTGAAGCATTGTAAGTAGAATGCCTGAGTGTACAGAGTGAGGAATTTATGATCACCCAGCTTTAATTTGCTTTGATGATATTTGGATAGCTGTGGTTATCACCTACCATTTTCTGAGGTAGTGTAAAAGTAGTAGTTTTACAACTTTAAGGAAAATTTTGAAAGATAAATACTTAATCTTCCCTAATTATACCAGATTTGTTGATCAATGACGATGAGCGAAATCACTTTCATTATGTTATCTCATGGAGTCTTCGGAAGGACAGGAAGTAACCCTATTTTGTTAATGAGACATTAGGATACAGAAAGGGTAAACCATTTGTCTAATTCCTAGGACAAACCCAAAGACCTTATTAATCCGATGATTTAAAGTATTGCCTCTTGAATTTACCAGTAAGTATGCAAGGTTTTCAAAAGCTGTGCAATTTGTCATATTTTGTTTAACGTTATATCATAAACATTCTCTGTAATTTCTCCTACCCTTAATGATCATCATTTACAAATACCTGCACACAGTGCTAACACATTGAAATATAACAGTTTACTTAATAATACCTCGTTCTCACACACACACATTTTCTTTTCTTTTCTTTTTTTTTAAAAAGATTTTATTTATTTATTTGACAGAGAGAGAGATCACAAGCAGGCAGGCAGAGAGAGAGGAGGAAGCAGGCTCCCTGCTGAGTAGAGAGCCCGATGTGGGGCTCGATCCCAGGACCCTGAGATCATGACCTGAGCTGAAGGTAGAGGCTTAGCCCTCTGAGCCACCCAGGTGCCCCCACATTTTATATTCAGTAATTTATTTCCACAGTTAATGTTGCCAAGGCATCTTCTTGCGTGTACCTTTTTTTTTTTTTTTTTTGAATCTCCAGCTATTTCTTTTGCAATTTCTTCTGTCATAATGTGAAGAAAATTATCATCTCTCCTGGGATCTGATAAATCATAGCACATTATAGGATGCTAATTTTATGATGGTTTGATTTTTTTATATTTAAATTTTTACCCCATATGGAGATGATTTTGCTTTTCATTGAAAGATATGATCCAATTTGTTCACTTTCATATTGCTACCCAATAGTCTCCATTCCACATTTAAAATAATTATTTTCTATTGTTTTTAAAGTATAATTGTAATAAAGTTCTTATATCTGTTTGGGCCAATTTCTGATCTCTCCCCTCTGATCCATTCAACCATACATCTATTTGGTCAGTAGAAACATGGAGTCTTAATTATTATTTCTATGTAACACTTTCTATTGTCTGCTATGGTATGCCTTTCCTTTCCTTTACACATTTTCAGTATTATTTTAGTATATTCCTTGGTATTTTCAATTGCTATTTTTCAAAATAAATTCTAGAATCTTTTGGCTAAGTTTCACACAGAAAGAAAAAAATTCTGATGAAATTTTAATTGGATTCCATTAACTCTATAAATTAGCTAGACTAGACATGTTTCCAACATTTAGGCTTCCTTTTCTGGAATATACTTATAGACATGTTTCTCCCCTCACCTCCCTTCCCCACCCCCTCCATCTGTCTCTCTATCTTAATCTTTATTTTGCCTTTTTCTTCAGCTGGGTTATACATATCCCTTTAGTTATTTCTTTTCTTATCTCTCTCTCTCTCTCTCTCTCTTTTTTAAGCTATTCTGAGTGAAACATATTTTTTTCATTTTGTTTGATTTCTGGCTGTACAAATGTACTAAGTATAGTTTTGTGGTGTAATCATCTTACGTCCATGTACTTATTTTTTTGTTATTTCAAAAATTTTAACAGTTTTAAAATCATTTTTAGGTATATTACAATTATTTTTTTAAGGACTTTATTTATTTATTTTGAGAGAGAAAGCCTGTGCATGTGCATGCATGTGCACATGTGCTTGTTGCAGGGACGGGCAGGAGAGCAAAACCAAGCAAACTCTAGGCTGAGTAGGGGAGCCCAACCAGGGCTCGATCTCAGGACCCTGAGATCATGGCCTGAGCTGAAACCAAGATTTGGACACTCAACCAACTGAGCCACTCAGGTGCCTCAGTATAATTTAAACTATAATTTAACTTTCTAATGCTTAATGTGATAATACTAGTTTTCATCTTTACTGAATTTCCCAGAATCCTCCAAATAGCACTACACAATAATAACATACTTATTTTGTCCTTGGTTAAAAATTATTCACTTTATTATTTATTTATTTGAGAGAGAGAGAAAGAGAGAGCCCATGCATGCATATGAGCAGGGGGTAGGGGCAATGGGAGAGAGAGAATCTTAAGCAAGCTCCACCCCCAGGGCGGAGCCTGACTGGAGGCTTCATCTCAGGATCCTGAGATCATGACCTGAGCCAAAATCATGTGTCAGATGCTTAAACCAACTGAGTAACCTAGGCACCCCTAAAATTATTTACTTTAAAAGTGAATTACGGGGTATGTATTCTTTATTCAATAAAAAGTATATTTTTAATAGTGTAAATAATATTTTACTATTGAATTTGTTTTACTTCAGAAAAAGCTGTTCTTCAACCTATAAAGATGAATTATTTTTTTTCCTCTGTATATATCAAATGGGAAATATTTTTTTGTATCTATTAAAACATCATGGATTTATTTAGCCTTTTATATTGTATATTACAGTTATAGATCTCCTTTTATTGAGCTACTCTGCTTTACACTCTGAATTAATATTCCTGATGTACTATTACTTGGTCACAGTATAAGAACCATGTTTTAAGAGGTTTTTAACAACTGGGGGGTAAATTTATAGATGAGTGACTAGGATGGTAAAAGATGTGGAAATGATACCAGATGAGAACTAGCATGGAGAAGTGAACACTTCATTTATCCTTCTTAAGAGGAAGAATGTTGATTGATTTTTAAGTTCAAAGGACTTTTGTCTGAAAGGATTGTTTTCAATTCAAAACTTTTCTATGGGGAAGAACTAAATGAGGAGTTATAGAAATACAGATTTATGAGAATCTTCTATATTAATTACAGAGCTTTAAAATTTAAATGTCTTGGTTCATAAACAAGTGAGCCTTATCATTAATATAAATGTTGAAGCAGAGACTGGATGACTTTTGATCTATAGAACAGCTCCTGCATTGGTTGGGGGTTGTTTTGGTGGACCTTTGAGGTACTTACCAATTATAAAACTATAAATCTATGACTCTGTGGTTAAAGAATACATTATGCTACATTATCCCTATTCTATAAATGATCTTTTTAACTGATGTGCTAGGCAGAATTCCAGTATGACTCCCCAAATTCCTCGCTCTTGATGTATTTAAGTAGGAGAGTAGACCTCTCACTAGTAAGGCAGTTTAAAGCCCCCAAAAGATCAGAGGGGGAGAAAGATCTAGAAACTTAGATATCTGGAGAGAGCAAATAATTTTAAAATATTAGGGAAAAAAATGAGGACTAAAGTAGTCTTAAAGAGACCACTAGAATGGGGAAAGGTAATTTTCAGTAGGGCTTAATAACTGTATTGTAACTAGAAGTAAAAGTCTGAATAGAAGGGGATAGAAATTAAATTCAACTGAGAGCATGGGACCAGAAGCTGTAGCCGCTCAGTAGGGGAAAAGGGAATGGCAGATGGATAAACAAAGAATCTGGACTCCTAAATTCATGAAGAAGACCTTAAATGTATTTTAGGAAACATTATTTTGTCTGCTCTCACAGGATTGTTGTGACTTATAAATAGCAGCTGAAGCCAAGTAATACATGTCTTGTTTTCATAAATATGTATTAATGTACATTTTATCATAGGTACAATATAAAAATAAAATAGGTATACATTTTTTTAAGTACTTGTGAAAGCATTGAGTGTGATAACACTGCTTCCTTTAGTTACTCATGTCTGTTGAATGAATAACCACAGTAACTTAAAATAGGTCATTTAGGTCATCTAATAAAAGCTTCATTAGCAGAAGTCTTTATCTCTTGAAGGTAACTGGAAAAATATTTCTAGAATTTGCTATGAGATCTTGTTGGTTCACACCATGGGGAATTTCCTGGGCAAAATCTAAAACTGGCCCCCATTTTTGGAGGGCTGGGAGGAACTGCAAGAAGGGGCGGTCCCCTTCAGTTTGGTAGGTGGCAGGTTTTAAGGAGGAAGGAAACTTACTTACAAGACTTCTTTTGGGCGGCTGTGAGACTAGACCTCCCAACCTGCCTACCAGAGTCTTAGAAGTTTATATAGACCTTAACTGGGTTCAGCCATGTCTACCATTGTCTACCATTCAAGTGATCTCACCAACACGTTGCTCTCTCAAGGTTGCATCCTTGGAAATGGCTCCAGCTATGGGAAAGCAGTAATGGAATGTGCATTCCAAGGACAGGGAGGGAGTGAGGAACCTCAAATTGCCTGGGCCCAAGTCGTAGGTCAACCTGCTGTCATAACCTCTCAGTAATGTCCTCCAACAGATCTTAGGATGTTTTTAGGGATGGAAGCATCACAGTGGCATGCAATAGCTCATTCATCAGTTACTACCGTTAATTGGATAGTATGGTAGTGAGCATTCCTTCATAGTTTTCTTTCTTTCCTGTCCTGGGCACAAATTCCCCTGTGAGTGGGATACACTTCCTGCCACACCGACTTTGGTGTTGCCCAAGTGGCTTGTGATCGCAATGGAAAGAGGAGAGAAGCCGTGGTATGTGAGGTCCGAGTAAATTTCCTCCAGCCATCTTGAACTTCCGCTCCCCACAATGAGAAGAGCTTGCCTGAGGTAGGCATTGTTCTTTCACCCTGAATTCTGGATACAGAGACTCACGGAGCGGATCTGAAACCCAACTGCTTACTGGAGCCAAGAGCAGCTTAACTGGCCAGGTGAGCTTAACCCATTCAGCAGAGCCACAGACAACATGAAGATTCCTGAATGAGAAATGAATGTTTGCTGTTGTAAACCACTGAGATTTTGAGATAGTTGTAGCTTCCTTACTGAAGGAAATCTGACTAACATAAAGGTACTATGCTAGGGGCCTGTGTTATTTCAATCTTACAGAAATATTATACTAAACTAGTCTAACAATATAATTAATAAAACAAAATAGATAATTAGTAGATTAATTATCATAAGTGTTATAATATTAATAGCTCAAAGATATAAATAAAGAGACAGGGCTTAGCAAGATTTAAAAATTTAACCCATATCATGCAGGTAACCAGTAGTTTAACTGAATTTGGAGTCCAAATTGTGTCTGAATCTAATAGTTTCTTTCCACTCCTTCCAATATATTAAGGAAGTGTATGTGTGGGGTCTTAATTGCTTTTTCTTGTGTCCGTTAAAAACCCATGATCAGATATGTTTCATGCCTCGAGGACTAGAAGTTTTTCTATATTTGGAAAAAGAGATTTTAGCTTTTTGAATCAAACAGCACTTTCTGAGTATGGCTGTACATACGAAGGTGTGTGCAAATGCATAAATTTTGGCTCCTGATGAATTATAAAATAAAAATGTGCATTCAAGTTACTTTAAAAATGCAATCCGTGTTCGAGAATAATGTGTGGTAACCATATGCAGTAAGTAGCGATGAGATGAGAACATCATTCTGTTACACTTACATTAACTCTAATCACACTTGGTAGTTGATGCTCTTATGAGAGCTGCCAACTAACATTTTAGGTAAATGAATAGTGAGGATATATAGCCTTCAGAAAGCGGGCCCCTTTTCTGTCAAATAGGTAATTACAGAGGCTATGACTCCATTAGGAAAATGGTGGCCAATCAATGTAAACCCTAAGAGCTCAGATCTTTTGTAATTGATTGAGAGATTCAGTGACTTCAGTGCAATTGCGTTTCAAATGCAAGAAGCCAGTATTTGGCCAGATGGCTGCCATGAATTCCGGAGGGAATTTATGAATTTTAATGAGAGCAGTGGCTACACAGTTTCAGTCATATGTGTTAATACTGAATGAAATATGCAGATCAATACTGAAGCTGCACCTTGGGGTATCAAAGCTTTCTTTCGTTATATCCTAATATTCTTATTTGTTTCTGCAGGTATGCAATTGCTTATCATACGAAGGTTTGGAGAAACTTGTTAATGCAAATCACAGTTGATATTTGGAATTATAGTCTACTTCTTACTTCTTCTGAGATGACCATTACATAGTTCAGGGTAATTTAGAGGTTCTATTTCAGAGGTGTTCAGTTTGTGCAAATGAGAGACTTGAAGTTTATTCATCCACTCAACAGATCCCGTAAGGTTAATGTGAATAAGGTGCAGGAATTGGGGATAATTCATAGATCAAGTAGACATGGTTGTGTCCTCAAAGAGCTTAAAAATCGAATAGAGGCAGAGAGAAATACATGTATATTTTTAATGATTACAGTCCTAGGATGGAACTGATAGGTATCCTAAGAGAGGAACAGATAAAGAAGTAGTTCTACTTGGTAACCAGGTCAACCTATTGTGGGTAAATAAGTACATGCTAATAAGGGCAAAGTCCTTCACTTCTGGTAATGTCACTCTAGGTAATCCTAACCAAGATTCTGAACAGAATTACAAGAACAGTTGGACACTGTTTTTTGTAAAGATTTATTTATTGATGTGAGAAAGAGAGAGCATGGGGGAAGGGGAGGAATGATAGGGAAAGAGGGAATCCCAAGTGGATTGAGCACAGAGCCGAACTCGGGGCTTGGTCTCATGACCTGAGCCGAAATCAGGAGTGGGCTGCTTCACCGACTGAGCCACCCAGGCGCCCCTCCAGTTGCACACCATTAAAGAAACATGTTTGTGAAGGTATAGAAGAGCCAGAAATATCTTAAAGGGTTGTGGGGCCGAGAGTCAGGTGAGGGCTGATATCCAGAGAAATAAGCACAGCATTCAGGCGGTTTGCAAAGATTTGCAGGTTATTGAAGAGATGATCAAAATGCCAAGTATTTTTGACAGCCTTGTGGGGGTAGGAGGACAATAGTGGGGCTCCAGGTTCTGTTAAGAGTAGAGGCTGTGGTAAAAACCTCCCACTTTGGGCGCCTGGGTGTCTCCATGGGTTAGGCCTCTGCCTTCAGCTCAGGTCATGATCTCACGGTTTGGGGATCGAGTCCCGCATCGGGCTCTCTGCTGGGCAGGGAGCCTGCTTCCTCCTCCTCTCTCTCTCTCTCTCTGCCTGCCTCTCTGCCTACTTGTGATCTCTGTCTGTCAAATAAATAAATAAAATCTTTAAAAAAAAACAAAAAACACCTCCCACTTTTTGCTTTAGGTTTGGACCCTGATGGGCACCACATTCTAGGAGTAAGGATGACAGGGAAACAGGTCAGTCCAGCCTTGAGTCTAGTGGGAGGCCCAGAAACACTCAAATCCTAGTAGAGGAAGGCTATTTCTGGTGCCTCAAGGTATGTGGTATAAGCAACAAAGATTCCTTTCTGAAGGAACATAGTACCACTGGAGGCTTAAAATGATTAAAACAAAACAAAACAAAACAAAACAACCAATGCCTGTCACATGGTAACACTTGACCTGGAACACTGGGCAACAGACTGATATGAGTGAGACAAGGAAGGATTAGCAAATATTTAACAATAACTAAGTTTAGTGTATTCCAAATATAAAAGGCAAGTTTGAAAATTTTCAGAGTTGGAAATGATAGAAAGATATGGAGAAATTTTAAAAAGAAAATTTCTTTTTTAAGATTAAAAAAATATATTGTTTATTTATTTATTTGAGAGAGAGAGAGAGAGAGCATATGAGCAGGGAAGAAGGGTAGAAGGAGAGGGAGAAGCAGGCTCCCTACTGAGCAGGGAACCCAATGTGGGACTTGATCCCAGGAACCTGGGATCATGACCTGAAGGGGAGGCAGCTGCTTAACTGACTAAGCCACTCAGGGAAAAAGAAAAGTTCTAAAACTATGAATTAAAAATATGAGTGGTGATATTTGCTTTAAAATAATCTATTCAAAAAATAATTTAATTAGCTATGTATTTATATTTGATATAATCTTCTCATTATGTACTATATTTCACAATAAAAAGTATAAAAGACATAGAAGAGCTAACAGCATATGATTTTGTCAGATTCCAAAGAAGATGTTAAATCTATGAACTTATTGTTTTTGTCAAACTTTTGCAGCAGTCTTAACAGACAGATGATATTATTTCACCACCCAGATGGGAAAACAAGACAGCTAAAAGAGCTTAAGGTCACATAGCTGGGAAATAGCAGAGCCAGGTTGCAAGCCTAGATTTGCCTGACTTCACCCTGAGCTCTTAGCTCTATGTTAGTAAAGGCTTAAGAAGCACCTTGGAGGGATGCCTGGGTGGCTCAGTCGATTAAAGCGCCTGCCTTCAGCTCTGGTGATGATCCTGGGGTCCTGGGATCGAGTCCCGGATCGGGCTCCCTGCTGCTGCCTCAGCCTGCTGTTCCCCCTGCTTGTGCTTTCTCTCTGACAAATAAATAAATAAAATCTTAAAAAAAGGAAGTCCCTTTGATGAGGAATTGTTTCCGATGATTATGCTCAAAACAAGGTTGCTATGGCTAAATCTTCTGCTCCAGTTACTGATGCTAATAATTCTTGAAGAGATGGTAATCCTATTCTGTTGGTATTATTCTCAGCCGAGAGATTTCTACTACAAATTGACTGGGCCTTCTAAACAGTTTCTAGGTTTATCCGCAGAGTCCCCTCTTTAGGGCCTAAGCATGTCCCTGGGGTGGGGATAGAGGGCAGTAGGTCCCAACTGATGGAAAGTTCCATTTTTCTTTTTCTCCTTTGATTCCAAGGAGGAACTAGCCCTCTTTCTGTATTGCTCTTTAGCTCCATGGTTATTTTTTTTCAGGTGCCTGGTTGTTTTGTTCCTCCATTAGGTACTTTGTCTCTCAGAAGGGTTTCTCCCACCCCCACCTCTTAATTCACAGTGCTCCTTCTCCACTCCCCATCAGAGCTTGGAACTCCAGGGGATTCCGGGAGAAACAGATTTTGCCAACCTATAGAAAAAAAAAGTGTTTTCTAGTTTTCTCCAGGGTGATGGTCACCTTACAGTTTTGTAACTGATGCCATCCACATGATCATTCCAGAAAATAAAGTTGTATTCAGAAATCATTTGAATTTTTTATTTCTATATGTAGAGGAAGCTGGTATTTTTAGTTCTCATCTCTCTGGTTTAAAAAAAAAAAAAGTTTTCCTTGCTAGGCACTCTGCCACACATCATGAACAATGAGGCTCTGCTCTAACCCACATAAGTTCCATCGACAGCTGTTTGGGTCTTTCAGTGACTTAGATTTCAGTAAAACAAAATAAAACCACACTGTCCAGGCCATGGTAATCAGTGCCCTACTGTGCTAGCCACATGCATCTGATTCCTTCCAGCTGTGCACATCACATTACACAAATGACGTTAAAAATGAAATGGGGCATATTCAGGGGCATGGGGGCTGGAATCCACCTGAGAAGAATTGATTCGAGGAACTGGGCATGTGTACAGTGGAGAAGCGAGAACAAAAGAAGCAGGATGGCCCTCTCAGCTATGATGGGGCATCTGCCAGGTGGTAGGTGGAGAGAGATTGTAGCTGACTGTGATTAGATTGTAGCACATGTACAGAGGGAGATGTCCTACACAGGGAGTGGGCTGCCTTCAGAGCCTTGGGCTCTGTCAGTCAAGGTATTGAATCACTGGACAGTTAAGGATGTTGGACACAGGGTTCTTGCGTTTGATCATTTGTGGACTCCTTCCAGAAGTCGGCAGCTACTGTTTCCAAAGGAAATGTCTTCTGAACTTTAATCAGTTGATAGGCAACTTTTTAGACCATGGCCCACTAGTAAGTGGGAGTTGATCATAAAAACTTGTGTTTCCTTTGATTAAGAAATAATGGGAAGAATTTTGTGGGGGCTAATCATATATAATTCTACATCACTGTCATAGCAAAGAAATCTAAGGCTGGACTGGTGTTTGAAGTTTCCAAGCATTGCAAAACTTGAGGCTTGCCGGAAAAGAGCATGGAGTTTCAATGTATTTATTTCCTTGTCCTTGTTAGACAGGTATCTTTATTTTTTGTTACTTCTCTTGCTAAGCTGTGTAGGTATCATGGATGCCATGCGGGGTGTGTAAGAAGTCACTTTGCAGTCGAGTCAATAAATGATGTGGCACGGATCACTTTAACCCAGAATTTGATCAAGAATTTGTTGTGCTTTGAGTGTTGTGTGGGGAAAGGAGAAACAAGATGCTTTGAGGCATTGTTTTCTGAAAACTAGTATTGAGGAAAAAAGGCTTTCACTTACCAGAGTAAGTCTTTTAATAATGCAAAAGTGGGAAGAGCTCTGAGCTCTCTGATTTCTGCTTTTCTGATCTCTTTGGTGGTGGAGGTTAGAGAGGCTTGGTTTTCCCAATCAGTTTTGTCTCAGTAATCTCTGACTTCAGAGACAGCAGTAACAGAACTAACTGGGCAGAAATAAATTCCCCTGAGAACCATTTCAATTTGTAAACCTTTGGTAAGCAGTTTAGCACTCGGATCTTCAACCCTGGAGGAATCATATCAGGGTTTATTAAACCTAAGCCACAAAAGAGAGTCTTAGATCTGCAAGGTTTTATTTGAAGGCAAAAGCGAAGATAGTGGGAGAGAATAGACCTCTGATTCCTACTGTAGAACAAACACCACTGAAGGTTTTATTTTTAAATTTAATCATAGCATAAAAGAGAGATAATTCATCTTAAGTTTTGGGATTTTATTTTATTTTATTTTTACATTTCTCTTACCTGAAGACTTGAGCTCCTTGCCATCTTAACCATATGGCCCTGAATAGATAGATTTGCACAATGGAAGAGTAATTATTTTTTCCAGGACAGGAAAAAAAGAGTTAGACAGGGAAAAGTGGCTTCCTTTGACTATATTACCTGATTCCTCTGCCTCTCCTGATTGAAAGATCCACATTTTGCATTTGTAATGTGCAAAACACAAAGGTTTCAGATCAAAGTTTCTGGTAGTTGAAAATATTTCTTGTGTCTGATCTCTTGGCTTTCTTTTTTTTCCCTTTTGAAATTTCCACCATTTACAGTGTAGCTTCAATGATTACAAGCTCTAGAATGACTACTTTTATACTCAGGTTTTGGATATATTTTTTCATACTTGTATATGTACTAAGCAACACAAGCAATTCAGAATCTTGGCAAAGGTTCCTCCTTAAAATTATTCCCCAGAAGTATAAATGGGAGAGGAGAGGAGGATGAGAGAGAGAGGGAAGAGGGTGATGGATAAATCCAAGGGGATAGATGGAGGTTTTCAAAAATAAATTGCAATAAACTGCAAATTTGGGGGCTCCGTTTAGTATTGTTAAACTTCTTGTTGAGGCCTATAGCCACATCATTGTCTACATTTTCAGCAGGTCTGTCAGCTGGGAGCCTACATTTCATAAACAATGTAGAGTGTAACCATTTCCTTTGAGATGGTTTTGTAGACTCCAGGAGTGATCAGGTGCAGGGTTTTTTTTTTTTTTTTTTTTAAAGCTCATTTATATAGATGAGGCAAGTCAAAATGACAGGGATATATGAACAATATGAAAAACGATCCTCTCTTGTAAGCACTAGATGGTCCTTTATAAAAGAAGTTTCTGACAGTGAATTTATAGCTGACCTGCTCAGTCCCATCTAATCACTTTAATGCTTTAAAAAATGTCTCCTCCTTTCTATAGTTTGGAATAATTTCTGGCCTACGTTTAAGGGCTCGAAGACTGCCGCTGAGTTCTTACGACACACCAGCCAGTATGATAAGCACGTTGACATGAATTACATCATTTAATCCTAAGAGGATCACCATTTCATCACATGTCATAGGTTCTGGTATTATGTTGACTTTATAGATGAAGTCCCTGAGAGCTGGAGGGGCGAAGTCGCTTAGGAGCCCAGGGACGGACGCCTACAGCTGGCGCGTTCAGGAGCGGGGACGGGAACTAGCCAGTGGGACTTCGGAGCACGTGCGTCCGCTTCATCTCTCTGCTTCACCGCCTCGTGGTCCTTTGTTTCACTGACCCCTTCATGGACACTGGGGCAGGTGGAGTATATATTCTATGCTTTTATATGTGTGTGCAGTATGTACACAGGCATAAATAATACATTTTTTTATGGTATTTCCTCTCACATCTTATGAATTGGTCTTTCGGAGAATGATTTTTCTTCTTTAGTTATAGGCTAGGTGCACTTTTTGAGGAAACGAGACAAATAAATGTTGTCTAGATTTCCTTTCTGGCAAGTGGACTTTATAAACACCCTTCAGTGCCAAAGAAGAAGAGTTGTTTCTTCTTCCCTTTATGGCCTTCGTATTGCCCCAGCAGTTCCTTGGGCTCGCTCCCCTCACTGGCAAAGACGAGCCGGAAGACTTCACTAAACACAAACAAGGACAGCATTTAATTGTGAGATCACTCGTGGCTGGGAACTAGGATTAGATGGTGCTCTGGCACACGCTTTGGTGTTAGCTTAGGCATGCCTGTGTGTGTGTATGTACTTCTGTGTTTTTCACAGAGCAGACATTTTGCGTATTTTCTCGGTTCCAGACAGATGCAAGTGTGTGTACACAGTCAAGCATGCTTACTCCTTTCTTCAAGAAGCTCGTCGATGATATGCAGTCTCTTTGTTATCTGTATTCTCTTGAACAATACAAACTCAAAAAAAAAATGATCATTTTACTTTCCAGTCTTATATCTAAATTCTTTTTTGTTTGTCTCCCTAATGTGACCTCAGTTTTCCCACCTTCCATCTCCTAGAATTTTTATTGTTTTCTGCTTGAATTTCCCGGTGTTTGTTTCTTTTTATTTAATGTTACTCTCTCCCTCTCCCCAGGCCATTTCATAGTTCTTTGAGTCTCTTCTTCCTCTTCCCTCCCCCTTGGTAACTCCTGTTTATTTTTTAAAACTCAGCTTGGGCAATCTCTCTTCTAGAGTACCTTGTACCATTTCGCTCCTACCAGCTTTGCTCAGACTAAGCTGGGTGGCTGTCCCTGTCTGGACCCCACAGTAGCCCACATATAGAATAGCTACCTCTGTCGTAGTTCTTCTTCTTTTTTTTTTTTAATAAGATTTTATTTATTTATTTAACAGAGAGAGATCACAAGTAGGCAGAGAGGCAGGCAGAAAGAGAGGAGGAAGCAGGCTCCCCGCTGAGCAGAGAGCCCGATGTGGGACTCGATCCCAGGACCCTGGGATCATGACCTGAGCCGAAGGCAGAGGCTTAACCCACTGAGCCATCCAGGTGCCCCTGTTGTAGTTATTCTAATGCCATTTGATTTCCCCTCCAGACTCTTGACTTCTTGAGTGCACTACTCTGTTTTTCTAATGTCCATAGTCCCAGTGCGTAGCAAAGTTAGGAACAGTAGGTGTTGGTGAATGTTTGTTGTGCGAATGAATGTTTATAAACACAGCTCTCGTGTCCCCTCAGCCTCTTGCCTCTCAGAAGTCCTTTCTTTTCTGACCTCCTATGGCATGTGCAAATGGTACCATTTACTCGGGAATTAATCAGATGTTCCTTTGGAAATCTTGCTACCATTACTGCTCTTTGAAACCTGTAGTGTTATTTAATGTTTTCCCTCTGTTTTCAACCAGGTTTTGAGCTCTTTGGTTGTGAAGAAAGGATTTTATAATTCTGGGTGTCCTCATACCCCCCCCCCCATACTGCTTTATATATGTTATCTTCTTTTCTAAAAAAAGATTTATTTATTTACTTATGAGAGTGAGCGGGTGCGAGCGTGAGCAGGGCTAGGGACAGAGGGAGAGGCAGAGAATAACAAGCGTGTTCTGGGCTGAGCTCAGAGCTTGATGTGGGGCTCAGTCCCACAACCTGAGATCATAACCTGAGCTGAAATCAAGAGTCAGATGCTCAATGACTGAGCTGCCCAGGTGCCCCTGTATATATTATCTTCCTGATAATACTGGTTCATGAATTGCTAAAGGCTTCAAAAAGCTGTGAACAAGAGCTCCCTCCAAGACACAGATGCCATGGCCATTGCCTTTCCAACCTCCGTTTCCTCCAGCATTGGGTACCTTGGGTAATAACGGGGACTTCAAAGAAGCCCTTTTATTTCTCAAAGGAATCAGGAAATTCACGGTGAGAGATTGTAGTTGCTTTCGTAGAGAAAGATTAAATACAGTGACTGTGGAAATCTCCATTTTTAAGCCTCAGTTTCTTTCATAGTAAAGCTGGTATAATAGATGATCTATTTCCCTGATAGGGTTGTGGTGAAGGGCCTTAAGATAATGTGTGCAGAGCAAGTGACAGTGCCTGGAGCATGGAGATTCGCCAGTAAACGCTGGCCGTTATGGTGAGCATTCACGTGGGTGCGATCACTTGGAGTTCCATGGAAAATAGCCACACGGAGCTTATTCAGTGGGCCCATCTGTTATTGTTGTTATTATTATTATTACAAATAATAAGAAACACACACAGTGCTTTCTATGTTCTGTTATTGTTCTAAGTGCTTTACGTATATCGACTCCTCAAAAACTTTAAACAGCCCTATTAAGTACATTTCACTATCTTCATTTCAGAGATGAAGCCGTTAGAGCACCAGATATCGTCCAGTCACGCAGCGACAAGGTGGCAGAGCTGGAACTTGACCCCACGCTCTTTGGTTACCCAGTCTGTGCATTTAACTCTTATGAAGTAGAGGGCCTCTTATAGAAATAACTCTTCAACATCTAATCTATGTCAGGTAGAGAGATGACTAAACACAGTCCCTGACTTGATGGCTTTCACACTTACGATGGGAGACAGGCAAGCAAGGATGCCATTACTGGTTAATATAACAGGGGCTATAATTAGGGCAATCTGATGTTCCAGTTTGCCTGGGAGAGTCCTGGCTAACACCTCTCACGCAGCATGACTGTTGTTTTCTTTTACATTCAACAGTGTGTTTGTTGGGATGGGTACATTATAGGTCTCTGTCAGCTCTGTTCAGGGGAGGCATGAGGTGTTCGGGGGTCTCGAAATGGGGAGACCTGACTGGGGCAGGGCTTCAGCCACCTGACTCTTACAGGATGAGAAGAACTTTGCCAGGTAGGAGGGGGACTTTGGAAGCAAAAAGAAAGAGACTAGGAGTGTGTGAATGCTGGATGTGTTCAGGAGAGAGCAAGGGGATGGCGGCTCTTGTGAGCTGTGGGGAGGGGCTGTGTGTGGGGGGTGCTGGTTGCACATGAGAGGTCCCTGGGGAGCTCTCAAAACTCTGCCTGCCCAAGCTGCACCAATTACTCCAGACTCTCTGGAGCTGATGTTTAAAGCTCTCCAGGTGATTGCATTGGGGCTTGAGAGCCTTGGAGGTGGAACTAGGCAAGGCCTAACTCGTGGAAGGGTTTGGTCATAACCCAAGGTGCTGTTGCTTGTCTCTGAATGTCCCTGAAGGCCGAGCCCTTCTGCAGAGCCTCAGTATGCTTGAGGCTGGTTATGTGAGGCTTTTCACCACTGTCTCTGTGCTGTTAGCAACAGGAGCCAATAACAAGCTGTGGACAGTAGCTTATACCCTTTATTGACAACCCTCGAGAAGTGAGCATGATGACCTAAGGACAACTGGCAAAAATTCTCTTCATGGCCCAGGAAATCTTTCAGTGGTGCTAGGGGTGCCAAGGACTAGTGGGTGAGGCAGACCATAATTTTATAGAATACGGATGGGCCTGGAAACACCTTAGAACAATTCTTTCTGTGGGGGAGGCAGGAGAAATCCCTAAGGTACATTATAGATATAAAGAAACTCTGCATAGTTTTCTTTGAAGGAAATCAAAGGTTAATTAGCTTTTCCTGTCTCTTGATTATTTACCAGTCTAGCTAATTGTTTAGAAGGTGGAACCTGCTGATTATCCAGACTTATTTAATGCGTAAAGTGACATTAAGAAGGTTAATAATAATGTCCACACTTCCCACTGTAGAGGGACGTGAGAATTGGAGCATCCACAGGCTTACATATGCAAATGCCATCGCATAGTAGGACAGAGCCTGGCGAGAAGGAAAGGACGGAGAGCTGGCTGCCATGTTCTCGCATAGAAGTCCAAGGGGGCTCAGGGTTATAAATTAGAATCTAGCCTTCCAAGTTATTACTAAGTTGCTTTTGTCTATGTAAGGGGATAGAAACTATTGTATTTAATTTTGTTAACTGTTTCATACGTTTTACATATTGAAGTATATGGGTGTACAGTTGATCTCTTGCCCTGGGTCCTGACAAGATTAAGGCTGAGACTGGAGCCAGGTCATATAAACGGTACATAGAGCAACTTGGGTCACCTGAGAGGTGAATGACGGGACACATACTTGCTTGTTTCTAATGAGTGCAACCTCATTTGCCCAATATTCTGTATAACACCAAATTAACTCCTCCAACTATCGAACCAGCACAGGATGTAGGTGGAAAAAAAAAAAAAAAACACATCAAAATTTGTGACTGGGTCAGACCCTGGCATCTCAACATCAGGAAAAGGGGTCCCATATGTTCCCCTTAGCACTTTCCAGGGAATCCACCAAAGGGTAGAATCCATAGAAATTGAGTAATTACCAAGTGTCAAGTACTGTATTCACCACTTTGCTGTTGTTATCTTTTTATTCCTTGCAAATCAGGTATTATCGTTTCCATTTTAAAGATGTAGAAACTTGTGTTTGGAAGGTTAAACAACTTCCCTAGCATTCTGTAACAAATAACCATAATGATTTGCCTGGTTCCACTAAGACTCATCTTCTGGGAAGAGTCATGCTATTTTCTAACCCTGGTTTCCTACCATCAGAGTGGGAGATGTCTTTCTAGTCAAAATTATATTAAGACTTAAGTTTGGTTTTCTCAAAAACGACTTTTATTTTCTTTATCCTGGTTCAACTTCCACCCAGCTGTCTCCCTTCCTCCTTCCCCAACCCCTGCTTTTTGAGTAAATCACCCTAATTATTAACTTTGTAAATGAAGCTCTAAATAAGCTATTTAAGTTTATTCCTATTAGATGGGACAACAGATTAGAAATCCAGTGCCACCTGGGGTGGGAACGTGTTAGATTTCCATACTAATGCCTCATGCATGTTTTATGCCTTAGATTAGTAGCTAATGTGGTCATTGATCATCTTGTGTCATATGAGCTACAGACCTGCTGCTTTGAGCTAATTCTTTTAAAAACTTGGTTCCAAATCAGTATTCAAAGTCTAGACCAAAGCTTCTGGTTTGGAAACAAGGTCATATTTGCCTTTGGTAGGGGTCAAAAACATTTTTCTGACTATTTGTGCTCTTTGTAGATAATAAATAGGATGTAATCTATCATTGGAGGAAGTTAGGTTTATGAAATAGCCAAAGGAAAAAATATTTCCTAAAACATAGGCTGGAAATCCTTTTTTGTATCAAATACAGTTTCTTTCTGTGCTATTTATAAGTCAAACATATGTTAAAAGTTATCATTTGAAAGCCTATTCAATTTGTGCTTGAATTACCTAAGCATTTACTCCATTAAGTAGGAAATCGAGGGCATTTTTACTTCAAGTTATATGGCTCTGCCATTAGCGGGGTCTAGTTCAAATTCTGGTCTGTTCACTTAGTAACTATGTGGCCTTAAACAGAATTCTTCTTTTTTTTTAATTTTTAATTTTTTTTATAAACGTATAATGTATTATTAGCCCCAGGGGTACAGGTCTGTGAATCGCCAGGTTTATACACTTCACAGCACTCACCATAGCACATACCCTCCCCAATGTCCATAACCCCACCACTCTCCCTACCCCCCTCCCCCCAGCAACCCTCAGTTTGTTTTGTGAGATTAAGAGTCTCTTATGGTTTGTCTCTCTCCCAATCCATCTTGTTTCATTTATTCTTTTCCTAACCCCCAAACCCTACACATTGCATCTCCACTTCCTCATATCAGAGAAATCATATAATAATTGTCTTTCTCTGATTGGCTTATTTCACGAAGCACGATGCCTTCTAGTTCCATCCACGTCATCGCAAATGGCAAGATTTCATTTCTTTTGATGGCTGCATAGTACTCTATTGTATATATACCACATCTTCTTTATCCATTCATCTGTTGATGGACATCTAGGTTCTTTCCATAGTTTGGCTATTGTGGACATTGCTGCTATAAGCATTCAGGTGCACGTGCCCCTTTGGATCACTATGTTTGTATCTTTAGGGTAAATACCCAGTAGTTCAATTGCTGGGTCATAGGGTAGTTCTATTTTCAACTGAGGAACCTCCATGCTGTTAAACAGAATTCTTATCATCCCTGAGTTTCAGTTTTTTTTTTATTGGAAACACGAGGCTCCTGATAGTACTTACCTCTTAGGGTGGTTTTGAGGATTGGCCAAAGCAATGAATGGATAGTAACATGTCTGGCACTTAGTAAGTACTCATGCAAATATTAGTGATTATTTAATTACTCTTTCATATAGAAATTCATCTTGGCTAAAATATGATAAATGGAGAGTTCACGGATGAAACGAGAGGAGAGCTCACCTCTCCATATTTCTGGACAGGCATAGAGATGGACCACCACTCAGACCTGTGCATTGGAAAAACTTGTGATGTGTTGACAAAGAATTATGTTTATACCTCAAGAAGAAGAAACCCTTTTGGTTTCTTCAGAATTAGATCTGGACCTCCAGCTCAGTCAGCAGTAGAGGGAGTATTAGAAGACATCCAACAAACCCAAACTCTGGTGGAACCCTCTCAACACGGAGCAGGGGCACTGCCCCTACAACCTAGAAAGAGGGCAAGTTCCAATCGTGATTTGCGCAGTTCATCGTGGAGAATGATGGCTCACCACTCTGCTCCTACCTATTAATGGTAGCTGATGCTGACTTCCTTCCTTATCTAGTGATCTACTCCTCTCTCTACGCATATATCTTTGCAGACCTTGAAATTAATGCATTCCTGAGGAAAATGGCCAGGGATAGGAATTGTCATGCATTTCTGGGGAATTTGTCCAGGAGCCCACATAGGGAGCCAGGGCTGCTCTGGGGCTGGCAGAGTACGGAGAAGGTACGCTGGACTCTGGCATGCTGGGCTCTGGGCATGGCTTGCAGCTTTTTCTCTTGCAGCTGCACCGGAAGAGCCTAGGGAATGTTAGGCAGCCATCTGAAGCTCTGGATGATTCTCTGGCTACCAATAACCCCACACATTTGAGGCTGAAGAGCAGAAGTTTTGGTGATTAGGGAATATTTGATTCAACAGCAAAGTCCCTGAAGTGTCGTGCAAGTAGTCATGAGTAGTGGCAGGGGTGTGTGGTCTGCTTGAGACGGTTCTTTCTTAACGTGTTTGCTGAGCAAGGTTTCCTGGATAGCCTGTTTTTTGTTTGTTTTTTTCGATATATTATTTTGATGATTGAGGGGATTTGGATGAAGTTGTGCCGCCAAATCTGCAAACGTACTGCAGAAATCATTTAATTAGATTTGCTCCTTCCCTTTCTGAACCTTTGTAGTTTCCTTTAAATTCTAACAGAATATTTCAAAGGCAATTATGAAATAGTTTCCTCACAGGAAATGTAGGGTTTTCCTATCCATTTTATTTCTTTATACAGTAAGAGTGACTTTAAACATACAACTATGTATGTGTTTGTGGGGAAGCCCTTTTAAGTAGGAACCCAGTATACAACTTCATAATTCATTGAGAACAATTTTGTTTAGCTATCTTGTTCTCCCTGCTGAATGTCTAATTAAGATCTCTGTTAACAAATCAAACACTTTTCCCGCTTAGACATGCTGCCCAAGCTCCTACCATAATTCTGAGAACATGGTACGTGCTTACTGCATTGACAAATGAACAAGGTTGGAGGTCACTGAAGAAAAATGAAAGGTATTCAACTTGAGAAACAAGAAATATTCAGAGACTCAAGGTAATAACAGACTTACTGGGTCATAGAGTTGAAGAAAATGCTCTAGAAATGTTAAACTGCAAGCATAGATCAGAATAAAACTATGGTTGCCGTTGTTAATGGGAACAAATATGGAGGCTAGAAATCGCCTTCTGTGCTAAGGATAGAACAACAGTGTATGGAATGTTGTAGAATACAGGCCCTGGTGACAGACTGCTCTTTTCATCTCTGGGATCAAGTAGCTTAGTTTCCTCATCTGTAAAATAGCCATAATATTAATATCTACCTTAGAGGCTTGTGGGGAGGATTGAAAGAAATAGCTCACATGCAGCTGCCTGGACCATGGGGAACATTTAATACCTGGGGCCATTATTACTATTACTTAGGAACATAATGAACCATTCACGAAGGACACCTGGATGAGACTCGTGTGTTTTTTTGGGGGGTTACTAAATTTTGAAATCTGCTTTATTTACAGATGCCTAAGACAGAGAATATTTAGGCTGGGGTGATTGACTCTAGTGGCCTAATAGAGTATCAGATCACCTATCAATCTCTTGGTCCTATGCTAGTACTCCTTCTCATTTCCCTCACAGTGCTGTTCCTACCTCAAGTGACTTCTCTGGAGCCAGCTGCTGCATTAGTAGCATAGCCAGGACTATAAGACCCAGCTGGACCTAGTTTCCCCCTTTTTTATCACTCCTTGAAAATGATAAAGGTAGGGGCACCTGGGTGGCTCAGTTGGTTAAGCAACTGCCTTCTGCTCAGGTCATGATCCTGGAGTCCCGAGATGGAGTTCCACATCAGGCTCCCTGCTTGGCGGGGAGTCTGCTCGCTCTGACCTCTCCCCTCTCATTCTCTTTCTCTCTCTCTCTCAAAATAAATAAAATCTTTGAAAAGGGAAAGAAAGAGAGAGAAAAATAGAAAATGATTAAAGTAGTATCCTTAAGAAATCTGAGGATAACACTTTTCTGAGGGGGAGAGCTAATGTTCTGGATAACCGAGCCAGGATTCATAGTTCACAACTCATCTAAAAGACAAATTCTGCTAAAGATAAATACATAGCCTGCTGTGTAGATTAAAATTAAAATAAAAACTATTCAGGTAGGAACTTTAGAAGAATGACTCGATTATCTAGAGAATTGTCTTCATTTCAAGAGCCCGATGAGACGCTAGTATGACTTGGTGCCTGCTTGCTGTAATTTGAGCCACACATTTTATCTTCATTATCTGATTTAATCGAAGGAGCTAGTAAAATACGTAACCATATCCTTATTCTAGTACACATGTCCTGAACCTGCTGGTCTGCTTTTAAAAAAGTCAGAAGAAGTAACATTCAAACAAAATGCTCCGTTTCTCTGGTCTACCGTTCTGGATAAAGGAGGGTGGAGGCCCAGGACAACCTCTAATGGTCAGCACAAATCTGAAATATTGTTCTTCAGTTTTGATGCTACAACTTAAAATGGTTGTTGACACACACCTGTAGTCAGGGGAGATCAGTCAGAATGTAGCAAGGCTAGGGATTTAAGGAAGCGAAAAGAAAAAATGTATTTTTTTTAAAAAGGCGGTTTGGAGGAAATGTGATTGCCTTTTTCATTGCTTGAATCTGTGTCATGGATAGAGGCATTTGACTTATTCTGTGCTACTCCAAAGGATTGAGCCGGGACAAAGAGGTCTAAGTATCATTTATATAGATTCAAAATGAGGAAGGACTTCTTGAGCTGGAGATGTCCAAAATACTGTAGGTGGGCTAGAGAGAAAATGAGCGTTCTTTCTTCCGAATTGCTGAAGTAGAGACTGTGTAACAACAGATGCTGAAAGACTGTCAAGTGTAATAGATAAGCACAGGAAATCTGCCACTGGAAAGTCTGGATGCTATTCCTGGCTCTGTCTGTCACTTAGTAGCTCAGAGATCATGGATAAGTTCTGTTAGGACTCTGTGTCTCAGCACCTCCCTCAAACATCCTTATGGATGTTCATGGATGTAAAGTAAGGTGTCACAACAGCTCAGAATGTTAGCATTTCTTATGATTATTATCTAGGCATGCTCTAGAGAGATTGCTGTAAGCGTAAAAAGGTTTGCTAGAGCTCTTTACCACTAAGACTATTGCTACAATTACTTGCAATAATACAATCAAACTCTGTTAATTTTGTGGATGAACCATGGAGCTTCTAAAATACCATAAATCCTTAAATAGGGTCAAAATGACATCATTCAGTTCAACACTGTTAAACACATCCCACGTACAAATGGAGACGTACAGATAGAAGAGATGGGCATCCATTTGATATAAGGCTGATACACTGATAGCTGTTCTGAAGAGACTGGCTGAAATGTTAATTTTGGCACTTTCTAATGCCCATTCTGTCTATGAGTTACAGCGTCTGTAAACAACATAAGGTGTTTTATGTTAATTCTTGAGAGTGGTTTTTTAAATTTCGTGTGAGTAAACCAGACATATTGTTAACAATATAATTTGGGCTAAATTAAGCTCCTAGTAAATTGTGAATGGTTTATTATTATTCACTGGAATACATTTACCTTGCTAATGCCGTACTGCTGCTTTATTGTATGTTAATAGTTTAACAGCCAAAGTTAAATGCTATTAATAAAATAGTAAAACTAAAAGATCTCATTTGTTGTATTCCACAGTTTTCATCAACATTTTATTAGTAAAGGTGAAAAATGAGATGTGACAAAAAGAATGCAAAACAAAAGCAACTATTGGACTCAGTATAAATGATGGAAAACTTAAGTTGTGTGCTCTCAGCTAAAAGAAAGCAAGATGTGACACAGTGCCTGGTTCCGTCCACTGCTCAGCAGCCGAATGAGTACTGGTTGATCAAAAAACAATTCTTTTGACAGCGTCATACCCTTAGATTAGAATTCTTGTTCAAGCTATGTCTATACAGGTAAAAGATAATGGATAATTCGTTTGCTATAGTAAACCGAAAGAAAAGAGAACGGATAACACATTTCATCTCTCCGATTTCTCCTGTAAGGGAAGATTTGTCTCCAATAGTTACATGATTTCTACTATTTTTAAATTTAATTTTATCTGTGAAGGAGATGATGGGATCACAGTATATAAAAGAGTAGGAATATGGGAGTTGACAAATTTTTCCTCTCATGTGTAGGGTGTTCTTGAGTAATGAGTATATCCCTATTAAAAATAGTTGGGATAAATCTAGAATCCTGTACTTATGTCTAAAAACAGCAATATAATTACAGAGGGGAGCTAGGACTTCTTAAGAATAAATAAAACATGGGAGAGGATTTCCTCAACTCAGTTTAATGTCCCTCCATTATGTGATTACACCTCCAGGAACAGGAACATTCTCCTACCGCTCTAGTACCCAGAGGAAAGGCCATGAATCCTGCTTTACTCAGTCCTACTGAGAGGATTGGGTCATATACTGGAAAAGGTACTGTATGAAAGATGTAGTAGACCAATGACCAGAATGGAGAGGAGACTCAAACTGTGTCAAATGAGTAATGATGGGAAAAGCCTGCAGCAGGAGACAACCAGGGAACAATGATAGCTATGGTCAAACACTTTAAAAACTATAATTAAGAAGATGGAATGAATTTGATTTGTATGACTTCTTCAAGGATAGCCAGTAAGAAAGGCATATGTGTGAAAGCCATTACAAATTTATAATAAGGAAAACATGTTGATAATACAATATGATATGCTCCCTTTCTAGTGACAAGTTCCACTGTTTACGGCTCTTTTTTGAAGACCTGGTCAACAATTGGAAAGCATTCTATAGAAGGTTTTAAAGCCTAAATTGAGTAGTTCAACAGGTTTGTGTTGTGATTCTGTGAGTCTACAAGCTAAATTACCAAATTTTCTATAAATATGACATAATCTCAGAGAACTAAGGAACTATTGATATAATAGTTGTTGTTAAATAGTTTGAATTTCTTAAATGAAAAATTCTATAAATATAGAAAATATCATTTTCATAAAGAGTTCGATAAAAAAGATAAACAGAGCCATCACTAGCCATTACAGAGCCATTTCCCTATTTTCAACATGGTGAACTATAAAAGTAATGAGCTATTTTTAAGAACTAGTATGTTTTCACTACATTATGTGAAGATAATATTATAAGCATAGAAATACCTTCACTAATTAAAATTCTAGGACACTGTTTTTAGATAGCTACTTCATACCACACACCCCTCAGATGAGTTACTGTATTATTGAAATAAGCACCATCTAAAATAATGAACTTTGTGGTCATGAAAGTTCACACTGATTTGTGTAATTTGGGGGCATAAAAGGGAGGTAAGTAGAGGCTCATGGAACTCATTCAAAGTTTTTCATGAAAACACACACAATTATATACATGTAGAAAATTATGTGAATGTCATCACTGAATACCACATATAAAATACCAACCAAATACCAGAAGGTGGTATGAATTTCTACCAACTAAACCAGCAGTATAGCTTAAGGCCATGCTTGTGTTTGTTACTGTTTTCCTCTGGAATTGCTTTTCTTCATGCCTTTGTGCTTATATAAAATGGGTGTTAGTCCACCAAGTACATTTTAATATCATATAAGCCCTGTATGCAAAATATTTTCTCATTGAGAATTTGACCTAGAGTCTCTTTCACCTGAGAGTTTAAGGGTTCACATAACATTGTTGTGCTAAACAGAAAACTTTTGGTCTCCCTTGGCTACTCAGTGAAATTTTTCTGGCCTATGCTGTGTGAACTTGGATTTGTTTCATTGATCCATCTGAGATCCATCCATATCTAATTGGAAGTTTCTATTAAAAAAATAAAACAGCCTTAACTGTGGACAAGTCCAAGGCATGTGTAGGTTTTCAGAATTTTCTAATGTGGGTATGTGTGGACAAGACCTCCGGACTGTCTAGTCTATGGTAATATGACAATTAAAACCATGAAAATCAGGAGATTCCTAACTTTTTTTTTTTTTTTAAGATTTTATTTATTTATTTGAGAGAGAGTGAGCACAAGCCGTGGTTGGGGAAGAGGCAGAGGTATAGGGAGAAGGAGACTCCTCACTGAGCAGGGAGCCTGCCCTGAGCTCGATCCCTGGACTCTGGGATCATGACCTGAGCCAAAGGCAGGTCATGTATTTTTCAGTTCTAGAATGTCCATTTGAGTATTTAAAAAAAATTAATTCTCTTTTGAAATTCTTTACGCTTTGACTTATTCTGCTCATCTTTTCAGCTATTTCTTGGACAAATTAATTCCAGCTGTTTTAAAGTTCTTTTCTGTTAACTTCTTTATCAGGATTATCTGTGGGTCACCTTCTGCTGTTTTGTTTTGTTTTTTTTTTTTTTCTCTTTGTCATTGGTCACATGATCCTCTGTTCTGATCCATATGCCCAGAAGTTTTTGTCCCACGTTGGACAGTATAAAATCCATAGAGGCTCCAGATGATACTATTTCCCATGAGAGATTTTTTTTTTTTTTTGCTAGGCAGATAAAAGGGAAGGGAGCCATTCATGACTTTAATCCAGTCAGGAGCTGAACTGCATTGAAACTGGGTTGCAGTTTCAGACTCACTCTACCTCTGTTATACCTAAATTCTAGGATCATGCTGCCAATGAAAAACTGGACAGGTTTTTCTCTTCTCTGCACCAGCTCCAACAGAAATGTCTGTTCTGCTTTGCAGTGGCTTTCAGCTCCGCTTTTTAAGTCTCAAGTCATGTGTGGTTTAATAATTTGACACAACTCTTTTGGGGGAAACCAGAAGTGTGTTTGAGCTACCTGAATTTGCCGCTCCAACCCTATTCAACCACCAGATTTTTTACTGGTTTCTTTGGGACCTCTGCAGTGGCCTTTGACCAGGGAAAAACCTGGATTTCTACCCCAAGCCCAGAACAGGAAAAAGGCAGCTTCCGATCTTTGGCTTACCTCTGAAGGTTGAATGCCTTAGAGTTTACCTCTTTGATCTTAAGAAATTTTGACTTTTGAAATTTTATTTTTCCTATATGTTGTTTTCACATTTTGTGGTTTAATACCATAATTCTTCTACTTTGCCTGGCTTTTCTGGTTGTCCTCATTGGAGCATTTGCCTATGGCAGATTACTTTATCATACATAAAAGAAGAAATTTGTATTCCTCTTCCAAAGTAGCAATATAGGCACATATCTCCCCCTCTGCACCAAATATGTGAGATAATAAAATCAAGCCCAGGCTTTTATTTCTATCAGGCTGAACCTCAGCAGAATTGTAATCTTGGCTGTGTTACTTTTTGTATTATTCTTTTCACCTTTTTCATTTCATACTTCTTTTCTGGCTACCCCATAAAATTGGAAATGTGGGACTCTAATGTCTCCCCGCCCCCCACCCCAGAGATTCCCACTGTTTGTCTTTTTAAGTGTACTAGGCTTCTTCTGCCTTGCATCTTGTCCCATCAAAACCTGCTTGAATTATGTTTATTCTTTCAGGATGCTCCCTGGGGAACTGGCTAATTACTTGCAGGAATTAATTACAACCAAAGAGTTGGTGACTTATAACCTGCTGTATCAAAATGACAGTTCTATTTTAATGGGATTTACCCTTAGCATAGTGTGCATAACGTGGGGCTTTGTCACACTGGAGTAGGGACCATGGGTGAGATGTGTAGGCAAGTGTTCTTCCAATCACTCCTATAATATAAACATGGGAAAGTTCACATTCTTTTATTCATTGATTGTTTTTATTCCATCCACAAATATTTATCAAGCCTCCAGCACTTGCAAGTCATTTTGAAATCCCCTACAGGAAGTATGCTCTGCTCCTGAGTAAGAAAGAGCCCTTCTTTTAAGAAAAGTAGTGTAGTAAAAGAGATAGGACAAATATACCCCTAATAATAGTTCTAGGCATAATGGGCTAAGGAACACAGAAGAAAGAAAATGAGTTAAAGAGAAGAGTCTTGTGTCAGTCTGACCTATTTGATACTCCTTTATTTTTAAGGCAGCTTTCCAGTTGAGTTTTTTAAGGTGGGTGGGATTTCTAATGCGGGTCTATATGAAGGTGTGGAAGGGCATTCCAGATGCAGAGAAGAGCACAATGAGCAAATGTAGGAAATGTGAAAGACAGGGAGAACTTCTGTCAAAGGTATTGCTCTCTTTAAGGAGAGAGGAGAGATGAGTGACCTTGCAATGGGTTCTTCCTGGAGTGTTTCCGACTGAATCCTTGGTTATCTATAGTGAGTTGCAAAACCTGGACAGCTGTTGAGTATCAGTAGGCACTGTGGTAGGAACTGAGGATGCACTGTGTAGCGATGTTTTGTTAAGGTGTTTTATTTTATTTGCTGCAAAGTAAAGAGAGAAATGTACTAAGAGGAGCATGAAGCCGGTGCTATTGCACCATGCCTGTAGAGTTTTCCTCCTATTCTCAGACCATAAAAATCATAAATTTTTTCTAGCATTATACAAGTATTTATAGCCTCTTCTGAGTTTATCAATGCTCCCAGCCAAAATTTACAGTTTACATTGAGGTATTCATTTAGTGTATCTTCACTTTTATTGATTTGTCCATTATTTATTTACTCCTTTTCCCTCCTTTGCCCCTTCCCTCTTTTCTTCGCACCTTCTTTTCCCTCCTTCCACTAATATTTACTGAATGAACCTGTGTGCTAGGTACTACGATGGAGGCTGAGGATTCAGTCATGTATGAGAGACAGTCCCTGGTTTCTGATACCACCAGCTGATGAGTGCCTTATCCTCAAAAATGCAGCAAATACATAAGGAGGATCACAGCAGTCATTCTTCTCAAGCAAGTGATGCTTGATTCTAGGGCCCGTGTAGCATCCACATTGTTTCTCTGAATGTGGACCCTCTGAGAGGGCTTCCAAAAATGTCTATTAAATCTTCTTTCTGCTTTTTGATTGGCCATGCCCTGTACCTGTCAACAAGGAGAATATTTATGAGACTGACGCTCTGTCTACTGCGCTAAGAGGGCAGCTTAACAAGGAGAATATTTAAAAGCAGAACCCCCCGTCCTCTTATCTGGACTGTGAGGGCTCATTCCAAAGTGCAGCCTTGTGGTACTACCTCTAGTTTGAAGTGCGTTTCTTCTCATGTCTTCTTACAACCCAGGCACAATTAAAAGCCAGGGTTCTTCACTGAAGCTTCATTTGTGATAGCCCAAACCAGAAACAACCCAAAGGTCCATCACATATGAATAGAAACGTGGATTGTGGTGTATTCAAGCAATGACCTACCATCCAGCGACAAAAAGCACGGTGTATACACGTAGCAGTGTGCGTGAATCTTAATTATACTGAGTGAAAGGAGCCCTATAAGTAAGAATCTATACTGTATGATTTCCTTTTTATAAAACTCCAGAAAATGCAAGCTTAACTCATATAACAAAGAGCAGAACATGGTTGTCCATGGAGAGGGGGCTTGTGCGGAGGGTCAAGAGGGAAGGATTGTAAAGAAAACTTTTCAGGGTGATGGATCTGTTCATTATCCTAAGTGTGGTGATGTTTTCATTAGTATATCTTTATGCCCACACTTACCAAATTGTATACTCTAAATATGGACAGTTTATCGAATGGTAGTTAGACCTCAGTAAAGCTGCTATTATTGTTAAAACACAAGTTCCTATTTGTAATTATTTGTTTAATCTCTGACTCCTCTAATAGATTAAGTGATGTGATGAGAGTTAAAAGAACTTTCTCAGTCAGTGGTCTGTGCCCCAATGGCTGGTCCAAGGTGGGCTTTCAGTAAACAGATGGAGGATGAAAAAGAAGTGCTTAAGATATACTGCCATTGAAATATGATATATTTCAGCTTTGCTTTGATTGACATATTAAATAGCTGATCAGTCTGTAGTGTTAGTCATTGACTATTTCCCTGTGGTAAAGCCAGCTATATATAAATGTTCTCAAAGTATGTGTTTATTTTTAAAAGCAACTCCATTCCCAACTTGAAATAAGCCCAAACTCAACTACCAATTTTAATGGGAATTTATGTTAGAAATGAAAGCCATGAAAGGTTAGTAAACATCAAGAGACAGCTAAACATCTTGCATGTAATAATCAGAGATAAGTTAGCTTCTAAAGGAATCCCACAGTGTGTAATCCCATCTGGATAGGTGAATTAACGTCATAATGAAATGAGTAACTTCTGCTTTGCCAAATGTTTATGACTACAAATGATGTCCATCACAGCGCTGGGGAGACTTATGGAGCTTTCCTAGGTCTGTGATTATAGTCTCGGAACACTGATGTAAAGCAAAACTCGGTGAAGAGTCTGCACATCCCTTTCGATTGCTTCCAGTGTCATCATTTTTAAATTCTGATTTTTTTTTTAAGGCTTCGAGGTTGTTAGTTATTCAGAAGTCCCTTCTGCAAAAATCTCAACTCTGAGCCTTTTGAAAAATGATGAGGGAGTTAAACCTGGAGTCTGTCTTGGAAACTGGTCTATCAATTTCTTCCCAGTCCGCTCAATGGGGACACCACCGGCATGCATTAAAATGGTAAAAACCCACATTACTACAATCCCATAAACAGCCTTCTGTAGAGATGTAAACGCAGGCATTGAATTGCCTCAGAAGTCACAGCTCTTCTCTTTATCAGTGTTTTATATTCTCCATACTTATTCATTTCCCTGCAGTATCCCCTCTGCCTGCCAGCTTCCCTCACCTTAAAATAGTTGTTCGAGCAGCTGCAGATGATCTCGATGACAATTGCTTTTGTGATTTACTCAAAATCCTGACAATTTCTAGGTCTGGGAGAATAAAAAGCCTAAGATCTCCGGGGATATCACTGTTCAAGATCATATTTAATCTTCCTGTACTATCTTCCCTCAGTACTTTTCTGTTTCACTACATTGCCACAGGAGTTGTGGAAGACATCCTCTGCTCTTCTCCCTCTTCTGACAGGTATTATCTTGCAACTCCTTTATTTTTTTTATTTTTTTATTTATTTTTTTTTTTTGTTCAGGGACCACAAATGTCTGGAAACTTTCTTTGGCTGCATCCTACCAAGAATAATAGACACGCTTAGCATGCAGTGTGTCATTTGTCCTCTTGCGTTTGTGTTCTAAGTGGACATTAGCCTACCTGATGAATATTTGAGGATTTTCAAAAAACTAAGGGGTCATGAATCCTGGCGCATCACTGGTTGGAGCAAGAAACTGAGAAAATTAAGTAAGAATAGTCGGTGCTGTGTCTTGGGCGTCTGCATTCCTTCTAAATATAGAGGGACTCCTGATTCACCAAGTTTGTCAGTATGGTCTTACAACCTCTTGGCAAGAAATAATTGCATTGTCTAACTTAAAAAAATCACTGCTTTTCCACAGGCAGATTAGTAAAGAAAGAAGTGTATTATGATTTGGTTTAAAAGTCCACAAGATACACAGATGTCAGATATTTAACATTAGCCTAAAGGTAGAAAGATCTGGGTCCACACTGGTCAAGTGTGTGTTTCCTCCTGTGCATGATAATAAACATTCCTTGTATTTTTCAAAGTGTTTATATAGGTTCCTTTTCCTTAGGAGTTATGAGAGCTTTGTAAATCTTTTAGGATGATTCTCAGTTAAGTCCTATAAAAACATGACTGACGGTGGGTAGAGTTGCCCTAAAAAAGCTGGAGGAAATAATATCTACAATTTGTTCTAAGTGCTTGCAGATTTCACTGTATTACCAACAGAAGCCTATTGAATTTCTACTTTGATGATTCTTATTTTACAAATGAGAAAGTGAAAGCTTGGAAAACTTGTAAACCTTTCCCAAGGATGGGTGCCCCAGAACTGAAAAACTAGGCCGAACCCTGTCTGTAAGCGCCGAAGCCTGTATCCATGTAGCTACCTTGCTATGCTGACTTCCCTTCAGACGCTGCAGAAGGAGGAAATGATGGGATCCCTCTCCTGTTTGGATGCTTGCTAGGAAATAAGCCATGAAATGGTAGAACTGGTTTAATAGTGAGTTTAAGCATGAAATCGGAGTGGGAGAAATGTGGTGAATTATTGTTGCATTTTCAAGTTTAACCATGAACAAGAATAACTTAGGCATCTCTGGAAAAATCTTACTCAGCCTCATGTTCAAAGATGATGAGTCACTAGGTCTTAGGACTCAAAAAAGTGAGAGGCAGCTTAGAATCTTCCCCAGGTGGTTATCTTACTGCCTGAGATTGGGAGCCATCTGGTTTGATGTCTTCCAAGGGACCATTTAAACTTGTGATTTTATTCATGTAACTCAAAAGATCCTAGGAACTCATTTCATCGCCCTAATTTGGACCTCCACCATTATTTCCCAACCTCAGAAAAGCATTCCTTTCTTATTTGACCCTTTCTCTTATTGAGATACAGAAATTTGGGGGATGGTCATGCTTGGAGCCTGATCGCTCATGCATAATGAGTAAAGGCTGAAGGAGATTTCTCTGTGAAACTGGCATATTTAAACCCACTGTCATCAACATTTGTTCAACAAGCATTTTGGGGGAGGACCCTGCTATGATGTACAGATCAGCAGGATAATTTGGTGAGCAACTCGATTCAGCCCTTGCTCTGACAGCACACATAACCCAAAGAAGCAAGCACACTAATCGAATAATCCAGAAAGGCAGATTTACAAACTGAATTTCCCTATCAGGTGTTGGGTTTGTATAAGAGACTGGTAGTTGTCCCTTACTATTTTTCTTGTCTTCCATAGTGATAGAATTTGTACTGTTAATGAAACATTTACCAACATTCTTTTTTATTATTTTAAAATTCTATTTATTTAGAGCACACGTGGTGGGCTGGGGCAGAGGAAAAGGGAGAGAATCTTGAGCAGATTCTCCGCCAAGCGCAGAGCCTGACACAGGGCTCAATCCCATGACCCCAAGATCGTAACCTGAGCCGAAACCAAGCCAAAACCAAGCCGAAACCAAACTCTTGGTTTAGCCAACTGACTCACCCAGGTGCTCCACCAAATTTTTTTTTTTTTTAAGTGAAGGTAGCCGTGTAACAAAGTTCTGATCAATAGACTAAATATTAAAATATGTGGCAGTTTCTAGCAATTCCCAAGGAACAGCTGATGGGCATCCTTTGCTACTTGTGTTCGTCCCTTCCCTCTGTCTTGCTGATTGGAATGTGGATATTGGTCAGAGCTGCATCTTGGGTCATGCGAATGAGAGAGACTCCCTTGGAATAGTAGAGTGAAAGTCTGGAGGGGGCCCGAGTCCCTAAGAAGTTTGGGGAACAGAGCCACCATACCATCTCTAGATTGCCTTCCTTAGGAGTTTTACAAGGAATTCTGAGAAGAAATGGATGTATAGAGATTTGATCTAGTTTGGGAGTCAGGAAGGGCTTTGCCAGAGGAAGTCGTATTTCAGCACATGTTTGAAGGTTAGGGGGGTGATGTCTGAAGGGTGAGGTGAAGCAGGAGATGAAGGGGTCATGGAGGATTTCAATCTACAGAGAGAAGGTTACTGGGAGGAAGTAATGCATGCGAAACTCATTTGCATGTAAGACATTCTTGTGATGAAGCCCATGCTTCTCAGCACATGGTTCAAAGCCTGTTGGAATTAATTATCTGCCCACGTCTCACTATTACTCCTTGCCAAGGATTTCAGACTAGGCTCATCAAGTTGTGGTTGCCTTTTTGCATTCTTCTTTGCCAACCGATGCCATTTTCAGAGGACCCTTTAAACTCTGCCTCCTCCACAGCGCATTTTCTGAATAACTCTTGCCCCCCTCCAGAGCTGTGTTCAATAGGGTTCTTTCACTCATTTCCATGTGTACTCGCTCCTAGGCCTCATGACTTTCCCTGTTCTTACTTCTCTTCTTCACTTAATCTACTCCCCATCTGGGTTGCTCAAAACCCAGGACTATATTCTATATTTTCTTTTATATCTGGGAATGACTAGCTCAAAGCTTTCTGCTTCAGGGCGTTTTGGGGACTGAATGGCTTGAGTCCAGGTTGGAAGCTCCTTCTAGTTCTGTCTTGCCTCTAGGTGTGGCCTGTTCAATGATGAGATTCTTTGAGGAGCAGTCAACTATAATCATTTCTCATTTTGAAAGCTCCAATATTAAGAGTGGCCCTGAAAAATTCATCAGGGGAATAAAGTTTTCCTCATCAGTTCTGGTGCCCTACAGGTCTTTGGGTAAATGATGGCGGATGGATTGGAGCTGTGATGGCCAAATGCAATATTAAATCTACTTTCTGTCTCTGGTCGGCCTGGTGAGGTTTAATGTATTGAATTTTACTTTTAGGAGCCAATTTCCTTTTGATAAATTCATGCTTCAGGCTATATATGGCACTGACCACCACATTAGGAACATTCTGACAAATGAACAGGTATGTAGGCAGAGTATGTCACCCATGATGTGGGTGGCTTCTCCTGGAGTTCTTGATCCTGGGGAGATTTTGATTCTTACTCACTGCAGGCTGTCAGGACAGATACAGAGAGTTTGCCACCTTTGAGACTTTATTCCTCACGACTGGGCAGTTGCACTTGATTCCTTCCATAAAGATGCTGTGTTAACACTGAGAAGTGAAATCTCGGCTATGAGGAGCCATAAGGAGAAGGTCCTACAGCAGATAGTTGATCTTCCACATTATCAAGAGCTGAGAAGGCCAATATAACCTATTTCTACTTAAACATTTTTTGAGAAACTTTTTCTAAATTTTATTGTTTACCTCTTTGTCTTTTTACCTAGAAAATACACAACATATTTCTATTTTTAATTCATTTATTCAACTAACATTTTTTGAGTATCTATTAAATGCTAAATACTCCAAACAAAAGTATAGAATATACATTGCCTCTGACCTTGTAGTCTAGAAGGAAATTGGTGAACATTTTCTGTAAAAGGGCAGATAGTAAATATTTTTAGTTTTGCAGGCCATAGGATCTCTGTCACAACTGTTCTGCCATTGTAGTGTAAAAGCAGCCATAAACCTAAATCCAATTTTATCTGTCTGTCAAAACACTTCCACGTCATTAAGGCTCTGTGCAAAGGAAACATTTTAAGTGAAAGCTTTCCTGAGCAAGACAAATGGAAAGACTTAACTCCGTCTTTTGCATTCTTCTGTATTCTGTCTACCTCTTTCTCAGGGCACCTTTAACAGATCACTGACCCATTTCATTCCTATTTGTGAAAGGCAGTCCAGGCAGAGGGAACAGTGTCAGCAAGGGCATGTAGGCATGGACTGTCCTGGAACGTTTGCTAAGCTATCTGCCTGGATCAGAAGCTGTGAGGAATGGCATGAAGGCAGAAGGTATGTGTGTGAAGAACAGTGCCAGGAGGGGATGTGATCATGAGAGTTCAGTGTTGGCCAGACTACGTAGTTGATTCTCTGTAGAATAAGGTCTACGGAAGAGCTGTCGAAAGGGAATGCATGATCAGATTAACATCTGGAAGATCGTTCTGGCAGCTTTGTGAAGTGGGTTAAGGACAGAGGCAGGGGGACCAGATGGATGGACACCAGCTTCTCAGGATGGCAGTTGAGGAAGCCCAGCCAGTGTTTTTGGTTGCGAAGTCTAGATTGCAAACCTCTTGGAAGCTTAAATCGCACAAGAGAGCCATGACTGCAGTGGTCTCTGAATTAGAAATCAGAAAAAGTCCTTGTCGATCTAGTCTCGGTTTTCCTAAATGTAAAACTCTGGAAGAGCCATTTATTTTTACTCTCACTTGAGTTTATATCCTTGATTGCAACATGAGGAAGATAATTTAAGTGGTTTCTAGGCCCTTTTCTAGCTCTGTATGCCTGGGAATTAATTGCATGATTCCTCGTTATCATTTTCTATAGGAGAATTAGTCTTTATGCCCTGTTATTAAATTTGGGTAACCCTAATATCATCCTACTTTTTAAAGTGTACACTTTTCAAAGTGTGCAGTTTAGGGCTTAATTTTATGAATGCCATGTTGAAGACATTTTGAAGGTATATAGAATATGTTGTGTTTCTTTTCCTCTACCCTTACCCCCCATGGATTCTCCATGGGAAACTGTTTATGGATGTACCCCACCTTTTGCCACACCTCCATTCCACATCCAGATCCTGAGTCATTAGTTTATAACCCTAGCTTTTGTGGCCCCATACCCTGACATTAAGGTATCTTTTCATGCTCCTTTTCTCTTCTCCCCATGCCTCCAATAAGAAGGGCTCCCTGCCTCGACCCTTCTTCTTTTGGCATAGATCACATAGCCTTAGAGTACTCAGTTTACTTGTCTGTCTCCTCCATGAGGCTGTGACTTCTACTCATTTATCCTGTATCTTCAGAGACTAGCACAGTGCCTGGTACATACAATGAACCCAGTTCGTGCATGAACCTAGCGAAGGTTTCTGTTTATAACAGTTCTCCCCTCTTCCCAGAGTGTTTTTCTCCTCTCTCCTCCTCAGCTCATGCCCATGCTACTTTTCTACAGGCTGCAGAAACAACCCTCGTCTAGTTGCAAATACAACCCTTTCCTGCATGATGCTTTTTCTGAGGTCAGGTCTCCCTTCTCAGAGTTTCTCGTAGCATAGTTTTTTACTACTCCTTTGCATTTATCTCATTCGTGCTTATATTTTAGTTATTTTTATTATATAACATGGTCTCTTCTCTCTGTAAGACAGGATTGTCTGTGATATACAAGACCTGTATCTTCCTTTCCTTCCTCTGAAGCGTCTGTGGTAACGTTTGTAATTAATAGGTGCTCAAGTAAGGCATTCGTGGGACAAATAAGGGATCAAACTTCCTGCAACAAAGACACTATCAGCATCAGACCGTCTGCTTTGTGCCAGACAAACATGCTTTTTGTAGAAATGAACAGCTTCAGCTGCCCTCTCCCATTGTGGTCTGGTTCTGATAACCTGGGAACAATGGAAAATAGACTTTTTGAAGAAAAAAAAGAGACAGCCCACAACCTCTGCATTCTAAATGCTAGAAGGGATTTACCTGTGGGGTCTGTAGGCAACGATTTGCATCTTGGTTTATGTGAAGGAGAAAAAGCTCGAGCATCTGAGGGGAGCTGCTGACACAGCCGGGATGCACGAGGCAGCAAAGGGAGGAGGAGCAGGGGCTCGGGGCCAGGATGAAGAAATTAATAATCCACTTATTATTCAGAACAGTGAATGGCTGCAGGCTATTGGCAAGAGGCTCAGCAATTATCTGATTAACTGCTAATGTTTCACCAAGAAACCTCTTCAAGAGCGCACTTTTTTGGTTAAGTGACACGGAATGGCAAGGAGCTGCTATTTTGTGCAAAAATCTGTGAGCCGCAGGTAGGTGGGCCAAACAGAGGCCCTGGTGGGCCGTCACTCTTTCAAAGTTGGAAGCAAATGGCCCTTTTTGCTGCTGTTATAACTCTTCTGGAAATACCAGCTTCTCTATAGCACCATAACTCAAATTTAATATGAGAGCTGAAGTTGTTTTCCTTTTCATTTTGAGCCCTTGCTTAGAACAGGAGGGCCAGGTATCTGTCTTTTCAGTGGGAACTTAGAAAACAGCCTTGCATATCTCTTCTGGTGACACTAAAGCCCTACCAGGTCAGGGAGATCACTCCCCACCCACTTTGTAAAGTAGATCCAAAGCTCACCAACCTCTGTGCCCGAGTTTTAAGGCCGAATGCCACCATCGTCACGGGCAAGTCTTTTCTTTACCCCCCTCCCCTGACTTTCTTTAGGACACTGACCTCTTGAAATAGTCACCAAAAGACTTGGGAAGCTCACTCTGGCTTGAGAGAACTTGATTAAGACTAGACTGTGTGGGTTGATAGTAAACCACCTTTTCCAATATCTCAAAATAAACTCGGTGGTTCTCAGTGGCACAAAAATAAATGTGAAGGTATTTATTTCTAACTGACAGTGATAACCAGAATCACAATCACAGTTGACCCCCCATTCCTGCCGCTTTAGTTTGTGTTCCTGATGATTCAGGAATCTGTAGGATATCTCTGTAATAGTGTCGAAAAGCAATTTCCTATTTCTACTGATAATATCCTGAGTTTTCTCAGTGAATCCTGCTCTACCTTTCAATTCCCATTGTAAACTCCTCCCACTTTCCTCTAGAACATGCTACCGGGGGGAAATGACTTCTCAAACGCAGGCATTTGATGTAACTTTTTAGTGGGATAAAAATTGAAGCCGGTATCAGGCAAAAGTTAACCATGAGAATGTTCACATAAAAATCTTTTACTTTGTCAGTCACAGTTCATGAAACAGAGGTGCTTTGAAAGCAAAGGCATTTTTGCAGCTGAAAAGGCCTTTAAGTAAGAAAATCAAATCCTGTATAGAAGTATTACAATAGTGTTATTTCCAAAATTGGTCAATGGGAAGCCTTTTATGTGGATATCAATTATACCATGGCTAAAAAGTCAATTAAGTAGTAATTGGAGGATAAAATAAATGGATTTACCTTAGGTAAACTCAAAGTCATGTCTGAAATATAGCTCTTCATTGTTGCATCCTTGATGTCTGAAATTAATTTTGTCTCTGGGATGGCATTCATTAAATGTAAAGGTTGACTAATGAATGTCTTACACAAATTCAAAAACCACAATATAAAAACAAAGAAGGGATTGAATTATGAACTGCTTCTACTTTTTTTTTTTTCCAGTTACTTATCTTACTTGTTAACCTCCTTCTCATCAGTGCCCAAAATGAATCTGGTGATCAGGTTTTGAATGTCCATTTTCTTCACAAAATGCTTTGAGTAAACTATTGATTCCTACTTTGTCATTACACAGGCTTCAGTAAGAACAACAAAAAGCAAGCTTTAGCTGAGAACCTATATTGTTCTCCATTTATCTGTCTGCAGTCTTGCTCTGGCACTCCGTTCCCGTCTCTGTGTAAGCACGCTGTCTCGTTACAGAGGCAGCCATGATATCGTCAGAACAGGAGGCTCAGGGAGGGCTGTGTCCTGTGGTACTTCGCACTGAAGAGAGTCCCTGCTAGTATCCCAAGTAGGAGATATTTCTAAGAAATCAGGAAGTGATCTCAGGGACTCTTTCCAGTGTTTTGGACAGATTGGACTGACCGCCTGATAGCTGAGTACATCTTCTTCTGAGACCCATTGTTCTGAACCCAAGTGTTCCATCCCCATTTCCACCTTTCTGTTAATCCCTGAAATCCAGAACCTAGGACTTATTCCAACTGCCATTGATTATCCTTAAAATTAAAATAAACTTCCAGGATTGGAGTTATAATTCCAAATTCATACTCAGTTATTTATTCCATTAAACAAATAGTGATTCCATGTCTACCTAATGGGTTTCAGACACATTATTACCCTTGGCAAAATATTGAAATTAACTTCTCTATGTAGAAGATTAAAATGTAAATATTTGAAATATTCTCTGTAGTAGATATCTGATATCATTTACTGACTGATCTTAAAATGAGATAAAAATAGAAAAGAAAAACCACATGAAACATTTTAGGTATTAATGGCATAATCAATTTCTAATGTCTGAGCTGCAGTTTCAATTATAAAAGGTTTTGCAGCCAGTGACATATTAGAGCTCTTTTTGTCTGTTTCCCCTTCTAGGTTGTAAGGGCCTTCATTCATGTCAGAGAGATTGTTAATTGTTACCATCATAAGCTTGGCAGTACCTAAGGAAGTACTTTGCACACCATAGGAAGAATATAATGCTTACTGAATTGAGTGGGAAAGATTTTACAGATGTGCCACTGGGCTTTAGTTCTTTTCAAGATATCCTTGTGCTAAGCCCTTCCCCAGTGTTAACTGTTAAAGAAAAAGAAAGGCAGTAGAAAGTCTCTGTGCATGGAGACTGTGGCCTGGGGTCAGTAGGACAGGACTCGTGGTATGGAATGATTAAAGATATGTACTGATCAACTTGTAAACAAAAAGAGAAGACAGAGTGATGTCCCATCTTGTTGCCCAAACTTGAAATTTCATGGATGTAAAAAGTGCTCAATTGCTTTACGTCTGACATTTTCTCTGATGTTCAATTACTATACTGTTTATAAAGACAAAACTGTATAGTGAGAATTTGCAATTTATAAACATGTTAATAAAATATAACTACTGTTTCTCAAGTTGGAAATTTTTGTAATAGAAAACTTGCAGAGTTGGAGAATATGATTGAGAAATGTCAGAGTATAGAAAGCATTTTACTGGGCTGTGCTCTAAACCAATTCTGCTATTGACTGGCTTCCAGATCTTTTGGGCAAATCTCTGACACCGCTGTCATTTCTCCACCTGTAAAGTGAATAGCCCGTATCTGGGGCTAGTCACTGTTCGAAATGAACTGGTTCTTCTCATTTGTGTATATGGATTGAGGATTTATTGAGGCGGGCTGAGGCCAATATGGGAAATCATTTATCTATTCTCCAGAACACTCCTCCAAATAATCAATAAAGGCTGATATTCCATGCAGGGATAGTGGGGTACTGAATATTTCAGGACAGTCAAATACCAAAAGTGTTGTTTATGCCTGTGATAATAAGTTAAACCTCTCTTTCAATCAATCCCTCTCTGGAATCAATCCAGATTCGCTATGTCTCTAAGTATCTTTGTGTGTGTGTCTAAGATTACATGTTTTAAAGAGGGTTGGGAAAACTTCTAGTGTTGAATGCTAAAGTGCCAAAATGTAGCAAATTGACTATGTGAGGTGCTTCCAGGTGTGTTATATAAACCTGGAAAAATAGTTGCTTTGTAATTTATAGAAGTCATATTTTGTACTAAACAGAATATAATTATTTTCTTGGTCAAGAAATCTCTCCAATTTTTCAAAGTGATATGCATTTGGCTAAAAAGTTGTTGATGGAAAGTATGGAGTTTGCTCTTATTAATTTTGTGAGCCAATATTTCAGTAATTCATGGTTCAGTATATAATTATTTCATTTGATAAAAATTGGACATATACTTCAAATTTAAATGTCCAAAGCAGTTGATCTGTAATACTAAGTTAAAGATAAAACACTCAGAATAATTGCAATAATAAACATAAAGCACTTAAATGGTAAGAATGCCCAGCTCCTCTAGAAAATATAGTTGCACAGAACTGGTATTTTGATTGGAGACTGAAATATCTGAATGTATCTTCATTATTCATTCAGTCATTCAGCAATAATGCCTCACTTTGTGTCAGGCACTATTCTAGGTGCTAAAAACAGAGCAATGAAGAAAAAAAATAACTACATATAGAAAACCCAAAGGACTCCACCAAAAAAACTGCTAGAACTGATACATGAATTCAGTAGTCACAGGATACAAAATCAATGTACAGAAATCTGTTGCATTTCTATAAACGAATTGGGAAGCAGTAGAAAGAGAAATTTTAAAAAAGACCCAATTTACATTTGCATCCAAAAATAATAAGATGCCTAGAAATATAAATAACCAAAGAGATGAAGGACCTGGACTCCAAAAACTATAAAACACTGATGAAGAAATTGAAGATGACAAAAGAGATGGAAAGACATTCCATGGGAAAGACATGGATTGGAAGAACAAATATTGTTAAAATGTCTATATTACCCAAAGCAAACTATGTATTTAATACAGTATCTGTCAAAATACCCATAACATTGCTCACAGGACTAGAATAAACAATTCTAAAATTTGTATAAAATACCTCAAGTAGCCAAAGCAATCTTGAAAAAGAAAAGCAAAGCTGGAGGCATCACCGTTCTGGACTTCAAGTTACATTACAAAGGTGTAGTGATCAAAAAAGTATGGTGCTGTCACAAAATAGACAAAGAGATCAATGAAACAAATAGAAAACCCAGAAATAAACCCACAACTGTGCAGTTAGTATTAAACAAAACAGGAAAGAATATCCAGTGGGAAAATGACAGTCTCTTCAACAAATGGTGTTGAGAAAACTGGATATCAATGTGCCGAAGAAAGAAACTACACCACCTTCCTACACCATAAACAAAAAAAAATTCAAAATGGATTAAAGACCTAACTGTGAAACCTGAAACCATAAAAATCCTAGAAGAGAACATAGACAGTAATGTCTTTGACATTGGCTGTAGCAGCTCCATTCTAGATATGTCTCCTGAGACCAGGAAACAAAAGGAAAAATAAACTATCGGGACTACATCAAAATAAAAAAAATGTCTCTACAGTGAAGGAAATAATCAACAAAACTAAAAGGCCAACTGTGGAATGGGATCAGATATTGCAAATGACATATTCAATAAAGGGTTAGTATCCAATATATAGAAAGAACTTATGAAACTTAACAACCAAAAACCAAATAATTCAATTAAAATGGGAAGAAGACATGAATAGACATCTCTACAAAGATGACATATCATTGGTCAATAGATGCATGAAAAGATACTCAATTTCACTCATCATCAGGGAAATGCAAATCAAAAGCACAATGAGATATCACCTCACACCTGTCAGAATGGCTAACATCAAAAACACAAGAACAGCAGGTGTTGACAAGGATTTGGAGAAAAAGGAACCTTCATGCACTATTAGTGGGAATGCAAGCTTGTATATCCACTGTGGAAAATAGTGTGGTTCCTCAAAAAGTTAAAAATAGGGGCACCTGCGTGGCTCAGTTGGTTAAGTATCTGACTCTTGACTTCAGCTCAGGTCATGATCTCGGGGTCATGGGATTGACCCCATATCTGGCTCTGTGCTTAGTGAGGAGTCTGCATGGGATTAAAAAAGTTAAAAATAGAACTATACTATAGTTCAGCAATTGCACTATGGGAATTTACCCAAAGAATACAAAAACACTAGTCAAAGGGACACATGCCCATCTGTGTTTATAGCAGCATTACTTACAATAGCTAAGATATGGAGCAACCCAAGTGTCCATTGATTGATGAGTGGATAAATAAGAAGTGGTATGTGTGTATACACACACACACACACACACAGGGATATTATTCAGCCATAAAAAATGAAATATTGCCATTTGCAGTGACATGAAGGAAGCTAGAGATATAATGTTGAGCAAAATAAGTCAGAGAAAGACAGATACCATATGATTTCATTCATATGTGGAATTTAAAAAACAAAACAAACAGTGAAGGGAAAAAAAAAGAGAGATAGAGGTGAAATAAAAAACAGAATAAATGATAGCGAACAAAGTGATAGTTACCACAGGGGAGGTGGGTAGGGGAATGGATGAAATAGGTGGTGGGGATTAAAGAGTGCACTTGTGATGAGCATCGGGTGAAAGATGGAGTTGTTGAATCACAATATTGTACACCTAAAACTAATATAACACTGTATGTTAACATACAGTTAAATATTAAATGGAATTAAAAGGAATGAAAAAGGAAAAAAAAACCCTCTTCAGAGAATAAAAAAATTCCATAAGTATAATTGATAAGTATAGAATAAGAGCTGTTACAATATCTAATAAATTAAGTAGATTAATTAGTTAAAATGAGAAAAAACATTAAATTCATGGAACACATAGAGAGAGGAAAAGGAAAATAAATATAAAAAGAAATATGCAATATACTAAGCAGTGATAAGTACTGTGGTTAAAAATAAATCAACATAACAGGAGTTTGTTACTATACAGACCCACAGGAGAGGTCTCATGATTTTGGTGGCTTTGGAAATATGAAGGAAATGAGGGGATGCTATATGCAGATGCCTGGGTGAAGTATTTCAGGCAAAAGGATAGCAAATGCAGGCCCTGAGATAGGACAATTAGAAAGAACTTGTCTATTTGTGCTTTCTGAATGAAATAGGAAGCAAAGTCACTGGGATGTGGGTGAGGTAGGAAATACTAGGGATTTGAGAAGAGAGAGGATGTGAAGGTCTTCTAAGGTCTTCTAAGATCTTGGGGTAAATAATGGAACATCTGAAAGCATTTCGCAACACAGGATTTCTTGTGAATAGTTGATCAAGGAAAGGGTCACAGGGGAAACTGGTAAAGAAGGTGGGGAAACAGGACAGATAGGAGAGACATCCAGTAAGAAGGGGATGTCAGCCAAGGTTCCTATGGACTCTCTCTCAAGGAAACTCAGGACCGTGATGTAAGTCTCAGGACTGTCTTGACCCTAGGAAGTGAGCCAGAGCTTTCACACTCATATTCCTCAAACATTGGTTAACAATTTTCCCAGAAGCATGTGCATTCCCAGGCTCTGAACTGTCCACACCTGCAAGCCAGGTGGCTTGAAGTGTAGCTGGAGAGCAAAACCAAAAAGAAAACAAAAACAAAGAAGCCCCCCACCCTCCCAATAAGACTCACAGGTCCTGGCTCTTGGAAACAGAAGTACACCAAAAAGGAGGCAAGAGTTGCACACAAAATTGTTTGAAAGGATCCACAGAGTTCTGAGTGGAGCAACTATCCCATTCTTCCCTAACTTTCATCCACAGGATCCAATTTATCAATAAAAATTGTCAATTCTAACTCTAATACGTATTCATTCTCAAGTCATCAGAAAGATGGTCTCAGGGGCACCTGGGTGGCTCAGCTGGTAAGCATCTGTCTTCAGCTCAGGTCCTGGGATCGAGTCCCCCCCCCCCCCAATCAGGCTCCCTGCTCAGCGGGGAGCCTGCTTCTCCATCTCCCACTCCCCCTGCTTATGTTCCCTCTCTTGCTATCACTCTCTGTCATAAATAAGTGAAATCTTTTTTTTTTAAAGATGTTCTTAGGGCATAAATCATATTGTGCCATTCCTGGGCTTAGAATACAATCCAAATTCCTCATAAAACTCTTCAAGTTCTGCCCTCTTCTCTTCGGTGTCAAGGTCTCACTCATCCCTTATTTTCTCTAGCAGAATTTAAGTTCCTTGAGTCTTTAAGTTCTTTCTGCCTCAGGCCTTCCCTGAGAACTCTTCCCATCCCCTCCTGCACAGACACTGCCCACTGCCACCATTCCAGTCATTAAGGGATTGTTTTTATTTGTTAGTGTGTTTAATGTACAATGTAAGCCTCATGAGGACAGTGACTACTGTATCACCAATGCTGGGTGCACAGTTAACACTCAATAAACAGGGATACCTAGGTACTTCAGTCAGTTGAGTGTCTGACTCTTGATTTCAGCTCAGGTCTTGGTCTCAGGGTTGTGAGATGGAGCCCCTTGTGGGGCTCTCTGCTCAGAGGAGAGTCTGCTTGGGAGTCGACCTCTCCCTCCCCATCTCCCTCTCCTTCCCCTCCTTCTCTTTCTCTAATAAATAAATAAATAAATAAATCTTTAAAAAAAATCCCACAGAACGTAAGCTGATGCAGCCACTCTGAAAAACATTATGGAGGTTCCTCAAAAAGTTGAAAATAGAGATACCCTATGACTCAGCAGTTGGACTACTGGGTGTTTACCCTAAAGATACGAATGTAGTGATCTGAAGGGGCACGTGCACCCAATTGTTTATAGCAGCAATGTCCACAATAGTCAAACTATGGAAAGAACCTAGATGTCCATCAACAGATGAATGGATCAAGAAGATGTGGTGTATCTATACAATGGAATACTATGCCGCCATCAAAAAACAAAATCTTGCCATTTGCAACAACGTGGGTGGGAACTAGAAAATATTAAGTGAAATAAGCCAATCAGAGAAAGACAATTATATTATTTCTCTGATATGAGGAACTTGAAAGGCAGGTGGGGGGGTTGTCGGGGGAAGGGAGGGAAAAAATGAAATAAGATGGAAACGGGAAGGGAGACAAACCATAAGAGACTCTGGTTTCTCTTCAAATCGCATAAATCTTTTGCTTTTTACTCAAGAGACTCTTAATCTCAGGAAACAACCTGAGGGTTGCTGGAGTGGAGGACGGTGGAAGTGGCTGGGGAATGAGCATAGGGGAAGATGTGTGCTATGGTGAGTGCTGTGAATTGTGTCAGACTGATGATTCGATTCACAGACCTGTACCTCTGAAGCAGGTTTTATGTTAATAAAAAAAAAAAAAAAGAAAAAAGAATCCTATGATACTCAATAAATAATTTTTGGACTAGTGAGTTGATGTCTGGGTAGACGGCGTTTGTTTCTTGTCCTAGCATAATTAAATAGGAAGACTTACTTCCTGCTAGATATTCCTGAAATACATTCCGCTTTTCTCATTTTGGTTGAGGCTGAGTTTAAATCCTGATGCTTTCTGGAGGTGCAAAACACTAAACCTACTAGTCACTGTGATCTTTGCATAACTGGCCATGAAGTGACAAGGCAGTAGGTGTTTGAGGATTTTGATACATTTCATTATTGTGTTAAGTATATAATTATTACTCAGTGGGCAGTGTTGTTACCATAAACACATCATTATTTGTTTGCATATGCACTTTTTAATATTAATAATTTTATGGTATGCTTATTTGTGGTTGCTATACAAGTGATTTAAGCATTGGGAATTTGGAAATACAAACCACTACCCTTGTAATCTGAGCTCATAAAGAGATCCTTAGAGAGAATTCTTTGGAGACCAAATCACAATTTACTCAAATTCCTTTAGATGGATACTTACAGATGATTTCCTAACCATGGAAATGAGCCAACGTGTTTTAAAATACACTTTAAAATAATTAGAATTGTTATGTTTATTAAAAAAATATATACGTTTAAGCCTTACATGGAACTTCCAGATCTTATCTGTGGTGATGAATGAGTTGTATCTGTTCTCTTGCATGAAATATATATTTACCAGTGGCTGATGTATAGACTGTCCTTAAAGCACAATTTTATTTTAAATATCTAGAGGGAAACATTGATCCCACATTTTTCATTTTATACTCATGAAGCTGATTGATTTCTAAATTACTTTGCTACAGGGATCCAGTTTAGGATTTAAAATCCCACAAAGACAAGATTTTCAGGTTACAAGGAAATTTTAATGCTCAATGCCCAAGACACTCTTTATTATTAAGCTAGACACTTGGGGGGGACCATCAGCTCTTTTCACTGCCAAAAAACCACTGGCGCATTGCAGTTGCACTCAATCTCACTGTGGTCTGACCTCGCCGGAAATTTCAAGAATCCTGGTTTTTGATATGGAAGCAATATGTTTGTTTATGACTCTGAGAGTGAGGCATAGGCCCAGAGGGCCTGTTCTCTCCTATTGGACTGTTCAAGGTTTTAGCAGCATTAACACCTCTGAGAAGCTGACATCAGAAAAAAGAAACCCAAATTCCCCTGAGCAAGCAAGTTTTTCAAGCTTTATTGAGGTATAATTTACATATCATAAAATTCCCTCATTTTAAGCGTACAATTCAATGATTTTTAGTAAATTTACTGAATTGTGTAACATTTTTATCACTCCCATAAGATCCCTTGTGCTCATTTATAGTTAAACCGCATTCCCACCCCCACCCTGGGCAACTACTAATGTACTTTTTATCTCTAAACGTCTGGCTTTTTTGAACATTCCTTATAAAGGGAATCATATATACACTATATCATCTTTTGTGTCTGGCTTCTTTTGTGCTGCATAATGTTTGTGAGTTTCATCGATATTACAGTATACATCACTGCTTTGTTTCTTTTTATTGTCGAATAGCATTCCATTGTATGGATATACGACATTTTAGTTATCCACTCACGACTTGATGAACATTTGGGTTGTTTCCAATTTTTGACTATTAAGAATAATTTTGCTGTAAACATTCACGTGCAGCTCTTTGTGCAGACATAATGTCTTCATTTCTCGAGGAGTGGGGTAGCTGGGTCTCATGGTAGGTTTTATGTTAAGTTGAACTCTTTAGAAGCTGAAAAAAAGAAAGTTTTGAGTGCATGGCTTGGTGAGCCACAGGGTTTACAAAGATAAATGTGAAGTAACAATTCTTTCTTCAAGAAGCTATGATTCATAAAAAGATAAAACAATTTTATAAATCGTTAGACTCCTAGAAATCACTGGACTAAGAGAGAATGTGAATACCATTGAAAAGGCATAAGAGTTTCTTAAAAAGAAGAGCTCCTCTCAACTGTAAGTAGAGAATATGTTCTGCAAAGTCCTCTGAGAGATGTCTTTGGGAATAGTTTAAAGATTTTAGGTTGATGACAAAATAATCAAAGTAAGAAGAAAGGAAAATACACGGAGTGCTGAGCAAACTGTAGGCAGCCTGGTATGGCAGGAAATTCAAGGGGGACTTCTCGGTCTCTTTTGGTTGAGTTCCAAGGCTTGCATCACTGCCATAAAGGCCCCTCTCCAACATTCTAAATCAAGTCGCCATGGACCTACAGAGGATGTGCTAAGAAATTTATAAAAGCTATTATGCCAGAGACCAGCTATCGAAGCATAGGATCTGAAACTTGGAAAAGAAATGAAATAGTTGGATGAGGAAGAATTGTCTCCACTGTAATTGTCGTCGAGCTTTCCCTGTCTCACATCTGCTCGGTCTCAGAGGAAAGGGGGGATGACTTTTTCAAGTGCAGGTCCATTACAGGTACTTCAAGGAGGCGGTATGATTGCCTTGATGTGTGTCTCCTGGGGTTTCAGCTTGAGGGAACAGAGCAAAAATAAAGAGGGCTATTTGGGTTGCCAACTGGACTTGTGCTGCCTGTGAGTGAGTGATGTGTGAGATTTCCGTGGGCTGCCTGGGTGGGTGAGTTGGCCAGGGGTTATTTTCAAAAAGGATCTTGCCCAGTAGGACTGTCTGGTAGAGCAAAGGACTGTGATGGGGTACATGGCTGGGATGAAATGCCTGAATGTCAGAGTCTAAGGCTTGGGGTCTAAAGAAGCAAGCAGGAAAAGGGGCATTGCTCTTGTCATGGGTTCTCCCCCCAAATCCCACAGAGCCCCCTACAAGAGAAAGAACCAGTCCTGGTGTCTCCATCACTTTCAAAGAGAGCCTGCCCCACATCATCTCAGTGTGAGACTGAGTTGGGTTCTCCTCCATGAACCCCCTATGTAGATGGCCCAGTCCCGAGGTTGGGGGTGAGAGGCCATGGTTATTTAGTAGGAGAAGGTAGAACTAACAGACAGGATGGAAGTGGTCCACATTTCCCTTCTCTCACTTGTAGGCTTTGGAGCCTGAAGCCCACATGGCCTGAGAAACAAGAGAAGCTTTTGGTTGAAGGAAGGGGCTGGATGGAAGTTTTATTATCACCGTGGATGGCGCTTTTATTTATTAAAATAAAACCGTTGTTGAGATTGAAGGAAATTGGAGGAGTATTTATTATTCACAAATGACTCTGTGAGCTCCGAGGCCTGCTTGAGATTTCACACAAGAGTAGGGAAAGCACTGTTGGCAGCATATTTAATGGCAGAGCGGTGGGAAAGAAGCATTCTCTGCTGCACCCTTTGTCCCTACCACTTCCAGCTCATTCAATGTAATGATGGAGGATGGATGAAGTAGGCGAGGGGGATTAGGTGAACACATGAGGAAGTACAGTCTAACAGTTGTAAAATAAGACAAAAGGACCGAGTGGTACGACATTAGGAATATAGTCAACAATATTGTTAACAGCTTTGTACGGTGACAGATGGTAACTAGACTTATTGTGGTGACCATTTTGTGATGTAGAAAAGTATCAAATCACTATGTTGTACTCCCAAAATGAATATAATATCATATGCCAATTATCCTCTAATTAAAACATTAATTAAAAATTTTAAAAAATCACATTAAGCAATATAATGATTCTAGGACTTGTGCAGAATTTAGTGAGCCACAAAGACAAATTGGGACCAAATGAGAAAGATATTATAGGCCACTTGGAGAAAGTTGCATTGGCCAAGAGCAAATATTTAACAGCAGTTTTATGTTCAGAAGATCAATTGGGAAGCTGGGTTCAGGGCACTTTGATAAGATAAAAGTTCAAAATCCACAAATTTCTGAAGATCATATACTAGTCAGAAACACATGATGAGACTATGTGGTGGTGATAAAAAAAAAAAAGTTGGGTCCTTAAAAGTGTCACATATAAGACAACTTTGCCTTGGGGTACCTGGGTGGCTCAGTCAGCTTAACTTCTGACTCTTAATTTCAGCTCAGGTCTTGATCTCAGGGTTGTGGGTTCAAGCCCCGTGGTGGGCTCCATGCCCAGTTTAAAAAACAAACAAACAAACAAACAAAAACAAAAAAACAGTTTGTCTTTTAAAGTAAGCAGAAAGTTACACAACCATTTTTTTTTTTCCTTGTTGTATTTAACATCTTAGTTCCCCAGAGAATCTCCTGGCAGCTCGAAACAGTTAATATACCATCCTAAGCACCTCAGCACAAGGGACTTCTTAAAATGGGGGTTAAGGAAGAGAGAATCGAGTCCATTTGTTTACTGAGCTCCAACAAGGCTGTCAGTAAACTAAGCAGAAAAGCAAACAAAAAACAAACCCAAGGAGGGAAGAAAGATGGGTATATATTACCTCACTGCCAAAATTTGAAACCAAACAGCGTGTTTCTACACATCTTGACTCCCCCAAAGACCAAGAGGAAATGAAAAAGTTCAGACTGTAAATGTCAGTGAACCGCTAGATTATAGAGTGAGTAGCAAAATATATTTGCAACCCTTAATGCAGTTGAGCAAAGCTTCAGGGAGATGCTGGAAATTTCTAAAGGAAGTTTTGATTTGCAATCAGTATGCTCAGGCCCTTATTAGAAAAATAGACTTGATGTAGGCGTGGGTCGGGGAGGGATAGCAGTTTTCACTTTCACTTTTTAAAGGAACATTGGGGCCGGCTTGCTAGCTATCTACTTTTTGGGAGGGAGATTTGGATACTCTGAATGACTAGGCCTATATGATTTGTATGTCCCTGTCTTCAGGGCTCCTTTAAATCAGTGAACCTCAAACCCTTCTATCTCTTCCTTCAATTTCTTCATTCGAAAAATTAAGTTCTTGCAGTTCTGTCACGAGGCTGTTCATAGTCTAGCCGCCGTTTATGGAGTGCAGGACAAAACTTGACCTACGCTCTCTCATTGGGTTCTGGGAGAGTCCAGCGGCAGGTGCTTCACACATGAGGAAACAGACTCTTAGACTTGCCTTAAAGCACAGAAGTTAGACAGATGATGGCTTGGGATTAACACCAGGGCTGTCTGACGACGAAGGCGGCTCAGTCTACAATGGGTCAGCGTCAGAAATAAAACCATGAGGACCTCAGGGATGCAGAAGTGATAGTCAGGGCTGGAGCCAGTCACTGCCACCCTAACCTAATACTCAAAGACTTTTATGTGGCAGAGAATGAACCCTTCTGTTTGGACAAATGCATCTTATAGGCATTTTCTTGTGGCAGTCTACACACCGCCTATTTACATCCTACCTGTAAGTGTTTCCAAGAATCCCTAATAATACATCAATATTCTTCCCTTATCCTTCTTCTAAGATGCTTATCTTTGATTCCTAAGGAATTATTTTTGTCTTCCATGTTCTAAAGTTACTGCAGTGTGTCCTTTTATTTCAGGGGTATTTAATTTGTACATATCAAAGTGAAAGCTCCCCTTAGTGTCCTCATTTATACATTTTTTTCTAACTCTTCTACCTCTAGTCTTTCATTTCTGTTTCTTGCAGTTTTTCTTGATTGCTTCCTGTGCTGCATTTGTCAAAGTCCTTTTCTTTGCCCTTTATCTATTTTAATGTCACAGGGCACTCTCTTCTACCTACATTTTTCCTTCTGAACATCAGAGAATGTCCCTTTCTCTGAAGGAAGCTCATTCTGTCTCTTTCTCTCCTTTCCCAGCTTCTTTGGCTTTTAGCATCAGTCAAGCCTGGAGTGAAATCATCACCACTGGAATTGAAATCCTATTCACTGTTGGGTATGGGATAGGTTACCTGGTATCTTTAACCAACGTTATCCCAGGAATAAGATGAGTTTATTTTCTTCATAGTGTTGTTGAGAATAATAAAACAGATAATGTATGTAAAGTTTCTGGTTTATAGAAAGTTTTTTTCTTTCGTTCTTTTGGGGGGGCATTATTTGCACTTTCCTTTTTTTTAATTTAAATTTTGCTTTGTTAACATATAATACTGGTTTCTGGAGTAGAATTCAGTCATTTATCACTTACATACAACATCCAGTGCTCCTCGTAAAAAGTGCCCCCCTTCACCTGGGTGGCTTAGTCAGTTAAGCGTCTGCCTTCAGCTTGGGTTGTGATCTCAGGGTCCTGGGATTAAACCCCACATTGGACTCCCTGATCAGCGGGGAGTCTGCTTTCCCTCGGCTCATGCTCTCTCTCTCTGAAATAAATAAATAAAATATGTAAAAAAATAAAAAAAAATAAATTTCCCTCCTTCATATTCTTCACCAATCTATCACATCCTCCCACCTGCCTTCCTCCGTAAACCTCCATCAATCCTTAGTTTGTCGTCTATCATTAAGAGTCTCTTACGGTTTATTTCCTTCTCTCCCTGCCCCCCTCACCCCATTCCCATATGTTCATCTATTTTCTTTCTTAAATTCCACATATGAGTGAGGGCATATGATATTTATCTTTCTCTAATTTATTTCACTTAGCATAATACACTCTTGTTCCATCTACATCATTGCAGATGGCAAGATTTCATTCTTTTTCATGGCTGAGTAATACTCCGTTGTGTATATATAGTACATCTTCTTTTTCCATTTGTCAGTTGGTGGACATTTGGACTCTCTCCATAGTTTAGCTATTGTTGATAATGCTGTTAACATCAGGGAGCAGGTATCCCTTTGAATCTGTATTTTTGTATCCTTTGGATAAATACCTAGCGGTGCAATTGCTGGTTTGTAGGGTAGGTCTATTTAACTTTCTGAGGAACCTCCGTACTGTTCTCCAGAGTGGCTGCACCAGTTTACATTCCCACCAACAGTGCATGAGGGTTCCCTTTTCTCCAAATCCTTGCTAACACTTCTTATTTCTTGTGTTGTTGATTTTAGCCATTCTGACAAGTGTGACGTGGTATCTTATTGTGATTTTTAGTTGTATTTCCTTGTTGATGAGTGATGTTGAGCATCTGATCATGTGTCTGTTAGCCATCTGGGTGTCATCTTGGGAAAAGTAACTATTCATGTCTTCTGCCCGTTTCTTAACTGGATTATTTGTTTTTGGGTGTTAAGTTTGAGAAACTCTTTATAGATTTTTGAAAACTAACCCTTCATTGGATATATTATTTGCATTTTCCACTCCATAGGATGGCTTTTAGTTTTGTTGATTGTTTCCTTCACTGTGCAGAAGCTTTTTATCTTGATGAAGTCCCAATAGTTCATTTTTGCTTTTGTTTCCCTTATCTCTGGTGACATGTCTAGTAGGAAATTGCTGTGGCTGAAGTCAGAGAGGTTACTGCCTATATTCTCCTCTAGGATTTTGATGGTTTCCTGTCTCACATTTAGGTTTTTCATCCATTTGGAATTTATTTTTGTGTATAATATAAGAAAGTGGTCCAGTTTCATTCTTCTGCATGTTACTGTCCAGTTTTCCCAACATCATTTTTTGAAGAGATCATCTTTTTTTCCATTTGATAGTCCTTCCTGCTTTGTCAAAGATTAGTTGACCATATGGTTGTGGTTCCAATTCTGGGTTCTCTATTCTGTTCCATTTATCTCTGTTTCTATGTTTATGCCAGTACCATACCATCTTGATGACTATAGCTTTGTAATTTAACTTGAAATCTGAAATGTGATGCTTCCAGTTTTATTTTTCTTTTATAGGATTGCTTTGGCTACTTGGAGTGTTTTGTGGTTCCATACAGATTTTAGGATTATTTGTTCCAGCTCTGTGAGGAATGCTGGTGCTATTCTGATAGGGATTGCCTTAAATATGTAGGTTGCTTTGGGTAGTATAGACATTTTAACAATGTTTGTTCTTCCAATCCGTGAGTGTGGAATGCTTTTCCTATTCCCTTGGAATTTAAAGAATTGGTAGAATTGGTAGAATTCCCTTGGAAGCCATCCAGCCCTGAAGTCTTGTTTGTTGGGAGATTTTTGATTACTGATTCAGTTTCTTTGCTGGTTATGGATCTGTTCAAATTTTCTATTTCTTCCTGTTTCAGTTTTGGTAGTTTATATGTTTCTAGGAATGCATACATTTCTTCCAGATTGCCTAACTCGTTGACATATAATTGCTCATAATATTCTCTTATGTTTGTATTTCTGTTCTGTTGGATGTGATTTCTCCCCTTTCATTCATGATTTTATTTATTTATGTCCTTTCTCTTTTCTTTTCGAGAAGTGGCTAGGGGTTTATCAATTTTGTCAATTCTTCAAAGAACCAGCTTCTTGTTTCATTGATCTGCTCTATTGTTGTTTTTTTTTTTTTAAATTCTATAACATTTCTTTCTGCTACAATCCTTATTATCTCCCTTCTCCAGTTGGATTTAGGTTTTATTTGTTGTTCTTTTCCCGCTCCTTTAGGTGTAAGGTTAGGTTGCGTATTTGATATTCTTCTTGCTTCTTGAGGTAGGCCTGTATTGCAATAAACTTTCCTCTTAGGGCTGCCTTTGCTGTGTCCAAAATGTTCTGGATTGTCATATTTTCATTTTCATTTGTTTCATGTTTTTTTTAAAAAAGATTTTAATTAATTTATTTATTTGACAGAGAGAGAGAGAGAGATCACAAGTAGGCAGAGAGGCAGGCAGAGAGAGAGAGAGGGAAGCAGGTTCCCCATTGAGCAGATAGCCCAATGCAGGACTCTACCCCAGAACCCCGAGATCATGATCATGGATCCCTGAGCCAAAGGCAGAGGCTTAACCCACTGAGCCATGCAGGTGCCCCTCATGTATTTTTTTTTTTAATTTCTGCTTTAATTTCCTGGTTAACCCATTAGTTCTTTAGTAGGATATTCTTTAACCTCCATGTATTTGAGGTCTTTCAAAATTTTTTCCTGTGTTTGACTTCAGGTTTCATAGTGTTGTGGTCTCAAAATATGCACGATATGATCTCAGCCTTTTTGTACCCAGTTGAGTCCTGATTTGTGACTCAGTATGTGATCTGTTCTGGATAATATTCCATGTGCACTTGAAAAGAACATGTACTCTGCTACTTTAGGATGAAGTGTTCTGCATATATCTGTTACACATCCATTCAGTCCAGTATGTCATTCATTGCCATTGCTTCTGCTGAAGTGATCTGTCCATTGCTGTGAGTAGTATGTTGAAGTCCCCTACTATTGTATTACTATCAATATATTCCTTTATGTTTATTATTAATTAATATTTTGGATGTTTTCAAGTTGGGGGCCATAGATCTTTACAACTGTTGGATTTTTTGATGGATAGATCCCTTAATTATGATATACTGCCCTTCTTCATCTCTTGTTATAGTCTTTGTTTTAAAATCTAGTTTATCTAAGTATGGCACTCTGACTTTCTTTTGATGTCTATTTGCATAATAGATGGTTCTCCATCTCTTCACTTTCAGTCTGTAGGTACCATTAGATCTAAAATGAGTTTCTTGTAGGCAACATATAGCTGGATCTTGGTTCTTTGTTAAATCCATTCTGATACCCAGTATCTTTTGATTGGAGCATTTTTCCCATTGACAGAGTGATTATTGAAAGATATGACTTTAGTGTCATTGTATTATATGTAGAGTTGATGTTTTTGGTGATGTGTTCCAGTCCTATCTAGTCTTTGTTGCTTTAGGTCTTTTTTCTCCCACTCATAAAGTCCTCCTTAATATTTCTTGCAGGGCTGGTTTAGTAATCACGAACTCCTTTAGTTTTTGTTTGTCTGGGGAACTCTTTTTCCCTCCTATTCTGAATGATAGACTTGCTGATAAAGAATTTTTGGTTGCATATTTTCCCCATTCAATACTTTGAATATATCCTGCCACTTTCTTCTGGCCTGCCAAGTTTCCATGAACAAATCTGCTGCAAATCTGATCTGACTGGTAGGTTAAGGACTCTTTTTCACTTGCTGCTTTCATGTCAGTGTATGTTGTGATTTCAACTATGATATACCTTGGGTATGGTTGATTTTGTTGAATTTAACAGGAGTTTTCTATGCTTCCTGGATTTTGATACCTGTGTCCTTCCCCAGATTAGGGAGCTTTTGGGATGTTGAATACTTCAAGGTACTGAAAGATGATGGACCTTGAAGAAGGTATGGAAGCTCCATGCCACTCTACCTTGCCCTATGCATCTCTTCCCTTTGGCAAAAAAACAAATTTACACGTAGACCTCATACCTTCACAAAAACTAATTCAGAAAGAATCATAAATCTAAATGTAAAATGAAAAATTATAAGACTTCTAGAAGATAACACTGGAGAAAATCTAGATGACTTTGGGTCTTTTGGTATGTTTTTAGATAGAACCACCAAATACATGATCCATGAAAGGAATAATAAGTTGGACTTCATTATAATTACTTCTGCTCTGTAAAAGACACTGTCAAGAGAAGAGATGATAAGACACAGATGGGGGAGAAAATATTTGCAAAAGTTATACCTGTTAAAGGACTATTACTCAAGATATACAAAGAACCCTTAAAACTCAACAAGAAGAAAACAAACAACCTGACTTAAAAATGGGCAAAATATCTGAACAGACTCCTCAACAAAGATATATAGCTGATAAATAAACATATGAAAAGTTTCTCAACATCATATACCTCAGGGAATCACAAATTAAAACAATGGGGTATCACTACATACCTATGAGAGTGGCAAAAATTGAAAACACTGAGCACACCAAATGCTAGTGAACCCGTGGAGCAAAAAGAACCCTCATTCATTGCTGATGGGAATGTCAAATAGAATAGCCACTTTGGAAGATAGTTTGGCAGTTTCTTATAAGTCTAAGCACATTCTTACCATATGATTCAACAATCACTATCTTTGGTGTTTCATTAAATGAGTTGAACGGGTATGTCCACCCAGAAACCTGAACACTGTTGTTTATAGAAACTTTATCATAATTGCCAAAACTTAGAATCAACCAAGATGTCCTCCAGTGGATAATTGAACTGGATGAATAAACTGTGTTACATAAATGTAATGGAATATTATTCAGTGCTAAAAAGAAATAAGCTACCAAGTTATAAAGATACATGGAGGAAACTTAAAAGCATGTTGCTTAGTGAAGGAAGCCAATATGAAAAGGCAACATATTATATAATCCCAACTGTAATACATTCTTGAAAAGGTGGAACTATGGAGACAATCTTTTTACTGTCGGTGCTTGTCAGAGGTTATGGGAGGTGAGAGATAAATAGTCAGAGCACAGAGGCTTTTTAGAGCAGTGGAACTATTGTATTGTATGATCCAATAATGGTGGATACATGTCATTATGCATTTGTCCAAATGTACAGAATGTAAAATATGAATGAACTCTAATGTAAACTATGGGCTGTGGGTGATAATGATGTGTCACTCTAGGTTCATCAGTTGTTACAGATGTACCGCTTAGGTATGAGATGTTCATATTGGGGGAGGTTGTTCATCTCAAACAGAGAGACAGGTGATATAAGGTAACTCTCAGTTCTTTCCACTCAATTTTGCTGTGAACCTAAAACTGCTCTGACATACAAAGTCAGTTTTCAAATACAAATTGCATATTTTCTGCATGTCTTCTGACCATATTCTAATCTCACCTATTTTTTTGGCTTGTTGGTATGAGTGACTACGGAGTGTCTATACCCTACCATTTTGTTGCCAGGAACAGAAGGAGCCCAATGTTTTCCTTCTTGGCAATGAAATTCTCTCAACTTAACCAGTGAGTGATTTTGTAAGATGTATTTAGGTTTCATAGTAACTCAACAAGGCAGGTAGAACATCTGATCTTTTCTCTGTTTGATGAAAAGAAACTGGTTTGCAGAGAAGTTAAGTGACTTGTAGGTCACAGAGACTGTTGGAGGCAGAGTCAAATTAGATCTCTGATCCTCTTATTCCAGTGCTGGCCTCTTTCTCTAAGATTATATACCAAGAAAACTTTTAGTAAATAAATCTGTTTCTTACATTCCCATAACATTTGGTATAATTTATAAAGTGCTTTTATTGTACTCCAAAGAGTTGGAATGTTTAACAAAAACTACATTCAGAGGAACGGGATGGTAGAAGTACCAGAAGGTATTAAGACCCATGTGACTTTTATGCAGGAGATGAGTCTTGAGTCTTCTTGGGTCAAATCTGATATTTATATTGCACTGTTTTGAAAAGCTAACATTTCCTTCTCTTGAAGGACAACAGAAATTCTCAGAGTACTGAAAACAGAGGAAGCACAGCAGGGATACGTAGGGAGAGATGGGACATTCCCATACAACCATCCATAATACACAGTTTGAAGACTAAAGTTTGAGCAATTGCTGACAAAGGAAGAGCATTTGATGCAATGAAGAAATGAAGAAACACTAAGTGATGCACAACTCCTAAAACAATGGCCCAACAGAATATCAATTGGATCAAACTGGAAACAATTCTCTTAGCAACACCAGCTAAGGGTTTTCACTGTTTTTGTTTTGTTTTTTTCCCCTCCAATGTGTCAGAATTGACACTTGCAGGAGAACATCCAGTCTTCCTTAATAATAGGATATAGATTAGGTACAGTTACCTGATTAAAGATGGTATTTCCCAGCCTTCTTGGAAGTTTTGTATGACAATGTGCCTAAAGTCTAGTCAGTGGAAGGCAAGGGGTACCTGGGTGGCTCAGTTGGTTGAGCCTCTGACTCTTGGTTTCATCTCGGGTCATGATCTCAGGGTTGTGCGATTGAGACCCACATGGGTCTCCCTGCTCAGCAGGGAGTTTGCTTAAGATTCTCTCCTGCTCTCTCTGCCCCTTCTCCCTCCATCCCTGCCCCCACTTTCTGTCTCTCTTTCTAAAATAACAAGTAAATAAATCTTGAAAAAAAATCAAGTCTGGCAGGTGGGTTGTTATTGGCAGTAATATGTGCAAGTTTCCTGTTATGCATAAAAAGGAAGGGCTTGACTTCTCTTTCCCAACTAGAATGAAAAGGTGATAATTGGAACTGGAGGAGCCATGTTGGACTTCAAGGTGAAGCTAGGTGTTAAGGATGGCAGAACAATAAGATAGGAGTCTATGCACCTGTCTTTTAAATGAGGGAGAAACAAACTTCTGTCTTCTTTAAGCCAGTATCATTTTGGGGCTATTATATCAGCTGAAGCAGTTCCTAACTACAATAGAAGTCAATGTGAATTGTATTCAATTTTTAACTTGTTACATATTACTTTTCTAAAACTAACAATGGTAACCAGACATATTGTTCTCTCTCCAGAGTATTATTTCATGCATCCTCTTTCTTTTTTGATGTTGTTATAATGTTAGAGTAATAGGACCCTCTATGTATTGTTGTAGATCATCATTTAGATTGAGTGGACCTCCAAACAAGAAAGAGGGTGAAAGCAAGCACGCTCAAATGGTAATCATAGTAAAAATCTGGCTGCTCGGGTGGACACATTAGATTCCAGTGCTCTGTAGTATGGGGTGTCCCCAGGCCTGTTTTATTTAAGTGATCATTTTCAGGAATTTCCTCATTTAATTAAATCCTTGTTGTGTTATGCACATAATTTAAATTTTAATAACATTTCTTAAATTTTATTTCCTTATATTTATTTATTTATTTATTTTTTATTTCCAGCATAACAGTATTCATTATTTTTGCACCACACCCTGTGCTCCGTGCAATCCGTGCCCTCTATAATACCCACCACCTGGTACCCCAACCTCCCACCCCCCGTCCCTTCAAAACCCTCAGATTGTTTTTCAGAGTCCATAGTCTCTCATGGTTCACCTCCCCTTCCAATTTCCCCCAACTCCCTTCTCCACTCTAAGTCCCCATGTCCTCCATGCTATTTGTTATGCTCCACAAATAAGTGAAACCATATGATAATTGACTCTCTCTGCTTGACTTATTTCACTCAGCATAATCTCTTCCAGTCCCGTCCATGTTGCTACAAAAGTTGGGTATTCATCCTTTCTGATGGAGGCATAATACTCTATCCCCAGGGGTACAGGTCTGTGAATCACCAGGTTTACACACTTCACAGCACTCACCAAAGCACATACCCTCCCCAATGTCCATAATCCCACCCCCTTCTCCCAAACCCCCTCCCCCCAGCAACACTCAGTTTGTTTTGTGAGATTAAAAGTCACTTATGGTTTGTCTCCCTCCCAATCCCATCTTGTTTCATTTATTCTTCTCCTACCCACTTAAGCCCCCATGTTGCATCACCACTTCCTCATATCAGGGAGATCATATGATAGTTGTCTTTCTCTGCTTGACTTATTTCGCTAAGCATGATACGCTCTAGTTCCATCCAGGTTGTCGCAAATGGCAAGATTTCATTTCTTTTGATGGCTGCATAGTATTCCATTGTGTATATATACCACATCTTCTTGATCCATTCATCTGTTGATGGACATCTAGGTTCTTTCCATAGTTTGGCTATTGTGGACATTGCTGCTATAAACATTCGGGTGCATGTGCCCCTTTGGATCACTACGTTTGTATCCTTAGGGTAAATACCCAATAGTGCAATTGCTGGGTCATAGGGCAGTTCTATTTTCAACATTTTGAGGAACCTCCATGCTGTTTTCCAGAGTGGCTGCACCAGCTTGCATTCCCACCAACAGTGTAGGAGGGTTCCCCTTTCTCCGCATCCTCGCCAGCATCTGTCATTTCCTGACTTGTTTATTTTAGCCATTCTGACTGGTGTGAGGTGATATCTCATTGTGGTTTTGATTTGTATTTCCCTGATGCCGAGTGATATGGAGCACTTTTTCATGTGTCTGTTGGCCATCTGGATGTCTTCTTTGCAGAAGTGTCTGTTCATGTCCTCTGCCCATTTCTTGATTGGATTATTTGTTCTTTGGGTGTTGAGTTTGCTAAGTTCTTTGTAGATTCTGGACACTAGTCCTTTATCTGATATGTCATTTGCAAATATCTTCTCCCATTCTGTCAGTTGTCTTTTGATTTTGTTAACTGTTTCCTTTGCTGTGCAAAAGCTTTTGATCTTGATGAAATCCCAATAGTTCATTTTTGCCCTTGCTTCTCTTGCCTTTTGCGTTGTTCCTAGGAAGATGTTGCTGCGGTTGAGGTCAAAGAGTTTGCTGCCTGTGTTCTCCTCAAGGATTTTGATGGATTCCTTTCGCACATTGAGGTCCTTCATCCATTTTGAGTCTATTTTTGTGTGTGGTGTAAGGAAATGGTCCAATTTCATTTTTCTGCATGTGGCTGTCCAATTTTCCCAGCACCATTTATTGAAGAGGCTGTCTTTTTGCCATTGGACATTCTTTCCTGCTTTGTCGAAGATTAGTTGACCATAGAGTTGAGGGTCTATTTCTGGGCTCTCTATTCTGTTCCATTGATCTATGTGTCTGTTTTTGTGCCAGTACCATGCTGTCTTGATGACGACAGCTTTGTAATAGAGCTTGAAGTCCGGAATTGTAATGCCACCAAAGTTGGCTTTCTTTTTCAATATCCCTTTGGCTATTCGAGGTCTTTTCTGGTTCCATATAAATTTTAGCATTATTTGTTCCATTTCTTTGAAAAAGATGGATGGTACTTTGATAGGAATTGCATTAAATGTGTAGATTGCTTTAGGTAGCATAGACATTTTCACAATATTTATTCTTCCAATCCAGGAGCATGGAACATTTTTCCATTTCTTTGTGTCTTCCTCAATTTCTTTCATGAGTACTTTATAGTTTTCTGAGTATAGATTCTGTGTCTCTTTGGTTAGGTTTATTCCTAGGTATCTTATGGTTTTGGGTGCAATTGTAAATGGGATTGACTCCTTAATTTCTCTTTCTTCTGTCTTGCTGTTGGTGTAGAGAAGTGCAACTGATTTCTGTGCATTGATTTTATATCCTGACACTTTACTGAATTCCTGTATAAGTTCTAGCAGTTTTGGAGTGGAGTCTTTTGGGTTTTCCACATATAGTATCATATCATCTGCGAAGAGTGATAATTTGACTTCTTCTTTGCCGATTTGGATGCCTTTAATTTCCTTTTGTTGTCTGATTGCTGAGGCTAGGACCTCTAGTACTATGTTGAATAGCAGTGGTGATAATGGACATCCCTGCCGTGTTCCTGACCTTAGCGGAAAAGCTTTCAGTTTTTCTCCATTGAGAATGATATTTGCGGTGGGTTTTTCATAGATGGCTTTGATGATATTGAGGTATGTGCCCTCTATCCCTACACTTTGAAGAGTTTTGATCAGGAAGGGATGCTGTACTTTGTCAAATGCTTTTTCAGCATCTATTGAGAGTATCATATGGTTCTTGTTCTTTCTTTTATTGATGTGTTGTATCACATTGACTGATTTGCGGATGTTGAACCAACCTTGCAGCCCTGGAATAAATCCCACTTGGTCGTGGTGAATAATCGTTTTAATGTACTGTTGAATCCTATTGGCTAGTATTTTGTTGAGTATTTTCGCATCTATGTTCATCAAGGATATCGGTCTATAGCTCTCTTTTTTGGTGGGATCCTTGTCTGGTTTTAGGATCAAGGTGATGCTGGCCTCATAAAATGAGTTTGGAAGTTTTCCTTCCATTTCTATTTTTTGGAACAGTTTCAGGAGAATAGGAATTAGTTCTTCTTTAAATGTTTGGTAGAATTCCCCCGGGAAGCCGTCTGGCCCTGGGCTTTTGTTTGTTTGGAGATTTTTAATGACTGTTTCAATCTCCTTACTGGTTATGGGTCTGTTCAGGCTTTCTATTTCTTCCTGGTTCAGTTGTGATAGCTTATATGTTTCTAGGAATGCATCCATTTCTTCCAGATTGTCAAATTTATTGGCGTAGAGTTGCTCATAGTATGTTCTTATAATAGTTTGTATTTCTTTGGTGTTAGTTGTGATCTCTCCTCTTTCATTCATGATTTTATTTATTTGGGTCCTTTCTCTTTTCTTTTTGATAAGTCGGGCCAGGGGTTTATCAATTTTATTAATTCTTTCAAAGAACCAGCTCCTAGTTTCGTTGATTTGTTCTATTGTTTTTTTGGTTTCTATTTCATTGATTTCTGCTCTGATCTTTATGATTTCTCTTCTCCTGCTGGGCTTAGGGTTTCTTTCTTGTTCTTTCTCCAGCTCCTTTAGGTGTAGGGTTAGGTTGTGTACCTGAGACCTTTCTTGTTTCTTGAGAAAGGCTTGTACCGCTATATATTTTCCTCTTAGGACTGCCTTTGTTGTGTCCCACAGATTTTGAACCGTTGTATTTTCATTATCATTTGTTTCCATGATTTTTTTCAATTCTTCTTTAATTTCCCGGTTGACCCATTCATTCTTTAGAAGGATGCTGTTTAGTCTCCATGTATTTGGGTTCTTTCCAAACTTCCTTTTGTGGTTGAGTTCTAGCTTTAGAGCATTGTGGTCTGAAAATATGCAGGGAATGATCCCAATCTTTTGATACCGGTTGAGTCCTGATTTAGGACCGAGGATGTGATCTATTCTGGAGAATGTTCCATGTGCACTAGAGAAGAATGTGTATTCTGTTGCTTTGGGATGAAATATTCTGAATATATCTGTGATGTCCATCTGGTCCAGTGTGTCGTTTAAGGCCTTTATTTCCTTGCTGATCTTTTGCTTGGATGATCTGTCCATTTCAGTGAGGGGAGTGTTAAAGTCCCCTACTATTATTGTATTATTGTTGATGTGTTTCTTTGATTTTGTTATTAATTGGTTTATATAGTTGGCTGCTCCCACGTTGGGGGCATAGATATTTAAAATTGTTAAATCTTCTTGTTGGACAGATCCTTTGAGTATGATATAGTGTCCTTCCTCATCTCTTATTATAGTCTTTGGCTTAAAATCTAATTGATCTGATATAAGGATTGCCACTCCTGCTTTCTTCTGATGTCCATTAGCATGGTAAATTCTTTTCCACCCCCTCACTTTAAATCTGGAGGTGTCTTCGGGCTTAAAATGAGTTTCTTGGAGGCAACATATAGATGGGTTTTGTTTTTTTATCCATTCTGATACCCTGTGTCTTTTGACAGGGGCATTTAGCCCATTAACATTCAGGGTAACTATTGAGAGATATGAATTTAGTGCCATTGTATTGCCTGTAAGTTGACTGTTACTGTATATGGTCTCTGTTCCTTTCTGATCTACCACTTGTAGGCTCTCTCTTTGCTTAGAGGACCCCTTTCAAGATTTCCTGTAGAGCTGGTTTGGTATTTGCAAATTCTTTCAGTTTTTGTTTGTCCTGGAAGCTTTTAATCTCTCCTTCTATTTTCAATGATAGCCTAGCTGGATATAGTATTCTTGGCTGCATGTTTTTCTCGTTTAGTGCTCTGAAAATATCATGCCAGCTCTTTCTGGCCTGCCAGGTCTCTGTGGATAAGTCAGCTGCCAATCTAATATTTTTACCATTGTATGTTACAGACTTCTTTTCCCGGGCTGCTTTCAGGATTTTCTCTTTGTCACTGAGACTTGTAAATTTTACTATTAGGTGACAGGGTGTGGGCCTATTCCTATTGATTTTGAGGGGCGTTCTCTGAACCTCCTGAATTTTGATGCTCGTTCCCTTTGCCATATTGGGGAAATTCTCCCCAATAATTCTCTCCAGTATACCTTCTGCTCCCCTCTCTCTTTCTTCTTCTTCTGGAATCCCAATTATTCTAATGTTGTTTCGTCTTATGGTGTCACTTATCTCTCGAATTCTCCCCTCGTGGTCCAGTAGCTGTTTGTCCCTCTTTTGCTCAGCTTCTTTATTCTCTGTCATTTGGTCTTCTATATCACTAATTCTTTCTTCTGCCTCATTTATCCTAGCAGTGAGAGCCTCCATTTTTGATTGCACTTCATTAATAGCTTTTTTGATTTCAACTTGGTTAGATTTTAGTTCTTTTATTTCTCCAGAAAGGGCTTTTATATCTCTCGAGAGGGTTTCTCTAATATCTTCCATGCCTTTTTCGAGCCCGGCTAGAACCTTGAGAATTGTCATTCTGAACTCTAGATCTGACATATTACCAATGTCTGTATTGATTAGGTCCCTAGCCTTCGGTACTGCCTCTTGTTCTTTTTTTTGAGTTGAATTTTTCCGTCTTGTCATTTTGTCCAGATAAGAGTATATGAAGGGGCAAGTAAAATACTAAATGGGTGGCAACAACCCCAGGAAAAAATGCTTTAACCAAATTAGAAGAGATCCAAAATCGTGAGGGGGGAGAAAGGGGATAAAAAGAGGTTCAAAAAGGAAGAAAGAAAAAAAAAGAAAAAATATATATATTAGATAAACTAGTAAAAAATCATTAAAAAAGAAAAAGGTAACAGTTAAAAAAAAAAATTTACCCGAAGGCGAGAAAAAAAAAAAAAACAAAAAATGAAAAAGAAAAAAATTAAATTAACTGCAAGACTAAAAAAAAATCACAGGGAAAAAGCCATGAGTTCCGTGCTTGGCTTTCTCCTCCTCTGGAATTCTGCTGCTCTCCTTAGTATTGAAACCGCACTCCTTGGTAGGTGAACTTGGTCTCAGCTGGATTTCTTGTTGATCTTCTGGGGGAGGGGCCTGTTGTAGTGATTCTCAAGTGTCTTTGCCCCAGGCAGAATTACACCGCCCTTACCCGGGGCCGGGGTGAGTAATCCGCTCGGATTTGCTTTCAGGAGCTTTTGTTCCCTGAGCGCTTTCCGTAGAGTTCCGGAGGACGGGAATACAAATGGCGGCCTCCTGGTCTCCAGCCCGGAGGAGCCGAGAGCCCAGGGCCGCACTCCTCAGTGCGCCCTCAGAGAACAGCGCCCAGTTACTCCCGTCTGCCTGACCTCCGGCCGCGCTCCGAGCTCACCGAGCCTGCGACCTGTTCAAGGTAACACCGAGCTGTGAGCTTACTGTCGGCTCTGTCTCTGTAGCCGGCTTTCCCGTTCCAATACCCGCAAGGTCTGCGACACTCAGACACCCCTGATCCTTCTGTGACCCTGCGGGACCTGAGGCCACGCTGAACCCGCGTGGGCTTCGCCCCGGTTTAGCCTCTGGAGCGATGTCCCTCAGCAGAACAGACTTTTAAAAGTCCTGATTTTGTGCACTGTTGCTCCGCCGCTTGCCGGGAGCCAGCCCCTCCCCCCGGGGTCTATCTTCCCGTCGCTTTGGATTCACTTCTCCGCCGGTCCTACCTTTCAGAAAGTGGTTGTTTTTCTGTTTCCAGAATTGCTGTTCTTCTTCTCTTCGATCTGCCGATGGATTTTCAGGTGTTTGCAATCTTTAGATAAGCTATCTAGCTGATCTCCGGCTAGCTGAAGCAGTCTCAGCCTGCTACTTCTCCGCCATCTTGACTCCTCCCTCCTATTTCCTTATATTTAAAATAAAGATAATACCTTTCAAAGTTACTTCAAGCTTTGCTTGGTCCATCTTGGTTCTCCAGTAATGTTAGGGTCTTGTCATGAGCTTACAAATATTCAGCACTCAATGGTAATACAAACAAAACAAAACAAAACAAAACAAAACAAAACAAAAAACAAAACAAAAATAACCAACATTTTTTTTTCCATTAAAGAATAGAGTCAATTTACAGAAAAAGAACGCCAGGGAGAAGAGAAATACTGGCTGCCAATACACAAATGCACTTGCATTTACACTTTAGTAGAACCTTCAGCCAGGCGTCCTTACCACAGTAGGCTTTAATTTAGGCTGCCAGTTCCACGAAATGGAAGTAGGCACATTGTGGAAAAACTTTCCTATTTAACCTGCATCTATTTTGGATGTGTTAGTTAGAGCTGAAAGGAGTAAGTAGCTAAGCTGAGAATCTATTGATTTAGGCAGTACCATTCTCATATGTTCCTTTTCTTCCTACTGCTTTCTCATTATTCTTGCCTTTTTATTTGCTCTTCAGACCTCTGTTACTTAATGAGCTCACATCTTCATTGAATTCTCCACCAGGATGCTTATTTCCTGATCCTGGAAAGTTCATTAACATGTACAAATAATAGAGACTCGAGGTAGAAATGTCCATAGCAATGGATTGGCTCCTTGTCATGTTTCACAGTCTTTTCTGTCCCTGACCTCTGTACTTCTTTTTGTCTTTAGGGAATACTTGAGAAGTAGTCTGGAAAGTAAAAAAGGAAGAAAGAGCTAGAAGGTATTATGTGAAGGTATGGAGTCCATCTGAATTTAAGAAGGGAATTAAAGTTGCAGCTTGAAAATCTTGATACATCTAATTTTTTTTTTTAAAGTATGTGTCCCACATTTGGAGATTTCATGTATTAGCAGAACTTAAAAAAATATTTGAGGGCTGGCACATAGTTGTCAACCTTTTCTTTTCTTTCTCCAAATGACTACAAAATTGTGATGAGAATGTACAATAAACCTTCTTCATCTGGAGGCCCCAAAATTTCAGATAGTTATAACAGAGAGGAGAGAATAGTAGTGTCTTACCAATGGAAACTAATGTGACTAACCAAAAAAGCAAGAGAAAGATATAATCATAGCATAATAAAGGACAGTCTTTTGAGTTGAGTAAATTTATCTCTATAGAAACTCCAGATATGGGTCTTATTTATTTATTAAAAAAGTTTAACCAGAGGTTGATGAAACATCCCCATTAACCTATAACAAGTTTATGGACAAACATTGTAGATTGTAGGTGTAAACCACTCTTACTGAGACTTACTTGAACCTGCTTTTCTTACTGAATCTTTTGGCCCAGTTACCAAGATTTGCATTCTTTCTGAGGCCCCACACTTCATCTTGGGCTGATCTTTGATTGGTCGCACATTTTGCCTCCCTATTTTCCAGACTCCTTCTCAGTCCTTGGAATGCTAATAACGATGTTGAGCACCATCATGCTGTAGTTCAAGTGATCCATCTGTTTAACCTTGCATCTCCCAAGAACCTCTCCCGAGATACAGTCCCACTGAACATGGGCTTAAAGTCAGTTTTTACAAATCACTGTGATCGGTTACTTGCTAAGGTGGGGGAAACTTGACAGCTGTGACAGAATGCTTCTGTGGCTAAAATACAGTGAGGGAAATGGCTGAAGCCGTCCTTTTAAACAGAACCATTGTTTGTCAGCTCCTTCACCATCTTGTACCAACTTTACATTGGTAGCTAGAACTCAGGTAGTTCGTGATAAATACCTCTCCCAGGACCCCTCTCCTCCTGCAGATATTTTAAGGTAACATAAGAACGATAATACCAATGAACATTATTACTCAATAATGGAAATGTCATTTTGAAACTCTTTTTATGTTTATCCCAAATAGGTAGCTGAAATTCCTTGTTGGAGAGTGATAACAAACAAAATTTAAGAAAATATTTGTTGTGATTTTGTTGCTAAAGAAATTAACATAACACACGTATAATCATGACATGATGTCTACACACTTTATTTACAATGTGCCTTTTTTTTTTTAACCCAACAAGTGGCATTGCACCATACTCTCTTTTCTTGCTGTTCTCTTTGATGTTAATCATTTGAATATTGTAAAAGCAGACTCTTAGGGGTTTTGCGACTTTCCATTATAAGAATTGTAATAATTAAAACAGAAAATCAATTGTGATTATGACAGACAAACACATCAAGACAAACCTCAGGGTGAATTCCAGAAGCATCAGGGAACACGTGTATTGTCGCTCTTGGAAACTTTATTCAGAGGAAAATCAATTCAGAAATTAGCCCTCCTTCAATCTTCCCTTAAAAGCAAAACAGTAGTAAAAATGATGGCATAGGAAATACCAGACAAAATTTCCTTCTTGTGCCCAACTTAGAAATTTCTCATACCCTTGCTTGCTGTTTTGCATCTTACAGTTAGGAAGTAATTAACAATGTTGATTTCAAAGAAAATACTTCAAACATTATTCTTTCCTAACTACGGGGTTATAAAATTGAAGTAGTGATGGCGACAAAGATATTATTTAAACAGAAGGAGATACAATTGAAAAGATTTTATATTAATTTAGTTAAAAATTATGTATTGAGCAACTCAGATGCTGTTTTCATGGTTAATGGAGAGATGGATACAGCTAATATTATTACCACTCCCCTCATGAGCATGAACTGTTTTAGAGTTAATGACATTTTGCCTTATTACTCAAATGACACGTTATTTATTGAGTATAGTACCCACATTCTTCTAGATTTTATAGGAGTGGCTTAGTTTGGGTGACCTGAAAGCAGAGCTTGAAACAAAGACTTATGCAGTAAAATTATTTGGGGATTGATCTGGAGGATCAAGAGTGAAAGAATAATGAATACTGTTATGCTGAAAATAAATAAATTTAATTTAAAAAAAAGAGTGGAGGGAATAGGGGAGAAGGGAACACTATAAGGATGCTTACTGCTGTAGGCAGCCACTTAAGACCCAATACAAAGGATATGGAGGAAGGAGATGTGGCTTTTATAATCAAGTACCGAGGACGTAAAATTACTACTCTAAAACTACACTGAAGAATATGGGCAGCATATGACGGAGGAGAACATTGTTCCATGTAGACCAGCGATTTTCAACTGCGGTTGATTTGCACCCTTCCAGGTGATATTTGCCAATACCTGGAGACATTTTTTATCAAGATGGTGGGGAGAGGTGGGGAGAGGAGGGCAGTGGAGGGGTGGGGTGAGAGGGTACACTACTGGCATCTAGTGGATAGGGGCCAGGGATATTGCTAACCATTCTACAATGCACAGGACCACTGCCCTAATATAAAAAATGCCAATTATGCTGTTGCTGGGAGACCCCTCTCAAGTGCTAAAATGCCCCTGTCACCTGGGAATCTACTTAAAATGTAGACTGTGTTCAGTAGGTTTGGGTGGGGGGAGCCTGACATTCTGCTTTTTCTAATGAGCTCCCAGGTGATGTTGATGTTGCTGGCCTGTGGGCCATACTTTGAGTAACAGGGCTGCAGATGGTGGGTATGGTGGAAAAAGTGAGAGATTAATGACAAGTAGAGCGACTTTTCTAAGGGAAAAGTCCTGAGATAAGGTGACATTCATGGTGGCTGAGATTGCTTGATGGGTAATGTAGTGAGAAGAAAAAAAAAAAGCAAAGCAACATGAGTGAAGAAGTTAGGGTAACAATTTTTAACATAAGTAAATATGCCTTAGGAAGAGACTGGAAAGAGAGATTAGGGTAAAACAAACAAACAAACAAACAAACAAACCTGGGTGGGAAGGCTTTTTTCAGCCTTAATGTTGCTCTGTGACTATATAATGACACTTCCTTTTGGGCTTCTTTTTCCTCACCATAGAAAGACTACTTCACAGTACTGTGTTATACAGGTTCGAGCCAAGTGAAATCATGTATATGTTTTGCACTTTCCAGATGTAATTTCTGTGGCCAACCTGCCTAGGTTGGAATCTTAGCTCTACTTCTTACTCCATGACCTGCAACAATGCTTTTCTGGTTTTTACAATTTTGTCAAACACAAGTTTTGTAAAACATGAGTTTCCACATGGGATGGCATTTTACAGAAGTACTGCTCGGAGAGAGCTAGCGTGTATTCATTTCTTACTATGTGTCACCGTTCCAAGTACTTTACGTTTTAAAGTTTCCCTACATTACCGGATGCAGGTAATGACTGTGATCCCCATTTTATAGACAAGAAACGAAGGTTATAGAACTTGCCCAAGAGCACACAGTTAATAAATGGTACCGCTGAGATTCAAACATAGGCCCCTTCTGTCACAGAGTGTGTTTCTAGCACTATATTACTGGGGTTTTCTTAAACATAAGTATTCCATGCCTCCATTTCTAATGTTTGTTTCCTACAAGAATTTTGCTGTGAGCGTTGATATTTTCATATTTTCAGTTTATGAGAGAGGATTCAGCCAAGGGACTTCTTAACTTGTTGGAGTTTTTAAGTTTTTCTGTGTATGGGGGAGGGACCTCTCCCTGGACTCTTCTAGACTGATTGCTTTTTACGTGTATTTTTCACAATCTTTAAGAGTCCACAGAAGTAGGAGTAGGTATGTACAATCTCACCTCAATATTTCAGAATGCCCAATATACACCATATATTTACCCCATAATAATATAGCCACCAGGAGTGCCTGGGGTCTGTCTTCAGTTCAGGTCATGCTGACTGAGCCCCACATGGGGCTCCCTGCTCAACAGGGAGCCTTCTTCTCCCTCTCCTCTTACTGCTCCCCCTGCTGTGCTCTCTCCCCCTCTTTGTCAAATAAATAAATAAAATCTTTTAAAATATATATAGCCATCACACTGCAAAAATATCAAGATTGCATGTTTTTGAATGGAATTATACAATAGGCTCCCAATATGTATATCCCATATAATTAATATAATAATAATGATGATGATGATGATAGTAATAATTCTTATAGAAAGTTCAGGAATCATTGACCTATAATATTGTCCACCCCAGTTATGACTAGGTCAAACCCATTCACATATATAATGTTTCACTCTATGAAAATCTGTACTTTCATTAAACAGAATCCAGTTTTCCTGCCTCTTAGGCACCTTTTTGGCTCATCTGAGAAAACCACTCAAGTTGACAACCTCTTTTAACTCAGGCCATCTTGAGCTCTGTCACACACCGCATGCCTCCATCTCTACCTTCCCGGAAATGAGGAGTTTCTTGTCAGCAGCAGTGCTTGTATTTGGGCAGAATGTGACATTGCTGATTTTGCATTTTTGATGTTCTCTGAGGGGAATGTGGGTAGGACAAGAACATACCCCAGATTTATTATTATTATTTTTTTTAATGAACATGTCATAAAACCTGTTGTGACAACTTTTAAACAGGTCCCTCTAAGAGGATGGAATGAAATGACAACAAAGGAAGACTGGACAGAAACACATCAACCCCATGAATTTCTTTCTATTGGTTGCCTTTGTCTTTCCCTTGGAGTTGAACTGTTTCTCCCACGGAGTCTGTGATGCTTGCTGAGCAGAAGGTCTCTAGCACTCCAAAGCAATACCCTCCAACAGCCTCCAGTCCCCAAAGAAGAGCCAATTACAACCCCTCTTTCCTGGGAGGTGTCAGTCATAAAGGCAAAGGAGCCTTTGGAGATGGGTTGGAGTGTGTCAGTCATTCAAAGAGTAAACTCTGGCACTGAACAAGTGGTGCGATCCTATATGCGGTGCCAGCAGGCAGCTCCTGGCTACAGACTCTTTTGCAGAGATAAAAGTCTTCCTAGCGGAGTTCTAGCAGTTCTAAATATTTCATGCCTGTGCTCGAACAAAAAGTTGCCGTGGGAAGGCTGGCTTGAAGATGTATTACTGGCTTGGTATTTTCCAAATTAAAGTTTCTCATTAGCTTGTCGTTTTCTGCTCCATTCTCACCCAAGTCAGAAACTCCAACTGCAAGCTTTCTTTAGAAATTACAGTTCCTATCTTAGGTATCTTCGCTATTGAAATCTGTCAGCTCTGCTTTCTGAGTCCTGCTAAAGATACGTCACATGCCAATAGGAAAGGAAGCAGAAGCTACTGTATCTTATGATGGGTTTAGAAGCATTTGTGGAAACAAATTGTATTAATGATCTGTTGTTGTGTAATTACCCCAAATCTAAGTGGCTTCAAAAAGATAATCTTTATTATATAAAAATGAATTTTTATTATCTCTCACACTTCCTGGGGGTCAGTTTTTCAGATAGGGTGCACTAGGGATATCTTTGTTCCACAGTGTCTGGCCACAGGAGGAATATTTGAAGACTGAAGACTGAATCAACTGAAGGCTTATTGACTTACCTGTCCAGCAGTTGATGCTGGCTTTTAGCTGAGAAGTTGGCTAGACTGAACATATGGCTTCAGCTTTCTCCCAACAAGATGGCTGGATTTCAAGGGCAAGCGTCTCAAGAGAGACACTGATTTTTATAACCTGTGGAAGTCATACAGGGTCACTACTCTCACAGCCTTTTAGTTAATACAGTTATAAAATTCTGCCCAAGTTCAAGGGAACCTTGACATGAAGATGCATCAATAACACATTGTAAGAAGAATGTGTGGGAAGACCACATGTTATTGGTGAACTCTTTGTTATCGGTGATCTGTTTCTCAAGTGCAGTTGAGAGAAGTTTAAACTAACTAGTACTTCTGGAGTATTATCTATGCTTCCTAGTTGTTTGGCCACATTAATCATAAACTGATGGAAGCTGCTCAGTTGCTATGATCTATTATATCTACATAATGATATGCAACATCTCAGTTGTTTCTATACTTAATATTGTTTTAAGTATCATTTGAAGTTGCTAAGTCAGGAATACTTACCTCCGTATTACAAATAAAGATACTGAGGCTCTAAAAAACACAAATATCTTAAAATCAGCCAGGTATTTAAGTGGCAGATTTGGTATCAGAACACAGTTTCTCTAACTCCTTGACCATGGTTCTTTTCATCAGAATTTATAACATCTCCAATCTGTAACACCCTCAAGAAGTGAACATTTATTGAGTACTTTCCATAATGGAGGCACAGTGGTAGATACTGAGTGTATCAGGGTGGATATGACATACTGTTTCACTTTAGAGAACACATGGTCCCATGGAGAAGGTAAATACATAAACATATACATTCAAAAGAATGGGGCAGTTGTGGAGGTGAAAGTAAGCAAAGGTGCTGTTTGAACACAGAGAGAACCACTTAGTTCATTTGGGATTCAGGGGTGACTTTCAGGGGGATAAAATATTTAAGTTTAAATTTTCATTTCTCTCAGCTCACTAAACTAGACAGCTATCGGAAAAGGGGCACATTGTGTACTTAAATTTCAATATGTATACTCTAGAATAATATGCATCTTACATGATCTATATGGTAAGGCAATTGCCTTTTCCTGTTGTCTTTCAATAAAATTTATACATTAGTAATTTCTTGATTATAGGTATGTCTTACTGTTCTTACTACTTTGAACAGTATTTTAAAAAATATTGTTGTTTCTAATTGGTTCTTGTTAGTTTATAAAACTTCCAGTGTTTTTCTTCTACACTCTTTTATACAATATTCCTGTTGAGATTTTTCTACCTTCTTAAATAGAATGCTTAGCTTATTGATTTTCAGCTTTCCACTTTTCTTAATGTATGCCTTTAATGCTATGTGTTTCCTTTTTATTATTGCTTTAGTTACATCCCACAAGTCAGATATTTAGTGATTTTATTTTTATTCAGTTCTGTATATTATAATTTCCATTATGATCTCTTCCTGAAAACAATGTTTTTAAGAAGAGTTTCTTTTAATGCCATACACACACACACAAAATTATAATACTGGTTCTAGTTTCTCTAGAGAACTTTGACTAATACATTTGATAATAATGTTTATTATATTTTTACAATGCTAGATCCAATATCATCATATTTTGGTGAGAATTTCTATGTTTTTGCTTATGAAGGATGGTCTGTGGTTTGTAATTTTGGTCTGTAATTTTGTTCTTTTTAATGTTTTTGTGAGGTTTTGTTATCAGGGTTATACTGGTCTCGTGGAATGAATTGAGGAATGTTCTCTCCTATATTGCTTGAAAAGTTTAGTCTAATGTTAGGAGTTCTTGAAATATTTGACAGCACTCCTAATCAAATCCATCTGAACGAGTTCTTGAAATATTTGACAGCACTCCTAAGTAAATCCATCTGAACATGGAGATTCTTTGTTGGAAAAATTTTGATTACAGAGTCTTTTTTTAAAAACCATATAATGGCTGTTCAGATCTTTTATTTGTTTTTGTGTCAGTTTTGGTAAATTGAATTTTTTTAAGGAAATATTTCCATTTTATCTAACTTCCTCTATAGACTGTCATAAAGTCATATTATCCCCTTATTTTCCACTTAATGTCTGTAGGGTCTGTGTTTATAATCTGTAAATCATTCTTCATATTGATAATTCATGTTTTTTCTTTGTTTCTCTTGATCAGTGTTTCTTGGGGTTTATCAGTTTTATTAATCTCTTTTTTGAGAACCAGCTAGTATGACTCTGTTGTTATCTTTATTATTTCCTCCTGTATATTTTCTTTTTGTCACAGTTGCCCCTTTTTCTTCTTGAGCTAGACATTTTGATAATTAATCTTAAACTTTTCTCTTTTCTAATATAAACATTTATTTATTTATTTATTTATTTATTGAAAGATTTATTTATTTATTTATTTGACAGACAGAGATCACAAGCAGGCAGAGAGGCAGGCAGAGAGAGAGAGAGGAGGAAGCAGGCTCCCTGCTGAGCAGAGAGCCCGATGTGGGACTTGATCCCAGGACCCTGAGATCATGACCTGAGCCGAAGGCAGAGGCTTAACCCTCTGAGCCACCCAGGCGCCCCTAATATAAACATTTAAACACAAAAATTAAGTGAAATAGGTGAAGGGGATTAAAAGTGATGAGAACTGAGTAATGTATAGAATTGTTGAATCACTGTGTTATACATCAGAATGTAACACTGCATATTAACTACACTGGAAGTAAAATAGAAAAAAGCAAACATTTTCCTGTAAGGGCTTTAGCTGCATTCTCAAAATTTTGACACACTGTGTTTTCATTATGATCCAAGTTGAAATATTTTCTTATTTCCTTTATCATTTCTTCTTTGACCTGTGTGTATTTAGAAGGGCGTTGCTTGACTTCTAAATATTTGGAGATTTTCTAGATATTTTATGTTTTTCTTTTTACTTAATTATAATTATTGTGATTAGAGAATATATTCTAGATGATTTTAATTCTTTGGAAGTTTTTTGAGATTTACTCTATGGCCCCAATATGGTCTTGGTGAACATTTCATTTGCCTGAAAATAATATACAGTTTACCTTTGAACAATACAAGGTTAGGGGTGCTGACAGCTCCAATCCTTCACCTTTGAAAATCTAGGTATAACTTTTGACTCTCCAAAAAGTTAATTTCTAATAGCCTACTGATGACCGGAAGGCTTACCGATAAATAAATGATGATTAACGCATATTTTTTATATGTATTATATACCACATTCTTACAATAAAGTAAGCTAGAGAAAAGAAAATCATAGGGGTATAAAGGAAATCATAGGGGTATAGCACTATACTGTATCTGTTTAAAAATTCCATATATAAGTGGACCCACACAGTGTAAACCTGTGGTGTTCAAGGGTCAATAGTATATTCTTCAGTGTTTTGGGTGTAATATTTTATTTTTTAAAAGATTTTATTTATTTATTTGACAGAGAGAGATCACAGGTAGGCAGAGAGGCAGGCAGAGAGAGAGGGGGAGGCAGGCTCCCTGCTGAGCAGAGAGCCGGATGCGGGGCTTGATCCCAGGACCCTGGGATCATGACCTGAGCCAAAGGCAGAGGCATTTAACTCACTGAGCCACCCAGGTGCCCCATGTGTGATGTTTTATAAACCTCAATTTTGTTGGGTTGGTTGAAAGTATTTAGATATTTTACATTATTTTGTCTCTTTGTTTTTTAAATTACTGAAAGCAGGATGTTAAAATCTCTAACTATGATTGTGGGTTTTTCTGTTTTTTTCCTTGAATTCTGTCAGTTTTCCTAGTATAATTCCCTGTTACCGTATGGATACTGTATAATAGAGGCTGCTGGGTGTCTTGCCTCTGAAATGAATTTTATTCTCACCACCACCCCATTGCTAAACCTATACTACATAATCTGTTTTGTTATGAAATTATTACATGTCAAGGTACCAATTTCTCTATGAGCCCAAGTAGGCTAAGTGCCCTTGCACTCCAAAAATTGCAGTGATTTAAGGTTTATTTTGTGCTCATGTCACAATCCAGTATGTGTTGCCAAGAAAAGTATTCTTGTCCACACATACAGTCATTCAGGACATTGGCTTTTTCTTTGAGTATCTTCCCACTTCCTCATTACCTCAGAGTCACCAGTGGATTTCTTGAATCTGGCTAACAAAAGAAAGAAGAGAATGAGTCGTATTGCAGACAAGGTGTTTGAGGTCTGGGCCTTGAAAGAGTGTTTTTCCCTTTGCCTGTATTCCATTGGAACTCATTTACCCAGGCACTCCAGTTGAAGGAAAAAGCTGGGGAACATGGGCTGGTTGTGTGACCAGGAAGGGAAGGAAACGCATTTTGGTGCTATGTGGCATTACCTCCACAACATACTCCAGTTCCACCGAGATCAGCTCCATATTGTGTTTAAGTTACATAACATAACATTTTATTTCATTCTAAGTACTGAAACAAAAATAAAGTTTAGTATAGTGGGTTGCATAATATATTGAATTTCTGCTCACATAAAATGCCATGTCTTCTGTTAACTTGGTTGAAAGTGATTCTTCTTATCTCTGTCATTTTATGGCTTTGGCTTTGAAACTTGGTTAAAATATTTAGTATCGTCCTTCAAACAGTAAGGAAGCTGAGGATTCATTTTTCTCTTTCCCTCTAGGCAGTAAACTCCTTGAGGTAACAGAATTATGTGTTATTAATCTTTTTATCCCCACAGGTGCCTAGCACAGGGTTTCACATTTGGTTCATAGGCAAGAATGCATGTCTGTTGAACTGAATTGAGAGAAAATTATATTCAAAGAGCTATGAAGAAGTTTGCAGACTTTCCATTTTTATTGTTCTAGAAACCGAGGATCAGAGAAATTATATGCTATACCAATGTTTATATAGCTAGTGAAATATTTAAATGGGAAATATAACCCAGCAGTTCTGATTTGGTGGTTGGAGTTTTGTTTTTGTTTTTGTTTTGTTTTGTTTTGTTTTTAAAGATTTTATTTATTTATTTGACGGAGAGAGAGATCACAAGTAGGCAGAGAGGCAGACGGGGGGTGGTGGGGGAAGCAGGTTCCTCGCTGAGCAGAGAGCCTGGTGTGGGACTTGGTCCCAGGACCCTGAGATCATGACCTGAGCCGAAGGCAGAGGCTTAACCTACTGAGCCACCCACGTGCCCCTGGAGTTGTTTTTTAACTAACCATGATTGACCATGATTATTGCTTCTCATTTGAGGCATAACAATAAACAAACAATAAACATTACATATTTAAAAAAATGAAAACTTTTATTGAAAACCCCTCCGTTAAAGAAAACTGTCATAGCATTTTCATGATAGTGTTCATTAATGTCACTTGTATGTCCCCAAAGTATGTTTCTGTACAGCTTTTTGAAGATTATTTTCATTTTGGCACACTGGTAGGTAGGAAAAATATGTGCCAGAAAGGGGCAGCATGATATCATCTTGGAAACAAAGAAGAATAAGTTGTGTGCATCAGGCATAAACTGAAGCTTAATTTTTACACTTGAAAAAATATATTACATGAATTATTAAAATAATTTCCTTATCTGGTTATCAGAGTTAGAACTGAATCTCATGTTATTGTTGTTATTGTTGTTTTTCTTTAATACATGTATAATGGACAGAAATTGCTGAAATAAGGTAGTCATTTCACTTTCACTTAATGTGATGGTTAATTCTATGTGTCAACTTGACTGGACCACAGGGTGCCCAGATATTTGATCAAATATTTTTATGAGTATGTCTGTGAAGTTATTTCCAGATGAGATTAAAATTTGAATCCCTGGACTGAGTAAAGCAGATTGCTCATTCTAATGTGGAAGGTTTCTATTCAATCAGTTGAAGGTTCTCATCCAAGCAGTTGAAGGCCAGTTCCCATCCAATCAGTTGAATAAAAAGTCTGACCCTTCTGTGAGTGGCAGGGAATTTCTCCTGCTTGACTATTTTCAGGCTGGGACATACATTTTTCCCCTGTTTTTGGACTTGAAATGAAACACTGGCTCTTCCTGGGTCTTAAGCCTACTGGACTCTTGACCAGATCTACACCATTGGCCTTCTGTGTTCTCAGGCCCTTTGACTTGGACAGGACTATACTACCAGGTGTTCTGGGTCTCCACCTTGCCAAATGTAGATCTTGGGACTATTAGCCTCCATAATTACATGGGCCAATCCTATCATCTACCATCTATCTGTCTGTCTATCTGTCTATCTATCTATCTATCTCAGGGTTTCAGGGTTCACCAGAGAAACAGAACCAACAGCATGTGTGTGAGTGTGTGTGTCTGTGTGTGTATCAATTATAATTAATAATTATAGCTTTGAACACTTTGTTCTGAAACATGTTTACCCACCAAACAATGCCTCAAGAGGGGCACCAAATGTAGGTTTGCTCAGATAACAAAGGGTTAATTGAACCTTTTTAGATAAATACATATGGAGAAATTATGATTGGGGTGCTTCCAAAATTAGCAATGCTCATGTTTAGAATTCTAAATAAAAATATAATTACTAAGTAACTCCTCTTGATTAGCACCTCTGTTCTCATGATGAGCAAGGATTCTGTGATAATGTTAGAAGAATGATACTTAGTCAAAAGTTCAAGTGATATGCCCAAACTATAAGCAGTACAATCTGGATCTCTTCAATTAAGCATGTTTAACAGCAGGGGGGAGGTTATTTTTCTCAACAGAAATAGAATAAAGGCTTTCCTGATGATAAAACTGATTGTTTTCTTAACAATGCATCCAAAACAAAAACCTTACACTGATGGCCCTAATGTCTAATGTTTTATTCTTCCATATATCATGTTGAGAAAGTTATTGATAAATAACTCCTTTCCAATAAGAAGACTAGATTGTTCTTGTGTGTGATAGCAAGAAGTTATGCTATTACTGAGGAGCAACAAATATTACAAATATTCTCAGTCCATTAAGAGAAAATCACCATGTCAAGCTGTTTTGTTGAGTTTGTGTGTGTGTATTTCCCAATTCCAAGTGACTGTGACTTGGATTAACACTGACATTATCATTTTAGCATAGATAGACCTGACCAAGATGGAGAATCTATTGATTAGCCTGAGGGTATGGCTGAAATTTTTTTTAAAGCCTCGGTTAGTGCTAGGTTGATTGCATCCTGTTATGGACAGAATGAAGAGACTCAGCATTCTGTTTCAAAGGTCATCTGATTTCAGTACATCTTTACCTCTGACAGATAATGGAATCTTAATAGAAAAGAGCTTTTCCTTTTCTTTTTTTTTCCCTTCCCCTTCCCCCTCCCCCTCCCCCTCCCCTTCCCACCCCTTCCCGTCCTGTCCCTTCCCTTCTCCACTTAGATAGATGCACCATAGGAAGTTTATGGCTGTGAAACACATACCTTCCAAGTTACTAGGTACCTTTGCTGACCCAAATCCTGTCTACTTTTCTGAGCTTTCCTGAGAATCAAACATAGTGCTGTCTCTGGTCACTTCTTCCTAAAAATCTTGTTCATGTGAAACAATACATGTATGATTATTTATAAATGGCTTATTACAAATTCAAACAAATAACCATAAGCCTAGAAGTCAAGATAAAATATTCAATCCACATACATTTATTGATCAGCTAATATATGGCAGGAAACAACTGTGGCCCTGGGAATACCACGTTGAAGAAGACTTGTTTCTTGATTTTTAAAAAATGGCAGAATGTTTTGTGATTACTACTTTAAATAATGGTGAAGTAATTTGGATAGACTAATCCTCCCAGAGATAAGATTTCTCAAACCTGGAAAAAACTCATTTGTATGTATATGTGTATTTATATCTATATATCTGTATTTATATCTCTATATATTTATGTCTGTATCTACTAAACAACTTGAAGGCAACAGATAATAACTAACACCAGGTCGAAATTACAGAGAATGTTACCTTTGAAAGATGAAATGTAACATGTGAGATTGGCTATCCTGAAAGTCTTTGCTCGTGTGCACGCTCAAGCCCACAGAAGCTTCTGAAGGGAAAAAGCCAGTGTCTTATGACCTTGAGGAATCAGGGAACAGAGCCTGAGGCTAGAAAAACAGCCTTAAAATTAGGGAGAAGTTCTGGAAGGAAAAGATACAAAGTGACTTGGGCCCCAAAACTGCATTGAAAATCCACTAAAATACTTAGTGCTAAACTGACTAAATGGCATTCTGGGGGGAAATTCTGTGGGGCCCAACAAAACAACAAACAACCAATAAACAAATGAAAAAACACAGCGTCTGGAAGTTGAAAGAAGTATGCAGAAATATGACTATGGTCTCCCTCAGCAGACAGAATTTAGAGTTTGAATTTAGGCAAGTTACTGGTTCTAGAAGAAAAAATGATCACTCATCACAGTAACATAGCAATATCTACAATGTTTCTACAATGTATTTTCCATGATATCTAGTATATGAAGAAAATACATGGGAAGAAACAAAAAATGTGACCCATACTCAAGAAAAAAACAGGTAATATAAATTGATCTTTCAATAACCTGGATGATAGATTAGCAGAAAAGGACTTTAAAGAAGCTAGTATAAATATTTTTAAGGGCTTAAAGGAAGATATATGTGTAATGAGTAAAATGATGAAGAATCTCACCAAAGGAATAAAAACTAAATAAAAAGGATATTCTACAGCTTGAATATACAACTGCAATATATAATAACTACACTTTGAAGATGACAAAGAAAAAGAGTACCTATATTTGAAGATGGATTAGTAGAAAGTATCAAAGTGAAGAATAGAGAGAAAAAGGATTGAGGTAAAATGAACAGAGCCTTAGAGATACGTAATCAATACTAAGTGGTTTGACATATGGGAAATTGGAGTTCCCGAAGGAGAGGAGAAGGATAATGGGATTAAAAAATAGAATCTGGGAAAAAAAATAGAATCTGAGTCCTACATTGTAGGGCCTGAGTCTATCTTGTTCTCAATTGTACCCTTAGTACCCAAGATACTGTAACTATTGTGCAAGTTGATATTTAATGATTATTGACACTTTCATGAATACATATATAACTTCAGGGACTAAGCAAATACACTAAGTACTTGCTTTATAAAATCATGGTGAATAATTAGGTGAATATATACGGATCCTAGGGTGGTTGGTGTGGTCTGTTAATGTCTGACTCTTCAGAATATAAAAGTGGAAATATTAGGTGCTATGGAGCACACTTTTGATTAATTTCATGGTTCTAAATCATTAATTCCTCTGTTTTTATCCTGATTTTCCAGTGACAAGCTTTATTTTTTCTCTCATGTTCTATTTCTGAGGCCTCTGCTGGGTGCCAAAATAGAAGTGTACCATTAATTATTGAGTAGCCTCAGCTATCTGGCCAATAGAGTGACATTCAAATTGCACCAAGTTGACATGCTTGACGCTTGGGTCAAGGACTTACAAAACAAGATGAGTTAAATATGGAGCAGGGACACTGTGTAAGAACAGAGACTGTCCTTTCCTGATAGGAAAAGGAACCAAATATGATGACTCACTATCTTTACAGTAACAACCTGGGATCCTTACTTAGATAAATTTCAGGAGTTATTGTTTAAGCTCGGGATATTTCAAGGTGCAGGCATGTGAGCCCTGAAAAGATAGGGTGAATCTGGAAGTCTTGTTTTTCTAACTCTGGGCAAAACCCAAACTGAGAGTAATGAGAGACCGTATAAATTTATGGGTTTTTTTTTGAATGGCGCTCAGATGAATGTAGCATAACTGAAAGTTCTGGAGGGAGGGCACATACTTGTAAGAAAGAAGAGGAATAATAATTTTGTGAAAAGAAGGGCTTTTGTTTTGTTTTTGATGAGTTCATACATCTATGGTGTAGTTCTTTTCAAATCCACTCTGATGAGAAAATAAAGTTCAGTATTTTGTGAGGCATTTTGTGTGCAGGGAAGAAAGTGAGGGAAACAAAAATTTCACCCATTGTAGAGTGAAAATAACACTTAAAGCCAAGTGACCTAGCCACAATACCAGTTTTTTCCCTAATCAAAAACCTTGAATAAGATTTTGGGTAATCATGTCCTTTCTCTAAACTTATATTCCTCATGGGTTTCTTTAGTCTCTTTTGGTTTATTGAAAGAGACAAAAAGAAAAACATATTATACATGTTGGCAGTTATTTTCCTTAGAGAGAACCTTGTAATTACCCCAAGGACTGCTTCAGCTCTTATGTGCCCACCAGTACTGCTTATATATATGCTTATATATTTAAGCAAAACATACATGGGTAAGGCATAGATGTCTTTGGGTAATTCTGAATTATCTGGTAAACTGAAAATTTGAGGAAGAAGTAAAAGTGCTTTTAATAACAGGAAGCCTAAGGAATTTGAGGAGATACTGGGGGATTTCTTCTCCCTTTCATTCTATTGCTGTGTTGTTTCTTTAAAGGCACGAGTCCTTATTTATTCATTCTACAAATATTTATCAATCACTACATACGAGGCACTGTTTTAGGAGGTATAAATAGAACAGAAATCCCTGCCCTCAAGACACTTGTAGTTTGAGACCCATTCCCTTTTGTGACCAGTCCCTGTGTACCTTAGTAGGTGATCCTCATTTTTTTTAAAGAAAAGTAAATTCCAGTATTAAAACAAAATGGGAGGAAATGTTCAGTGTTGAAGAAAAAAAGGTTCTGCCCGGGAAATAAGATGGCGGCAGACAAATGTGCCTGCGAGGTACCTGAGAAGACAGTATTCTACAAGTCCTGCATCACATTTTGTCCCTGTAGGTGGCAAGAGCCAACACGTTCAAAGCCAGATCCACCCAAAGTCACCCATTTTTATATAAAGCCATCTAGCCAGGCATAGCCGTCATATGTTACAATTTTCCCTGCCAGAAAAACTAATTGGCTTGGGCTGACTTTGAATTCATCCCAGATTTACACAAAACTTGCTGTAAGACTTGTCTACCTCAAGAAAACTTTTGATAAACCCAGTTCCAAATTTCAGAGTTTTATAAAAACCTGAAACCAAGCAAGATTTTCTTGGTTTCCTGTTTGGTCAGGAGGTACTGCAAGCTCTAATTATGAGGTCTCAAGGGAACACAAGGAAAAGACAGACACACAAGGAAAACTCCTGGAGACAGGTAACTAAGGAGAAAAGACACATCAGGAAAACAATTACGAATGGGTAGCTTGGCTGAATTGTAAAATTATTGATAATATACTTACATTAAAAATGTCTGTATGGCTTAATGCCATGCCCCCACTCCCCATCCTGCTGTAACCCCGAGTTTATTTCCTAGAGTCCAGAGTCTCTCATGGTTTGTTTTGTTTATCTTTTAAAAAATCAGGTATGGTTTTGGGGCACCTGGATGGCTCAGTCAGTTGAGCGTCTGACTCTTGGTTTCGGCTGGGGTCATGATCTCAGGGTCCTTAGATGGATCCTCAAGCCTCGTGTGGAGCTCTGCACTCAGCCTAAATTCTTTCCCTTTCCCTCCTCACCCCCCACCCCTGTGCTCTCTTTGTCTCAAGCAAATAAATAAATAAATCTTAAAAAAATAAAAATTATGGGGGCACCTGGGTGGCTCAGTTGTTAAGTGTCTGCTTTCACTCAGCTCATGATCCCAGGGTCCTGGGATCGAGGCTCACATTGGGCTTCCTGCTCAATGGGGAGCCTGCTTCTCCCTCTCCCACTCCTCCTGCTTGTGTTACCCTTCTCTCTCTCTCTCTCTGTGTCAAATAAATGAATAAAATCTTAAAAATAAAACATAAATAAATAAAAATTATGTGTGATTTTTGATGATAAATACCAAAGAGAGACAGATGGAGGCAGAAGAGAAATGTAACAGGCAGTAAAGAGCACTGTCCACATTTGGTATGTATGTAATGGCTGTGTGACCACAGACATTTCTTTTTATCCTTCATATGAAAGCATGGACATAATAGTGGCACAAACGTCATTGGATTTTTTTTTTATGAGGAATGAAGTTGTTAATAGATGTACAATCCTATATTTTGTGTTTATAGAATGTACCTATATCTTACTTATTGTAATTAAATCCTTATCATGAATCAACTAACACTTGGTTTTAGTTGTTACAGCTATCTGCCCTTAAGCAAGTCACTTAACCTCTTGATCTCTCTTCTCTCAACGGTAAAATAAAGATGGTAGGAGTAGTACCTACCTCATGTAGGAGCAAAGAATTAATGTATATGGCAGTGCACTGTAAATGAGAAATCACTATACCAGTATGCGTTATCCACTGCTATTCACTTATTGACCCTGGCATCTATAACTTCCTCTTGGGTAGTGGGAAAGAGGAAGGTAAATGGATTAAATAAGAATAAGACAACAAAAAGTTATATATATATATATATATATATATATATATAGTAATGGTATATATATATGGTATATATATATATAGTAATACTATATGGTATATATAGTAATACTATATGGTATATATAGTAATACTATATATACTATATATATATAGTAATGTTCTTGTATATATACACGTATATCATACATGTTCTTGTATATATATGTATTTATGTATATGTGGTAGAGGATGTGTTAACTAGATGGGAGTATGGGAGGAATCCTTTCACAGTGGATACAAATCTCAAATCATCACGGAGAACACCTCAAATATTTTATCATTTTATATGTCAACTATAGGGCCCCTGAGTGGCCCAGTGGGTTAAGCCGTTGCCTTCGGCTCAGGTCATGATCTCAGGGTCCTGGGATCGAGTCCCGCATTGGGCTCTCTGCTTGGCAGGGAGCCTGCTTCCTCCTCTCTCTCTTTCTGCCTGCCTCTCTGCCTACTTGTGATCTCTCTCTGTCAAATAAATAAATAAATAAAAATCTTAAAAAAAATTCTACATGTCAACTATACCTTAATAAACCTGGAAAAATAAATTATTAAGGATAAATGCCACAAGAACAAATCTTGAAACACACCAAAGTTTAATACAGTTGAGATAAAGTTATAGTGTAGTGATCCAAAGTAATGAGCCAATATCGGTGTTAGCAATTTATAGATGTATCTCTCCCATTTGATCATAAAATTCTTGAGAACAGAGACTGTTGTTTTTTCTCAGTTTTGTTTCCCAAAGTTCAATCCAAGGCCTGGCATATAATAAAGATTCTATAGTTATTGAATGGCTAAAATATAAACTATGAAAGAATGAAGATAATTCATTTTCAGTACATATTAATAGATGTTTTGGCAATATGACTAAATAATCTTATTTTCTTTCCTTTTTTAATGAAAATCATAAAATAATCAATTTTATAGATTAGTTTTTAAGGAATCTCCCACAAACTACCTTGAAGAATGAGGTGCACTCATTCTTCAGCAATAAAGGATGGTGTTCTGCACTGTTTGTTTGTTTGTTTTCTCTTCCCGCCTTTTTGTATACTGCCTAGCCTTAGGTGATAGATCCTGATGCAGAGTTGGGCCTCAGTTCATATTTTTTTGTCAGAATATTCATAATTTTTATTACGTAGTTAATCATTTTTTCCTGCAGAAAATATGGAGACCCATGTATAATAAAAATAAATTAGCAGTGTTTATTTTCTATACCATTTCAACTTAAAAATTTTTAAGGTTTTTTTTTATTTACCACACTAAAGACATTAATATTTTAAAAGAAGCACCACTTTCCATCAAAGGGACAAATCTGGAATTATTTTCTTTACTAGATGTTTTTGTTTTGTTTTGTTTTGCTTATAACTATGTCCTCTTTAATAATGGAATTATATGACACGCCCTCACCTCGTATCTCATTTTGAAGGTGAGCCTCACTTGGTTCCTCTAGTCAGTGCTGCAGATGGCTACTTCTGGCTTTGTTACTGTAGTTGCTGGGGTATTTTTAACCTGGCTTTTATTTTCCGTGTATAGTAACGATGATAATATAAAATGTTCACATTGTGCTTCCTGTGTATCTGCCACAGTTTTAATCACTTACATTTACTCATTTACACTTCATAAGAAGCTCATCATATAGATATTCTTAACTTCCCCATTCTTAGTTAAGGTAACTAGTCTATAGGGAGGATAATAATTTGTCTTAGATCACATAGTAAGTGGTGGAGCAGAGATCAAGACCCAGTTAGTCTTCCTCTAGAATCTGCTCTTTTCTCATTATGGGAATCTGAAGTTTCAAAATCCCAAATTAAGACGTGAATCAGCCTGTGTTAATTTACTCATAGGTGCAGTAGGGAAGCATATTGGCGCTCAGTACTGTCCCTCCAAATTAGGAATACAGGGTCACTATGACTAGGGTGTCTTTTCTTCCTCAACACCAAAGCCTGATTCCAAGGTCTGCCGTGGTATGTCTTTCTTAATTGAGCAGACAGACATGATAAAAGATGGATGAAGAGGGTCTGTCTTGGATGTAGCAAAAATCATTTCAATTTTTAAAATCATATTAGGTATCTAGTGGTTTTGAAAAGCAGAGTGTTATTTCAAATAAAAAGAATTAGCAAGAGATTTAAAAAAGACATCCAAGAGCACAGATAGTGAGTGCTACTGTGTAAAAACTATGCATTTTAGATCTGAGATGCTCTCAGTTGGGAACTAAATAATTCAAAGGACTTCCCTTTTCCGTGTTTAATACATGTTTCTGCCAATTTACTAAGCAGAGATAAGCAACTCTTTATTTGCATGTGATTATTTGGGGTTAAAATTTCAACTAAAATTGAGGTATTCAAATTTTGCTCATCTGCAATGACACCCCGAAGTCAGGTTTTTGTTATCAAAATGCTTGCAGGAAAGCTTCAGGTATGGAAAAGAATGTCCGATATCCCTATTTTATAGTATCTAGTATTTTTTCTTTATTTGTTTTGTTTTTTCTTTTGCCTGCAGATAACTTTCTATCTTCAATATAATTAATGAAAAATATTGAGTGATAATCTTCTTCAGACTGGGGATTGAATAATAATAGCATAGAAAGAGAGTAGTTTCAAGTTGAGCATAAAACGAAGCACAAGCCCATTTGAAGTAACACTTGTTCTCTACACTAAGTTGTTCTTCCTTTTTGTCTATGTACAAACTTGATGTTATGAGAAGGATGTAAAAAGTTTCCAAGTTTTGCTCCTTTCTACACTGCTACATTCTCTCTTCTTTGCTGGTTCACAATTACTTGTGCTTTAAATTTTTGTTTCACGTGTCGTCCCTAGCAGGACTTCCTTGATTCTGTTTTGTCACTTTTCTCCAAGCTTCCAAAACACCCTGACAGCTCTATCATTCTATTTATATCCCATTGACTTGGAATCATCCGCTTACCCAATATACTCTTATATACTTGAAACTTTGTTCTTCAAGGTTGAAGGTTAAGTCTTATTTATCTTTGTAGCACCATGTTTAGTATGACAGGCACATTCTATAAATGTTGAAATAAATGTAGAAGCTACATTGGTACTGTTAGTCATGCAGCAATGGTCAAAATCAAGTTATATTTCTTTTTAGACTTTATTTTCATCAACAAATTATTTATTACTTATCAGGCTCTTTAGAGCATGATGGAACTTGTTTAGCCTGGTTCCCTGGTGTGAAATTCAGAGCTTGGGCAATTTAAGCATATCTTTGCAAATATAAGCTTATTTGCATAAGTTTATGTAACAAATGACGAATGGCTTTGGATGATAAAAATGAAAAACTCAATTCATCTATTTTTTCCATATAGGCATTAAATAAAACTAAAAAATTGAGATGTATACACATGTGGCAAGGCTTATATTATATGGATATTACTGTATAATGCATGTAAATAAGTGTTTATAAACTATATAGATACACAATTTTAATATAATGGGGTAAGGAAGTCACTAATTTGGCAAAATATGATATGCCCAATTTTTTTCTTTTTAATGCATAGGATTTGCATTCAGACAGACATGGATTTGCATTCTGAGTCCATAACTCATGAGCTATGTGGCTTTGGACAAGGTATTTAAACTGTCCCATCCTAAATATTCCTTATGTGGCACTAATAATGCATATCTTGCAAAATTCTGATTAGGAGCAAATGAGATATTGTATTTCAAGGGTTTACCGTCATTTCTGCCAGCTAGGTCAATAAATGATGGTCTTGTTTTTGTGGTTATTGTCCTAGCATAAAAACAAGGGGTTTCTTTTCTTTTTTTGTAAAAGATTTTATTTATTTATTTGACAGAGAGAGTGAGAGAGCATAAGCAGTAGAGGAAGGGAGAAGCAAGCTCCCCGCCGGGCACAGAGCCCGATGCAGGACTTGATTCCAGGACCCTGGGATCATGACCTGAGCTGAAGGCAGATGCTTAACCATCTGAGCCACATAGGTGCTCCAAAATAAGGGAGTTCAGTAATTTTTATTTTCTTCTTTGACTTTAGTTTCCTCATCTTTCCAATGGTAATTCCACTCTCTACCTCATTGGTGGTTATGGAAGTCAAATGCGATATGTCTCTGAGGATACTTTCTAAAATAGAACAGTGTTACACAAAATAAACTAACAGCTACAGCTATTTTGTGTTTATTTTAGAGAGTGCAATCCTGGCATGACACAATGTAAAATGTTACTGAACTGCAGTTCTATATGTTACAGAACAACCCCTCTCAATTTCCTGCTTGACTTCTTTTTCATTTTCTACTATCTGGTCACCAAGACTGCTTTGGTTTTCTTTGCTTCTCACTGTGTGGGAGACCTAATCAGTACGGAAGCAGTCTCCACCAATTAATTGGAAGAAGCAATTGTCTATTTTTTGGATGGTGTACAAAACCCTAGGCTCTGTTTTATCAGTTTAAACAGGTTTGTTACATGAGTGCATCCTCAAAGATGCCAATAAGTGCTTTCGGGCTTTAAAAATATTAGGTCTAAGTGAAGTTTTGTTTATTCCCATTAAATGTTCTTTCCAAGTCTGCCTCTGTCCCTTTTTGTCACGTTTGTAATGTTTCAGTCAAACTTGGATTGGTATTGAAACCTTTATCAAATTCATTCTGCTTTCCAGTATTGGCATTGATGTAGTCCCACTAAGCCTGAGCATGTCAGCTTGACAAAATCTGCCCTAAAACACGATAGCCCTACTTATTTTGGGGAGCTATTTCTTTTTCTTGGAATTTAATAGCACAATTTAGCGTCCTTTAAAGGTTTGTTGAAAACATTGTATAGCAAAAATCCAATAGATGTTATATTTGTGCTTATTTCTAAGGAAGAAAATTCTCAAAAACTTGAAAATAGCTGTAAAATTATTATTTGTTGATAATGCCCCTCCAGAAGACTCAAGATACCATAACAGTTTTTATTTTTCAGTTTTCAAATGCCTCCTTTTTCTATTTATTTCCATGTGGGGTATAAAATCAACGAGATCTTGATTTGACTTCCTTGACTGTTATTGCTTACTCCTCTCTGGAATTGCCAGGCTGTGCTCTTATGCCCTTACTCCTCAATAGAAGATCTTCGTTGGTCAAAATTTTATACCTTTCCAAGGTACTAAGTCCAAAGTGGACCATGGAGATTACTAAGTGTGAATTCCAAGCAGTTTAGCAAACATTCACGAAAAGACCTCTTACTCTTAGATGGGCCATGGTTAAAAGCATGAACTTTCTTATTAGATTAAAAATCAGTTCAAAATCTAATGTTAGGTTTTAAAAGCTGGATGACCTTGTGCAAATTATTTTACTTCTCTGAGTTTCAGTTTCTCTTTCTATGAAACAAGAATAGTAGTGCCCATTTTATGAAGTAAAGTTGAAATGAAATAAGATAGTATAGTGCTATTATAATTACTATCATTTATGTTTGCCATTAAAACCAAAACAGAGCCAGAACACAGTGGAGAAGTGAGATTCCCCTATGTTCTTCCTCTCCTTCTTCTTCTTCTTCTTTTTTTTAAAAGATTTTTTTATTTATTTACTTGACAGAGATAGAGATAGAGAGAGAGAGAGATCACAAGTAGGCAGAGAGGCAGGCAGAGAGAGAGGGGGTAACAGGCTCCCTGCTGTCAGGGAGCCCAATGCAGGGCTTCATCCCAGGCCTGATGTGGGGCTCAATGCAGGGCTCGATCCCGGGACCCTGAGACCATAACCTTGAGCCTAAGGCAGAGGCTTAACCCACTGAGCCACCCAGGTGCCCCGAGATTCCCCTGTGTTCTTGAGTAGTTCTAAAATACAGCATTTCCCACATGGCATTTGAATCCAGGAGGCTTCTAACTTGAAGTAACGGGAATCCCCGTTGTTTTGGTTTATACAAACAAGGGTTTACTTATTATTTATCTTCACAAACCAGTGCAGAGGTAGACAATTATTGTTCTGAGTTTAGAAACTTTATTATATCAGAATTAATATCTCTGAAAAATCTCTTGTAGTTTACCTCATGGTTACAACAATGTTTCTGTAGCCCAGCAATCACAGAGATGCAAAAATCCTTAACAGAATATTACAAAGATGGGTCAAGTACTATAGAGGAAGGATAAAATATCATGACTAAGTGATTTTGTTTAGCAAGGTTTTCATATGATGTACATACATAAAGATAACCAATAAAAGCATATTAGATGTTTTTGAAAGTGTTAAAAAAATCTATAAGATCATCTTAATAGATGTGGGAGAAGCATTTTATGAACTTAAATATCCAGCAAACCAGGGAATAAAAGGGAACTTCCTCAATGAATGGCGCCTATGAAAACCTATAGCTGACATCATACTTAATATGAAAACACTGAATGCTTTCCCCCAACATTGTGAATAAGGCAAGGATGTTCATTCTTACAATTCCTGATAAACATTGTAATGGAGATCATAGCTCGTGCAGTAATGAAAAAAAGGCATAAAAGGCATATTGATTGGAAAGGATGAAATAAACTGTCACTCATTACAGATTATATACAGATTATATAATTCTTTATGTAGAAAGTCCTAAGAAATCAACCAAAAAGCTGCTAGAATAAGTGAATTTACAAAGATAACAGGATACAAAACCATACAAAAAAATCAGTTGGATCTCTGTGTACTAGTAAGAACAATTGGAAAAACAACACCATTTATGATTTAATTAAAACAAAATACTTAGAGACAAACTTAACAAAATATGTATGCAGGAAAAATGAAAATAGGAAGAAATATCCACGCAAAGACTATCATATTCATAATAGTCCCAAACTAAAAACAACCCAAATGTTCATGTGAGTGGGTAAACAAATTATGACATATCCAAACAATGTAATGTGATCTAGCAAGAAAAGGCAAGGAACTACTGAGATACTCAGCAACGTGAATAAATCTCACAGACATTTTCCTAAATAAGTCCTACACAACGAGCACATACTGTACGGATGGATCCTTATTTCAGGAAGTAGATCGGCCATTGTCTGGGATGAGGCATCTGGAGAGTGTGGATGGTGAAGTGGTATAAGAAAACTTACTGGGACGACAGAAATATTCTGTATTTTGATTAAGGTCATATTTGTCAAAATTCATGGAAAAGTTGACATAATATGGGTACTCTTTTTTCTGTGTGTAGATTATACCTTGAAAAGATTGATTTATTAAAAAAGGAACGTTAACCTTTCAAATCACAATTATTCATGGAAGATGTTCTATGTAAAAAGGGCGGGATGGTGATGCATCACTGACTGATACAACTGTCCTCAGAAGGTAGGGAGTTAACACTGGTGCCTACATGGTAATCGCAACCTGTTGAGTCGCTTCAGGGTAGAAAACACTGAGCAGCAAAATTCTCAAGTGAATGAAAATATGTCCAATTTACAATCAAATAAAAATGCTGTGGGCATAAAGCCAAAGAATATTCTTAGATTAGACTTTGTTTTGCACTCTAATTTTAACCAGCTAGAATTCTTTAAGTACGTTTCTATTCAACATTTTGAAGTGAAGTATTTCCTTTTTATTTGAGAAACTACACTTCTTCTGAAAGACAGAAGAAGGTCCATTTTTCTTTGTAATAAAGAATGGGGTGGTTTATTACAGCTTTAATATATAGTGAGCACAAACTGCAAACATCTCCCTACCCCTACACACACACACACACACACACACACACACACAGGGGCAAATTTGAGTCAAGGCTGGTGAAAAGCTAGAGGACATAAGTTGAGCTGAACTTATGGAAGTGAGATTGGTAATTTCCACCTTGTGACTAGAGATATATCTATATATATCAGATAAACAGAAGATAGACCTTAATGATATGTGATATAAAATTGTTGATCATGAACTAATATTTATGATTTGGGAAGTTTCCCAATAGTACATTACTCTATAATACATCTTTAATTTTAATAAGCCTGGAAAGTTCTTTTACTATTTTTTTCTGTTTTCCAAAACCAAAACTTTCTTCCAAATAAATGGAAGGTATATTTAAAAAACATAAAATTACCCACTTACTATCTCAACACTCATTTTGTCATGCGGATTCGTTCATAAATTATCCAGACGATGAAAATTCTTTTCACTTTAACATTTGACATAACAATTAAAGCAAAATATTGAACTAGTTTTAACAAATTTGGGGAAGTAATTTATTTTCTTTATCAGGAGATGTTGTTCCCTTTAGGGAATTGAAAATTATATCCAAGATACTAATTTCCTCATAAAGAGATTTGGAGGGATTATTTTTCCCATAGAGCCAATATTCCAATTAATTCATCCAAAGAAGGAGATTTCTCAAGTTGAGCCAAACTCAAAGCACCAGTATGATGTCATGAATTTTAAAAAGGAAACCACTCTGCCAGATACTTGAGGTTCCAGAACACACACTCCATGATTCACAATTAGGCTGATTGATTACATGATTTGTAGAATAGTCTTTCCACTAGGTAAACATCTCTTAACACCAAAAGCTTGCTGTTTTCCTTTTCTCAAAAGTCTTTTTGGGACAACTTTTAATAAAATTCTTATTCTTTAGAATATCCAATCTTTTCAAAAATGCTCCTAAATATTCTTTGCCTCGGAAAGAGTACCAAGAAATGAAAGGCATTTGAAAAGACAAAATGAAAGCTAGATGATGCAGAAAATGATTCTTGCTTCCCATGCTTATAAACACTTGCACTAACCTGGATCTGACATGTGGTTGGGTAGTTTCTAGCAATTCAGTCAGACTGATTTTTGTTCTGGTTTTGTCTCTTCAGTGTAGGAGCCTCTGTATGGACAGCCTGGGAGTGCTACACCATCATAGCTTTGACTAAAATAAAGCAAGAACCTATGCATCTAAGTGAGAAGGATAGAAATCATTAAAAAAAAAAAGAGGGCAAAGTTATTCGCACTTGATCTATTGAGTATTTCCTCACTTTATTTTCCAGACAGAAGTTGAAATATGAAGCTATCTGTCTCAAAATTTGGCACTTGGGGACACTAAGTGACCTTGTGCCTAGGGAATAAATCTACTATACAACTTAAGTAATATTAAAAAGGAAGAGGAAAATTATTTATTTCTAAAACAAGAATGAACAGTGTTAATAAGGAATTTATGACACATGTTTTCAAGAATCTTCTTTTGTGTGTGTCACAAGACAAAAGCATAGTCCATGTTTGTTCACGAATGCTCAGAAATGGAAGAGTTCTTGTGGTAGAATGTATGGGAAGGAGAAATAAATATGGTTGCTGGTTCTCAAAACATATTTCATGGAAAAACAAAACAAAACATAAAGCAACCAACTTAACAGAGCTAACAGGCTGAAGGGAGGTTTATATGGCCATATAGCCTGCCTTAGCATTGCTGTGCTTACAGAGGGTGTGTATGACCTGTTTCGCAGTTACCAGTTAGTAAACACTCAGGGTGACAGAAGGCATCGCTTCAGTGATCAATTTGAACTCTAAGATGATGTGCTGAATTTTAAAGAAATTGTAAGGGAGAAGGGAAATGAATGGGGGCAATTAATGGTCCGGATATATTACCTAGTTTATTTAACAGACTGAAAAGACAATGTCTAGATATTAATGAGACTTGCATTGAGGGTATAAAAAGTGATCTGTACTCCTTCATGAGCACAGGTTGCAACTGTTAGTGAATGAACTACATGTTTTAAGGAATAATTTCATGTAAATATGGTGATAATTGCACACAGAGAGGTTTGAAGAACAAGTATAAGGCTGCCATCCTGTAACAACTTTACAAGTTTTGCAGGTATCTAGACATTTAGGTATCAATGTCATGGACAAATGGTAGCCCAGATGCCAAGAACACTGAAAGAATTCTTAGGTCAACCAGAACTAACTGCATGAGTACACAGTTGAGTGAGTGAAATAATGAACTAGTATCTCCCTGGTTTTCTCTATGTGGATAGTGCAGAGAACTGCTTAATAGTGTTAAACAGAGACTATCTTCAGCTGAAATGATTTCCATAAAGGTTGGGAAGAGGCACTTTTTGGATCAGACTTAACCAAACAAGAACAACAAAAACTCTCCCAACAAGAGCCAGAGTGGTATAAAACATTTCCCATAAGAGTGAAATACCTCATAGGACATTCAAACATGGAAAGAATGGAAAATTATGGAAATACATAAATAGAGAGATACCTTGAGCAAGGGAGTCTAGAATTTTACAAAGTTTATTAGAAGCATAGGGGACTTCCTAAATTATTTTTCTTTCCTTTTTTTAAAAATTTATTTATTTGACAGAGAGAGAGATTGCAAGTAGGCAGAGAGGCAGGCAGAGAGAGAGGAAGGGAAGCAGGCCCCCCGGGGAGCAGAAAGCCCAATGCAGGCTCGATCCTGGGACCCTGGGATCATGACCTGTGCCGAAGGTGGAGGCTTTAACCTACTGAGCCTCCCAGGTGCCCCTCAGATTTGTTTCTAAAGGGTAAAAAATTTCTATCCCTTAAAGAATGAAGCTTAGATTGAAGAAGACACAAAAAGATGGAAGACCATTCCATGCTCTTGGATCGGAAGAATAAACATCGTTAAAAGGTCTATACTGCCTAGAGGAATCTATACTTTTAATGCCATTCGGATCAAAATTCCAACGGTATTCTTCAAAGAGCTGGAGCAAATAATCCAAAAATTTGTATGGAATCAGAAGAGACCCCGAATCGCTAAGGAAATGTTGAAAAACAAAAATAAAACTGGGGGCATCATGCTACCTGATTTCAAGCTTTACTACAAAGCTGTGATCACCAAGACAGCACGGTATTGGCATAAAAACAGACACATAGACCAGTGGAACAGAGTAGAGAGCCTAGATACAGACCCTCAACTCTATGGGCAAATAATCTTCGACAAAACAGGAAAAAATATACAGTGGAAAAAAGACAGTCTCTTCAATAAATTGTGCTGGGAAAACTGGGCAGCTATATGTAGAAGAATGAAACTCAACCACTCTCTTACAACATACACAAAGATAAACCCCAAATGTTTAAAAGACCTCAACGTGAGACAGGAATCCATCAGAATCCTAGAGGAGAACATAGGCAGTAATCTCTTTGATATCAGACACAGCAACTTCTTTCAAGATATGTCTCCAAAGGCAAAGGAGACAAAAGCGAAAATAAACTTTTGGGACTTCATCAAAATCAAAAGCTTCTGCACAGCAAAGGAAACAGTCAAAAAAACAAAGAGGTAACCCACGGAATGGGAGAAGATATTTGCAAATGACAGTACAGACAAAAGGTTGATATCCAGGATCTATAAAGAACTCCTCAAACTCAACACACACAAAACAGACAATCATATCAAAAAATGGGCAGAAGATATGAACAGACACTTTTCCAATGAAGACATACAAATGGCTATCAGACACATGAAAAAATGTTCATCATCACTAGCCATCAGGGAGATTCAAATTAAAACCACATTGAGATACCACCTTACACCAGTTAGAATGGCCAAAATTAGCAAGACAGGAAACAACATGTGTTGGAGGGGATGTGGAGAAAGGGGAACCCTCTTCCACTGTTGGTGGGAATGCAAGTTGGTGCAGCCTCTTTGGAGAACAGTGTGGAGATTCCTCAAGAAATTAAAAATAGAGCTTCCCTATGACCCTGCAATTGCACTACTGGGTATTTACCCCAAACATACAGATGTAGTGAAAAGAAGGGCCATCTGTACCCCCATTGTTTATAGCAGCAATGGCCACGGTCGCCAAACTGTGGAAAGAAACAAGATGCCCTTCAACAGACAAGTGGATGAGGAAGATGTGGTCCATATACACGATGGAGTATTATGCCTTCATCAGAAAGGATGAATACCCAACTTTTGTAGCAACATGGACGGGACTGGAAGAGATTCTGCTGAGTGAAATAAGTCAAGCAGAGAGAGTCAATTACCATATGGTTTCACTTATTTGTGGAGCATAACAAATAGCATGGAGGACATGGGGACTTAGAGAGGAGAAGGGAGTTGGGGGAAAATGGGGGGGGTGAACCATGAGAGACTATGGACTCTGAAAAACAATATGAGGGTCTTGAAGGGGCAGGGGGTGGGAGGTTGGGGTACCAGGTGGTGGGTATTATAGAGAGCATGGATCACATGGAGCACTGGGTGTGGTGCAAAAATAATGAATACTGTTATGCTGAAAATAAATAAAAAATAAATTAAAAAAAAGGAATGAAGCTTAGAGGAGGTTAAGAATGTGTTCCAAGGATGAAAGTAACCCCAAAGAGGACTCCCCCCACCCCAGACAGCTCTTCTCTCCTAACACAAGATGTGAAACAATCACAGCATTTTTTTTTAAGATTTTATTTATGTATTTGGCAGGCAGAGAGAGAGAGAGAGAGAGGAGGAAGCAGGCTCCCCGCTGAACAGAGAGCCTGATGCGGGGCTTGATCCCAAGACCCTCAGATCATGACCTGAGCTGAAAGCAGAGGCTTTAACCCACTGAGCCACCTAGGCGCCCCTAAATTATTTCTAATTAAGAGTAGACTTCAGTTACAGAAAGTGCTATGGGGGATTTGCTTGTTTATATTTGAGTGTGAATTAATTTCATATGGGGAGATTGAAAATTGTCTCAGCATTAACGGACATTACAGAAGAAGTGTGCATGTGTGTGCATGCATGCGTGCACAAACACACACACACACACACACACACACATAGACAATATTAGCTTTGCTGTGGTCACATATAGCTTCTAAATTTCAGTAGCTTTAAATAGTTTTTAGTTTTTGTTGCCAAGTGTGCAAATAGACTGCAACTGTATTTTGTCATGATCATCTCCAGGTCTTGAACCCAGCATGACAGAGCAGTTTCTATCTGGACTATATTGTTCTCATAGCCTAGGGCAGGAATGCAAGAAACAAAAACAAAAAAATTAAAATGAAATATTAAGGAATGCAAGCTCATTTAAAGCTTCCATTTGAATATGGCATGTATCATGTCTGCTCATTTTCCACCCCAAAGAAAGTTGCATGGCTAGTCCTGGAAAGGAATTACTTCCCTAAAATGAAGATGAAAATGAAGATACTTCCCTAAGTATCCTCCACCTGCTTTGATGCATAGCATCAAAAAGGACGTGGATCTTTCTTTCCTTCTCTCTTCCCTTTTCATACCTTGCCTTACCTTACTTTACCTTACCTTTCCTTTTCGCAGAGGATTAAGAAAGAGTTGGAGAATTTTAACAATCAACCCCGATACATATCCTGTATGTATGTTAACTCTCTAGTAAACTGTATACTTCTCATTTCAACTGTGGTTTTAGTTAGTCAAAATAATTGATTTGTTTTTTCTTTATATATATATATATATATAAAATTTTATATATATATAAAAATCATAAATTGTCATGCCTAGATTAGGTAGATGGAACCCCTTTGGGAAGATTGCCTTAAGAACTTCAAGGTAAGACAGACTACACACAGAAAGTTTTTAAAGAGGGAACTAAAAGTGTGTTTAATAGACTATGATACCAAGTTGAAATTTCAGAATACTGCTCAAAAATTTTTTTAATACAAATAACAGCATACTGTTGTTGACTTTATCCATCTCAATTCTAGAAATTTTACACACATGCCTCTTCATAGGCCTGATTTTTTTTTTTTACTAACTTTTACTAACCTTTTAAACTTAGAGAATAAGCAGGATGTGACAGCCAAAACTGGAAAATTAGGATATCAAAGACATTATTAGGGTAACAGACAAAACTAAAACAAAAACAAATAATAAAACACAAATTCAGTTTTTCCCCCTCACGTTGAAACCCCCACACAGTAACTTCAAGGGCAAAGTTCTCTCAGAAAGAGAAAGACAATTTTATTCCTATGAAATTCTGTTTTCCCTGGTCAGGGATAGGCTCTTTGGTGGCAATATTGGCCCTTTCATGACTTTTGAACATGAATCTCCTTTGTACTGTCTGGCCTTTCCTGCCACTTTGAGAGCAAAGTGGCAGTGTGTTGGGGGCACAGTCATGGAGCCAACAAGGAAGAAGTTAGAAGGAAGAGAGGAAGCAGGTGGGGAAGGGAATTAACAGCTTTGTAGAGTCGACTTGATATGTGAAATACACTGTGACTTCTGATAGAGACCATAAAATGCTGAGATTCACAAATTATATATTGACTGTAAAGTGTGAAGATAAATATAGAATATTTGCCTAATAAGCTGTTTTTATGTCTTCCATCTGGTTGCTTTTGAAAAATATTACATCAAAAATATACTTAAGAATGTAAACCAATCAAAGCAAAGGCATAAGAGGTGACTTTTTTTTTCCCCCCTGCAGATCTGGGCTTTCATCTGGTATCTTTTCCCTTCAAGCCTGAATAAATTCTTTTATCACTTTTTATACTACAGTCCTGCTAGAGATGTATTATCTCAGTTTTTGTCTCTCTCTAAAAAAAAATTCTTTATTTTGCCTTCACTTTGTAAGAACGTTTTTGCCAGGGTGGAATTATATGCAGTCAGTTTTTTTTTTTTCCCTTTCTGCTCCTTAAAATTGTTGTTTCATTGTCTTTTGGCTTCAATTGCTTGTAATGAGAAGTCAGCCATAATTCTTATTGTTCCCACTCTATACATAGTATGTCTCTTCCCACTCTAGCTTTAGAAAGTTCTCCTCTTTGATTTTCAGCATTTTCATAAGAAGTGGCTACCTGTGATTTTTATTTTTAGCTCTATTTAAACTTGCTTGAGGTTCCATGGCATTTTTGGTCTGTGGCTTTATCTATTCATTTATTTCTTGACAATTTTGGGACATTCCCAGCCATTATTTCTTCAAATATATATATATATATGTATATTTGTTTTATTCTCTTTCTCCTCTTCTTTCAGTTAGACCATGAGATACTTGTCGTCCTGCTCTTGGATGTGGTGTTTTTGGCCCTAGTTTTCCTCCTTGAAAATTAGGTTGAATTAGTTGATTGTTTTCAACATTCTTGACTCTTAGTACACTGTGATTTAAACTCAAATTTTAATCCAGGAGTTTTGGGTGGGGACACAGTGGGTGCGGATCTGTCTGATCAGTTCCTTCCCTGAAAGGGTGAGTGTAACAGTTTTTCCTGGTTGCTAATCAAAGGTTGGAAAATAGAGGGGACAGACTAAAGGTATAAACTACTCACCTTATCACTTATTTTTGAATGCAAATTGTAGGTAAAATTAGTTAGCCAGGAAATGGAGAAGTGAAGAAAAATTTAAAGCATAGCATAAGATTGGCAAGCTTACTCATGGGTACTCTATGAAATGGATAATTGACCCTTAGACTTTGCAAAGTAGCTTAGAAATAGACAGCTGTCTGCATTCCAAAGAGTGGAGAAAGAAAATTATACATGAACTTTCACGACTTTCATTGCTTAACTTACAGTGAGGATGTATAGACAAAACAGCTGAATGGATTAGTTATGTATCCCAAATAGAGTGGAAATCATGGAAAGAACCTAAATAGCTATATTTGTTCTTGCTTTTATCTACTTCTTGGCTGAATTAATTGCTAGGCTCAGTCCAATCTCCACAGTTGCTGCTAGTTTTTGTGGTAAGCCTCTAGGATGGCCCAAGTGGTCTACCTCCTGGCATTTACAGCCTTAAGTAATCTCACTTGAGTGAGAGCTAAACTCAGTAACATGCTTTGACAGTAGAATGCATGGTGATGGTATATAATTTCTGAGGTAGATTACAAAGTGATCATGGTTTTCTCTTGGCTAGTCTTTCTTGCTTTCTCTTGGACACCTTACCCTGGGAGAAGTCCCCTGCCATGCAGGAAGGTAGCTCTGTAAGGAAGACCATGTGAGTAAAGATGGAAACACGTCTTCTGAGGCGCAGTCACACAAGGGAGCATTGAAAGTGGATCTTCTGCCAACTTCCTTATGAATGAGCTTGGAAGCAGATCCCGTCCTAGTTGAACCTTGAGATCACCCCAGCCAACACCTCTGTCACAGCCTCCATGAAGGTCCCTCAGCCAGAATTACATAGCCAAGCCCAGCATCAGATTATTGACCCTAGAATGTGTGACATAATAAATGTTTGTTGTTTCCAGATATGAACCTTGAGAATAATTTTTAACATGGCAGTAGATAGGGTAATTTTTAATAATGATGATTCTTTGTATTGTGTGTCTTTTTATAGTTAACGCACGTCTTCTGACATCAAGTGATTTGCATGGTGGCTCTGTGGTATCATCACACTTTATAGTAAAAGAACTGAAATTTGGACTCCTGTTCAAGGTTTCAAAGGTAGAATAAGTTGGATGAACCTGTGGCTTTATACCTTCTGACTCTAAATGTAATGCTTTTGCAACTATGACTCTGTTCTTCACTTTTCATTGAATACTGACAAAAAAGGGATACCAATGAATCTAAATAATGACTTTGCTAAATATATTAGTAGGTTATGATTTTCTAACCTCAGTGTCCAGTGGTTATTATAAGATCTAATAGTGGCCCCTATATAATACTAACCAGTTAGTATATTATAATACATAGGATTCTGGGCTAAAAGGTTATGTCATATATGGTAGTGAAATGTATAGTTGAATCCCTAAATTACTTGGGAAATATGTGCACCCCTTGATTTTGTTTAAATTAGCTCTTCCTTCTCTATTTCAACAAGTTAAGTGGCCCCATTTTAAAGGACTGCAGTTTGCCTATCAGTATTAAAATAGTTGTCTGCATGAAGGTGACATTTTGTGCTGTCTCTGTGGGTTCCTCTGGCCATTGACTTCCATCGTAATGTCCCCAGTGCTTTTCATCTCTTCATTCTAATTGCTACACTTTTGGAGGCTGGCCCTGATTGGGACAGGCGGTTGAAATGGCAGATACCCTGTGATTGACACAGCCTGTATAAATACCTATTCTCTTAAGCCCGCACCATGTCACAGGCTGTCAGAGCTAGTCTACTGCCAGGGCCTTTTCAAAATCATAATTAAAGCATGATGCCCATAGTCAATTACAAGTTCATAAATTAGGCTCTGTGGAAAAAAAATCTATTCTCAGGACTCTCCATATGAGTTGAACACTCTTTTCCTCTCTGTTTTTGAATGGAGTTGATGTTTAAGCCCATGGTTTCTGGGTAAGATTGTTACTTGAATTCATCATATTTGAGTAGCTATAAAGCCTACTAGAGTGTCAAGTATTCTGCTCTGTCCCCACCAAAAAGTGTTGATGGATGGACAGCTGTTTTATATAAAGAGGAGGAGGCTTATATAGCTCATATGCATTTTACTTGGTGTAAAAGATGAACAGGATGGACAGGAATCAGGTGTGGCAGATAAATTTGTGAACAGTTCTGAAATTCCCAGTATGTATCATGACTATTGTATCCTAAGAAGTCAGTAGTGAAAGGGAAGGGCATATTTCTAAATGCAAAGTAATCATACATAAGTTAAATTGATTGCAAGATGGCTTAATTTTCAGGATTTCTAATTAAAGAGAGATTTCTAGAAAGTCTTGTGGTTGGATTTTTATTTTCTTCCTCCCTATTACTTCTCACACTCTTTCTTCCTTTACTCTGTGACCAAGCATTAATGAGCTTGAGTCTCAATTTCCTTATTTGTAACATCAGTAACATCACTACTCCAAGATTGTGAAAACTAAAAGAGTTATATAAGTAATATACTTGCTGCAGAACTCCAGAAAGGACTCAGTAAGTAAGAGTTATTACTGATCACCTTTTAAGAACACCAATCCTACCTCAGAACTTCTTAATCTTGACTTACACATCTATCAAAAGCTATGGTAGAATTCAATCTTGACTTACACATCTATCAAAAGCTATGGTAGAATTCAATGGATTATGGAAAATTTTAAATTAAAAATGGAACAACCATAGGATCCATATATCCAATATTCTGGGCATTTATCAAAAAAAATTGAAATTGAAATTTAGAAGAGATGGTAGCACTACCATGTTCATCGCAGCATTATTCAGAATAGCCAAGATAGAGAAACAATCCAAATGTCCATCGACTAGGAATGGATGAAGGAAGTGCAGTGTATATACACAATGGAATATTATTTACTCTTAAAAAAAAAGAGGACATTCTAGCAAAAGGAGAAAAAAAGAGAAAAAAAAAAGATAAATAAATAAATAAAATCTTTTAAAAAAATGAACATTAGGTGCTAGGACTACTGGATTTTTTCTTTCCTTCTTTCTTTCTTTCTTTCTTTCTTTCTTTCTTTCTTTCTTTCTTTCTTTCTTTCTTTCTTTCTTTCTTTCTTTCTTTCTTTGAGAGAGAGAGCATGAGAAGGTAGAGGTCAGAGGGAGAAGCAGACTCCCTGTTGAGCAAGGAGCCTGATGTGGGACTCGATCCTGGGACTCCAGGATCATGACCTAAGCTGAAAGCAGTTGCTTAACCAACTAAGCCACCCAGGCGCCCCTGGATATTTTTTTAATTGTCTTGTTTATCTGTATTTTCTAAAGTATTAAAGTAAAATGTATTCATATTTTATGGAAAAAAAAGAGGAAATCTTGCCATATGTAACAACATGGAGGAACCTGGAAAGCATAATACTAAGTAAAATAGGCTAGTCACAGAAGGACAAATATTGCATGATTCCACTTATGTGAGGTACTTAAAATGCTCAGACTCCTGGAAACAGTAGAAAAACATTTGTCAGGGGAAAGAAGAAATGGGTGATTGCCGTTCAACAGGTATAAAATTTCAGTAGTGTAAGATGAGTTCTAGAGATGTTCTGTACAGCTTTGTGCCTATAGTAATACCGTACTGTGCACTTAAAAATTTGTTGGATGAGTACATATAAAATAACTACACGATAAAATAACTCACAGCAATATAGTTATTTTAATATTTACCTCCAACATTGAACTTTCCAATATCCCCAAAATATATTATTATCCTAAGAAGCATGATGTATATTCAAAATCTAGGAATACTCCCTGAAGGCAAATTTTTAGAGTTAGAAGAATTTTGAGCAGAATTGTCTGGTAGTTTGGTGAAATTTTTTATTCACCTCCATATCTGAAATCAGACTTAAAAACATTTGTTTTTAGTAAATGCCTTTTAGATTGGTTATAACAGTAGAATGTCTTTCTAGGGTGGGTTGACTTATGCAATTAACGTTTATGAAGTACTGAACTGAGCACCCACTTTAGAGAAATGCTGTGGATTTTTGGAAAAGGTATCCTTTACTGTGCACTGACTATATTCCCCAAATGTTACCCATTTTTTTTTAAGATTTTATTTATTTATTTGACAGACAGAGATCACAAGCAGGCAGAGAGGCAGGCAGAGAGAGGGGAGGGGGAGAAGCAGGCACCCTGCCAAGCAGAGAGATCAACTCAGGGCTCAATCCCAGGACCCTGGGGCTCAATCCCAGGACCCTGGGATCATGACCTGAGCCGAAGGTAGAGGCTTTAACCCACTGAGCCACCCAGGCACCCTGAAATGTTACCCATTGTTAAATAATCATCAAATCGTGCAAGACAGATGTTACTATCACCATTTAACAGATGAGGAAACAGAAAAAGGGAGTTGTAGCGACTTGTCTGAGGTCACATGTGTGGCAAGCAAGATAAGGAGAATTTCAAGGTGGGTCAGTTTTACTTCAAGTCACATACACTTCCTCCTATATTTTGCTGTCCTCCTGGAGCTCATTTCCCTGCAGCTGGAAGGATTTCTGTCTGTGGTAGGGTAGGGTTTCTGAGCCTGAGACAAGGGTTTGGGTACACATGATTTATGGAAGAAGTTCTCCAAGGAAAAGAGTGTAATAAGAGGAGGAAGGAGCAAGGGAGAGAGCTAAGTAATGATGTCCTCCAAGCTGGAGTCTGGAGCTTGAGAGCAGGACCTACACCACAGCACTGATAGCTCCTTGAACTCACCCTTAAGGGTACTCCCTGTATCTCTTAGTCTCCAGGAGAGGGAGGTGGGAAAGATAAACCATTTCCGCATGCTGGAGACGAAGAAGTTTTCTGAGGCGCAGAACTTGCAGGGCTGAACCTGGGAGTGTCTCAGACAAACCAGGACGGTTATTCCTGAATGTGGTGGCCCAGTTACAACCAAGAGAAATTCTCCAGAGAAGGGGAAAGCTGTGAGCGGCTAGCGGCCAACACTCAACAGCCTTTGGAAGGTGAATCTGTGGCCTGGCAAAGAGGATCTGGTTTTTGCACCACCCGCAACCATGGAGTTGCCTTCCTTGATTCTCGGTCGTGGAGTCAGGCATGAAGGCTGTGTGGTGAGAGTACAGGCCCTCTTCAGGTCCCATCAATGAGCTTTGGAGAAACTGTACCTTTATGGTGAGGGTATGAGGACTGATCTAGTCAGATTTCAGACGGTGAAGCCACCCAGCGACTAACAATGTCGTTATGGAATGGATTCTGTCCGGGAGAGATTTCTTGTTCCTGAACAAAGCCCCAGTGCTATCATATCAGATGACCACCAGCAGGAGGCTGACAGCACATTTTCTGCTTCTTCTTCTTCTTCTTCTTTTTTTTAAAAGATTTTATTTATTTATTTGAGAGAGAGAGATACAGAGAGCGCAAGTAGGCAGAGCAGCAGGCAGAGGGAGGGGGAGAAGCAGGCTCTCTACTGAGCAGAAGGTCCAATGTGGGGCTTGATCCTAGGACCCTGGGATGATGACCTGAGCTGAAGGCAGACCCTTAACTGACTGAGCCACCCAGGCACCCCTCAATTTCTGTTTCTTTAGCAACTTTCCCATTCATTTACTTATGTATGTTTTGTACGGCAAGGAGGATGCTGGTGATGAAATTAGGAGGAACGTCTCTCGCTAACAAATGTTATGTAAAGGAAAACTGTTGTCAGGGCGCCTGGGTGGCTCAGTCGGTTAATCCTCTGCCTTCAGTTCAGGTCATGATCTCAGGGTCCTGGGACAGAGTCCCATATCATGCTCCCTGCTCAATGCGGAGCCTGCTTCTCCCTCTCCCTGTGCCCCACCCCTTGTTCGTTCTCTCTCTCTTTAATAAATAAATAAAATCTTTAAAAAAGATTCGTTGTTTTTGCTGATAGAATCACCAAAACCCCTGTTTGGGATTGTATCCATAAAATAACCCCGCCGGGAGAGAGAAACTAATGTAGGGTGAGGAGGGATAAGTGTTAAGTAATACTGATCGTCATCATCACCAACACCAAAGTTGTTTCAGATACAAAATAAGAAGTCCAAAACAATTGAAATGATGCAGGTAATGATTTCTAATTGTTTGTGCACTCGGAACAGAAATATTAAGTCTTTGCAAAGCATAATCCAAAAGGTGGAAGCTTCAGTTTGAGAAACTAAGTGATTTTTTTTCCTCCAAATTTCAAAGAAAATTATATTTGATTGAAAGTTATTCTCTAAGCTCCTATTATTGAAGTTACTCTACTGGGTAATAAGAAGCTTAAATTCAGATTAAAATATGTGAGTGGGGCAAACAGCAACATTCATGTGGGAGGCCATCAAAGTTCAGTCTCATATGTCCTGCCCTTTAAGTTTGCTTCCCTAGAATCATACTCAGTGCAGAATTTCAGGGTCAGTTCTGCCACCCCATGTTTTGCCCTTCCCAGAGCTCCTTCTTGGAGGCTTGCTGCTGTCAGTTTCTTGAGGGTACATGTGTAGAGATTATTACCTAGTAGATGGAGAACCCACTGTCACGGGGTCTATAATTTTCCTCACATGAACTCTAATCTTGTTCTGAGAGACTTATCTCTTCAAGCGTGTTTGCCAGGTGTGGAGTAGTGCAAGACATAACTTGAGTGTCCCTTTGCTGACTCACCTAGGAATATATTCTGTCCTGTTCACATTTACAACAGTAGAAATCTCTGAGCAGCATTTCCCAAAGTGTGTTCTGTAGGTGACCCACCCCAAGGTCCTTGGCCACAATATGTGGGCACCAATATTTGATCCTCCAAAGGGGGATGCACAGATGCACCACAATGCACAGAAGCATATTAAATTCTTTGCTTAATCCAGTATCATTCTAATCTATCGACAACCAAGTCCTTTTCATGTTGAAACGCTTATGCCCCCTCCTCGGCACATCTGCATTCTCTAGAAAAATGTTTTCAGAAATGTCAGGCAATGACGAGTCTTTGTGAAAAAGGACAGACAGTTAGGATCATTTTTTTAATACCGTGTGATTTCCCATATCACCCTAGTGTCCCCTCTGATCTCCATTGTCCCTTGCCCTTGTATCATCTCCATCCTTCTGAATAAAGAAAATGATATGGGAGAATGATGACATTTTCCAGAAATACACTGAGATACTGTTTTGAGATACAAATAAGAGGACATCTATTTTCCCTGTATCGGAGACTTTATCGGCATATCTTCCTTTGCATTTTACAAGTGAACATCTTAGGTACCAACAAGGATAGAGGACGAGAAAGAAAAATAATATTTAACATATTTTCTTTTCCATTTAAACAATATATATGCATATATATATATATATATATATATATATATATATATATATATAACCAAACAATCCTAGGAGAGATAAAGTAGTATATTTAAACATTTGAACATCAAAATCTATTAAATGAAGGCTGCGATGGAGAAATACCCAAAACATTCAATAAAGCTTTTCAACCTGAATCTAGGGTTACCATGACAACGAAACTCAAAAACCCCTCTTCTTCATATAAAGTTGCTGAAAAAAATGCCCATGGTAGAAGCAGCATGGAGTCCTCAAATTTATAACTACTGAACGAAGGTACAAAGAATCTCCAACATTTGATAAAGCTTCAGGGTGAACATTTTAATATCCTCCTTTAAAAAAATATAATAAAAAGACCCAAGCTATTTCCACACTACTTCCTTTTCTTTCATCTAAACCATTTTGAGGATTTCATGCTATTTCAAAATCATTCTCTAGAAAGAAAACAGTTTCAGTGACAATGGCCTAATGAGGAATATTAATAACATTGATCTTAAAATAGGTTTAAGGAACGCCAAGTGTGGCAGGGAAGAGGAGGGTGCGTGCGAGTGTGTGTGTGTGTGTGTGTGTGTGTGTGTGCGTGTGTGTGTGTTGGATTGGTGCTGACTCAGCCCTGCCCATGTTACCCATGTAGGTAACATGGTACCTGTTCTTGGGGAAGCCTTAAAATCTGCAAGGACCTTCTCTTCTGGAGCAAACAGGAGCAAAACACTTGATTATCTTCTTTTCAACTCTCCATGAGTTTCTTAGAAGGACAATATGTATATGAATATGTAGGTGTATCGGTATATTGTCATCTCATGCATGTATCTACATGTATATATAAATTATGTTACATACATGTATGTGTTGTTGTTTGCAAGTATATTCAATGGGTCAACACAAAGAATTGAGAAATAATTTCACCCAGGAATGGTGGGCTTATTAGTACTTAAGATTTCCTTCCAGGGACAGGGTCCCTGGATGGATTTGCTGATCTCTAGTTAAACATAGTTCACCCTATCTTCTCCATCGAAATGGGAAAAAGGCAAAATTTAAAAAGAAAGCATTTTATCATGATGTCCTCACTAGGAGAGCTTCGGACTCAGGTCACTGGTATCTAAATGGTCCGAATCACATATATCCAGGAGGAATGTGTCAGATCTTGGATATCGTTCCTCACTTGCTGGAAGTATGTGACTAAGCAGTTGGACAAGGTGTTTTCTTTCTTTCTTTCCTTTTTTTTTTTTAAAAGATTTTATTTATTTATTTGACAGAGAGAGATCACAAGTAGGCAGAGAGGCAGGCAGAGAGAGAGGAGGAAGCAGGCTCCCTGCTGAGCAGAGAGCCCCATGTGGGACTCGATCCCAGGACCCTGAGATCATGACCTGAGCCGAATGCAGCGGCTTAACCCACTGAGCCACCCAGGCGCCCCTGGACAAGGTGTTTTCTAACTTCGCTTATAGTGCTGCTGGATTGATTTCATTTGTATGTTAGATTTTGTTTGCATGCTTTTTCCAGGCCAAGCCTGTTTTGCCGTGAATTCATCAAATTGGAGAACGTGCTGCTTTATTTCAGCCTGTTTTTATTCGGAGAGGGGGACAAATCCTATAGTCTCTTCTTAGAGTTATATCAAATTGCGTGCATGTAGTGGAAGCAAAGATATTTTCCTCCCAAGTAGATTGATCTGCAAGATAGGTCAGGCAGAGTTTTCTAAAAACACACATGTATATCTCCTTATTATCCTTTAGGCCATGTGGGTTTTGGAGTGAAGTGCCCATTTCTTTCCCACAGCAGGCTTGCTGATTACTTCCCACGGCGCTGTTCTAATTTTGTTTATGGGAATGCTCCATGCGCTGGGATTCAAAGTGTGAACTAGATGACCCCCATCATCATCACTTGGGAACATGTCAGACATGCATATTTTCAGGCCCTACACCAGACCGACAGGGTCAGACGTGCAGGGGACGGGGCTCAGAATCTACGTTTCAGTAAGCCCTGCTGATGGTTTTTACATACACTGAATTTGAGAACCGCTGCTCTTGAGGAGGATTTGAGAGGATGACAAGGTTGATGATGCGGATGAGGACCGGGGGGATTAGGAAGAAGGGGAGGAGGCCAAGGGAAGAAATTCAGAACCTGAGAATTGAGAATTGAAAGGGACTCTCTGATGCTATCCCTTCATTTCCTATGTCAGCCGCTGAGGAGTTCAGCGGCTTACCCTACCCGAGGTCTGAAGCACAGCACAAGAAAGAAATAATATTTTCTGAGGGATAAAAGTTAAATATCAAGCAAGAAACACAGAAGGAACTTTTCGTATTTGCAATGTGTAACGTGTCTTTGGCATTCTGGCTCTACCACAGGTAGTATGCGTTCGGTTTCCAGTGAACACAGCTGACTCACCGGGACTCTACGCCCAAGACTCCGTGTTGAAGCTGCAGTTTTGAATGACGATGTTGCTTCTCTGTTTCTGGAGAGCTCAAAAGCCATTGCTTGGGAGAAGAACCCCTTAAGACCCACACTAGAAAGGCCGACATCCTTGCATCACAGAGAAGGTAAAAACAACGTAAGAACTACCTGGAGTACAAATGCTGTATGTGGTAAAATAGGATGAGGCCTCCTGGAATACAAACCTTTGTAATAGTGGTTCTCAAAACTGGATGCACATTAGGTTCACCTGAGAAGTTTTACAAATCCTGACACCCAAACCAATTATGTTAGAACCTCTGGCTGTGGGACCCCTACATTGGTATTTTTAAAAACTCTCCAAATGACTTTAAGGGGCAGCTACCTTGGAGAGCTACAGTTCTGTGGGCTTGACCCTATAGTGTGTTTCCCGGATGGGCAACATTAGCATCATCTGGTGGTTTTTTAGAAATGAAAAATCTCAGTTTCTACCCTGACCAGTAAATCAGATTCTACATTTTAACAAGATCATAAACTGATTTGTATGCACAGTAAACTTCGAAGACCAGCTTTCCTATTTAAAATGTAAAAGAAATAGCTCTCTGCTGATACAGATAATTTTTTAATATATTGAAAATAAAAGCAGGAGATCAAAATGATCCAGAATCTCACCATTGTTATTTTCTGCATATCTCTATAAATAACACTATTATACATGTGCTTTGTATTTTATGTACATTATTCAGGTCATACTTTTTATATAGTTTCATGCCCTGTCTTTTTTTTTTTTTCATGCCCTGTCTTTTAGTTATTTATTTTAGTCATTACTGTACCACAGAACATGATTTTGTGAAAAGTTTTTCATAATGGATTGAAAAACGTTTGGTAGAAAGTCCTACATTGTGTTTATTAGTCACATGTAATAAAGATCAATCAGAATTTAAAATTTACTTTTAACACTCTATTTGAAGTCACCAGTATTACAATATATTTAAAAAATCCCACTCATATCTGATCCTAGTGGGACATGCTACTGGTCTAAGCCTCTTGCTTAAGACAACAAAAATGCAGTGAGGACAAGTCTTCCATGATCAGTCTAAGACAAAGTAGCCTTACCCTGCAAATAACCATCATGGCAAAATAATTTCCATTTGTTATGTTTTGTTATTCCCAGGTGTCTTCATGTTTCCAAAAATTCTTCAATGCACACATAAAGTTTGTTCTAAAAATCACTGTTAATGCTTCTGGAAGGAAGGTGAAGGGGGTTAATATGAAGCAGTTGTGGTAAAAAGAGAGTTTTATCAAATCAGCCTTTCTATTTTTATGGGCTGTTGAATTTTATGGGCTTATAATATGTATCTGAGGAATTATGAAATGAAAGAAAATTGTTTGAATAACACTTTAGGCTGGCTGTCACTGTTTCTTTGTGCTGAGGTGAATGCGGACTCAGGACTGGTGACTTGATCAATGAGAGATAAAGGGCCAAAAAAAAAAAAAAAAAAAAAAGAGAGAGAAAGGGCCAGAGGATCACAGGATTTGGGGAAAGACCATCCAGGTTGTTGCCTGTTGCCGCAGAGTAATTTTATATGTTCTCTTTCACTTTTAAGAATGTGTTGATTTAGAAATAAAAGTATTTGCTGGGGAGCCTGGGTGGCTCAGTCGGTTAAGCGACTGCCTTCAGCTCAGGTCATGATCCCAGAGTCCTGGGATCGAGCCCCGAGTCAGGCCCTCCGCTCAGTGGGGAGTCGGCTTCTCCCTCTCCCTCTGCTGCTCTGCCTGCTTGTGTTTCTCACTCTCTCTGTCAAATAAATACATAAAATCTTAAAAAAAAAAAGAAATAAAAGTATTTGCACACACAACACACCAAAACCAACTTTATCATTTTATAGAGGAGGGAATTCTGAAGGGATCCACTGTATTAGTCCTTGCTCAAAAAAACAAACAAAAAGTCCCAATTAACCAACCAACCCAACAAAGAAAACAAACCATAACAACCACAAAGGAAACTTTTAATGGCTCTTTACTGTCTATGGATCAAGCTCAAGCGCTTTAGGGAAGAACTCAGCGGCTTCTGTGTTCTGGGGCCTGTTTACCTCTCTGGTCTTCCCCGTCTTTCTCTCTCACTTTTGCTCCTTTCACCCCTCGTTCTTGCTTTCTGTCATATATTTACATGTACAAACTGAGCTGGTTAGTAGTGAGACACCTAGGAAACGGACTTAGTGTAAGTCATGCCATTTTTACAAAATGTCATTGCAACCTTAACTAAAAAACCGCAAAATACTCCAGACATAACAATTTCAGGAAATGTACCCCTACCCTAAATGTCTGCTTCACCCAGCATTTTTGCTTCTGTACTGCGCTTGGCAATTTTAGAAACTGGCAACAGAATGTGGTTTATGTCTTTATAAGTCTACCCCTGAGCTCATTCGGGGCTACGAGATTTTGGAGTGCATAAGTCCCCTCACAGCCGACGGCTTTTTAATAAAGACTCCTCCATTTGGCCTGCTGAATGTGGTGTCTATCTGTACAACTCGCTGTTCCAGATACAACAGTAGTGCTGTTTTCCACATATTTCAAGCTATTCTGCTTCGTAGGTATTTGACAAGATTGGACCTACAAGTTTCTAGGCGATGCCAGTTACCGCACTGATGAGCAAGGGTGTGTGTTGCGGGGGTGGGGAGTGAAGGGGTGGGTTCTTTTTGAACCAGGTGTCAAAAACTCAAAATAATTTAATTTTGAAGCTTATGTATTTCTACATACTGTATTTTCTCTAGGTTCATCTTATTTCCTTATTCTCATGTTTCTTTTAATTCCACTTGTCCTTAGGGGTCATTTTTCACACTTCAAAGTTTTCTTAAATCTCTTTAAAGGGGAGGCATCAGTGAATATATGAATACCAAGCACAGCGCTGAGCACTGAAGATCCAAGCATTCGTGGGACAGGGACCGTGCCTGAGAAACATTGAGATCTGTACGGAAATTCCCAGCAGAAAACCAGAAGTTTCCCAAATTGTAGTACATGTGACTTCCTTCTCCCCCTTCTCTGATTTTCATGAGAATGGATTTTCTCCAAGCAGATTCTATCCTCTCTCTTCTCCCTTACACACTCTGCCTGTGGAGAGATGGAATCACTTGTTGCATTGGTAAATTTGGGAAGAAAAAATATTATGCTTGGAGGCAGGTGAAGCCAGCACCTCTATCTAGAAGGAGAAAGCTCTTTAATTCGGGGATTCAGTAGTAGGAAAAGTGTGAGGCACTCAAGCTATGCTGCATTTTCCAACTTGGCCTTCATCAGTAATAAAAGTCAGCTGTTTGGACCCCCTTTTGTCATTTCTTTGTTCAGACCCCGGGCAAGGAAGAGGTGAGCTATTTATTGGGAACCTCTTAGAGACTCCTACTTCTGGTACACTAACTAGAACAGTGAGAACTAAAAACAAAAGACTTGAAATTAGGGAAGCAAAATATATTCGAGAAAGGCTTTTGGAGAGGGAAACCAGTGTGACCTTGACTGTTCACAGAGATTTCTATTAGGCCAGGGGGAGTTTTATAGTTGTGCTGCTTGATTTTAACTGCTGTGGCCTGGGTAAGGGGTTTTAAAGCAGTCACATGATCTCCTGACCTTGGTGATTAACCTTAAGTGAGTGGCTTTCACAAAACTACTTGGCTGTGATAAAGGTGCGTAAGGGCCCACACGAGTATTGTGTGAATGGACTGAGTCCGAAGAAGTCCAAACAAGCAAAGGGATGTGGCCCTCAGAACTTCAATGCAGGAGGCTTTCAAGGCCAAGCTACGATGGGGCCTGAGGCAAAAATACAGGGAAAGGGTGCCTTCCTGCCCTTTGGCTGTGGGTGAACAGAACAGGATTTGCAGCTCTGAAAGCTGGCTACTGCAGGGCTTTGAGGCTCAAATCATCAGTGGAAGGCCTGGGGAATCAGGGCCTTTCAGGGCTAAATTCTATTTTGTATCCAGGGCCAAAGATATACATGGAGATACACAAAGATACACTTTGATTTCACTGGTTTCACGTGCACAAGAGGCGCCACCTCTGTGGGATCTCAAGTTGGTTCTGGATTGGTTAATTATCTAGAACAAGAGGAATCTTATTCAGGTGGCCTGTTTCTGAGATAAATAAAGCTGGGGCAGAAACAGACCCTGACTATGTCTGCTCACACAGGAGCGTGGGGGCTGTGTTCCTGGAGAGAAGCCACATTCCTTTTGGCGCTACGGACTATAGAATTGGAGTGGTTTTCATGAACTCCAGCGGAAGGAAAAGTAAGGCAAGACCTGGTGAGTAAGACTGCTATGCGGTTTCTAAGTTTTACTGAAGTTTCTTCTAAAAGCAATACAATGCATCCATGGAATTACCCCCACCCCCAGTCCCATAAGTTAAGTGGAAGAGTGTGCCAAAATTAATCTCTAAAAAAACAAATTTGTGGAATTAAGTTTACAGGCTAAGAATCCTGAGAAACTGGCATTGACCATCCCCATGTGAGGCTGAAGTCAAGCTTTCCTCTGTCTATTCTCTTGGCTTCCTTTATTGACTGGGTTTCTGCTGTGGTTTCAGTCATGGTGCTGAGTTCCAGGAACATGCTTTTGAAATTGGTCAGATGGTTCATAGGGTGTATTATTGGATTATATATATATATGTATATATATATGTACATTTATGTAAACAGATTTGAGATTCTAGTTGTTAACTAAGACTTTCGAGTGGATTTATTTTGTTTGGAATTCCTGAAGAGTACTCCAACTCCGTGGCTACCAACGCATCGCATTGTGGAAAGCTGTTGTCTAATTTGGAAGTCTGGCTTGCTCTTCCTGGAGTCAAAGCAATTGAACAAACTGAGAAGACATCCACATTACCATTACACATACAGTATAATAAAAAGCGTGCTGTGAGTTTATTTTAAAATTGAGTGTATGACTGCAGTCAAATTGCTCACTGAGGATTTTAACGTAGCTGAAAATCCATTCTCTAGAGAGATTCTTTTATATTTCCCTTGAACATTCTATGTCTGCTTCTTTGAGGATCTGAATGATATCTGCGTGCATTCTGTTTCATTTTATCTTTGTTTACGGAATGCCTCCGCTCATGAATCCATAGGTTACGGTTGTCCCTTTACAACTTGGTTAAATGCTTCTCCATTTTTTTTCTTTGTATTCGAAAACGTGTTTCCACTTGCTCCTTGGTGTCGATAGAGGCTAGGGTTGGGACTGTATCTCTGAGTCTATTTAGGGTGGCTTGAAAGTGCTATTAGGAATTAAACGCTTACTATCATTTTGAAATTGTACTATTTAAGGCACTAAAGTGGCAACACTAGACGACATTATGGCAAATCTAAGCCTTCCAGTTCCTTGCTTTTACACTTTAATCAGAGGCATTTTAGTCCTTAAAAGCCAGCAGCTGAGCAGAGTATTTTTGGTGCATTTGCAAGCGGGAAGTGACCCTTTTCTGTCCTAGGAGAAAAATCGGGAAGGGGCGTCCGCTACTTTTGGCAATTGCCCTAAAGGTTAAAACTACAAACCAAATAGGTTTCAAGGACGGACTTTTTGTTGTCACAAAATGTGCTTCTTTTGTTTCTTTGAAAAATCTCCCACAGTGTTGTATCTGGGAGAGACTTTGTAGCATTAGCCTTGGAGTCGCTGGGCTCTTGTTCATTTCTTTTGTTCTGACTAGGAGGGATGGGCCTCTGGAAGTTCCAGACAGGAAACTTACAATTTTCCACCAATTTTGCTTAATAAAGTGCTGCAGTTAATCCTTGGGTCGGTCTGGTCAGCCGAGTGCAAGTACGCCACGTTTCCAACAGAGGGCAGTGTGGCTTTGTTGAACAACACGGACTCTGGCTGCGTCCCAAGGATCGGAAAGCTGTCCTCTGCAAAGAGCGGAAAGGACACAAGGAAACAGTTTCTTTCTTTCAATTCTGCTTTTGTAGCTTTGACTACAGATGCCCCCCCCCCCCGCCTTTTTTTTTGGTGAAAATTATTTTAAAAAAAAACCCAAAAAACTTTTTCCTTTCATGTGTCTCTGACATCCACAGAAGAAATGGAGAAAATAAAGGCAGAATGCGTAGAGCTCATGTTAGGCATTCTGACCAAGGTATTAGAAAGATTTGCTCATTGCTGTATCAGCCCCTCTTGATCCTTCAATGTACACTTTCAGCCCTGGGATAAGGGAAGAGTCCATGGTTGAACAGGCTCTATCTATGCTGGGATTCCTTTTGTACAAATTTCTGAGCATTTTGGGTTATTTCCTTGACAGAGCAGCTTTGTGTAAATTATACAAAATTTGGTGTTGGTGGGCTTACGTCTAAGTTGCTTAAAAAATGCTCAGCTTGTCCACCTGAGATGAGTTCTAACACCACCTTCTTAGCCAGGAATCCTGGTTGATGTAACTAATAGGTATTGAATCTTTATTTTGGAATTACAAACTGTATATAATTCCATGTTATTTTTACAACATCTTCACAAATTGGACATTATGAATATTGTTTTCTAGTGGAAAAAATAAGAGTCAGAGAGGTCAAGCAACCTCCTTAAATCACTTAACCAGCAAGTGGCAGAGCTAGGAATTAAACTCAGGAATTGAACTCTGATGGGAAAGGCTGGCTTTATTCCAAATCTCCAAGTTTCCCAACTTTTTGACCCTCTGCTAAGAGACTGGCTCTGAAAATTCTGGAGTATCCAGGCTATTGAAAGTTGGAATCTTAGAAAATCTTGACTGCACATATTGATAGCCTAGACATACATATGTAGGGTGGTCAGTGATTCTCAGCTACTGGGGTTTGGTTTGGTTTTTCCTTAGAAAATGGGCTTTTTCATGACTTCTTTTTGGCTGTGCCTGGATGAAAAGGCCTTATAGGCAAAGAAGGTTTTAACCTTGGAGTTTGAGGCTCAGCTAATGGGCATAGAGGTCCCCTGCTCATATAGTTTGTGGTGTGATTTGAACCCATGTATGTCTGGCTGAAATTGAAAGGTTTCCTATCTTTTCAAGTTCCTGTTTAGATAGAGAAACACTAGAGGAAGCATACTAGAGGAAGAGGAGATTTCCTGAAGGACTGCTTCTAAGGGAATATTATCTAGGCCACCTGGGGGAAACAGTCAACCAAAGAGGAGGCCAGTAGTAGAACCACTGAAGATTCTTGAGAAGGAAAGCAGGTGAGCAAGTGAGACACAGATTGGGGGGGGGGGGGGGCTCAAGTTTCAGAAGAAAATTGACATGATCTCAGATGTCCTCTTCAGACCCCAGACCATTAGCCAGAATGGTGTAGATTACATTAGCCTCTCCATTAGTTGAATTTCTTTCCCCTAGATAGGACAACCTGCCTTTTGAAGAGTGTTCCTATGGTCTCCGAGAGCCTCTTGTCTTTTCCTTTCCATTTTTTTTTTTCCATAATGAGTAAACAGAGGTCCAGGCAGTCAGAGGTGGAAGCCCCAACAGCAGTGTTTTCAAAAAGCATCTGAAATAAACACTGAAGTACTGTATCTCAGCACCCGACACAAACTGACAGTGGCCAGCTGTTGTCTGAGCTAAACACCATCCTAAAGAGGCAAGAGGCACCAGGCGAAAAGGAAGAAAGTGGAAATAACTCCTCTCCTACTGAACCATAGATGACAGATCAGCCAAAAAGGACCCCGGAGGAAGCAAAAGTCAATGAGGCGAAAGTCCTCGAAAATGACCCCTGCTTGCTCCCCTTCGCCACTCCAGAAATCCTCTACCCAAATGGCCTTTTATTGGTGCAGCATCTGAATGTGGCTTTTTCCATTACACTTCGATGTACTTCCTCAGAATCCTGCAATCATAGCTCCATCACCAAATTTCTCAAGATTTTGGGCTTTTTCTTACGGCTTTTCTCTTACCTTATATTCTGTATTTCTATATCTCCGCTGTTTTTACTCTCCCAAAATATGGAAAGCAAGCAAAACTTAAGACCTCTTTTTTTTTTTTTAAAGATTTTATTTATTTATTTGACAGAGACAGAGATCACAAGCAGGCAGAGAGGCAAGCAGAGAGAGGAGGAAGCAGGCTCCTTGCTAAGCAGAGAGTCTGGTTTGGGGCTCCATCCAGGGACCCTGGGATCATGACCCAAGCTGAAGGCAGAGGCTTTAACCCACTAAGCCACCCAGGTGCCCCTTAAGACCTCTTCTTATCCTCATCCTAATGTAGCCTATGGTCAGAAAAAATTTGGGGGGGCACCCAGAGGCTTTCTAAACTAAACCTGTGAGCTCCTCTTTTCAGAAAATAGAAATTTACTATTATTTAAAATATGAATCCTGGTTGGTGATCGGGAGAACTCTAAGACTTCTGTTTGGCCCAAAGTTAAGAAAAATGAAGCTTGAGGTTCTGTTTGATCTTCATGGTACTAAGAGTAGAGATTTATCCTAGGTAGCCATTTTATTTAGCAAAACACCATAAAGTTTATTTTGGTAGGGGGCTGTGTACAGAAAGGTACATGAGGGAGCTAATGTGAGAAAAGGTTTGAAAGCTAAATTGTCCTAGGTAATAGGTAATAAAGTCACATTACTTTGACTCCTTTCTGTGAAGAGGATACAGAGGCTTATTTGTCCATGAAATATGGAAAAAACAGAATAAGTCTTCAGAGGATGGGTCTACGGCACGGTAAGAGACTGGGGTTTAGGAAAAAGTAGGACTCTGAAGCCATAACCTTGTGGTGACTCTGGCCACAGATATTCACCCATGTGATCTAACATTGACTTTCAAGTAGGTTGCTCTTCTGTGTTCTGGTACAGTCACCCTATGAGGTCTAACCCTGAAGTACAAATTCACTGTGTGCCTGATGTTTCAGCAGTGGTGATGCTTTGGGTGAAGATGAGGGACAAGAGCCAAATGTACGGAACAGTGTTGAAAAAGAGGAAAACAGGCACAAGCACTGGAACAATGGGAAAGTACTGAGAAATTGGTGTATATAGAAATTCATGAAGAGGAGAGATGAGAACAATGAACCCCAACCTCCCTTCAAGTTCACAGTTGCTCCAAGAGAATGTAAACCATACCACAGTATGTGGAAGAGAGGAATCATTTTATTTGATTACTAAGGACGGAGAGGATCATTGAGGACTGTCATTATGTAGTTATTTATTTGCTCTTTTATGTTGAACTCAAATGAGTTTTGTATGATCATTATTTTTTTTTTTAATTTGACATGAAGTTGTTGATGAGCTGTCTGTATTTGCTCTGGTGAATGCTGATCTAAACTAAGTTGGGGCTTCAACTTAGGTGATTTTTATTTTTATTTTTATTTAAAAAAATTTTTAAAGATTTTATTTATTTGACAGAGATCAAAAGTAAGCAGAGAGGCAGGCAGAGGCGGGGTGGGGGGGGGGGAAGCAGGCTCCCCCCTGAGCAGAGAGCCTGATGTGGGTCTTGATCCTAGGACCCTGAGACCATGACCTGAGCAAAAGGCAGAGGCTTTAACCCACTGAGCCACCCAGGCACCCTAACTTTGGTGATTTTTAGTTTGATTATCAATTTCCAGGTAGACATTTAGCCCTTGTTTTGCATTTTTACTAAGAAATGTTGATGAGGTTTGGTCTGGGATATACACTTAAATTTACTTTTTAATTTCTAAATAAAGTACTTTCTGAACAAAACAGATCTAGTTGAGTTTATTTTTGTGTACAGTGTAAGAGAATGGTCGAGTTTCATTCTTCTACATATAGCTGTCCAGTTTTCCCAGCACCTTTTATTGAAGAAACTGTATTTTTCCCACTGTATATTTTTTCCTGTTTTGTTGAAGACTATTTGACCATAGAGTTGAGGGTCCATATCTGAGCTCTCTACTCTGTTCCACTGGTCTGTGTGTCTGTTTTTATGCCAGTACCATGCTGTCTTGGTGATCACAGCTTTGTAGTAAAGCTTGAAATCAGGTAGCATGATGCCCCCAGTTTTATTTTTGTTTTTCAACATTTCCTTAGCGATTCGGGGTCTCTTCTGATTCCATACAAATTTTTGGATTATTTGCTCCAGCTCTTTGAAAAATACTGGTGGAATTTTGATCAGAATGGCATTAAAAGTATAGATTGCTCTAGGAAGTATAGACATTAAACTCAAAATGGATAAAAGACCTCAACATGAGACAGGAGTCCATCAGAATCCTAGAGGAGAATATAGGCAGTAACCTCTTCGATATCAGCCACAGCAACTTCTTTCAAGATATGTCTCCAAAGGCAAAGGAAACAAAAGCAAAAGTGAACTTTTGGGACTTCATCAAAATCAAAAGCTTCTGCACAGCAAAGGAAACAGTCAAGAAAACAAAGAGGCAACCCACGGAATGGGAGAAGATATTTGCAAATGACAATACAGACAAAAGGTTGATATCCAGGATCTATAAAGAACTCCTCAAACTCAACACACACAAAACAGACAATCATATCAAAAAATGGGCAGAAGATATGAACAGACACTTCTCCAGTGAAGACATACAAATGGCTATCAGACACATGAAAAAATGTTCATCATCACTAGCCATCAGGGAGATTCAAATTAAAACCACATTGAGATATCACCTTACACCAGTTAGAATGGCCAAAATTAGCAAGACAGGAAACAACATGTGTTGGAGGGGATGTGGAGAAAGGGGAACCCTCTTCCACTGTTGGTGGGAATGCAAGTTGGTGCAGCCTCTTTGGAGAACAGTGTGGAGATTCCTCAAGAAATTAAAAATAGAGCTTCCCTATGACCCTGCAATTGCACTACTGGGTATTTACCCCAAAGATACAGATGTAGTGAAAAGAAGGGCCATCTGTACCCCCATTGTTTATAGCAGCAATGGCCACGGTCGCCAAACTGTGGAAAGAACCAAGATGCCCTTCAACAGACGAGTGGATAAGGAAGATGTGGTCCATATACACAATGGAGTATTATGCCTTCATCAGAAAGGATGAATACCCAACTTTTGTAGCAACATGGTACGGGACTGGAAGAGATTCTGCTGAGTGAAATAAGTCAAGCAGAGAGAGTCAATTATCCTATGGTTTCACTTATTTGTGGAGCATAATAAATGGCATGGAGGACATGGGGAGATGGAGAGGAGAAGGGAGTTGAGGGAAATTGGAAGGGGAGGAGAACCATGAGAGACTATGGACTCTGAAAAACAACCAGAGGGTTTTGAAGGGGCGGGTGGTGGGAGGTTGGGGGAACCAGGTGGTGGGTATTGGAGAGGGCACAGATTGCATGGAGCACTGGGTGTAGTGCAAAAACAATGAATACTGTTATGCTGAAAATAAATTAAAAAAAAATGTAAAACAACAACAACAAACCCAGATCCAGTTGTCTATGTTTAGCTCAATATTGAAGACTTTTAAATTTCCATCCTTGTCCTCTCATCCATTTCTTTTTAGGATGTGGATGCTTCCCATAATGGCAGGTGTTTTAACAAAAAACTTATTCCAATGGAGCAGTATTCAGTTTAACAGATAAAGGAGCTTTCAGGAGCCTACAGTGAAAGACTTATAGGAAGAAGGGAGTGCAAACATGAAGTTACACTAGGCGGACAGCGGGTTGGTTATTGCCTGGTTACTCTCTTCACAGGTTGGCAGGAGTCTACGAGGGAGATCAACTAACTCGTGCTGACCAGGCCATTCCTGCCTGACGGGTTTAAGATGCCATTTCTGAGAGAGGTGAAACTCTGTCTTGGTTTGTTGATGTGGGGCTTAGCACAAGCATTTTGGGGGCCTGTCTTCTTGTTCTTAAACACAGCCATGCATCATTTGCTATTACGATGAAAAACAACACTCAGAGCTGATTAGTGTAAAAACAAAAGTGATACAAGAAAACTGTTTTGTCGGGCTCCACAGGTCCTGCCATGATACTCTAAAAAAAGAATTATTATTATTATTATTATTATTATTTTTAAGAAGAAGAAGAAGAAGAAGCAAATTTGATGTGCTTTTTGTTTATTCTGCAGGTCCTAACTCTTTTCTCCTCTTCATACCCTGACACTGTTATGAGCCCTGGTTCCTTTCCTTTCCCAGTTAGGAGTCTGAAATCCATTGTTGACACCAGTCCTATGACTGTTTCCATCTGAACACATTCCACAAATCTGTTAGTTTTGTTTATTTTGCACTGAAATATTTACTTGCTTCAATCTTACCTAATCTTTCTTTAGGGTTTCTATTTTGGGTTTGATTTTCCTGGTATTTCCTTTTTGCCATCTGTCTGACTCTAGTTTTTAAACAATTCTGTTTTCCAGCTTCACTTTGGGTTGGCCGAGCATTCAGATTGTGGTGACTGCTACCCCTGCTTTGTAGAGCTCTCTGGGTGTCCTATTCCTGGCATGTGCACCTGAACAGATTCAGTATTTTCTTCTGTGTATTCTTTCTTTGGGCAGACATGCCAGGGGGAAGACTGCTCTCCGGTTGGGGAGGTTGATGTCATTTTCTGCATGTTGGCATTCCCACCGCTGCGTCACTCAGCTCTGGCTGTGTGCACTCTGCCTGTGTGGCCTTTGGCTGGGTGGTTACTGGGCAGTTCTCATTCCTGCACCTGCCACTGGTCTCTTGTCCAGGCCATCCAGGTCACCTGTGTAGTGTTGGCAGTGACCTCCCATCTCATTGTGGGCAAAGTTGCCTAGCCTAAAAGGGTCAAGTTTGGCTCTCCGTTCTCTCCCTGCCATGAATTTGGGTAACCATTCTTTCAGAGCAGGCAGAGAGGCAGAATCCCCCTAAATTAAATTGCTTACATTACTAGCTTGAGTGACCATACTTGCAGTTGGATAGTGCTGGGTTGTGGTCATGTATTAGAAAAGGAATGAACGAAGCAGATTCAAAGATGAATCCTTTGAATTCTACATTCCACAGGGCTAGTTTGACTAATAGGTAGAATAGGATTTCCAGAGACTCAGTGGGTCGAATTCATCAGCTTGCCTTGTAGTTAGGCTAATCACATGTTCTGGTTTACCCAGGCTTTAATCTGTCGTCTTGGCATTTTGGCCATTGAGAACAGATCTTCTACTTTTAAATAAACCGCTACCATTAGTATATTAAAACAAGCCATGCTAACACCCCCAATTCCTAGATACATGAAGAACCAGGAAAATGTGACGATACTAAAAGGGATCAGTTATAGACCAGCAGCCCGCTCCAAAGGAGAAAGGCCACTTATGGCCATCATGTGAAATTCAAAATTAGGTGTTCGAGAAGGTTTCCACACGTCTATTTTTTTAAAATCAAGTAAGATCTGCTCCTGTAAGGCTTTAGAAAACACAGCACCTCCCTGACATACCAGTCCTACCTTCAAGTCCTTTCCCTAAGCCCATGTATTTCCTGTTTTAGCCATTTTTAAAAAATTATTAAGAAACTTTGGTATTTGCCTCCCATTTTTCTGTATAGATACGTTGTTTCTTAAGTTTTGAAATGTAGGTATTATCCTGAGCTGAGCCATTTTATGTCAACTATTGTAAAACACAGATAATAATTAATAGTTATTATTGTAAAATAGAGTTAATTATTATCACTTAATGTAGGATGAATGAATAAGTAAATATATCTAATTCCCTGCCAACTTTAAAATGCTGTAATTAGGCAAAGAGGTGAGATATGAAAAATAATTATCAGCCATCATTATGATATTTGTACAGTTGAATTTCTTGTAGGAGGCAAAATTTACAAATTTCTCTCACAAAACAGGTTTTCACTCTAGTTGTTTGATACTACAATTAACTAAGTCAACCCACAATCTGATTATTACATGTTTTTATCAGGTCAGCTTCTTGATAATAGGAATTATCAATGGATCCAGATCTTAAATTCAGGGGGCTTTGAGGACTTAATGGCTTTTAATCCCTCTCTCTTCCATCAGAAATGACTTCAGCTTATTGTGGGCTTACATAGTCTTTGAATTCTGAACCCGGAAACTAGATTCAAGTCTCCGTTCTTTTTATTGACTCAGTAATTTTCAGCAAAATAATTATAATAAATTGCATTTTTTTCCCAATGGATGAAACAGTACGAGGGTATTGTAAAGATTAAAGGGGAAAGCACCTCTGAATTAAAACGTGATAAACCAGTTTTGATTAATGTAATGTATTATACACACAGACACACACACACATACACATGTACTAGGAATTGCAAGTATGGCAGTAACAGATAATCCTGATTTCTTTTTAAAACCATAGTTTTTAAATGTGAAATTTCTCATTTTGGGGTTCCAATTGTGATTAAGGCCTGAGAGATTTGCCTTTGAAGGAATGACTGTTTCTAGAGGGTACCATGCTGGGAGACTATGCTTTGATGTAATTCCTATGTATATCAGCAGAACTGCCATTGCATGACTGCTCATAGGTGGTCTAGTAAGCACCTAGTTAAGTAAACACTGCCCAGGTGTAGGTTGAGCATGTAAAAGGGGCAGAGTGGTCGATGCTTAATATTTCTGAATGAAAAGAGTGGATTCCGTCCATCTGTAATCCACATTCACTGGTAACACTTTAGGGCAGGATTTAGCTAAGCAGATTAGTAATAAAGTTGAATGTGAAAATAGGAGCCTTGTAACCCTATTGTTGAGGGAATTTGTTTTTAAAGCGATTTGATAATCCTCTGGTCAGACTGATGCAAGAGTGTCTTCTTATGAAGAGAAGATGCAATTTTCTTTATTCCTTAAATTATAAGAGTAGTCTATCAATGCATTAACAAAACAAAACATTCAAATAACATAAAAGCATATACAATGAAATGTAGGCTATAGACAATATTTGCATCTCCCCAAAATTCATACATTGAAATATAGAACCCTGAATGTAATAGTATTTGGTGGTGGGGCCCTTGGGATGTGGACTGGGTCATGAGGGTGGAGCCCCCATAAGTGGGATTAGTGTTGCCTCTTCCTGTGTGCCACCTAAAGTTAGAGAGAGCCAGGATGAGGGCCCTCCCCAGATGCTAGATCTGCTGGCATCTTGATCTTGGACTTCCCAGCCTCGAGACTGTGAGAGAGAAGTTGTTCACAAGCGACTCAGCCTGTGGTGTTTTGCTGTATCCGCCTCAATGGACTAAGACATTGTAGACATCGTCTTGTTAGCCTCCTCTCTCAATTCCTTTCCCCAGAGGTAACCACTGTTCTTATTTTTAGTATTCCAAACTCTTTTCTGTGAATTTATATATACATATGTCCTATCCTTTGTCAACACCAGCACTTCCAAGTAAAAGAAGGCTGCCCTCAGCTTGCTTCTTTTTTAAGAAGTAACTCAGGTTGTCAAGTCAAAGCATCCTTCAAATTAAATGGCTGTTTTACTACTTCTATCAGAACCTTAGCGTATTTCTTAAATTTTCTAATCTCACAATTTGCTCACTTGTGAAACTCAAAGAAAAATACTGTGTAAAGTTGTAAGGAGTCAATTAGGAGGGTATTTGCAGGTTACTGAAAAGAATAAATACATCCTCTACGGACCAGAATGATGGCAGAAACAGTGTTTAGTTCCCATCTCTTATTTTTTTTTTAAAGATTTTATTTATTTATTTGATAGAGATCACAGATAGGCAGAAAGGAAGGCAGAGAGAGAGGGAGAAGCAGGCTCCCCGCCGAGCAGAAAGCCCGATGTGGGGCTCGATGTGGGGCTCGATCCCAGGACCCTGAGATCATGACCCGAGCTGAAGGCAGAGGCTTAACCCACTGAGCCATCCAGGTGCCCCCCCATCTCTTATTTTTTGCCCTCATTAGCTTTCTTTTTTTCCACTGCCAATTAGAGTTACTTTAATAATGTGTTGCTATCTCCTTGAGGAAGATGTTGGGTCTGTAGTATTAGAAATTATCAGGGTGGAATGGAAAGAAAGGTTTTAGTTTGTTAAGTCCTAAAAAATTGGAATTGGACAGATGGAAATACTGGATCATCTAGTGCAATACCCCTCCTTCCTTCCCTCCTTCCCTCCCTTTTTAAGGAAGAGTCCTTTAAATGAGATATAACTGGAGCAGGAGGTAGAGTGGGGGGTGGGGCTGTGGACAAAGTAGAGTCTCATTGCTCAGCCTCCATTTTGTTTTCTGAAAAATCTGAGGTGTCTCCCCCAAATCCTTTATGAATCTGGAAAATGACCCATCTCATCCAGACCTTTCTCTTATGTAAGAAGGAGAACATGTATTATGTTCTTCATTTCAAAGTCAGATGGTCATCAGAATTTAGGGTGTTCAGCTTGACTGGAAGTTGCCACCCTTGACCTTTCAACTAGAATACACCACACCTTGAAAAATGGGCCCGTCATTGCTGGATCTGCAGGTGTTCATGGTCTGTGGGGCTGCAGTCCAAATTCTAGGACTCCGAGTAGCCAATGACCTCTCCAGTGGTTTATCAAAGACTCCTCAATTTTATTCTGACGTTTAATCTGCCACAGAAGCCATTTATTGCTTCATCTTCCTGAGTAACGTGGACACTGTCACTTAATTAACTCACCATTTGACTGCATGTTTAAAACTGTCAGGTGGGAAGTAAATTTAGTGCTGTCTTATGATTAATAAAATGCTAAAATCTCATTTTGTGAGAGCCATGTAGCTGGCACCTGAACAAAAGCTCCCAGGTTTGTTGTTATTTGGCTTGAAATTGTATGGCCGGACAGGGGGAAAAAGCTCTCTTTGTTTTTATATGTTTGTTTTTAAAAGCAAGTCAGTCTATGTGTGTGTTGAGTGAGTGTTTTGGGCTAAACTTACAGAGATATGTCATATCTTAAATGAATTATTGTTTCTTCATAGGAATGCTTTGATTCCTATGAAATGTTTTGGGGTTCTAAAATTGATATTTACATATTTATTGAGTGATTATTCATGCTAGGTACAGACCTAGGCTCATTTGCATATACTCTTCCAATGAAACTTCACAATAATCTGAGAAATAAGTGTTGTTCTTCCCATATTACAGATAAGGAGACAAAGCTCTGAGATGGGTTGTTAACACACTATCATGTGCCTTAATACTGACAGAGAGGAGAGGGAAATACAGAGGTTTTTATGTCTAAATTCAGTACTTCTCTTTATCCCAGTGGCGGGATTGCTTTAATACCAGTGAAATTATTATGCTTTGTAGCAAATATGGTTGGAGGCCTGGGTCACTGTTCATTTTTTTTTTTCCTGCGTTATGCCTCCCTCTTACAAAGATATTGGTGTTGGTTAGCCCCAAGACCAGTTTTTTGTTCATTGATTTGCTAAGAGAACTCACAGGACTCAACATACATTTGCACACATGGCTAAGACTTACTATAGTGAAAAGATGCAAAACAAGATCATCAAGATAAGCAAAGGATCACGGTATATGGGAAAAGTCTGCAGGAAGCCCGGTGCAAGCTTCTGAGGTCCTCTCCCAGTGGAGTCACAATAGATGCATTGAATTTTTCTAGTGATGGGTTGTGATGGTGTATCAAGGATTGTCTGTTGGGGAATTAAGGGCTCAGCATCTAATATGTTGTGGGGGCTAGTTACAGATGCACTCTGACTAGCATGTACCAAACCTCCAGACTCCCAGAAAGGCAATGCACGTTCAGCATGAACCACAATGTTGACACAATCAATTTAGGCACAGTGAGCTCTTGTTATCATTTAAAAGAGATTTTATATCCGAGTAGGGAACTACATACCAGTAAAGTTCTCAGATGCCAGCCCAAGGTCAAGTGTAGTAGCAGGCTTTCTAAGGATAGCCGTCTCTGGGCTAATATTGCTCATCCCTCACCACCCACCCCGAATGCAAACGATCTCATGGAATGACCCTAAGTTAAAATATTTTGTCATTTGTTGTTCTTGAAATTAAGTCAGAAGAGGAGTAAGACTCATGCCTTGGAGTGCTGAAAGGGATGAAATGCATGTCAGAAATATGCCAAAACCTCATTTACTTAGGTATTTTTCTCTTTTCTATCTTTCATTTATTTTACTCTCAAAGTGTTTACTGTGCACCTGTTAGGTTAGGAAACCACAGAGCATAGTAATTAAGATCCTAGGCTGTGAACCAAATGCCTAGGTTTAAATTTTCATTTTGCCATTTATGACTTACCTGAGTCTTAACTTTTCTGGGGTCGGGTGTTCATGTCTGTAAAATGGGGATTATAATAGTCCCTACCTTAGAGGATTAGGAGAGATCCAATGAATTAAGAGGCTGTTGGCTTCATGGTATGTGCATAATAAAGGTGAGCTCCTACTACCATATTCCACGATTGAGCTGGCTCTGGGTGTAGCATGATGAATAAGACACATACGGTTCGTAATAGAACTGTTAGTCTAGTGGGTGATGGAGGCAAACACGCATGAAATAATCTTAGAGACTGATAACTTCTTCAGTTATCTGTAAAATTTTGTATAGTAGGAGAGCGCATTGAAGAGACAGAATCCAACTGGGAGGAAGATCAGTGGATGTCAGAAGGGAGAAGGAGAAGTCGGGAGTGGATGGAGATTCTGTCAGGCCAAAGGACATCCTATGCAAAAGGCATTCAAGGGGAGCACGGGGAGAGCGAGAATTGTGTATTTGAATAAATAATACATGTATGGCTGGGGGAGAGATGGACTTGTAGGCTGAAGCAGGGACCATATAATAGGCCTTGTGGGTCCTCTTTGTGAGTTTTTACCTAGCCTGAGGAGAATGAAGAGTCCTGCAGGGACCGAAGTTAGAGACACAGTCCTTTGGAAGCACAAGTTGAGATGCTCAGGAGGCAACTTTCTTCCACCTGTGTGACTCCCTTTCTGAGGACTGAATTGTCACCTCCCCTTAGCAAAGGATAGCAGTGATTCTCTCCCTTTGCACTTCCTTCCCGAGTGGAGATTGGGAGCATTCTGGGCCAGGGCTGAGGCAATTTTAGGGGCTGCCAACAATAGATCAGACGTGCTTCAGTTTGTCTCACACTATGAGAATTTTAGACATGAGCATAATAAAAGGACAGAATGGGGACACTTGGTTTTATTCATGTCTAGTGAAACTGGTGAAAGAAATCACCTATCTACAGTACAGTCTGGCCCGGTAGACTGGAGCCTGGTGGATGGTATCTACGCTTCAGGAGGACATTTGATTCTGTGGTTTCTTGACCTCTTGAATTTTTCGATTGATAGTTTATTCCATTTTCTTCCCATATGCTTCCCTTTGTAGTGGTCTGCCTTTATGCTTTGTTATTTGCTTTTAAAATCCTGCTCATACACGTAAGTAAATTGTTTATTTTGAGCACATCAACCATAATAATGGATATGTCATTATTTGTAGGTAAAGGGAAGTGAAAATTAGTATTTACTTGCTGTTTTTGCTGCTTTTTACTTTGGTTATATTGCCACTTGTTGTAAGATATATTTTTCCATTCGGTTCTAAGTAAAAATGTCATCTTAGGCTAATAATACAACGTATAACCACTAAACTAAAATCTCTAATTGCTTTTTACATGAGGCCATTGCACTATTTTTTTAGGCAAAAGGGTCCCCTCCCAAGTCCACATGTTATAAAAAGGTTTTATGCCTGTCTGTGTCTGCCTGACTTTATCTTTCTGTCTGTCTGTCTCTGTCTCTGTCTCTCTCTCACACACACACACCCATATTCACATAAATACATCGACTGAGGGATTCACAGGCAACTTGGTTACTTTGGATCCAGCCCTCAGTTGGCACAGAGAAGCCCATAGTCTCAAGCATTTATTCTCACATTTTACACAGGCTAAACGGGGAAGAACTTCTCCCCATCTCCCCCCCGTGTCTCTGAAATCAAAGGTGACTGAGCATAAACAGAGGGGATGTTTGTGGACTGGGCTGCTGCTGCTGGTACAGACAGGGGCTGCTTCAGAGTGAGGAGGATTTGAGCAACAGAGGCACTTTGATAGATAAAAGACAAGTCAATTTAAGTGTCAAATCTTCTTCTGTGAGCATGAACATGAAAGATCTTGCATCATGAAGTAATTTTATTCTCAGAAATATAAATGTCCATTTTCTTCCAATGCATGTTTCCAGAAGTTCTCATAATTTAGCCCAATTCTGACAACCGTTGCATAGGACAGCTGAGGAACCTGCTCCTAGGTCTGGATCTTGCTGTTGGCTAGGGTAGCCAATACCCATAGGGGCTATTAAAATTAATTAAGATTAAATAATGTTAAAATTTTGTTCCTCAGTTGCACTAGCCCCGTTTCAAGTGCTCAGTCACTCCGTGTGGCTAGTGTCCCCGCTGACCCAGGTAGGGAATACTTCCATCAGTGTAGTGAGTTCTGTTGAGCCACACCTGTCTGGATGTAACGTGCGATATTTCACTTTATCAGGGCTGTATGCTGGCAACTATATCGACATTGAATACTAGAATTATGAGTGGTTATAATGAAATATTTAATTTGAATTTGTGAGTTTTAAATATTTAGTTGTTTCATCAGCCTCCATTTGTACTTTTCCCTGTGCCCTGCAAATGGCAGCTGAGATTTAAAAGGCTTTTGTCCTTTCTTACAGTGACCTGAGTGTTAGGAATACTGCTTTTTGTAGGTCTTGTCTTATTTGCACCATTCTGGTGTCCTTGACTGTGTATGAGCCCGACTCATGCTAATGATGGATAGAAGGAAGCATTTGATACACAACTTGAAACTTTGTAATATGCTATTTTCTTGCACAGTTCACCTCCTACATACTTTTAATGGTTTGAATAAACTTTTATGAAATGTTTCTTAGTAATCAGCAAGCTAAGACATGATGGCTGCTGGCTCAAGAAGGCAGATATTAAGGTAGGGGCCTCCAAATCTGATTCCATACTGTGGCCATTAGAGACAGAAAAATAGCTTTCTGCTCAGCTTTGATGGTAGTGCTATTGATGTTCCATGAAATTTAGAAGCGGATGAAAGGATATCCTTTTATCTCATGATTTGATTCTTTTCCCAGCACTATGCACACATACAAGTATGCACACATGGGAACACACACACACTAAGACACACACATACACCACGTGGATGGGTACGCACTGGATGAGGTCTCTTTCTCTAATGGAACGAAAGATCCACGACTACAGGAATGGCTGACTGCTAATGATGTGGTCGCTTCTAGGTGTCTATCAAACAGTCTTTTGCTTGCTTTAAATGATGCTCTATGGTTTTTGCCCTAACTGAACATTTTAATATGTGAACTTCATAGAGGTCTTCGTGTAGGGGAAATATTAATACCAGCAAGTCTGATATCTTTACATCATTAATGAGCCTTTTTGCTTCCACTGAGACCTTGAGGACTTGTAAAATAGGAGAACCTTGTTGTTAGAGTCCTAACATCTTCCAGGTGTTCCAGGAAACAGGTAGACTGTGATCCTCTTAAACATTTTAAAAAAAATTTTCTCCAAGTCTACTTTTAAGCTGGGCTTTTCAAAGTGAAAGAGAATAAATAAAACTTTTGCATTTTGGCAAAAAGATGTTCAGCTCTTTGAAAAGGATCATGAAAGGCTGGAAGCTGCCAAAGTGGTCAGTATCTTTGGAAAATTGCATTGTATTGTTTACATTTATAATTCAGACTTTTGGTCTTGTTTATGGAACATTTCTGCACAAGGCTCATTGATTCTCAGATTGCTGAATCACAAAGCAGCTGCTCCTATCAGGAACACACTTATCTAACTTACTACTGATTACCTCATAAGCACATAATTTCTCAGTAGTAGTCTCTGATAGATTGTTCTTGATCTTGAGGTCATTTTTAACAGGGCAGAAAAGCTGTTCCCATAACCTGCCCATCCATGTGGCAATATTTGGATGTCATTTGTCCCTGCTTATCACGTCTATCAGAAGAACATCTCTTTTAAGAGGAAAACAGGTATTTGGTTTATCTGTTCAAATCAGCACTGGACCAGTGTTCTCTTAATATGTAGGTTGGGGATAGACAGAATCAGAACTGCCATAGAATTTATTTTGGTGGTGGAGTGGGGTTGGGATAGGAAACTACAAACAAATCAAGTGCTTAAGTCCTTAATGATCACCGTAATAAAAATTATAACCATATTGCAGACACTCATTAGCTAGACAGGGCAACACTTTTGTAAAGCTATGATTCATCTCCTTGTTCTGAAGTGGTTACACAATGACAATGATTTTGAGTTAATTGTCCATTGTGAAACAAATCTGGGGTCTGTGGCTTCATTAATTATGAGCTTCTGTCTGTGTCAGATTGTCTCGTGTTACACTTATTTGCATCAAATGAAGAGCACCTATGAAAGGTTTGCTTGCATTTTCTCGAATGTGGCATGTAGGTCATTCAGTGTCCCTATGGAAAAGATGAATGCAGATGGCACTGGCAGACAGCCGGGGAGTGGCTTCTGAAGTACTTTGGAGGGAATGTAGGGAAACCTCTGGATAAGAAAGATGGGCTCTGAGTGATAAGGGACTCGATAGGTTCAAACTCCTCTACTTTAAGAAGAAATGAAATGTCCAAAAACAAGTCACCTTTGAAATCCAAGTAATCTAGGTTTGGTCTCTGCTCTGCCACCCAAGAGCCTGTGGATTTGTAGAACACAGATCCTGTGTAAAGACATCAGTCGATGGTGGTAGATGTTTTCATGGTTGATGTCAGATGCTAACACTATCATTATCTTCTCTTCAATAATACGCTGTGTCACCTTGGTGACTTAATCTTTTGAAACTTCCTACTTCTTTATTGAGGATAATATCCCCCACCTAAAGGGTCAAGTTAATGAGAATTGAAATAGGGAGCCAGTAGGTGACATTCAGTGACTGGCTGACACTAGACTCAGCTGTGCTGTTGTTTATTATCAATTCCTGACTCTGGCCTCTTATCCCCAGACTCCTTGATGTGCATATGTAAATATACACATGTTGTTCAGCCACAACCTGTGGAAACATTGTGAAAAGGACAGTCTTGATGAAATAAGAATCCAAAGAATCCATTGAATGATGCTGGAAAAGTCTTACTGTGCTTTAGAATTCTTTTGGGGTTTGGTAAATAGAAGCTAGGGTGGGAAATACAAAAGAGCGAAAAACCTTAACCCTTCAAAAGCCAAAGACGAAAAATATCGCACAAAGGCAAAGTGTTTCATTGTTATCAATTATTCATCGATTCTTTAAAGTAATACTAATAAACATCCTTGAGGCTGCTGTGCAGCTCGAGCTCAGAGCTCGGGCAACAGCAAAATAAAGACGCAGTAAATGTAATTGATATTCACCGATTCTGTGTTCCTAACGAAGCAACCTATATAACTGAGCAGAAAAATGGGACTGAAATTATCTCTTTGGGTTTGAAAAAGCATATTTCTCCCCATGGAAATTTGCTGTGAGCCAAAATAGCACAAACTAATAGTTATCATTTATGGAGGGCCCACTATGTAATGATGCTTTTTATTTCTAATCCCTATGGCAACCTTGCAAGGCAGTTTTCATTATCCCTATGTTCCTGATGAGGAAATTGAGCTTGGGAAGGGTCAAATAATCGTCCACGGAAACTTACAGAGCTGCTAGAAGGAGAAGTTGGGTTTGGAATGCCTTAGACGGCACTCTTACTGGGTCCCTTGTTCTGCTAGTAAACCCGTACCTCCTCTCATTCACCAATTCAGAGAAGTTAGACTCAGGTCCCATGTGTTTGCCTTTACAGGACTAGAAGAGGAGGAGTCTGGACTCCTGTGTGTGGAGTTAAAGATTAGGATGGGTGGTTCCCAATGTTTGTGTTTTCAGTGAACTTTTGTGTCAAGCACTATGCTAGGCATTCAGAATGAATGAATAAAGCACATTTCATTACTTGCCAGGACTCACTGGCTAGTTCAAGGCCGACAAATAGCTGGTCCAGATCCTGTTCTCTCTCTTGCTTCCAGTTGTAGAGGTAGCTTGGATTGGATGCAGGTCAGGTAAGCTTTTCAACAATTCTTTCTAGAAAGTGATTCTAAACAATCTCTAACCATTGATTAAAATTAGCACACAACAGAAATAAAACTCATTTGCCACTCCTGTTTTAGAGAACACATGTAATCAGTCATTTGCAATACAGTGTGACAGGCTTGATAAGAGCTGTGAGTAGCTCTGTCTGTAGTACTACGGATTACTACAGGTTCTTAAAGCAGAGGCGATTGCTTCTAATTCTGGGGAGTAGAAAAAGCAGGCAAATTCACACAAACTCTTAATCTTAAAGAATGGGTGGGACTATGATCAGGGATGAGACTAGTGATTTGGGCAAGTGGCCAAAGAAGGGAGGAATTTGTAGGTCATTCTAAAAAGTTGAACATTTGCCCTAGGTCAAGGGTTTTAAGGTTCTGGAAGATTTTTTTTAAATTAAATTAATTTATTTTCAGCATAACAGTATTCATTATTTTTTCACCACACCCAGTGCTCCATGCAATCCGTGCCCTCTATAATACCCACCACCTGGTACCCCAACCTCCTACCCCCCCCCCCCCCCCCGCCACTTCAAACCCCTCAGATTGTTTTTCAGAGTCCATAGTCTCTCATGATTCACCTCCCCTTCCAATTTCCCCCAACTCCCTTCTCCTCTCTAACTCCCCATGTCCTCAATACTATTTGTTATGCTCCACAAATAAGTGAAACCATATGGTAATTGACTCTCTCTGCTTGACTTATTTCACTCAGCAGAATCTCTTCCAGTCCTGTCCATGTTGCTACAAAAGTTGGGTATTCATCCTTTCTGATGGAAGCATAATATTCCATGGTTCTGGAAGATTTTACAGAAGGTATAAATAAATCAGGAAAACATTTTAGGGGGAGGGGTTCATGGGATTATGGCTGAGAAGAAGACACTTGAAAGACTCCAATCCATGTTGGACAGGGGCATTAAAACCTGAATTAGAGCAGTAATGGCAGCAGAGACCACAGCTCTGCTTGGAAAACAGTTTGTAGAGTTGGTACAGAACTGGTAAACATTAGGACAGAGTGAAGGATGCTATGAATGAGAAAGGGCTCTCTGGGATGACTTTCCAATTTTGTGCTTGGATTAATGGTTGACGATAGGAAGAAGAGTGAGTTGTAGAAGTGAGAGTTAAGGACTTCAATGAGAACAAACTGCAAAGGCACCAATGGATGTTATACAGGAATATTTGGAAAACCTTTCATTTTTGCAGCCAAGTAGTTGTTTCTAAACTAAACTTCAGAATAGTCTCATGAGATAGGATTACCATCAAAATTATTTCCTTAGTTAAGATTTGCATACCACTCATCTTTGCTTTTTATGTCTTCTGTTTTAAGAAAAGTTAGAATAAGTAGGGGCTTGAAGTTTATTCATCAAATCCTGAGTATGGAGTCCCATTAGAGGCAATGATTGTTGAAGAATCAATTGTATTCTTCCACATGGATATCAGGTTGTTGTTTTTTTTTTCCCCCCATTTCTACTGTTGCATCGGGCTATAACACATTGGAATGACCATCATTCCAGCTGGTCAACTCCAATAAACTTTTCTTCCTGGAGCACTAATCCATGCTGAATCCACTGAGGGCTGTTCATAGAAATCTTTTTGTTAGTGAGTTATTGTTTAAATCCCAGTTCACATACACTGTAATACTAGTTTCAGGTGTACCATGTAGTGATTCAGCACTTCCATACAACACCTGGTGCTCATCACAAGTACAAGCCTTAATCCCCATCAGCCATTTAACCCATCCCCCCACCTACCTCCCCTCTGGCAACCATCGGTTTGTTCTCTAGAGTTAAAAGTCTGTTTCTTAGTTTGCCTTCCTCTCTTTTCTCCCCTTTGCTCATCTGTTTGTTTCTTAAATTCCACATGCGAGTGAGATCATAGGGTATTTAACTCTATCTGACTGATGTATTCCACTTAGCATAATACTTTCTAGCTCTATCCATACCTTTGAAATGGCAAGATTTCATTCTTTTTTTATGGTTTAGTAATAATCCATTGTGTATATAACACATCTTTGTCCATTCATCATCGATGGACCCTTGGGCTTAGAAATCTTATATTCTTTGCTTTTAGTAAAAAACCTTGAACACTCAACTAGAAATCAACAGACTCTAGTCAAAAGTGAAAATACTATGTAATTGATGATTTCTGATTTATCATGATCTGATCCCAAATGGATGTTCCAGGTACCTCCTAGAAAGCTCCATTATGTGGAATACACTGTGTGTAGAAGAAGTCATCGACTGGAAGACAGTCTTTGAGTTATGTGGTAGTAAGACTAGGTAGTTTTATTTGTAATTAAGAATTACTTGGTTTCCTCAAACTGTATTTGAATGTTTTTACCCTTTACAATGCTAAAACTGTGTGTGTGTGTGTATTAGCAGTTCTCTAAAAAAGAAAATTCTATGTATTGATAACGAGAAAGGACCACCAAAAATGGCTCATGTGTGGAAAACATTTTCTCTACTATCATACTGAATTGAGGACAAAAATGACACTGGGTAGTTTTAGAGATCCTTTTCTTCTGTGAAACCTTGTGTTAACATTTAGAACTGTTTGGTTTATTATATGCTATTCTATTCCACTCTATTCTATTCTAGAATGTACTGTACAATACAAGCACGTTATTTAACAGAGAAAGGCTTTAGTTCTTTTATTCATCCTTTGCTAGAATTATTTATTGAATATCTTCATTTTAAGTAATAGTCTCCTACTTTCTAGGGTGGTCAAAATAAGTAGTTTTTTTTAATAGCCTGATCTCAACTTTGGATCCAATTGTTGAGACAAGAGACATAGTGTTAAATGTTAATATAAAAAAAAATCTTTTATTTGGTTCTTTTTCCACTTGCTGACCCTGTAGATGAAGTCAGGTTTGGTTTTGTTGTTTTTAATTCTCTTAATTTATCACCATTAAAATGGGGGAGCTGGGCTAAGTAATTATGGACTAAATTATGTAAAATATTTCCTCATCGATAATAACAGCAATTCTTTGGTTTTACTGTTAAGTGAATAAAAGAGACCAGTGTGACTTTAGAAATAGAAGGCATCACTGTGGTTAGACATGCCAAACAATTGATCAGACCTAGCTGTTGTCACTAAAGGAAAATGTGACTTTAGAAATAGAAGGCATCACTGTGGTTAGACATGCCAAACAATTGATCAGACCTAGCTGTTGTCACTAAAGGAAAAGTGATGGGAGTTGATAGAGTTCTGTAGCAGACGATGTCTTCTGAGTTCAGGGGTTTGATTTCCCTTCCTGCTCTATTACTCTTGTGCAGAACTCATAAGCATATTTGGTATATGCTCTTTCAGACAAGCATGCTTCAGGGCAACCTCAGCCGTAATGGGTGATGAGGGCATCGCCCAACTTACTTTGACATGGGAAAGGGAAGAATCTGGGCCATATGGCATGAAACTAAAAAGTTCTGGAAGAGTTAAAGGGGTAGATTTTTTGCTTTTTATTTGGAGTATAGTACTAGAATTTCGTGCAAATTCTGTCATACCAACTACCGACACACACAGTGAACAGAGATTAAATAGATGGTCCATATGACAATAAGAATGAGTGGATATGAATTTATCAGTGTCTTTTGCAGCCTGTGGCTTGTTGACATTTATTAGCCGAGTATGTTGTTGTCTTACCATTTTCTAAATACTTAAGTTGTTTCCTTAGAATGATTGTATGAAAAATAGCAGCAGATTCATGGTCTGAAATTTGGAGCTATTATAAAACATCTCCCAAATTATTTCCTTATGTATCTATGACCCATTTCTCTGGCAGATGCTTTCAACTATTGTTTTCTTCTTTGCTGTACTATAACAGTGGGTGAGCGTGAATTCAGACACTTAATGTGGGACTGTTGATGACAGAGGTTTAGATACACCTCTTCTGACTAAAACATGCTTTGTTTCCATTAAATGCATATTCTTTTTGTTCGTAGAGTTCTGTATTTGTGTTTAAACTATCCTTATAAATCTAGTGCATTTTTATATGGGTAAAAAATATATAGTAAGTCTGGCTAAGATTTTGGGATGAGTTTTGTTCTTTATTTTATGCCATTGTTCTTTGTCTCAGAAATAACAAAAGCATATTGCTTTGTATCAGATTCCATCATGTTGTTGCACTCAGCAGACAAGACAGTGTTCCTATGTCTTAAATAGAGTTGAAACTACATGGCTATGTAATTTTACAGAGCCAATCCATTTTATGATGTCAAAACACTTTTATTTCTGCATGGGAGGTTTTCTACCTTGGTCTCATTAATATTGCACGTATTTTGTTAACTGTAGAATCACTATAAGGTGACAAATATATTTCAGAGATTCTTTATAAATATAATTAATGTGGACTGAACTAATTGAGAAGCTATGAATTATTTTAAAGATTTGACCTGGACTTAAGGTAACTTTTGCACACTAAACCTCTCTCTATGAAACAATAAAAAAGGATCATAAGGTTATAGATCACCAAATGCTTTTTTTCCCTTTATTTATAACTTTAAGCTTTTCTTGATTGTAAAAGTAAATCATATTACTTATAAAACATTTAACTATGGAAAAAGCAAGAATAAACAATCATGTATAATTTTACCAAAGAGAAAAGGCCATTCCTAAATGTTTAAACTCAAACCATTTTATTTTAAAACAAACGGTAAACACTTTACATTAGTTGGAAATGCTATATTGTTTCTTTTTTTTTTTTTCAACAGTCAAAAAGGCTGGGTCATTTTATGTACCACAATTGAATCTTTTATTTTGTTGTAAGACACTTAAATTAGTTTCTAATTATTTATGATCATGAATAATTTTGAAATGAATCATTATATTTAATAAAAATAATACTCATTGAGCAGTTATTAAAGTCTATACACTATTCTTTATTCTAATAATTTTGTCCTCCCAACAGTCCCATGAGGTAAGTAATATAATTTTCTCCCTTTTAAAAAAAGGAGACAGAGATTGCTATAACTAGGCCATGGCAACACAGCTAGTCAGTGTGAATTTAACCCTTGGCTGTCAGACTCCAGAGTCCAGGTCTCACATTACTATACTCTACTGACTATAATACAAGAATGGTTTTTCCTGAGGATAAATGTCTATAAATGCAAATGCTGGTTCAAAAAATACACGCAAAGAGTTCTATACATTTTGACAAATGACCTTTTGGAAGGACATATTCTCAAGAAGTAGTCTTAAGCAAAAAAAAAAAAAAATATTGTAGGTTTTTGTTTGTTTGTTTAACAAAACATTCTCATTCTCCTTATTGAAGTAGGCATAAAAATAGTTGGGAGGTCTTGGTAACCTGAATGGTGTTGCTAACGATGATGATGATGATGATGATATCATTATAATAATATGCAGCAGCTGTAGTTAATATATTGCCTTTTATGTACAGGGTGTTCTGTAATGACATTTGCCTGGGTTAGCTTACTTAATCCCTTGTAACAGTTAGGGAAGGCAGGAATTAGTATCTTTCTTTCATAAGAAAGTTTATGGAAGTTATGTGACTAGGTCATATAGTTAGAAGGCAAAGGAGTAGGCATTGGAATGCCTGAACTCCAGATCTCCTATTAAATGATCGCTTCTGAACTCATGGAGATTTTGCTTATTGCTGTTGACTGTAGCAATCGTCACAGTAGCATGTATAATAGTTACACACCCACAGGGAACAGATGTTTTTATCAACTGTCTTTCCCTTATGGTTTCCCTGATGAGGACCCTATTCACTCCTCTATAGATATAGCCGTGCTTCTACCCTGAGTCTCAAAATATGTTTGTTGATAGGGAGGATTACATATCTATAATTCACCACAGCTCTTTCAAGAGTAAAAAGGGGCTACTGTGATAATTATGCTTTGCTGACAGGCATAACCCGGGTTGTGCTGAGCAAATTTGAACATATGTTCACCTGTCTCAAAATTGCCCTGCTCAGGGCTCCCCTGTGTCCCCCAAAGCCTGTCTGTTTACAGCTCTGCCTGTGTCCTCAGACCTCTCTCTCCAAAGTCCACAACCCACAGACAAAATGTATCCTGTTCATAAGAAAAAATGACCATAGAAAAATGAAAAGCTGTTCTTGGGAAACTTAAATAAGGGAGCTCTTGGATAAAGTGAACTTCACCTCTAAAAAAAAAAAAAAATCATTCTAGTAAAGGTTTTCCTGAATTCCCTCCCTCACTGAGCCAGTTTTGCAGAGGATAAACGAAAAAACATTATGACCTGAAGTTGCAGTTATGGCACCGTCCAGAAGTGGGATAGGCCTTCCTCCCCATTCTAAAACACAGTGCCGGTGTCAAAACTGCTGACCCTGCACATGTAACAGAATATTAATATTATTACAGAATGAGGCTTTCTGAGGAGGGCAGGGCAGGTTTCCCAAATAGGGAAGAGCGTCAAGACTGGAGACTGGCCTGGGGGTCTTACGGTGGTTAGGCAGTGGGAATGAGGCGAGTGCTATTTGCACTTCCTGATGGTGCTAAGAGGAAAAAGGAAGGAGTGGGGTTGGAAACTTGTCAATAGTCAAACATGGAAAATGGACAGACTCAGGACTGCAGCTACGAAAACTTCCAGGAGTGGGGTGCCTGTGTGGCTCAGTGGGTTAAAGCCTCTGCCTTCAGCTCAGGTCATGATCCCAGGGTCCTGGGATCGAGCCCCACATCGGGCGCTCTGCTCAGTGGGGAACCTGCTTCCCTTCCTCTCTCTCTGCCTGCCTCTCTGCCTACTTGTGATCTGTCAAATAAATAAATAAAATCTTAAAAAACAAAACAGAACAATGCCAGCAGGGAGTTCCTTTTCTGTGCCCTTGGAGCTGTTAGGTATGGCTTCGCTGGCTGTTGGCTGCCTGCGTTTTTAGGGCGCCATTCCCACAGAGGAGAGTGCTAAAGCTCTTAGAGTTGCAGCACTGAGCCCCTGTGACTTGCCCCATTTCTTCTTCTACCTTTTACGTAGGAATGCTTTTTCTCCTCCATCCAAGCTAGTGGTATTTGATTATAATTCTATTTTCCAGATCACTAACATTGATCAGACATTTACTTGAAAATGGCTTTTAGTCCAAAATATAAAAATAGGATCCATGTAATAAAAAACAGGGATGCCTGGCATTCGTCAAATGTATCTGCTATGCCAGGCGCAGTTTGGGGCACTCCATGCGTGTTATCACAATTTATCTTCACAACATTTCTTCTTCACAATATCTCTATGAGGTTCGTACTGTCATCAGTCCCATTTTACAGATGTGGCAAGTGAAATACTCAGAGGTTATGTAGATTTTTCCCAGGTAGTAGTGGGGTTGGAACATAGGCCATCTGACTTCAGAAGCAACTGTACTCTGCACCAGGGGGACAATGAAGATGGACGCTTGTCCCTTACATGTCAGTGCGACACACTATTTGGACAATCGTGCTGCAGAGGAAGGAGTCCTCAGTTTAGAATTGGAGGTTTGTTTTTTTTCACTTACCCTGTGATTGTGGACATTTTTTAATCATTCTGAAGTTTAGTGTCTTTACTTGTCAGGAGAGACTCCTAATGCTTCTTGGTGATTTTTAAGAATCTTTTTTTTTTTAAGGTTTTATTTATTTATTTGACAGAGAGAAATCACAAGTAGACGGAGAGGCATGCAGAGAGAGAGAGAGGGAAGCAGGCTCCCCGCCAAGCAGAGAGCCCGATGCGGGACTCGATCCCAGGACCCTGGGATCATGACCTGAGCCGAAGGCAGCAGCTTAACCCACTGAGCCACCCAGGTGCCCTGTAAGAATCTTTATCATATTCTCTGCTTCAGCCTTCAGGAGCTGGGAACAGAGCTAGGTGTCATTAATGGAGTCATGAATGAGATGTACTTGGTGCCCACATCTACATGTGCTAATTATTTCCTAACGGTCCATTTTCTTTGTTCTTTAAAGTTCAGAAATCCCGATATATCATATTTTTCTCCTCAACTATTTCGAGAAGAATCTTTGATTGCTTTGGTATCAGAATCTAGCAATCTTTCCTATAGAGAAAATAGTCCTGATTGCTTGGGGTCTGGTCCTTTGTCAGCATTAGTCAATGACTTCTTTTGAATTATTTTCTCCCTGTAGTAGCTCAACAAACTCGCTGGACTCAATCTTTTCTGCTTTAAAAGACTTGAAAAGGTCTATCATTGAACCAGTATGGTCTTGTTTAATCTTCTCATTTCTAAGATAGAAATGTTGAATCAAGACTAATCTTCTTCATAATTCATACTCTTAATACCTGAAGTCCTTTGGGGGGCATCGGTTCATCTTCTGCAGCTTTAGCAATATCCCTGCAATTTGTATGCTCGGGCTTAGCATGAAGTGATCGGGTCTTAAGAGTATTAGGAAGGGGGTGTTAGCAATAGGTTTGCTTTTTTGAACATGTATCTTGAGTGTGAAATCTAAGAAAAATGGAATTTGAACAGTAAAGGTTCACAGAACTTTTTAAAAAGACACATTTAGTCTTGATAAGAGCACATCAAGCTGACTAGAGAAAGATGAATTTGCTTTAAGAGAAAAAAGCTTTATTAAGCCAGTTGTCAGCTTTTATGTGTCTTTCAATCCTGGGAAATAATGACTATGAGACTTGATCTCCCTAGCAACTCTGTGAAGTGGACTCTGTGGAAGATTATGGACTTCAAGGGATGTTAGGTCCAGAAGAAACATAGGATTTAAGTTGTATGAGGTACTTTTACAGCGTTCTCCCACTGTATAACATTATCTAAAGGTCTGTATTAAGTTGCTCTAGATGTTGTATAAGGCAGATTTCCGGATACAATGTCTATTGTTGGATATTTTGAGGCTAAGAGAAGTAATGCTGATGGAGAATGAGGAAAAGGCAGAAAGGTAGAGAGACAGAAAGATGGCTATTGGGTGTGTTGTAGATCTCCAAGAGGTGGGAAGTTCTGTTGGTGTTTGTGTGTAATGGAATTAGCAACGAACATTTTAGGATAGTTGTTAGGCTAAACATAAATGTCGTTTTATTTTTAATCTAGGAAGTAGCTTCGATTATCCCTATTTTTTGAATAAAGAAATATGTTTAGAGATGTTAAATACCTTGCCTAAATGCATGCAGACATTTTTGCTGGGTTTAAATATGTCTATCTGACTAGAAACTGTGCTCTTAACCACTCTTCTTTATTACTCTTTAGATGAAAGTGTTTCTCAGAGTAGGATCCAGGGGTCAGGGTGTGTGTGTGGTGGGGGGGGGGGCAGGTATTAGGGGGCTTCCAGAAGTCTCTAATAGTTTAGAATAGGATTCTACAAATCAGGTTTTTACTTTGACTTCTTACAGCCTCAAAATCATGATATTTCATAGACCTTATTTTTGTGTACTACTAAGGATCATAATCTACAAAATTTTATAATTTGGTCTTTATAAAATAAGTGTGTATCTATAGATGTCTGGGAGTTTCTGTCAGAAGAAAATCTTCTTAGATGTACAGAGTTGTGGTGGGATTAAAATTTGAACCAAGGTGCTTGGCTTCTCAGTTTCTCCTGTTAGTGACCTTGCCACACATACTGAGTGCACCCTTGCTAGTCCACTGCACCCTTCCCCTGTAACCTTACATGACCTCATTGGGTGAGTGTTTGTTCCTTGTAACCAAGGCATTTTTGTTTAGAGCAGACGTGTATCTTTATTGCCTCAGGTCGATGGGCGTATGATGGAGCATTTCCTAAACCAGATTCCAGGAGGACAGGCAGAGAAAGGTTTTGAATAAACAACTTCACCTTGTTAGAAGTCTCAAATTTTTTTAAAGATTTTATTTATTTATTTGACAGAGAGAGATCACAAGTAGGCAGAGAGGCAGGCAGAGAGAGAGAGAGGAGGAAGCAGGCTCCCTGCTGAGCAGAGTGCCCGATGTGGGACTCGATCCCAGGACCCTGAGATCATGACCTGAGCCGAAGGCAGCGGCCTAAATCACTGAGCCACCCAGGTGCCCCCTGAAGTCTCAAATTTTAAAAAGCAAGTTAAAAAAACTTGTCACCTTGGCAATTTTGTCATTCAGAAAACAGGGGAAACAAGTTTAGGAATGGAGAGTCTGGAATGAATTCTGACCATGGGAGGGAAATAATACGACAGAAATGAAGAGAATCTTTGGACCAAGTGACCAAGTCATCTTAATTAGCTTCCTGAGAGTGAAGGAAACTTAAATACCAAGCATATAGTTCCAGCATTTATTCTTAACATTCGCAAATGAGATTACAAAATCACAATCAAAACAAATGAAAACAAGAACAATGGAATATTCTGCCTCCATCAGAAAGGATGAATACGAAACTTTTGTATCAGCATGGATGGGACTGGAGGAGATTATGCTGAGTGAAATAAGTCAAGCAGAGAGAGTCTGTTATCATATGGTTTCACTTACTTGTGGAGCATAAGGAATAACATGGAGGATATTAGGAGATGGAAATGAAAAGTGAATTGGGGGAAGTTGGAGGGGGAAACGAACCATGAGAGACTGTGGACTCTGAGAAACAAACTGAGGGTTTTGGAGGGGAAGGGGGCAGAGGATTGGGTAAGCCTGGTGGTGGGTACTAAGGAGGGCACGTACTCCATGGAGCACTGGGTGTGGTGCATAAACAGTGAGTCTTGGAACACTGAAAAAATAAAATAAAAAAAAGTAAAAACAAGAATAATGGAGAAAAAGTGGCTGTGTGTGTATGTATCACAGTAATTTCATAAATTGATTTTATTTCAGAGAACTGTAGCTGCTTAAAAAATAATGTTGATCATACTCATGAATAAGCCCACAAAGGAAAGAAAGAGTAGATCATTTAAAAGACTCAGTATCATATTTACAAAAATGAATGTTGCCATTGGGGAGGGTATGTGCTTTGGTGAGTGCTGTGAAGTGTGTAAACCTGGTGATTCACAGACCTGTACCCCTGGGGATAGAGTATTATGCCTCCATCAGAAAGGATGAATACCCAACTTTTGTAGCAACATGGACGGGACTGGAAGAGATTATGCTGAGTGAAATAAGTCAAGCAGAGAGAGTCAACTATCATATGGTTTCACTTATTTGTGGAGCATAACAAATAGCATGGAGGACATGGGGACTTAGAGTGGAGAAGGGAGTTGGGGGAAATTGGAAGGGGAGGTGAACCATGAGAGACTATGGACTCTGAAAAACAATCTGAGGGTTTTGAAGGGACGGGGGGTGGGAGGTTGGGGTACCAGGTGGTGGGTATTATAGAGGGCACGGATTGCATGGAGCACGGGGTGTAGTGCAAAAATAATGAATACTGTTATGCTGGAAATAAAAATAAATTAAAAAAAAAAAAAAAAAGAATGTTGCGAGATTCCTTTATAGTTCAGAAGCTGGTAGGCTAAATAGATTCTTACCTGTTAAGTTGGGAATCTAACTTCTCTTTGTAAGGTTAAACTCAGGATGAATCTCCTTTGAACCAAAAAAAGACACATTAAAAAATAAACTTCAGTTATGAAATAGTCTTAAATTGGAGTTTGCATCTGGGTAAGTACAAGCCTATAACTTCTGAGCACATATAATAATACATGATTACAGGTATTCTGTATAAAAGGAATTCTATAAATACTGAGCATAACTTCAGATCTGACATATGCTAGACTGCATAGATGTAAAGATAATTAAACCATGATAGCTGTAGATGTTCCTTTGGGCTTGCCCTTATTATATGAAGATAGAGCTATTTCTAAGTAAAGTTGTGAAATATTAAAAAAAAAAGTACTTGGCTGAAGTGTGCAGGCAAAAATCAGCTTAATTCACTTATTTACTGGCAATTGTGTTTTGAGAGCCGACTAAATGCCAGGCACTGTTTCAGGCACTAGGGGTGTTGTGGGAAATGATGATAAAATGAGGCCCTGAATCTCATGGGATTTACATAGTTCGAGACAACAGACAATAAACACATAAATGCAAATAGATCAGAAAATTATAAGAGCTATAAAATAATATGAACGGGGACATGTGCTAAGAGTGTCTTGGGCAGCTACTGTGGATCTCATGCTCACAGAAGACGGTTAGAGGAGGTGCTGGTGGGGTTGAGCGAGCCAAGTGCAGATTTGGAAGCAGAGTTTCAGACTGAGAAGATGGTCAGTTAAGTGGCCTCGTTGGAAAGTGAGCTGCGTGTCCTAGGACTTCTGAGGCTGAGGCAGAATGAGCAAAAGTGAAGGAGGGAGTTGGTGAGGTTGGAGACATGTGCAGGAACATTCTTCTTAATAGAAATTATATCTCCAAGGCCAGGAAAGGGAGTTTGAATTTAATTCTAAGTGCTTGTGCAAAACCACTGGAGTAATTGAATCTGGGAAAGGCCATGTTCTAATTTATGCTCTGAGAAGATCTGTCTGGCTGCTATGTGGGGAATGGATCGGAGGGGGTGGTGCAGAGTGGAAGCAATTATTAGAGGCATTCAGTCAGGGAGCAGTAAAAAGGAATCCCTGTCGAAACAGAATAGATACAGGTTTCACTCCCTTTATTCTAGGTAATCAGGGAGGGCTCTGTCTAGGAGACAGAAATTCAGATCTTTATTTATGAAGTTGTGTGTGCCGCTGGTATATGGACCGTATTGGGCAACACATTGTAGAATCAGGGGGAAAAAAGTGACATGCCTTTGCCCTCAAGGAGTTTACAGGACAGCAGGAGAGAAATATCGTTTGACAAGTCATTCTATTACAGAGAAATGTGAAGTAGAAGAGAATTTCCCCTCAGAGGGACAACCAAGGGTATGGCTTTGCTGTTGTTTAAATGGCAGAAGAAAGAGTTCATGTGGCGAGACTGTACCTGCCTCAGAGTGGAGCATAGGTCCTTACAGGGCTTGGATGACAGACCTGGTGGCTGGAGGAAATGGGGGAGGGAGTCAGGAAGCCCAGCCTCTTGCTACGGGATTTTTCTGTGGAGTCGAGATCCAACATAGATTAGTACACGAACAGCATCTTGAGGCATGGCCGTTTTAGAAAGTACATTCTGCACCGAGGGCTAAGTAGAAAAGTGATTATCTGCAGTGAGAGTTTGTCAAGGGGAAGTTTACCGAATCCCTGCATCCAGTCAACTGCCGTATCTGATTGTTTATTGGCTAATGTTGTATGTTTTCTCATTCTGGAAGATCTTACTAAAATTTCTTTATGAAAATATATTTGGCAGTTTTATCATCTGTAACATGTACTTGTTAGAGGAAAAAAAATGGATGAATTGTTAGAAACAGTCACAGTTTCTTCGGTACTGGATGGTGACTGGGTTGGCATAGAAATGGATCATCCTTTCATTCATTTTCAAAGCACTCAGAGGTAACCGTAATCTTCAGAATAACCCGTGAGGAAGGTAGGAAATCACCCCCATTCTGGAGCTGAGAATGAGCTCCAGAAAGTGTTTCTTCCAACAGTTTGGTGGCTGACAGAATACGTTTTAGATCCTTGTCTAATTCCAAAATATATTACTTAAAGCTTTGACAAGTCATGGGCAATATATCACATGGCTCCCTGAAATGTGGTGATTATGTTAATACTTTTCACTATTATAGACATTTGGGCAATCCACAAAACTTTTAAGGGTATTTGATAAGTATTTGTCTCCACTGTTTTTTATTATCCTCATCTATAAAATTTTGCCTTTGTCAGTAATTTTTACTCTATTCTATGGTTGGAATCTGTTCCTTTCTTTCCCTTTTACCTCTTTTTTTTTTAAATAAAAGACAAGATTGAGTTAAGCCCTAAGGACAGTGCTCACATAAGATGGTATTTTACCTGTTAAAGCCTCTGTAGTAGCATTTTCCTCAGCACCATTCTCCCTGAGAAAATAGCAAGCATTTAGGATCCAAACCTCTATGTACTTTTTTTTTTTTTTAAAGATTTTATTTATTTATTTGACAGAGAGAGCTCACAAGCAGGCAGGCAGAGAGAGAGGGGAAGCAGGCTCCCTGCCGAGCAGAGAGCCCAATGTGGGGCTCTATCCCAGGACCTTGAGATCATGACCTGAGCAGAAGGCAGAGGCTTAACCCACTGAGTCACCCAGGTGCCCCCTCTATGTACTTTATAAGGTAGAGAGTGTTGTCTGATATTTTACACTTCAGAAATGAGAAACTGCTTTCAGTTAAGCCTACTGGGCAAGAAATTTCTAACCATTCCTAACACTTGACCCCCCAAAATGTCTTCTAATTTCTAAGCCTAGAAATCTAAACTTCATTTTGCCTGCTATCTTCAAGACTTCTGTGTTTGTGTTTGCATCACAACCTCAAAGACCTATATTTCAGTGAAGTTTTACTGTCAATATTTTCAGTCTGTGTTTTCTTACAGCAGGCCATGGTTCTCAATGACAGTTCTAAAAACCCTTGCTGTTTTCTCTGGGTGTATACTTGAAATGTAGCTTGTATCATCATCACTGCAGTGTGTCATGGAAGAAGGTACCTAATGAAGGTTCTACGGCATTCCAGAAGATAGGATGGGTAGGACAGGGGCACAGGGGAATAAAAGAGCCAGGAGTGTTCCATGAAATTCTCTGTGACAACCAGAATGTTCTTGACTTGGGGCTTTTCTACACAGGTTCCGTGACCTACTCATCTTGGGTGCTCCAAAGTCTTAAACAACAATTGGTCACTTATAGGTATTTTAGAATTGGTTCAATTTATAAAAGAAGAAATGAATGGCTCTTCCATATTGAAAGATAATAAAAATGCAAATGCTACCTAATACTGTGGTTGAAGCTCAGAGTTATTTCCCCCAGAAATAGGGCCTGTGTAGTAGAGCCATCTACTATATTTTCTCATCTAGCATTATTTAATTATTTAATGAATACTGATGACACATTGTCTTTGTGGTAGGGTCTGTTACAAACAGGATTCTTGTTCTCATTGGAGATCTGTTTACACGGGGCTGATAGACCACTCAGAGACAATATTTAGGAAGAAAATAAAAGGGTTTTAGAGTGTAAGCCCAAGCCAGATGCTCTGAATTGGTGGCCTTAACATTTGAATCCTAACGGATGATATGGAGCGAAGAAGATGAAGGTACAGAAGGAGAGCATTCCAGTCTGGGAATGCGGTGTGTTGGTGAGGTGTCATAGTTAATAAGAATTATAAAAGAGCTTATGGATATTTTGCCATCTCCTTCCTTACTTCATTTGCAACCTCTAATATTTTAAAATTCAAAACGCAGGACTAAACCCAGAAAATCCCTTTTAAAGTGCTCCTTAAGAACAAAGAATGTGCAGATGCTCTCTAGGGTTAGAGAGACCTGTGAATGAACAAGGATACTTCCAAGTACAAGTCAAGTACCTACCTGGGGATCAGGTGGGTTTCGGACTAAGTTGGATTTGGTCTAAATTGGAAGATTGCATTTGCTTTTGGGTTCTTGAGGACACGGAGCAGAAATCGGTATTGATTTGATTGTGTAATAGTTTGGCAATGAGGCACAGTTCTGCCTCCTAAACAGTAGTGTGAAAGGCTTGCCCCAAACTGATTTCCCATATGATCAGATTCAGTTTACATTTCCCAATACACTCCTTATTGAAGTTTTTCTCCTGTCTTTACAGTGTGACGCCTCTCGAGACATTAAAATTCCCTCTTCTCTTGCTTTCTGGCCCCACTGCTATGCAGTTGTCTTCCCCTGCCTTCACTCCCTTGGTTTTCACAGTCCTTGTGTCTCCAGAGAGTACTTCTCCTGTGGGCTTTAATAGCCCAAGATGCTGTTAGGGAAGGAATAGGCTTCCGCATCCCACGGAAACCCAGGGGAACATGTGCTCGCCGTAGGCCTCTATGTGGGAGGATAGAGCCGTGCTGCTGCTTGGTTTTGCTTTCATAATAAAGTGGCTTAAAACAATCACAACCATATAGAGCACCAATCTCAAGAGGCTCAACTTGACTTTATAAATGTGGAAATGCAAAAGTGAAAAAAGAAAGTGCAACTGGGATCTCTTGAAAACCACACAGTCTCCATGCTAAACTATGCAGCAGGGGTAATAGGAACGTACTAACCTCACTTAAGGGTTGTCCCCTTAGTTATTGCTATTTTTTTCATAAACTATTTTTTAGGGGTTTTTGTTTGGTTGTTTGTTTTGTTTTATTTTTTAAATAGTGTAGTTTTAAGAAGACCCTACATGGGGCAGTATATTTTTTCCTTTATCAACTGTAGGCGGAAAGGAAATACAGGCACGAGGACCAGACCGGGAGAAACTGCTAGACCCGCCGAAGTGTGGACTTCTTGAGTGTGTTGTTCTTGAGGTAACAAGGCATTTTCCTTCCTACCCAAATGCACTCCTGTGCCTTTCCTCCTTCTCACTTAGGGCATTAAGCACGAGAAAGGCATCACTTGAGTGCCAGTTTATAAAGGCATCCCTCCATAGGCAGTTTTTATGCCCATCCTCTGGAGAGCACCACAGCGAGACTTACAAGCTGTGATGGGGTGATTGAAATAGTAGCTGGTGGGTTCAGTCCAGAACAATGGGTGTTTCTGCTATTTAAAGTACTATGGATTCTGACATTTTCTTTGTTCCAGAAACACATAAAGCTCTACTGCAGCAGGTTCAATCCTGGGTAACTCATGACAGTGCTGTGGAGGGAGTGCCATTCTTTTGCAGTGAGTCAGTTTCTAGAGACTGCCTTATTTTGTTAGGTATAGAGGACACTTTCTTGTTAGTTGGCCTGTGTTTGAAAAGTGGATACTTGGTAGATTACCAGCACGGATTTTGAGCTCTTCCCAGGGTGGTAGTTGCTGCTGCTGCTGCTGCTGCTGGTTTGTTTGTTTGTTTGTTTATTTATTTATTTTAAAAATTTTCTTTATTTTTTAATGAATTGATTGGACAAATTCTGTAGAGGATGTCTCCTGGGGGGTGGCCCACCATTGATGTTTCTATTCATTCTTTTTATTTGGGCCTGGCTTCTTAGATGTTGCTTCCTTCCTGGGTAATCATAGCTTAAAAGTCAGCCGATGATTGATTAGTGGTTATGCTTAGACATTTGGAGCCCCTGGGCTTCCAGTTGTTGTGCTCAGAGGATCTATGCTTTGGGGCATGCAGTCAAAGTTTTCTTACAGGTCCTCCCCAGCTTTTATTTCTGCTTGTGTGGGGCCTCAGATTAGGCTAAGGAGGAATAGGCACCTGAGGCTCTTTCTGGTCTCTTCTGAATTTACATGCAACGTTTTCATCCCCCTTCTCCCAAAGTATCTAAGAGCTTATTGAAGTCCATTATGGCCATCTCATTCCCTAGATCTATTAAATTTTTTTTGGTTGAGTATTAACATTTCAGGCAGTGGTAATATTGGCCTTTCTCGTTTGTCTTTGTGGCTGAGATTGCTATTATTTTCAACAAAACTGCTGGGCATGAGGCTTTTATGTAGAGCTCCAAATCCGATCATCCCAATACATAGCTGGAGAAGAACTTTTGGCATAGTAGAGCATGGATCCCCTAAGAAGCCTTCATATTCATAAAACGTTGCCAGCTATTTCAGAATTCTAAAAATTAACGTAAGGCTTAAAGCAGTCTGAGGAACTTAGATTGAGATAGACCATAGAATGGCAAAATTAATTATTTTCCTAAGGTTCGCCTGTATTTTCAAAATCACTGGGAAACTGGCATCCCAAACACTTCTCTTGAATTTCCTCTTATGTGAAGTTCCCATCATGCCAGATTTCTGTGACAAAGAATAAGGCATTGGAATGGCTCTGGACCTACATTTATTGTTCCATAAATATAAGCTCTTTTGTACCAATGTTTGGTTAAAGATGGAATTGGTAGATAAGGAGATGTTAAACCAAGCAAGGTCTTGGGTGGATATGTGCTGTGTATGTAACTGAAAGTGTACTTACTAGTAAAGAAGAAAAACTTCTGCTAACGGTTATATTGGAAGTCAATATGAAGGACAGCATGGTAGTTCCTTTTCCATCCACTTTGGAAGTGTCTGTTCATTGCATCACTGGAAGGACTTTGAAGCTTGAGAGAAATTTGTGGATGACTCAGCTCATGAGACTCACTTAGCCATAGTCGGTTGTCCAAGAATAAATTGGAGACATGGCATACTACTGTCTATTTGGTATCTTCAAGGATCTTAGTGTGGTCTTTAAACAGGAGATGGCACTGGCCTGAAACTGGTGTCTTGGAGAAAATTTTCATATGGGGAGAAAGACTTATATTATGGGTGAAGTGGGTCATTGTACTTAGGTACTCACATAGCTGCCATTTAATTATTGCAGAACAGGATTTATTTGGATCACAAAGTCCCCCCATATGGGGAGAATATTCAGGAAAATGACTCTTGGAGAAGTTAAGGTCATCTATTACAGGGATTATAAGCTGATTTTTAAGTAGATGTTAGAAAAGATGTGTATCCTTCTCCGCTAGGCTTTACTAACTTGATGTATGCTCAGAAAAGCAACTTTGGGTCTGACAAGCTCAGGGATATTCCTGTAGTTTTGCTTCCCTGCTGGATGCAGACCAGCCTGGATCCCTGTCAAGTCCCTTCTCATTCTCCTGTTTGGTCCTAGCATTGATGCTCTTGTCCACGTTTTATTTTTATGTGCCTTAAATGAGAAGCTTACCTTTCTCTACTTGTGCCCTTTCTACTACAAAAAACCATGAAATAGTGCTTTTTTTGACTTTTAGTGACTTAAGATCCAGCTCTTTATTTTTCCTGTTTTGTTTCTTTGGCTTTTGGCACAAGTTTCCAGCAAAAAAGTTCGAACCGGAGAACATGTGCAGGATAATGTTATTAGCAAAATGACCCTACCCTTGGATATGGACTTACTCTCAGATCAGGCTTGGATTTCTTCTTCCCACTGCTGTTTTATTCTCTCTTAAAAAAAGAATAGAGCAGAAAAAAACAAAACAAAACCAAATCAAAAAACAAAGTCCTTGTTGAAGGTTCTCCTGCAGAAAGCCTGGTAGATCTAGACATTTACACTCTAAGATGATCAAGTATTGGGCAATTTCCATTATGTGGTATCTAATAATATTGTGTTAAAGTAGGTTTTTGCCTAATGACACATTCTAACTTTAATTTTACATTAAACAAAGGTTTGATAAAGCCCTTTACCAAGAATGAATTACTCTGTTTTAACAAGTATTTTCAACATGGAGAAAGCTATCCCAAGACATATCTTATGGACTCTGGGTGAAGGGAAGATATTTCTGGTGGTGCAGAAAGTAAACCAAATCTGCAAATTGCAAGCACAGTGGAAGGATGGTACGTTTATAAAAGTTCTACATGTAATAAGCCAAATGTTTAGCTGTGAGATGAAGTCTGAATTTCAAATTGCGTACCTTCCAACAGCAGTTTCTGCACGGCGTTTTGGAAAGCTCTGGCTTGCTGTGAACCACTTCATTAATAAATGCAATTCAATTTTCCTTTCAATGAGAAGGCAAAGGCATTAGACGTCTGTGGCACGCAGAGCAATGAACAACACGTCTCCAAATTTTAATGGGAACAATGCCATTTTTACTAGAATCATTAATTCCTTATCTTGCGAGTGCATGCCTGCTAAGTAGCCTTTTGTATTTGCTTCGAATCCATCAGTTTGAGATGCTGCTGTAGTCCATTCTTACAGACAAAAAAACCCATCTTTACTGAGGAAAAAAAACAAAAACAAAAACGAACCCACCTCCTCCTAGTTTCAGATGCTGCCACGTCATTCTCGAGTAGATTTTACTTTCTTTCCGGGGCTTCAACTTTGGGAAGGCGGATGAGAGATGTGAAGCTTACTTAGACATCATGGAGAGGGTTATGTACCCATGACAAGCAGTGGGCTTGTTTGTTTTTTAAACACTGAACTTGCACATTAAAGCTGGGCTATTGTGGGTGGCATATTTTTCACAGCATCCTGGTGGGGGGGTCTCTCCCATGGGTTGGGCCAGAGGGCCCTACTTCACCAGATGGCCTCACCCCTTTAGAGCTAGGCTAGTTAATGAAATTAATGAGGTGAGCATCCAGTTTGTTTGCCTCTCTTTGAGATCTTTGTCTAGGAGAGTGAGTGGTGATTTCTTACACTGATTTTGTATGTACATTTAGAGCTGGGGGGAAAAAAAAAGATCTATTCTTCTTCCCCGCTCTTCAGCTGTCACCTACCCCTAGCATCTTACTTACAAAGCAGGCCAAGGGGGCTCAGACTAGCCCAGGATCACATGGCTGCATCATGTCAGAGGGAGGCCTGGGACCAGATCTTTTGGCTCCTAGTCAAGGGCCATTTTATCAAGAATTCTGAAATAACTGGTTTAATGTGACCCCATAGTAGATTATATAATAGTTAATACATTTTATGTAAAAATACACAGACATATGAATAATGGGAACTTAGGTAAATACGAGCATGGTGATGAGGAACCTGACTTTTAGATGGGTAAGGATATGGAATAAGTCAACCAACATTTCTAATTAGGAATATTTGGACTGATGTCATGTATTTTTTGTTTTTTAAAGATTTCCTTTGTTTATTTGACAGGCAGAGATCACAAGTAGGCAGAGAGGCAGGCAGAGAGAGGAGGAAGAAGGCCCCCCGCTGAGCAGAGAGCCCATTGCGGGGCTCGATCCCAGGACCCTGAGATCATGACCTGAGCCGAAGGCAGAGGCTTAACCCACTAAGCCACCCAGGCGCCCTGATGCCATGTATTTACAAAGGCAGCAGTTCCTGAAAGTATCCATGTATGCAAAATAATACCTCTAGACACCTATAGAAACTGATTTTGATTAATTCAAGTCTAGATTTACATAGCAGAGTTCTTTTACCTAAGGGGTACTTGCCATGGCTTTGCACTAATGCTGCCAGGTAAGAGTCAAAGCCTCCCAGTGATGCTTCAACATCCATTCTTTCCATCCCTCCTCCATCCCTCCTTCTTGTAATCCTGAAACCCACCACTTGACTTAAAGCTCCATCTTTTGTGGATACTTCGCTTATTTGAGAGGTAGCACAAGCTCCTTCTACCTCTGACCCTGCCAGACCTATGTGTCTTCTGGAGAGTCAACACAAAACATTTTTTTTAAATGTGGTCTACTTCAGAGTCCTTGTTCCATTACCTACTTTACAGACTTAATAAATCATTTGGACAGCACCTCCGGTGATGCTGCTTCCGTAGTTATTTCTTCACGACATGGCATACCTGTAAGATTTCTCTCCCTCCTCAGCAACCTGTAATCTTCAGCACTTGGCAGGAAACAGTGGAACAACCTGAAGAATGGCCACACTTTGGGTCTCTTGCTTTTTAACCAAGGCCAAGCTATCCTTTGAAAAAGGGTGGGTTGAAGGATCAGCTGTAAAAAAAAAAAAGTCAAAACCAAACTATTTCTCTAGGAATGGTTTTTATGCTTAGGTCACATTTTCATTGTCTTTCATTTTTTCTTGGTAAGTATAGATTTTTATATTCAGTATTCATGCTTTTTAAGTGAAATAATTTATATTTTTATTGATATAGTTGACATACAGCATATTAGTTTCAGGTAAACAGCATATTGATTTGACTTACATTATAAAATGCTCATCATAAGTATAAATACTGTTTATGTTTAATTGAGGTAGAGGAGGGTTAAGTCTGTCTTAGGCAGTATTGGTTATTCATTCCAGTGTATATTTCCTATCCATGAGGTTGAGGCTAATTATAAATAAAGTGAGATGATACAAATAAAATACTTATTACAGTGTCTGGACACAGAAAGCCTTCAATGAATATTCATTGTATTAATACGGATAGAATAATAATGTCTTTTGCAGTTTGAAGAGGATTGAGGTAGTTAAGTTTTTGTCACTGAGCAAACTGGATGTGACTAGGGGCACCTGGGTGGCTCAGTCCTTAAGCATCTGCCTTTGGCTCAGGTCATGATCCCAGGGTCCTGCTCAGCAGGAAGCCGGCTTCTCCCTCTCCCACTCCCCCTGCTTGTATTCTCTCTCTTGCTGTGTCTCTCTCTGTCAAATAAATAAATCTTTTTTTTTTAAATATTCAATTTGTAGAGAATATTTTTAATGCTACTTTTTCTTTAAATGCCATTTCTAACTTAAATGTGATAAAACCATGACTCTCTTGATAAAGGATTTAAGGAGGATTGTCATAAAAACAAAATATTTTATATACAATGAGGAATTTGAGAGGCAAAGGGGGATTTGAGCGGTAGGGAAGGAAAAAATGAAACAAGATGGCACCTGGAGGGAGACAAACCATAAGACTCAAACTCACAAAACAAACTGAGGGTTGCCAGGGGGAGGAGAGGGTGGTGGGGTTATGGACATTGGGGAAGGTATGTGCTATGGTGAGTGCTGTGAAGTGTGTAAGCCTGACAATTCACAGACCTGTACCCCTGGGGCAAATAATACATTATATGTTAATAAAAAAAAAAGTTCCTCAGAAGACCAAAAAAAAAAAAAACCAAAAAACAAAACAAAACAAAACAAACAAAAACCCCCCACAACACAGAATAAAACAAAACAAAATAAATAACAAAATAAGCCAAAAAAAAAAAAAAAAACAAACAAACCAAGAAATAGAGAAGGGCAGTATACCTATCATGGAGTACTTTGTCTGTCTGTTGAGCTCTGATTGGTTCAGAACTTAACATAACCAAGAGAAAAGGGTCATTTAGTATTTAGTTCAGGTCTCATAACCATGAAAGGCCTTGAGTTGAGGCTTTTAACATTATCTACTAATGGGGTATTTCTTGGGCTTTACGTGTACTTTCCTAGGCTAACCTCTCCATTCAAAAACTTTAGCTCTGTGTCTTCTTGGTGAATCCCAGTTTTTTTGATGTTCTAGTTGCAGGATTTATAAAAATAATTTTGGATTAACATAATTAAATTTTACTGTATTTGTGTGTGTGTGTGCCAAAGACAGATAATTCATTTAGAAAACACAAGCATTTAGATAAAACACCATTTTTGTAACCCTGCTTTATTATTATCATTTACTATGCATGGTACCTCCAAAAATGGAAATGGACCAGGCTTCTACTGACCTTTGGGATTGCCTAGTAAGGGATCCAAGTGCTATTGTGAATAACGGGGACAGCCATGGAGGCCATTAACCATTGCTGCAGAAATTAGGGCCGGTAATTCTACTTTGGGTAAAGCTAGAGCTAGAAAATCTCCTATAGAATATAGCAGTAAATACTGACTCCCTTACCTAAAATTATTGAAGGCCTTTCCCTGGAGTTTGGTCATTAAACATTTAACCTTCTGTCTCGGTACGTCTAGTTGAGATATACTGCTAAGGCCCAAATACATAAGAGAAAAATGTAAAAATATCAAAGTGATAGATTTGTGGTTGAGATGTATGAATAACTTGAGTTATTGCCATTTGCTGCATAGACAAACAGCCCATTACCTGCCTTGAATATGACCAGATAGGATGCATAAATAGCAGTAAAATTTATGTTAATTTTAGAATATGTAAATTATCTTTATGAATACATTGCACTGAATGTAAAATGTGTGCTCAACCACTGCAGACCTTTAATAAAATAAGAGCAACAGAAAACCCATCTTTTATATGATGGACATAAAAATACAAATTAAAAATCAAACACGAGTAGAAACAGAAAATTGTTAGATGTTGGAAATGAATATATTTATTCAAATATATTTGTCCTTTAGCACTGGCAAATTTTGTATATGCATCAAAGAACAGAAAATATTTTTATTATTTTTGCTTTGGGTTAATCAAGTCATATGCAGGACTTGAACAAATAAATTTATTCCTGGAAATTATATTTGAATTTGAATCCAGCTTATTGATACAAAGTTAAGAAATATTACTTAAAACTTGGATTTTTTTTTAAAAGATTTTAATTATTCATTTGACAGAGAGAGATCACAACTAGGCAGAGAGGCAGAGAGGAGGAAGCAGGCTCCCCGCCGAGCAGAGAGCCCGATGCGGGACTCGATCCCAGGACCCCGAGATCATGACCCGAGCCGAAGGCGGCAGCTTAACCCACTGAGCCACCCAGGCGCCCCGGATTTTTTTTTTAATTGCATTGTTGTCCTAATGTAATGTGAGTTCATTTTTAGTAACCCAGAAGAAAAACTCTAAAAAGACTTAAATTTAATAGGGGCTCATTGTAAGCACTTTGCTAGTTTAAAATGGAAGCCCATTAAAGTATGATTAGGTGGTATATATTTATTTAAGCAGAAATGATGTATCTCAGTCAAATGTCTTAGAAAATGTGGAGGCAGAAACCTATCTTCTTAAAACAAATGCTTAATAAATATTCCTTAAATGCATGCACGAGGGAAGGGCTAGGAAAAAGGAGAGGAATAGGGCAGTAGTCAGCATATATGTATTCATAAAGAACTCTATGTAAAAGTACTATTTGAGTAAGAAGAAAGTAAGTGGTTATCTGTGTAATAAGGAACCTGTGGATTCTGCTGGACTACTACAAAAATAGCATAAAGGCAAAACCCTGCAGTAATGCTTGATTTCAGCTTTCTAAACGATAGAATTTTATTTTTTCTAAAATCAGTACAGTGGATAAAGTTTCCATTTGTTTCTAGAACAGATTCGTCTCTTAAAAAGTAAAGAAAGCAATAAAATCTTAGAAAACACATGGACTGGACCTGAATCCCAACTCCATTGTTAAAAATTGTGTGGATTCTGCTTGCAGATTCCTCCCCTCTAAAATGAAAAAAAGAAAAAAAAAAGCATCCATTCTGGCTGGATTTTGTGTCAGTAAAACAAAACGGTGCTTCCCCTCCACCCCCTGCACATCTTGACGCATAATATTGAAATAAATATCAACCATTTTTCCTCCTAAATAAGAACAAGAAAACCAGGGAGAGATAATGAATAGTAGAAACCTTTGGAGAAGTAAAAATGTGACAATATTATTTGAGATTCTGTTATGGATATATTTACATATGCACCATAGATTTTAGAAGAGTCAATAATATTATGCAAAAGTCAGTATAGTTTCATGGCAAGTGTCACTACAGTAATTGCTTCCTTTGTCATCTTTGCTGTCTTTTTACTTTGACAGATGGACCCACTCACTGCACACCTGTTTGCTTAGCTTACAGCCAATTCTAGCTCTGTATTATCTGCATCATTGGATTCCTTGGTGGCATTGCAGTTTTCTACTTCATTCTCTAAGTGGCCATACTTTACTTTTATGAATCCCAATGACTGAATTTTCCAAAATTTATTTTCAGACTTGGAGTTACTGAACTGAGTCAGTCCACTTGGTCTCTACCAGTTTTCAGATTTCGAGACAGTCTTTCCCTCACCTCTGATAGCGTTTCTGGTGCTAGACCAATTGACTTGATTCTTTTGATACTTTTGTCCCCAGAATTAAAGGAGCCTTGAGCCGCCTGCTAAACCTTGGCATGGTTTGGGTTTGCCTGGGCTCTGTCTCAGGCTTTGTAAACCAGTATTAACATTGTTCCCTGAATTCAGTTATTTCAGAAAGCTGAAACACCTAAGCCCTCAGATTGAGAACTAACAGCCTGAATAGAAAGAAGCTACTATATCAGATTTTTAGAAGAGATCTATAGTGAATTTTAGATTGCATATACTTTACTTTCTTCAGTGACTTCCCTGGAGATAGGACCTTTTCTTTGGTGACTTCCTCATATTATTATTATTATAGAAATGGTTATTTCCTTACTGTTACATCTAGTATTTTGTTTCCTATCAGGAAAGTGCTTCCTTTCTACTTTGCTTTCAAATTTCCAGGAATTTGAAAATGAAAAACAATTTTTTAAATTTATCTTTATTTCAATAAACCAATTTTATTTTAAAATTAAAATGCTGATAGGTCATGGATTAAAGAAGATTCCTGTAATATACAAGACATAATCTGTAATATTATACAAAATATAATATTATCTTGTAACACTTATGACTCTGTTTAATAATGAAAGAAAATGCAAGCCTACATTCAAAGTAATAAAACCACAAAGAGGAATTACTGGCTCTTTAGATTGGACACATTGAAGGTTGGATTGCATATTTTTTTCCTAATGTTGTTCAACTGATGATTCCAAAATTTAGCAGTTTGATATGACAAACATTTATTCTCTCAGTTTCTGTTAGCCAGTGATTAGGGAATGATTTTGCTGGGTGGTTCTAGGTCAGACTTTCCCAGGAGGATGCAGGCAAGATACTAGCTAGTGCAGCAGCTAAGATCTGTCTGAGTTGGAGAATCTCTTCCCAAGCTTGTTCACTCACATTATGATTGGTAGCAGGCTCCAGTTCTTTCCTTGCTTTTAGCAACTGGCCCCAGTTCCATGCCATGTGAAGCTTTCTGTAGGCCAGCTTGAGTGTCTTCCCAGCATGGAAGTGTTCTCCAAGACTGTGTGGAAAGAAATCTGAGACACTAGGTTCAGTCAAGGGGAGGAGAATTAAGCTCTATTAAAGGAAGATATATCAAAATTTTTGTGCATGTTTATTAAATCCTCTACAGTTCATCTTCAGGGTTGCTTTCAATTACGCGTATCAATGATGTTACTTTAGACTAATTTCTATCTTTGGGTTTTGGCCTTTTGTAGGATGAGCCACCTCCTAAGGCTGGTTTCTTATGTAATGTTAAAATTACTACTGGGGCGCCTGGGTGGCTCAGTGGGTTAAGCCGCTGCCTTCGGCTCAGGTCATGATCTCAGGGTCCTGGGATCGAGTCCCGCATCGGGCTCTCTGCTCAGCAGGGAGCCTGCTTCCCTCTCTCTCTCTGCCTGCCTCTCCATCTACTTGTGATTTCTCTCTGTCAAATAAATAAAATCTTTGAAAAAAAAACTACTACTATAGTTACACCCTTAGTATCTGCACATTACACTTTCCAGAAAGAATGTGCTGGGACTTTTCTTACTAGAATAGATATTGGTTGGGTAGAAAACTAAAAATCTGTTCCATGGCAAAAAAAAATACCAGATTCTGGGATGGTAACGATTTACGATCCTTACAAAATATATTACTGTAACTAACAAACAGAAAACTAATAGGCAATATATTAAGGTAAGTGTTAAGCATAAGCATATAAGAGAGATGTAGCCCATGGCAATTAGACTATTTATTATCAAGGTCAAATTAACAAGACCATCCTCTGTGGAGAGATGGACACAGAGAGTCCTATCCAAAAAATCCTTAATATTCCTACATGAGAAACTTCGATGGGGGATTAGCCTGAAGCCAATAAAACTCCGTTCATAAAACTCTTGTTCTGAGGCCATCCTTACCAAGCACATACCAGATGATTATCTGGCTCAGAGAATGGAGGCTAAGATTTATCAGTCTGTAATACATTTATATTTTTCATCATATGTTAACAAATTGGAATTCTGGTTTGCATGTCAGGTTTATGAGCTGAATCCGTTAACATGAGCCTTTAGGATTTTACATTCTTTCTGTGTCCTATCAAGAACTGAGCCTAAAAGGCAAACTCTGGCCTGATTTGCTATAGAATATCATGCCCATTGAAAATATTTCTGTGACGGTTGAACATCAACCTTTTGAAGAAATATTAATATTGGCATCTACTATACAACTTTAATTATACTAATAAGGGTCTAAACTCTCTAGATAATGTGTATTCCCCCAAACACTACACCTGGTCAGAGTAAAGAAGCATAAATGAAAGCATTTCCTATGGTTTTGATTTTTAACTATTTAGCATTTGTTGAAGGTAATTATCTTTGCTCTATGTCAAGAAATCTGTTAACTTACTTTTTATCTTTTTCAAAGTGACTTTATGATTTCTTGTAACTTGTGGGGATTATAAATTTTTTCCATTGGCTCCTTGACATTTGATCATGGCAGTCTGACACAGTGGAAAAAATTGTTTGTATTGTATTATATCATAGCTGAAATATTAAGTGGTTTTTACTTTCTAATGAAGAATGCAAAATCTCTCATACTTAGTAGTGTTAGATGTAGAATTCGGTCCTTTTTGGATTACTGACTAATGCAACAGAATAAATAAGATACTGTCTTGGTGAAATAAATGAAATCCACTTTTGGTTGTTATGACATACACCATATGATTTCAGGAGGAGGACATGGATTATGAATTTTGTTACATGAATAACTAACTTGTTCCTAATGTGAACTACTCCATATGTTCAGCTTTAAGTCTAACAAAACACTAGGAAAGAAGTAACATTAACTGCTATTATTGCTACATTACTCTTATGAAATTGTAGTGTCTAGAATTCTGTCTAAATGAGGTCCAAGTGTATTTTGAAAGACTACTCATAACTGTGATCCAGATAGAGCAGATATCAGATTTGTACATTTAGGTATGTGTGGATATATATTTTTATTATACTTATTTATAGTTGGCTTTTTTTTAGTTCAATGCCACTGAATCTGGCTCTTTTCAACCAAAAACATGTATTTTAAGATTTCTGATTTAATAGAAGTGCTTTAATTTAAAAATTTTCTTGTGATCTCTCCATGCCTATGGAGATAGAAGAGTTGCAGATAATATTTATTGAATGAATTAAAAACCATTTCAGACATTTTGTTTTCAGCTAGATACTCTGACTAAATTCACCTTCTATCCACTTCACCCATGGTCAATATAGAGAATAAAGGAATCACCGTAAAGGTCATGTGTACAGAGATGGATTACCTTTCTCCCTCCCACACAGTATGGTGAAGTGGGTTAGATGAAACATTAAACTCTGTTCTCAGTGATAGAAAGGAACTAACTGGAAAGAATTTGGAAAAGCTAAAAATTAAAAAATCTAAAATACTTTCTTTAAAAGGGAGTATATGAGAATTAAATCTACAAATGAATGGGTAACACATAGAGGAAGAATCAAGATTCATAAATTGCTTTTCTGCTTGTCTTGTTTTGAATGTATTTATCAATTTTCTCTTGTGCCCTGCCTCCCACTACCATACACATAAGCAGTACTGGAAAGAAAGAACCAAACGTAAATTGAACTCGCTATTATTGATCGCATATCTACTCTTTGGCAGACACGGGACTAAGTGTCTTATATGCCTTATGGTATTAAATTTTTATGACCACTCATTTGATCTCCACTTTCCTAAACAGCAAACTCATGTGTAGGGAAGGTAGTGACTTTGTGTAAGGTTAAAAAGCTAGTAATTGTTGGATCTGAGGCCTGGACTCAAGATGATGTGGTTTCAGTCATGGAGCTCTTAACTCTGACCCTACAGGCATTACATTTGGGTCCAAAAAAAAAAATTTTTTTTTTAGTGTAATTTTTTTTAAGGACTTAAAATTTTTAGAGGAGTTTCAGGTTTACAGCAAAATTGCAAAGGTACAGAGACTCCCCACATACCTCCTACCCCAAGTCATGCATAGCCTTCCCCATTATCAACCTTCCCCACAAGAGTGGTGTATTTGCTACAATTGATGAACCTACAGTGACACATCATAGTCACTCAAAGTCCCCAGTTTCCATTATGGTTCACTCCTGGTGTTGTGTATCCTGTGAGTTTAGATAACTGTATAAGGACACATATCCATCATCACGGTATGCAGAGTATTTTCTTTGCCCTAAAATTCCTCGTGCTCTGCCCGTTCATCCCTCACCCCACCCTCACTCAAATCTTGCGACCACTGATCTTACTGTTGTCTTCATAGTTTTCCCTTTTCCACAGTGTCCTGTAGTTGGAGTCCTATAGTACATAGTCTTTACAGATAGACTTTTTATATTTTTAAAAAAGCATTAAATTTTTAAAACACATTTGAATATATTTTTAAAAGCATTAAACTTGATTCTAGAGTTCAAAGGCCATAAAAAACATGTTACAGGTGGTTGGCTGCATCTGGTGTACCCATTGAGCACTGGCTGTGGGTACCACAGCTGCTGGATGGTAACAAGATAATTCTGCTTCCTCTGTCGTTTCTATTACAACAAATAATTTTCTTTAACAAAAGCAATGAAGTTTTTTTTTTTTTAATGTTAGTCACCAGCAATGAAGTTTTGTATTAGACATGCCTTTGAACCTGTATGTTTGGCTGCAAAAGAGAAGAAACAATTGTTCGGTTCTTATTGTTGTCACTGAATTGGAATACAGGTGTCTTTCTTGTTCTTACGAATTTTTTTTTCAAACACTTAAGATTTTTAGGGCTGGGGCTCTGTCTCTTGGCATAGTGCAAGTCATCCAGAGGGATGAAACTACAGTGGAGCTGGGCCAAGGTCCTGTTCAGAGCAAGCTCCAGAGTCTTCTGCTGTCTCTCCCGCTTGATGGGGCTCAGCGGTGCCTTCCATTCCTTGAGCAGGACAAAGGCATCCGGGTGGCCAGGAGCGTGTACCAGTCCCCCAAGGCTGCTGCCATTCCCCCAACCTGTTCGTTATACCTGCCTCAGCTGCTGGTGAACACTTTCTGCACCCACTAGGCCTTGCTCTTGGTAGCTCCCACCTTGAAGATGAGGAATGAGCAGAAGGTTTGGGGAAGGATGGAGGATTCCTCAGGGGTGACTTCGTAGGTGGCCCTGGTTGAGTCTCTGCGGGTTCCATGTCAAGAGGACAGGTAGGCAGCCAACTCCTTAATGCCCCCTGTTCATTTTGAAAAGAAGCCATTGACGACCCAAGTGTTAGTGGTGGAATGCAGCAATGTGCTCTCAGGAAGGCTGAGGTTGTGCGCTTTGCCCCACCCCCGGGTCCACACAGTGCCCCAGGCTGGGCCCTTCAGCTGGAACTTCTGCTCTCGGAAGTGCTCATAGATGGTGCCAAGGCACAGGTCATCTGGCCACCTGTGCTCTGCATCGTGGTCTGGGATGTAGCTGGTGTTGGGTCCCTGGCAGTGGTGTCCAGCACGGTCCCGGCCGTGTCCCCGTGTGCAGCCACTGCAGTGGGCGGAGTCCTTAATCCACAATGGCGATGGTGCCCTGTGCTCTCTAGGCTCCAGCTCCAGTTGGTGAGCTTTTTGATACTAAATACAGATGGCTTTGATTTTGGTTTATTTCATAACCTAGTTACATCACATAGAGATTTCTTCATCATCATTGTCATCATCATCTTCACCATCATCTTCTTCTTCTTCTTCTTTAACATGAAGTCATGCATTCTGACCAAATACCAATGAAAAGAACATATTGTTTAAGGGTTATTGCCTTTGATTGTTTTGCTATTCATTCTGCAGAACAAGGGCAAAGAACCAAGGAATTAATTAGTATTTTTTCACCAGAGCATGATTGCTGCTTCCAGTAAATATTGAGGTAAACTTTTGATTTTCTTTTTAGATAATGTTAAGTAGAAGGTGGGTTTCCACCCCTCCCCCCAGAAGCATGACTTCTATTTAAAGGTTTTTGTCAGTTTTAGACTGTAACAAATATTGAATACATCTGGTTGTCTAATACATCACATAAATGTTTGCTTAGGATATATTTTCAGTTTTACTTACTCTGAATAAATGCTTTTTGTAATGAGTGTTCATGGTCAGAAATGGATTAAATGAACTCTGGGAAAAATTACCTCTAAATCTTTTGGGCTTTTTGCATCATTTAGATGTTACTGATCTATTTTCAACAGAGGAAAAAAAATGATAGCATTTTGAGATGATTTCTTAGGATTTTTTTTTGGATCCTTTAGTATAATCTGAATTTATTTCAAGCATAATGAAGTATAAGGAAATGTGGGCAGTCAAGAGAAAATGGAAACAAAAATTATCTCATTTTTGGACCAGATGACCAAAACCAGCAAAAAGTGTGCAGAAGTCTTAAGGTTTATTTCTGATCAAAGTATTCCTGTTCATTGCAGTAGAATAACAAAGGTGATCTCTTCAGTAGGCAGTAGGCACTCGTGCTCTCAATGATTATTCCCATAAAACAAAAAAATCTCTAGAACACACAAATATATTTTCCCTAGGTTTTAGTGACTTTTAAAAACAAAGTAAAATAAAACAGTAGCTCCAAGGAATAATTTGGATATTCTCTAAAAGTTTTCTATATTGAAGTACAATCTATATCTCCTTAATTTATATTCCACGCTACTAAGAAGTATTTTATTTATATATAACTTACCTTAAACTAAGCTGGGTTACAAGAATGCCCAAAGCCATAAAAACAGTATAAATAAGCAATAGAGAATCAAGTATCCTTTGTTCTTTTACATTTAAAATGGAATCTGTGAAGCAGTTATGTAGTTTGATCACAGTATAACTCGAACATTAGGAATTTTTGTTCAGATTTATAGGTTCCATGGTTGTTACTTTTTTGCACATTTCTGTAATTATTCTTAGCAAAATCTGGAGGAATTTGAAGTTAATATGACATAGTGGAATTAGCTTTATAGTTGCATGGATTTAGTTTTAAAGTTTAATTTCAGACTCTACTACTGGTAGCTGAGGGTTCTTGGACTACTTCATTTCTCTGAGCAACAAATTTCTAGTTAAGAAATAGGAACAATAAACTCTACCTTGTTGAATTGTTGAAGGATCAAATGAAATTAGGTAGGTGAACTACTTGCCAAAGCACTTAATAATGCATCAATGTTAGCTGCTCTCCTTGTCTTCCTTTAAGTTTATAAAGTCATGACAATCAGTGTGGACAACTTCTGGTATTAGCCTATAATGAACCTGTTCATGTAAAGACAAGCGGGGGGGCAGGGCACCACAGACCCAGTGCATTATAATATTTATGTACTTTAAATGGAAGCATGTTGACACAGATTTTACTCTAAGAAGTTATTTGAAGGAAACTTGATATTAGTAATAGCAAATGTGTTTTCTTAGAATGGACTTCCCCAGTACCTAGGATAAGCACCAGATCTTTGCAAATCATCTTCCAGGCCTCTGTCAGATAAGTTTTATTCCTTGTCATTTTTGAAAATGCTGAAGGGCTACAACTTGTTCATAAATATGTTCAAAGAAAGTGTTCTTTGTTGCTTTCAAACTTCTACATTTTTCCTCTGCTATATCTCATCCGCTATATCTCATAGGTATTTCATTTCTATCATTTATTTCGTGTTCTTATGATTCAGTTCCTATCTGACAGAAGTCTGGTTTGTATTTTCTTTTTGGTAAGTTTCTGTTTAACTGAAGCTAGTTAGATGATTTTTTAAAGACATCTTAATTTAATTTTTTTTCAGTGTTCCAGGATTCATTGTTTATGCACCACACCCAGTGCTCCATGCAATACATGCCTCCTTTATACCCACCACCAGACTCACCTATCCCCCTAACCCCCTCCCCTCCAAAACCCTGTTTGTTTCTCAGAGTCCACAGTCTGTCCTGCTTTGTCTCCCTTCCGATTTACCCCAATTCACTTTTCCTCTCCTTCTCCTAATGTCCTCCATGTTATTCCTTATGTTCCACAAGTAAGTGAAACCATATGATTGACTTTCTCTGCTTGAATTATTTTACTCAGCATAATCTCTAGTCCCATCCATGTTGATACAAAAGATGGGTAAGTTAGATGATGTTTTTATGCTTCCCAGTGATCCCTAAGGATCTAGGTGAAGGTCTATCCTTGTAAAGTAAAATGAACAATGCTTGTGCAGGTTATGCTGAAATGAATTAACTTCTAATGAAAAAAAAATGATAAGGTAAGATGGTAGTTTGTTTCTCTGTATTTAGAAAGACTTTCAGAGTTGAAAATGTAACATTTCCTGCAATAATTAACTAGAATTTTAAAAATAATTTAGGGAGTCAGCTTAAGTTCAAACTATGTTTTCTGGACATTTTCCCACTGGGGTTATTTTTCCTGATGTTATAGGTATTGGAATATTTTTAAAAAGAATTTTTATTTATTTATTTGACCAGAGAGAGATAACAAGTAGGCAGAGAGGCAGGCAGAGAGAAAGAGAGGGAAGCAGGCTCCTTGCTGTGCAGAGAGCCCCATGCAGGGCTCCATCCCAGGAGTCTGAGATCATGACCTGAGCTGAAGGCAGAGGCTTGATCCACTGAGCCACCCAGGTGCCCCATGGTGTTGGAATACTTTGAGACCATGCATCTTGGTCTCCAGGTTGGTTAGAGTTTTGACATGATCGCCAAGGCATCCCAACATGTGGTAAATGCTTTTTAAAGAAGATGGTATTTTAAATGTTAGGAGCAAGACAATTTTAGGACCCGATAGAACATTTCTCTGTCAGTGTTCTTACATAGTAGAGGATGAAGAAATTGAAGGTGAGAGAGGAAAATGGGAATATAATGGCAACGAGGTCTAGTGAATACCCAAAAGCCTGAAAAAAAAGATAGAGCTGTAACCCTGATATAATTGAACAACGTGTCTCCAAGGTGAAGGTAGAGTTTAATCTGAATGGACAATCTGAGATATGTGTACTACTTTGCTTTGAAATCTCTCTAGGGATAGAGAGATTTTATAGCTCTCACTCATGGACAGAAACAAAAGGACATAATATTTAACAGACTAATGGTATATTCTAAAACTTTGTGGATTCACTGTCATTTCCTATGTCCTCTCCAAAAGTGGGAAAGATAATTATCATATGATCTTGCAGATAAGAGGAATTTGAGAAACAAGGCAGAGGATCATGGGGGAAAAGATGAAAAAAATGAAATGTGATGAAACCAGAGAGGGAGACAAAACATAAGAGACTTTTAATCTCTGGAAATAAACTGAGGGTTGCTGGAGTGCAGGGGGTGGCTGGGTGATGGATACTTGGGAGGGCATGTGCTATGGTGAGCTCTGTGTACTGTATAAGACTGATGAATCACAGACCTGTGCCCCTGAAACAAATACATTATATGTTTAAAAAAAACATATAAATGCATATGGGATAGAGATGACTTAACTCTCTTTGTAAACTTTTATACCCTTCAAATATGGGAACTGTGAAATCCCTTCACATCCATACAACAGATCTCAAAGGGATGCTTTAGCTTGGAATCCTCCACATTAGCAAAGTGAGTGAACTTGAATGATGTTCTGCATTTGAAAAGTTCTGATAGATGCATTAATGTTTCTAATGATGACGTAAGCAAAAGAAAATGTCAAGTCACTCTCATTTTAGCTAGAAATACATCAATTTAACATAGAAGTTAATAATGATTAGATGACCTGATAGTCCATCTCTTCTTTAATAGTGTTCTATCATTAATAAATAAAATATGAAAGTGAATTTATTTTAATATATGCAACTACTGAATGTTCTTGAAGGATGGCCCAGACCTGGGCCTGAACATGGTGGATATAAATGCATTTCACTGGACATGATAGGGAATAAGTTGGGCTCCTGAGGTACAGAAGACCCTATAGTCATGGAATTTTTGGTGAACTGAAGTGTTTCCTTAAGAGTCTTGGACTTCTTAAGAGTGTTGATGCATTTATTGATTCAGAAGTTAGATTGAAGAATTTTGAAGAATTTTAGGAAGGGATGGAGTCTAGAAGAAGCTATGGGCAGGTCAATCATTTGATGGGGGAGGGAGCAGTGGTAGGGTCAGAGGGCTGCTATGACATGCTGGAGGAAATTTGGCAAGAACTCCTACTCAGATTCATTCAGACCACATCCTAAAGTGACAAAGCTGTAAGGTACCTTAGGAGCCTGGGAAGAATTGATTCCAAAAAGACTTGATGTTGAGAAAAATTCAGTTCTTGTAGTTACATCATTGAGAACAGAGTTGGCACTGGTGGTTAAGGGCTTGTGTGGAGTCCACGGGTGTGTAGTAAGGGACCCTGTTGCAAGTAAGGTTGTTGAATATTTGGGAAACACTGGCCAGGGCAGGAAAGTAGTGTCCAGATTTTCAGTACAGAGATCTCCATGGGATCTCTAAGAGAATATACGTATTTAGAATCAATTGTCTGTGTCTCATATATAATTGTTAATGGGATTACAATTTTTAAAGACAAGGCTTTAGTAGACAACTTCATTTCTCAGTTACTCACTGTCTTTTCTCAAACCCTACACTGTAGCCATATTTAAATACTCATCCAGTCTCTTCAGTTTTTCTTGTGCTCTCACCACACTAGCAATCTGAAGTTGCTGTATGTCTTCCAAGAGCTCTTTCCCTTTCTTCTTTGCTTTTTAGACCACCAAGAAGACTCTTCTGAGGCAAGTCTTCTTTGAATCACCAAGGCCAGTCCCCTTCTTTATACTCTCTTGGTTCTTTGTCCTTCCACCTGTCATAGCACCAGACATATTGTCTTTAGTAAATGGTCAGTGCTTTCAGATCAGAGGCTGTGTCTTACTCATTCTCTTACTCACATGATGTTGCTTGGTTCTGAGTAGATGCATTCAGTAAATACTTACTGAGGAAATAAATGAATAAATGAATGAAAATAAGCAGACCCAAGCACTTGCTGGCATTATATATACTCAAGATAGGTTTCTATAGTCTTTTCACCATGAAACCAAAAATTATGCAAACAGACTTCTTGTGTGTGAACTCAGTTGTGCAAGGATACTTATTCTTATTGGGCATGGAAAAGGTTTCTCCTCCCTTCCTATAAATTATATATAGAGAGAACAAGTTACTTGACAGAAAAAAGTGCATCACATGTCTGAGATAGCTCTATTTGGAGTGCCTTTCTTCTAAGGTAGACAGATAAGTCTCTAAGAGTCTCTAGAGACCAAGGTGTTAGTATCAGGATTAGCACAAACACAAATAGTGAATGTAGACACATATTTTTCATGTTCTATAGCCATGTCCATATTAAAGAGTTATATTTCCTTTTTTTTTAATAAGCTGCCTCAAAGTCACTTTAGAAAGAAGTTTGAAATAAATTCAATACAATGACACCATCAACGTTATTCTTTATTGGGCAAGTGTGTTGCAGCCTAACAATGTGAGTAATAAAATCCTGCCTTTGGAGTCTCTGGAAAAAAAAAATCTGATCCATAAATTACCCAAGTTACACTGGAGAGTATTTGCCTTCCAGAGTGAGCCCCAGTTGGGCTGGTTCCCATCTTTCAGTGTTTTTCTTTTCTCTGGTAATGCCTTCCTCCTCTCCCGTTATTCGCATGACTATAAGAATAGCAGCTTGGCTCCCTCACGTGAACTTGTCCTCTTACTTCAAGTGACTCAGGAGGGGCTGATAGTACAGAATTGAGTCCAAGAGATTCTGTTGTCCAAATATATTCTGGTGCGTGGCTGAATTTGGAATACAGGAGATGTATGCTGGAGAACTATTGACGCTAGTGATGTTCCCTACGTAAACTAGAAAATGGAAAAAGCCAGTCTGCCCCGAGGAAGAGTGAAACAAATGAACAGACAAGAGAAAGAGAGGCAGAGCATGTGGGGTTATGTATAGCTCCTGAGGAGTCAGTCCATGCTCCTCCTGAGAATTTCCCCCGACACCCTGTATTCCTATAATAATGAAATCACCTTTTCTGTGTTCCAAGTCAAGGACATTTCTGTTGCTTGCAGCCAAAGAAGCTAATTCTCAGGCCATCACTGAGCTACTAGTCACAGAAACACAACTTGTACTTTCTGTCACTGCAGTCAGCATAATGGAGAAGGGTGACACATGATGAGACTGGAGTGCCACAGTTGGGATACTGTGAATCAGGTGCTCTTTTTGTCCAAGTTTGCTTTTAGCAAAGAACTGGAAATTCATTCATAGTACACACACATGACTAGCACTCTCTCAGAAGCCAGTCTGTCTCTTACCAAGCATTTTCATTTTTAAGGAATTCAAAATCCCATCTAAAGAAAGCACAATGAAAAAATTAGGAATTAGAAGTTGTTTCATTCCCACCCTATGAGTTTTCCTGTCTTTTTTTTTTTTTTTTTTCCTGTGGAAAAGTCAGTAGAGAGAAAATGTTGGGCCTTTGAACTCAGGGCAATAATTGGCCTCCCATTTTGTCTGAGGGTCCTCTCTCCCCACCAAAAGTTTGCAAATCCCGAGGCCCTCACTGACAAAGCAGCATCAGTCCCTATTTCTCGACCTCTGTGGAGGGTAATCAGGGGGTATAGTAAAGACTAAAATTTGGGAGTCAAGCCCCTGATCCAACGTGTGACATTCTGCCAGTTGCGTTTCTGACTCTCACTGTCCTCAGTGCAATGAAAATTTTATCTACACTTGAGGGCTGTTGTGATAGCAGATTGAGTTGGGAAGACAAGATCACAGATGGGAGTTGAAGGGGAGCTGAGAAGTCTAGCGTGTTTCTCTGTTGAGGAATATGAGAATAATGGTGCAGACCTGGTCCGAATGCCCAATAGCTACTAGTTCAGGGTCACTTTCAAGTAACGCTTTCCTGTTGGTTCCAGCGGGACAGAAGGTTCCAAAGTTAATACAGCCTGGCTTGCTAGGTTTCTTAAGAATCCTTCGGGCCGGTGCTCGTCCTGCTTTTGTCCCAGGACATTTCTGAAGACAGAGGAGAGAGGGGGAGTATGTTAGAAGCCTAGAAGATTAAAGAGTTCTCAAAAACGACTTCTTTGAAATTGTGCTTTGTCTTTAAGAATCATTCAAATTTTACATCTTTGTCCGACATATAGCCAAGTCTAGTTTTAAAATGAAAGAGAGGTTTTAAGTGCCTCATTGTTGAATAAAATTGTTGTTCTGTGTAGTGTTAAGATTTTCCAGTGGATTCTATTTTCTTAGGACACTCCTATGTACTCTCATTTCTCCAAGTTGAAAAATAAGGTATTTGGATGTCTTGTTCTAATATGATGGTTATTTCTGCCTCTGCTATCTGTGTATTTAGAGGAAGACTAAAAAGACTGACTTTAATAGGAGCTTACCTTAAAGGAAAAACAGCAATAAAACAATAGTTACAAATAGATTGTGAAATGTAAGTACCACATGTACAGCAATGTTAGTGCTATAATCTCCCATCTCTTGAGTCCAGTGCTTTGGAAATATCACTGGACTAAATAAGCTGATTCCTGATCCTAGTTTAGCCATTTATTTTAAGACCTTTAATATTCATAGATAGTATGAAAGCAATACAGTAAATGTTTAAAAGTAGAAACTAAATTCATTATTTTTGAATCCTGGAGCAAATACATTGGGCGTGGAAAAGGATGGGGGATATTGGTCCTTGAACAGAACAGAAAAGGAATAAATTTACTGACAAACTCAGCAAATTGCAGCGGGTACTGCCACTTAGTTGTTATGGGCTTCTATGCATGGATTCTTCATTATAGAGAGAGCTAATGGAGGTAGCAGAACATTTTTTAAAAGTGCACATCAACCCAAGGGATGAAATGCAGCCATGAAATAAGCTTCCAAAGTTCCGGAAACAATAAATTGCCAGTGCTATAACTTAATCTTCTGGCTATTCTCCAAATAGCAACCCTGAGTTCCCCTGAGTGAAATGCTCTTATTTTTCCTCCCCTTGTGCATTTAACTCTATTCTTTATTGAATAAAAAAAAAAGGTTTAAAAAAAAGGACTTGGTTTATTGCTTCTAATAAAAGAAATGTAATCTGAATACTCAAGGATATAATCAGATCATAGCATTTCAATTGTATTACTAATACAGCCATAAAATAAATAAGTTGTGCCCTAAAAAAGCCCACCATGCAAGCTCATCTTGTCACTGTGTCCTATCCATCTTTTCTTGCCATTTCCAGTCTGTCAGCATTTTTTGCTCCGCTCTTTGGGTTGCAAAGAGTGATTTTTCACACATCCTTTGCTACTGTCTTGTTACCTTCTAGTTTAATATATAGAGATAGGAAGAATCCGTTGTACCCCCATTTATGCTTCTTTAGTTTTTGGACTCCCAATCTGTCACCTGACCACTCTGCCTGTTCCTTTCTAGCTTTGCTCGTTAAATCAGGTGCTAATGCATGAAAGCGGATGTTTCTCATATTGATGTTTCTGAACAATTGGTCTTTAAACTCTTTGAACCTTTCAAGGTGAAGTTCATCCCTGATGATAATCTCAAGTAGAAAAATGAAGCAATAGCAAATACTTTTTTTTAACTTCTTAAGTAAAGTTTGAAATCCTAGAAAAGAATTTTCTTACAAAGATTTTGAAGGAATCAAGAAATAAAGTAATTGCTACTCTTAATTTTTTTTTTTTTTGAGGGTAAGAGGGTGAGTAATCTTTTTTTCTTAGCTGTGAAGATTTGTATTTGGAAGCGTTTATTTAAAAAAAAATCATTCTCATATGTTCATTAAAATTTTGACAAATAGTAAACCCAACATCCAGGTTTACCACAGCACAAATAATTTGGATCTATAGATCTTTACTCAATAAATGTGTGAGCAGTGTTAAATAAATTTTATTAAAAGGAAGGTTAAGTTCAAAAGTGGCCACAGCATTCACCAATGGATGTTATAGTCACTAAGTGAGAAATCTTTCTTTTTTTAAATTAAAAAAAATTTTTTTATAAACATATAATGTATTTTTATTCCCAGGGGTACAGGTCTGTGAGTCGCCAGGTTTATACACTTCATAGCACTCACCATAGCACAGACCCTTTCCAGTGTCCATAACCCCAACTAAGTGAGAGATCTTATTTAAAAACCTAATTTTATATTCAATAAAGAAATGAATATTTTAGAAAAGACATTTTATTTTTTTAGTGATGTCGAGACTGATTTTCTGTTACACTTTTCCTGACTTCTGGGCCCTAGAGGAGAGCCGTTTGACAGGAGTTGAGTCACAGTTCCCGTTATTTAGTCCCTGGTAGCAAATGAGGTGCACCCTGGAATTTACTGATCCATCATGAATGTTTTCCCAGCCAGAAAGATTTAGGGCAAATATCTTTTTTTCCCTCTATTTTAGTTTAAAAATCACCAATTTATGATAATTTCCCAGTATACCACAGTCTTGAGGTCTTGTTCTTTGAAGTAGTCTTGTTATGATGTTCTTTCATTCGAAAACTTTGTATTTCTTTTGGAATTGTGTGTACTTCCCGGCCCCTATCTACAGAGGGTTGTGGACATAACTTTTGTTACCAAAGTATTCAGTTCAGTTCTAACCTTTGGACACATTTCTCCTCCCCGCGTTAGGTTAGTTTTGTAGTTTGCCTGACTTGAAGGGATGGTTGTTATGGTATAATTTGGGTAAAGCCACCGCTACCATAGTGACTCCCCCCAACCCCAGGAGGTGTGGCTGTGTAGTTGAAAGACAGAGGAGCAGCACATATGCACAATCCTGCCTGAAATCTCACCTTGTTAACTCATTTGAGCTAGGAGTTCAACTCCTTCAACTTGACTCTTTGTGAATAGTTACCAGTTATCAGTTAAAGTGGGGGAGGGTCTGAAATGGCTCCCCCAAACCAGCTTTTTTCATTTTCCAAAGCGCGTGCACTGGTGTTCTTTTCTGGTGTTCAAATTGCATGCACATAGCATGTATATTTGGAGAAAGAAATGTTAACCATCTCACAGATGTTACTCTTGGGCATTCCCTGGCCGTTTGGATTTCCAAGCTCCTCACTCTGAGGTTTCCTCTGGTGAGTAGCCATAATCCTCTTTGCTCAGAATTACAAGGACCTTTAGTGATTGTATTATTAGGGTGGCTATGTTGTTTATACCAGAGAGTCTCTATAAAAGACAGGTGCTGTGAATGAGGGTGCCATTGATCTTTGACAAAACAAAAACAAAACGAAAACCAAACGAAAGAATAAGCAAAAAGGAGATTTCCTAGGTAGGAGGAAAAAAAAAAGGATTCTGCCAAATAATATTGAAAAATTAAAGTAAATGAATAATGACATTGCAGCAGAGGTTGAAAAGGTGGACACAGGCACAAAAGAGAAGAGCTAGAGAGGCTGTTTGTATTTTGGCCTCTGTCTGGTGCAATTGACCTTGGGCATGGCCTTGATTCAGATGGCTTGGCAAATTAACTGATAGGGAGAGAACCAATAAGAAGATACACTGAACACTATTGAGCTTGATGCTGAATTTTGAAACCCTTTATTTTTTATTTTTTATTTATTTAGTGTTATAGAGAGAACGGCCCAGTTGGGAACACGTTACTTTAACAACTCCGTTTGTCTTTTCTTGGCTTACTTTCTGTGCATGTTATATGCAAAAGCTGTATAGATACAGGTATTCTTGATTTTAGTGCTATCGATATTACTCATTTTAGATAGACTTGAAATACAGATTTTATTTTTTTCATATTGATAAATACACTACCAACTTGTTTAAGGTGTTTGGTTTCTGAATGTTGTACATTTTATTTGAAAAAAAAATCTTATTACCTGCATACTAATTTATAAACTTAAACATAAATGACAAGGCTTAATCTCTCAGAAAGACAGAAAATTTCAAACTTTGAAGAGATAACCTGTTAGATACAAGTCATTATTGTGTATTCAGTACTTCCTGCCTAGTTACCTGCCCTGCATAGTAGCCTTAAGGTTTACACGGTTTTGTTGATGTTGTAGGTTATTTATAAAATACTTCATATGTGCCAGGTACTGTATTAATTTCTTTATCCATACTGTTTTACACAATATCCAGAACAATCCTGTAAGTTAAGGTATTTTTGCTATTTGAATAGTGATGAGATGAGCACAAAGAGATTAAATAACATGACCAAATTTATATATTAAATAAGTGGCAGAACCAAAATTTGAAACCAAGTCTGTCAAACTCTAAAAGTTTACTTCCAGCCTCTGTTTTATTGCTCAAATTATCCAGAGTGGAATTCCTACTCTCAAAGCTGTATATTAAGAACAATTTTGAAAAAAAAATTTTTTTTTAAACAACTGCAATAACAGATATCCAGGAGAGACTAGCATCTATTTTAATATCCTGGACTCCATTAGCAGGAAATATGGATATGCACACAAAATATTCATTCATTCATCTTCTAACAAATTGAGTACTTACCTGGTCTTGGGTTTTCACCATGCTGTAGCTATTGCAACTATTTTACTAGTTTTCTTTGGTACAGAAGAAACAAATAATACAAATGTAGCTCATACTTGAATGAGCAAAAAGTCTACTTATTAAATATGTTTTTACCTTAAGCATTGATTGATCATTCCAGAGTTGCTTATAGTAACTTCATTCTCTGTCCAAAGCATTGATCCCTAACAACCCTATCATTTTAATAAATCCATCTTCTCTGGGATAGTTTAAGTTAAATTAATGGTTGATTTTTACATGTGCCAGTTTTGATTATTTCACTAAATTGAAGGGTCAATATGGGATAAATAAATAACTAATTTATTCAAGTAACTCATTAATGAGTTGTTACCGACAGAATAATTTAGATAAAAAGGTTGTATCTGTCTTACATGTAGATTCACCCCAAGTAGTAAACACCACAGAGCAAGCAATTAATAGTAGCATGTCTTAAATTTTTGCACTAAGCAGTTGGAAAGCTTGGGAAAGACTTCAAATTACTTAAAGATGTAAGCAGTATGTTCTCAGATGAAATTTATTCTCATTTACTCTTAAAAAATCTCAAGGAAGCTTAAATTACAAATGTCTGAAGTACCAGGTGAATAATAGAATTTTTGAACTAGAAAAATTCAGTGCATTTTTTGGAGCACCTATTATATGATGCTGCTTACATTGATCTACGTATATATAGGTTAGAAAGACCTTAAAAGTTTGTATACAGGGGCCTCTGGGTGGCTCAGTAGGTTAAGCCACTGCCTTCGGCTCAGGTCATGATCCCAGGGTCCTGGGATCGAGTCCCGCATCGGGCTCTCTGCTCAGCAGGGAGTCTGCTTCCTCCTTTCTCTCTCTGCCTGCCTCTCTGCCTACTTGTGATCTCTCTCTGTCAAATAAATAAATAAATTCTTAAAAAAAAGTTTGTATACAGTTTGAATAAGGAGAAGTTTAAATTCTCATTTGAGATCAAATCCTTGGTCATTATATATATTTTCTGGTGTATTTGTCTTTCAAATGCACAGAAATAAATAGTCCAGTTAGTTTTTTCTTTTTTCTTTCTTTCTTTCTTTCTTTCTTTCTTTCTTTCTTTCTTTCTTTCTTTCTTTCTTTCTTAAAGATAGAATAGATACGATTTACTTTATACTGGAAGTGATTGTATAAATAAAGGATTTGGAGGTGGAAAACCAAGAAACACCTTATTGAAATTGCCTTTTTAAAAGACAGTTTGGGGCGCCTGGGTGGCTCAGTGGGTTAAGCCGCTGCCTTCGGCTCAGGTCATGATCTCAGGGTCCTGGGATCGAGTCCCGTATCGGGCTCTCTGCTCAGCAGGGAGCCTGCTTCCTTCTCTCTCTCTCTCTCTGCCTGCCTCTCAGTGTACTTGTAATTTCTCTCTGTCAAATAAATAAATAAAATCTTTAAAAAAAAAAGACAGTTTAATGGAGTAATTAATTTCATACCTGTCAGCCACAGGATCCATATCTTAGGATGGTACTGATTCCTCTTAAGGAAGGCGCACGTTTGTGGCATGCACACCGTGACTGTAAGATTTGCTTCCTTCAAACAAAAGGGTTTCTCTTAGATTCTCTCAAAATTGACCCTGAGTCCCAGGGTTGTTCCGAACAAAGTGTGTCCAACTTCTTTAATACTGAATGGTTTCCAGTTTGGAAATTGTGACTGAGTGTGACCACATCTGGCCAAATTAATCTAAACTCTGAATGCCATAATCCTTGAATATTATTATAGGAATGTAAGGGGGATAGTCTTGAGGTTGGTGAGCTTACACAAGATGTTCACAAACCAGAATGCAGCATGCCAACACACCTGCTCAGGGTTTGACCTCTAAGTGTGTGTGCCAGTGCAGAGTTGGAATTAAAAAGAGAGGGGCAGCCACTCTTGAAATGTTTTGAGACAAAAAGTACCAGTACATTGGCGTTCATCTCCGGTCACAGCTGTTCTCCCAAACAGGTGCTGTTCCAAATCATAGACTTTGGAGGAGAACAGTACACTTTTTGTTTCCTGAGGGATAACTGTACTGATTTTTCTTATACCACAGTCCCTTTGAGATAAAACTAAGACTTTTGATCATCAGAATTGTAGATAAGTAATTGAAGTGCATTAGTTGGCTTCTTCATACTGTTCTTATAAAGAGTAATTTTCTAAGAGTAATGTAGTATTCATGTCTTAGTGCTTAATTTTTTGCTTAAATCTGATTCAGTTATGTTTTCCATAAATTGGGGGTGATAAGTCTCGGGTTCAATAGCCCACAAGCAGTTAGGAGCATCCTTTGTATTAGAGGCTGTCTGGTTTCCTCACAGGTGAGTAATGGTTTTATGTTTTTCATCTAAATGTCAGAATTTTAGCCATGGCTAGCCTTTGAGAACTTGTCAACTTTTCTGCACATCTTCAGTCCTGTAATAGCTCAGCAATTACACAGCATGTAGGTTGGCATTTTGCTTTCAGATGGTGGTCTCCTCCAAAGGAATGGTGTTATTTTCAGAAGAGTTAAACACGGAGCTTCAGGATAAGACCTTAAATATACAAATATTTTCTTCATGTGCTTTTGTTTTTCCCTCCTTGAGTGGAGAATGGCCTAAAGAGAAATGTCAAGACCAGTGATTCAGGAAAACAGCAAAACCACACACACACACACACACACACACACACACACACACACACGTGCAACACTGGTAAAATTTCAGTTTTGTGTTGTTTTGTTTTTGTTTTTAGAGAGTGAATAAGTGGGTGGGGAAGAGTAGAAGGTGAGAGAGAAAATCTCCAGCACACTGTCTTCTGAGTGGGGAGAGACATGTCAGGGCTCAGTCTCATAGCGCTGACATCATGACCTGAGCTGAAGTAAAGAGCGGATGCTTCATTGACTGAGCCATCCAGGAGCCCCCATTACAGTTGTTTTGAAATCCAAATGAGCATTGTAAAAGAGAACATTTTTGTTTGTAGCTTGGGAGGAAAAGAAGAGAGCAAAGGCAAGAACACAGAAATGGAATGGGAGTAAGTTCATTAATATCATCAAGTGTAGCATAAAGTGGGAGGAGGAGGAAAATAAAAGCATGACACTCACGCCTGCTTCTCTAACATATGTAGTCAGAGATCCAGAAGGACACTACATCATTCTTAAAGGGACTATCCACCAAGATGATCTAACCATTGTAAATATCTATGCCCCCAATATGGGGGCAGCCAATTACATAAGAAAACGGTTAATCAAGATAAAGAGTCATATTGATATGAATACACTAATCGTTGGAGATCTCTAACATATGTGTCCTCCTCGAACCTCTAGAATATGGTAAGTTTTTGATATCAGAAATATTAAAGCTGGAAATGGCTCTAGAGCTCATGTAGTATCACCGCCTCATCTTAGAGAGCAGACCGTGAAGCGAGAGTAAGGCAGAAAATGGAGGAAGTGGTAGGGAAAATAAAAACAAAAAACAAACCCAGAAGATTGAGGAAGAAAACAGTCTGATAGGCTATCTTCCAGTAAGATTTTTTGGAACTTTTTGCTTTTTAATTCTAAAGCTCAGTATATAAAATTACAAGAGGTGGTAGAGAAAGGAAGTTTATATTCATTTTGTATAATTGTTAATCTGGTTTTTTTCCTGCCAGCATATAATATTTTGGTTTCCAGCTGTTTATTATCCAAATCATTTCCTGCACTAGATAAAGCACTACCAGCAGGACTCTGAGATGTGTTATGCTAATGAGGGGGAAAAATCTTGGACAAGTTGCAAAGCATAGATTTTTGAGTGACATGACAAAATAATCAGAATCTAAATGAAAAGAAAACTTGGGTAACAGCCATTATACTTAATATGCCAAAATAAATGATTGACGTTTTAATTAGATGAGAAAATATAATTATATTTTTAACTCTGAAAGGCCCTCTTAAAAGGAAGATGGACATTAAGTAAAAAAACTTGCAAGAACACAACGGAGTACAAAAAATAAAAAGATGCACTCAATTTTCAGTGTTCATGACATGAGTTATTAATTCCATGGATCATGAAGCAAAACTTTTAAAAAAGTTAACTTGCATTTACCCTTTTGACAACAGTTTGCATTATAGTGATTGAATTTTATTAAGAGAATTGTTTGCTAGAGCTATTTGTCTTCGTTTTGGCAGCTCAGGCATAAATATTTAATTTAATTTATGTTCCAAATTAAAAAAGTCTCATAAAAACTGAGTGGCTGAGCTGTACCTGCTCACTATAAAAAAATGAGACTTACATATTGCTGCACATAATATAAAGCATACCTACTTGAAAAGAGAGTTTGTATGACTCAAAGACATTAACTGTTTCTGAGGTCTGTGGAGAAAAAGGGCTAGTAAAAAAGCAAATATAAGAGATAGCAATTTCGGCTACAAGTCATGGCTTCTCTGAGCTAATTTTGCTTTAAAAATTTTTCCTCTTGTGAGATGCTTCTGATTAACATTAAACACAGATGCTATCTTGAAAATAGAAAGTAGAACATTTAAGTGCAGGAAAGTAACGATGACACTTCTTTTTGAAACTATACTTGCTTGTGTGTTTAAACTTGACTTTGAATTTGTTACCTGTGGTTTTATTTCTATATTCCCCTAGCCTACATGCCACTTACGATTTGAATCCTCAGAGTGGGAACATGTAGAAAATACTTATATTATAAGTTCTTAAGATTTTAGGTGAGAGTGTTGTGATTCAACGCTAGAGTATAGATTGTGGTTTCTACTACATGAAGGACAGAGTACAACCATGCAAGCATTTTGTTCTTTGTGGAACCTGTTAAGGAATGGTCCAGTGAGTTATAGAAACACACAAGGGAGCTGACTGCAAGATAGTACCATAGCCTTCCTTTCAAGTACTGTCATATGTACCTTTATGTGCCTGCACGCTTTGTAAGCCATAGAAGGGTTCTGGCAGTTTGCATTTTCCAAAATGGCCACAACAATGTCTCTCATACTCTTGTGCAATGTGATCCTGTTGCTATCCCTTTAAGAGGTGGAGCCAAGTTATCCCTCCCTTGAATCTAGGTTGGTCTTTGTGACTCACTTGTGATTAAAATATGAATAGGGGCGCCTGGGTGGCTCAGTGGGTTAAGCCTCTGCCTTGGACTCAGGTCATGATCTCAGGGTCCTGGGATCAAGCCCTGCATCGGGCTTTCTGCTCAGTGGGGATCCTGCTTACCCCTCTCTGCCTGCCTCTCTGCCTACTAGTGATCTGTCTGTCAGATAATAAAATCTTAAGAAAAATAAAATATGGATAGAGAAACATTATGTGACTTCTGGAGGTAGGTGAGGTTCCTCCTTGTTCTTTTGGAATGCTTGATCTTGAGATACTCTCTACTGGGACACTCTCTATTGGGACACTCTCTATTAGGACACTTTCTCAGAACTTGGCTGCCAGGCTCTGAGAAGGCCAGCCCACGTGCAGAGGCTAGGTATGGGTACTCTGGTCATCCCCCTCAGTTGAATTTGGTCTTTAACTCATCTCAGTCCATGGACTAGATGTGACAGTGAAAACATTTCCAGCTTAGGGCTTGGCAGACTAGAAGATGTGGACCAAGTCTAGTGTGCAGCTTGTTTTTGTGAGACCTAGGAGCTAAAATTAATGTTTACATTGTAAATGATGATAAACAGAAGACAGGAAACAGACACTCAGTGTGACCCACAAAGCCTAAAATATTTACTATCTGGCCTTTCAAAGAGAAATCTGACTGACTTCTGTTCCAGATGATTCCAGCCCTAAACCTCACGGAGACAGGAATATCATCCCTTTTGGACCCTTGTCCCAATGCCTGAACCACAGTATATCTGAGAATAATAAAATAGTGTTGTTTTACTTCAGAAAGTTTGGAGTGATTTGTTAGACATTCATTGGTGACCAGAGAAAGAAGGAAGCTGCTTTTTACTAAAAAGCAAAAAACAAACAAACAAACAAAAAACTACATGCTGGCTTCCATAATAAAAAAATTTTCTTGATAGATGCTGCCCAAGTTACTTGGAGAACATGATCTTGCTATTTTGGGTCTGGTTTTTGGGGTCTGTATTAGAAAATCTGTTCAGCATTAACTGTTGAATGAAAACTAAATATGTTGTGTTGAGAGTCTTACATATTTCTTATTTTTTTTTAAAGATTTATGTATGAGAGAGTGTGCAAGCAAGCCTAAGTGGAGGGTGGGAAGCAGAGGCAAAGGCTAGGGAGAAGGAGAATCCCTACTGATCTTAGAGTCATCGAGGCTGGATCCTAGGACTCTGAGATCATGACTTGACCTGAAGTCAGATGCTTAACTGACTGAGCCACCCAGGCATCCTGAGAGTCTTACAAACTAAAAAGTAATGAAAAAACTCTCCTAATAGATTACTTAATTATAATGATTGGGAGACACATGGCACAGCAAAATCTACCTTGTGTGATGTATTATTTGTGATGCTACCCAAACCCAGGGACTATGTGTGGCCATGAGGCCATTCTTCTCTGATTTCTCTTCATGTCAAATATTGAAACTTTAGTATATGAGCTTCCCATTAAGTATTAACCAAAGCATTAGCGTAGACCTCAAAACCTCTTTTCAGTGACACATTGGACTTACCCAGGTTTTTCCTTATTATCTAGCCATTTGAGAGGTTAAATGGACCTCTCTCAGAGTAATATATTTTAGGCTTTTATATTTTCCAAAGAAAATATCAACTTTATTCCTCATAACTCTCAAATTTAAGTTATGTGGATATTGTTTAACACCTCTGACTCGCTGTGCTTGAGGCACTTACTGGTAAGTCCTTAAGTGACAGTCCATTGATGAAGAGAGGGCATTTCAGTCATTTTATATTTTTCAGATAAAAATAAATCTGTAAATATATAAGCTGCATTTGTTTTATATGTATAAAATGTGTATGTTTTATCCTACACAATAGGAGAACACTATATGCATCTGTTCCTCAAATCTACAAACTTTTTAGAATATCTTTCCATATCAACACATTATTTTTGATAGTTATGTAATTTTATGATGTATAATTGTGCCCAAGTGTATTTTACTGGCTCTGTATTATTGAACAAATTAGGTAGTTTCCATGAACAATTTTTATTTATTTTATTTTTTATTTTTTTAAAGATTTTTTATTTATTTATTCGACAGAATGAGATCACAAGCAGGCAGAGAGGCAGGCAGAGAGAGAGAGAGGAGGAAGCAGGCTCCCTGCCAAGCAGAGAGCCCAATGTGGGACTCCATCCCAAGACCCTGAGATCATGACCCGAGCCGAAGGCAGAGGCTTAACCCACTGAGCCACCCAGGCGCCCCTCCATGAACAATTTTAAAGTAATGTTGCCAGTCCCTAATTAAATGTTTGATTAAGTGCCCAAGACTTTTGATCTGAAGGCTTAATGTTCTATGTATTTATTCATACAAATGACACAACTATGGAATTCTCCACATGGAGTCTGCAAAGTGGACCAAGTTTAAGGCAGTATTGATAACAAGTAAAATACTGAATGGTTTGACTCTTGTAGCCAAGGTCATGGAAAGGACCCTCAGGTAGACTGGCAATGTGGTTTGACCCTCAGAGTAGCCCAAAGATTGCATCTGTTGTTTGACTAAAAGTGGGCAACTACTAGGAAAATCTGTTATGCAGGTGTAGACAAGAGCAGCAGAAAGGTCAATTTGTTTCCAGTCATGGTGAATGAGTCTAGACACCTGATTCAGTGTTTCTCACACATGTGTCCACAGGCTGTGCCAATCTGTTCTGAAACTTTAACCGCTGTGCAGCACATTGAGAAAAATAAGGATAATATAGTGAGTTTTTCATGAGATTTAAAATAATTGTTGAAGTTAATTGGTCAATTTAAGGACAATTCTATATTTTGGAATTAAGTCTTTTCTAATTTTGGTGGCTAAAATGTCTTTTCTATCATGAATTGATACTGAGTAGTAAATTGCATTTTTTTTTAAGTGTACCTGTAAAATCTAAATGCTGGGAATCAATGTTGTGATCATCTCCTATTCACCCTGTTAGTGAAGGAGGACTCTTTTATCACAGTATGAATTGGCTGAACACATTACATCTGACAGGTGATATTGACAGTGGTTCAGTCACACAGCGTGGGAGTAAAGGACATCGCATACCATGCAAACACATACAAGGGAACCAGAAAGGGTTGCTGGAGAAGGATCTTGCAGTAACAGGAGGAAAGGGTGCCCTCTGATTCCTGGAGGGGCATGTGATTTGATTAAAAAATTCTATGGGTTGGTAGAGAAGTGAAGCTTATTGGTTGGGAACCCAGTGGAATGAAGCTGGTCTGGCTGATGGTGACTAGCCTGATGGGAGGCCTTTCCCACTGGAGGAAGGTGGGTGGGGGGGGTGTATATCTGTTGAGATTAGAGGGACTCATGGTCTGGTCTTTGGGACCCTGTGAGGTTCAAAGATGTCAAGGCACTGCTTAAAATTTTAGGTCTTAAAACAAGTCATTGACTTTGAATATGATTCAGTTCAGTTGTAGTGGTGAGAGAATTTGGATTTTTTCACCAAATGCACACATGTTGATGTGTAGAGTTCATATCATTGCCTCAGGCTTTGCCTCCAGGGTTTGAGGTAAGGGACTTAGCCAGAATCAAGTGTTGAGGATCAGTGTATCTCTTCAACAGAAACAGACAACCTGATGTGGATTAGTGAGAGTAGGCTGCTGACTGGTAATAAGCAAACGGCTAGGACAGCATCTCCAAAACTGAGCAATTGTGGAGTTTGTTCTGAGTTGATAACCAAAACTCTTTGGAGCTGTAGAAGATGGTTTCATGCTACATACACAGAGTAAAAAGACATATCATTGACTGTCATGCCTAAAGGAGGGTGAGGGTCAGGAAGAGAAATTGAAAAGAACCCAGAAAGACCCATATGTGTGTACATGGATGTACACACACACACATATACACAATTGATGACAGTATAGAAAGAAGAGACAGTGTCGAAAGAAGACAGTATAGAAAGAAGCTACCTAATTTGCTACATTTGCAGCAGAAATAGACCACAGCAAATCTGTCGTTTGGATGCTCATTCCTGACAAGTCTCATTTGGACAAGAGAGGTCACGTGCTTTAGAGTTAAGAACAGTTACTGAAGCTCTTTTGTAGCTTTCTCATGTGTGATCTGGGTACAGTGATCTCTGTCTATGTTAGAAGGAGTGAATAAAGTAGCAAATGCAAAGTGCTCTAGGAAATTGGTTCACAGGAGGCATTCAGTAAGGGGGAGACTTAGACAATGAGACCCATTGCCAAAATGATACTGATTCTTGGATTTTAAAGTTGCAGCCAAATTTTCAGGAACATTTCTGTTGCAAACGTGGAGGCCAGCAGTGTAAAGCTTTTTTGCAAATTGCGCTCTAAAACAGAGTTGAATTAATGTCAAGAAGCCAAAAAATATATGTATGTATCTATAAACCTCCTCAGATGCTCCTTTCAAAGTGTGAAATGCACACAGGGTAACTCAAAACAAATCTGACGGTGTTTCAGACCAAAAATTCCCTCTGTTCAGATCAATGGCTCTACTCCACTACTGCTCATTTTTAGTTTAAATTGGGTTTTGCTAAAGAGGAATTTTTAAAAAATCGACCAACACATCCTGACTTACTTTGGAATTGCTTCACACATATTTTAATAGGAATTAAATTGTCAACTGGCTTTTTACTCTCCCACTTTTTTTTTTTTTTAATAGATGCAGGTGGGCAGCGGCTGACTGTCACCTGTGTACTTTGTTGGGATTATACAAAATGTCTGGGAGTCATAGATTTGTTGTAATGTATCCAGAAAAAATTTCAAGTTAGGGTTTAAATTTTATCATATAAACTCAAATGACATTAAAATCACATTAGTTCCCCAAAACTGCATTTCAAATTGTTTATCTGGATGTGTCAAAAAGAGCTGAATGAAAAGAAATGGTGATTTCAATGATAAAAATATCCCTGAGAAACAACTGCACATTATCAGTATAAAGTCAGTTAATATCCCTAGAAGGTGTTTCTTCTTGTACACTTGATTGCAAAAGGGTTAAGAATGTAAAGGCTGGTAAGTCAAGATGACATGTTTGCATCCCCCTGCTGACCAGAGAGGAGGGAGAACCAACCTGATAAGCTGCAGACAGTATATTAAACTGCATTGAGGTTTTTATAGTCATTAACCTATTTCATACCTCAATAGCTCTTTAAAGTAGGTATTTATATTAGTCAGGGTAGGCTAACTGCCATAAATAATCACAATATATTACTGGTTCAACACAGTAAAATTTTCTCACTCATATCACAGTTCAATATGGGTTAGTGGGTATTGGGGAGGGAAGACCTGAACAAGCAAGTTCTGTTCATTAGATTCGTTTGGAATCTAGGCTTCTTAAATGGATGGTTCCATTACACTATGTGCTTGAAGTCATTGACTGGAAGATTGATAAGCAGGTGAAGGAAACATGAGAAGGAATGAAAGATTACGTAGGAGATTTTAAGGAACAGGACTAGCTGACGAATGGTTTATTTACCTTCTATCAACTTTTCATTGGTAAATTTAGTCACGTCCCTAAACTAACTACAAAGGAGGCTGGGAAATGTAGTGAGGCAGTCTTCTCAAGATAAAAATGTTTCTGGCTTCTGTGAGAAGGTTGCCTTGTTTTTGACATAGTATAATTAAACAGTTTTATGTACCAAGACCACTGAACCTTGCAGAAGTTAAATAATCAAGATTACCGAGCTAGTACATCATAGGACTGGTTTGCTTATCTTGAAAGCCAATGTACTCTTATTACATCAGAAATTCTCTTTAGAAAAATTTGAGGAAAGTAGATTTTCAAATTTGGTTACTTTAATAAAACTGTGTAAGGATGTCTTGACAGAAACAGAAACACATCAGAACATTTTAGCTTTTAGAAGACAATTCTAGACAAATCTAACGTACCACTTGAGTTTAAAGGATGAAATACGTATGATACATACATATCTTCAATGATATATATCTTTATCTGGCATTCATTATTTCCCTTAAATCATTGTATGGCTTTTTAGAGACATTATGAATTAGGTTATCAAGGTGTTCAGCCAACTTTCTTACAGTGTTTCCGTTTATGTAGCAATTGGATGGATATATTATCCCCATACTTTCTTCCTAATGTCTCATGATAACTCAGACTAGGTTGTGGTTTTTATGCTGGCATGAAATTCAGCTATTATAAATCTGAGCTATTCACTCAGTAACCTTAATGCGTAGGCAAAGATGCTGACTGATCGCTTGTGTAATGATCTACTGCATTCATTGTCTGTGTTCCATTTGCTCCCGTCCGAAAACTAAAATCTTAAAAAAAAAAAAAAGGAGTCCTTTGACACTAGCTGATGTAGAATTCCAGCTATGCATTTTTCTGTGACCTAAGATTATATAAAATAGGGAATGAGTACATAATAAGTCAGACATCTTAATCTGGAAAACCATTTTTCTTTTTACATCCCAATATGAACATTACATTCAGACATCTACAGTGTGTTTTGATCTTTAATTTTTCAGAGTAGAAAATACTGTGCAGTTGGTTTGAGAAGTCCAGAGCTTGGGTTTTGGCTACATAAACATTGGCTGTAGATGTTGATTGATTCGTTCATGCAGGGCACTTCATGCATTAATTCATTTGGCACATGTCTGTTGAGTGCCTTTATGTGTCAAACACTGCATACAGAGTAATTGGAAGGATTTAGAAACAAAAGGAAAAATAATATCCCATAATAGTAAATGCCTTAAGACCTACAAATACATACATGATCAGAGTAAAGCTATGTATAGATGTAGAGACAAATGAATTCCAAAGTACATTGACTAATAATAAGAAAGAAATATATAGATGAAGGTCTAATACAATCCTTCACATAGTTATCCTTGTCTTGAGAATGTTATATCTGGGTGCACTGTAAGAATACTAAGAGCATCCTGAGCTGTTGTACTAAAAGTAAAGACTTTGAAAGTATATCCTTAAGATAGAGAAGATTAGAAGAGGCGAGGGCAGCATCATAAGATCACCTATATCCCCCTCTTTATCTTGATGTCTAGATGTATTCAGAGTGTTCAAAGTTGTAGTGTAAGAGGGCCTAAAGCTTCATTGAAGGTGTATGGGAGTGATACACACCAACTTCTAAAGAATGTCTCCTGGTAAATTAGGCTAATTTAGAGGGATAATAGGTTGGATCTTAACCTTATTTGTAACCCTTTACTCTAAAAAGGATACTTCAATAAAATACAGCACATTTTTGTCATCTATTGAACATCAATGGAGAACACCTATTTGGGTTGTTTTTTGGAATTATTTATATGTGTGTTTGAAATTTTCCATAAATCAGAAAAAGTTTTAGTAAAGATTTATCATAAAACAGACTAAATAAAGTATTAATTCTTTTTACCGGATATGCTAGATTTCATAATGGGTCAAAAGCATGCCTTTACTCTTAGCCAGAAACTTTCTGAAAATGAGGACACAACTTAAAGTGTGTGCCACATAAATGAATGATATATCTTGAAACAACATGAAAGGAAAGACATTTAATGAGGACTCCTGCTGTAGGTTATTCGAAGTTTCAAGTATATTTTTGTTAATATATATTGTTCTTTTCCCTTTGTCATTCTTTTTCTTTTCTCTTTCTCTACTTCCCTTTTTTCCTGTGGCTTGTTTTTCTATTCCATTTTGTTTTCTCCCCTCCTTCCTTTGTTGCTTTACCTTTTTTCTCTGTACTTAAGATAATCGTCCTTGCCCTGATAGGTTCCTGTCCTCACTATCGCTCTCCAAGGTCCTGAAACCTCTGTTGCCTATACTTAATACTGGACTTTAATTATTTACCCAATATTCAGTAGTAATTGCAAAATACTCGAGTGTGCTTGTGGGGGGAGGTCAAAATTTTCCTCAAGAGAGAGACAAATATGATACAGCTTGGTCTCTTTTACCCATGAAACATGTAGACACTTCCTGCCAGCACATATCTCTAAAATTCCCAGTCAGAGAATCTGTATTATATCTCTTCCCCCACTCTCAGCCTTTCTAGGAAAATGAAATGAGAGTGGCAAAGAAACATTATCTAAATAGCTTCCCATGTTGTATGTATTGAATGCTAAGCTCCATTCAAAGTCAAGGTGGGAAGAGCGTTCCTTAAGGTCGCTGTGTCACAAATGCACGACCATGCAGTACGCAATGATTGGTTTAGTTTTATAAGGACTTTTTTTTTTTTAAGATTGAAAGATTATATGCATTGTGACCTTCTAAAGGAACACTAAATGCTTTTCAGAATTTTAAGTCTACCTCCTCCTCCCCACTTATAATGGAGTTAGTGGATTATTTACTTGCTTAATATCATAGCTTTTGCAATTTTCTTTCTTTCCTCACCTTGGGAAGAGGTAAGGGACAGAAAAGAGGTGTGCAGAGAGGAAAGATCAAAGGATATGTAAGATGGCTTTTTCACATAGAAAGCTATTTGATACAGTGAAAGAAGCATGTTGAAAAGAGTTTGAAAATTTGGATTCAGATCTCTTTTGCAGCCATATGAGGTTGTATAAGTTGCTTGTTTTTCCTTATCCTAGGGGACTTTATCCTTACAGAGAGGTATTTAATAATCCCCATCTCATGGGTGAGTGAGCATTAAAGAAGGAAACCTATAAGGCACCTATCATAGGTATTTTCTTATTGTAGTGGTTAAATTATCTTAGTATTATTTTTCTGCTCCCCAGCCCCCTGCCAAGTTCTCAGTTTAGTCCAGGTATTGTTGCTCATGGAAATTTGCAAAAATGCATGTTCTAGAGACTCACTTTTGGATTGTGTGTTGAATTGTCCTAAGTGGAATTTTTAAAAAAAACACTGATGATTGTTTTGGTGCTTATACATTAATTCAGACACTTCTTGTAGTAATAAAGCAGTAAGAATTTTACATGGAGTTTTGATTTACAATGCTCCTAGAAATAAACTATACATCATGTTATATTATAGTTGTAGGAAACATTAGACATCATTCAACCATACCATCTTGAAATTGAAGAAGTTGAGGCTTAAAACTAAGACTTAGGGTAATGCATCTAGTTAGGGAAGATTCTCCTGATCTCAACTATGCTGGCTTTCTAATATGCCATTCTATCTACTTGAAACAGGGACTTGAGTGTCAAATGATTTTGATGCTTCACCATGATGGTATGGACCATTGTTGTATATTCAGTGCCTAATCTGGTAAATGATATGCTTTAGACACTCAGTGAATTTAGGATAAATGAATAATTTAATGCTATAAAGTTATTCTCTTATATATTTGACTGGAGAGAATATTTCAAGTCCCGTTTACTATGTTAGATATAAAATATCAATATAAATTCTAAGAGATAATATCTCCAGTTCCATCTCCATGGTCAGTCTCCTTTCTGGCTCTCATTTATGTAAGTGAACTGAGTTTTCACTTTTTCTTAAGATCAAGATTAGGTTGAATTGTCTGGGTGGCTTGGTTGGTTGAGCATCCAGTTCTTGATTTTGGTTCAGGTCATGATCTCACAGTTGTGAGATAGAGCCCTGCATTGGGCTCCACACTCAGTACAGAGTCTGTTTGGGATTCTTTCTCTCTCTCTGTCCCTCTCCCCCATCTCTACTTGCATGCTTGCTCTCTCTCTCTCTCTCATAAATAAAATTTTAAAAATCTATATTACGTTGGATTAAATAACTCCCATCAATTCCATTACTTAGAAAGATACAAAGTCTTCTTCAGTACTTTGGGATACCTTGGTCTCTTGGTCCTTGTTTCTATTCATTAACACTTTATTCTTCTTTCCATGTATTCTGATGGAAAATTCCATGTTTATCTTGATTTATACAGGAAACGCAATGTTAAACACATAGACACACAGAAAAACATATATTTTCTTATTTAAGACTTGGAAGAAGACAGCCCTATAACGCAAATAACGTTCAAAATTTTGGCATCATTTTGAAATACACTTGAACCCTGTATTTTGCCTTTCCTGTTATGACATTATTCATATTCCTTTTTATGCCTGGTGTTTCTGGTACCCTGGAATTCGTGTTCTCTCTCTCTTCAAAGTCTATCAGCCATTTTATGCTGTGGCATTTCACTGGTCCTCCTTCATCTGCTTAACCACTATCCATCTTGGTGAGCCTGCCTGTCACTTTCGAGTTTTTAAATTCTCTCTCTACTTTATTTCTAGAGTTAAATTTATAATATTCTTCTTGTCTCATGCAAAGCATACCTGTCCATTCAATTGACATCAATCCCCATGCTGGGGGTTCAGAAAGGACTAAGAAGGTGGGTGAGTGGAGATGGTACATCTTATCTTCCTTCTTGGGTCTCAGGCTTCTTTTCCCTTCTCATGTCTGTATGGAAGGATGTTCCTGGAATAACATCTCTGGCCTCTCTGTCATCCCTGTTTATTTCACCTCTTGGGGGAGTAGATGCTTAACTGATTGATGTCTGAAAAATAAAACCAAATATGATTGGCTTAAGGGTTTTTTTCCTGCTGCATTTATTAGATATGTCTGCAGAGACACATATCTAAACATAATTATGAACATATCAAACACAGCTTAGTACCTTATTTTGTCATTTAACATTAAATTGAAGACATTTTAAAAAGATTTCTTTTTAACTTTGAGCTTTTTAAAAGCAACAAAGTATGAATTGTGAAGAACCAATAGTATATCAGATATCACCCTACCTGTAGAGCCTGATCAAGATGATCTCTTAGCTTCTCTCTAGGATAAAACATGTTTTATACCCTATTATATGTAAACTAGTCACACAGAAATTAATATGTGCTCATTTATTTCCTTTGAAAAGGAAATAAATGCATTTACTATATACCTTCTTCTATTTTTTGTTTTTCTATTCTTACTCCTTTATTAGTTTTGCCTTCTAACATTTGCTTTTTCTGTGAAGTCAAAGAATGCACAAAGATACATAGGTGTTTGCCTTGGCTTATGGGAAAAGTATCCAGCTTTGAAATGATTGACATACCAAGGCTCTGGAACCAACCAACCAAGAGACAGAGCATCACATAATCTAGTATATCATGACCTAGACAAGGTAGGCCCAAGGGTGCATCTAGGAGCTCGCCAAGAAATAATCAATGAGAGTGGGAGACAAGAGTATGCAAAGCCAGTACTATATAAGACCAAGGCCAGAGAACCCATTGGATTATAGAGCTCGCCATAGGGGGATGGGACTGTGGGAAGAAAGTGGTGAGTTCAGACATGATCTACAGCTCCCTGATCCAGAGGGGTCCCATAGGTTGAGTCCTAATCAGAAGTCTCCAGGTGGTAGTAATTGAAGATAGGGCATTAGGGGTCCACATGGTCTGTCAAGTTTGAGATTACTTGCTGGCTAGTAGTGAGGGATATGAGATCAAGGTTTAGTTTCTAAGAATTCTGGGTTGGAATGGGCTAGGTTTGGTTGTTTTGGGATTCCTTCTGAGCAGACTAAGCTCCATTTAACCAGAGCGTAAGTCAGGAATGGAAGTTGAAGTCCAGGTGCCTGCCATGAGCACCTATTCACTCCATGGTGTAGGGGCGACGCCAAGGTCTAATGACCTTGACATACACCTAGAATTCACCCCAGGCACATGACACTGTGATCAAAGAAACTTTGTTCTTATACTTAGAAATTTTCCTTCTTTATCTCCAAATCTGTTATTTTTGTTTCCTTCTTTATTCTGGACATTGTGATAACTTTCCTCTACCTTAAATTTAAAAAATAAAGTTGGGTATGGAGGTGTAAATGAGTACTTTTGGTATGTTAAAAGTAAAAAAGTCAAACATACCCAAATAACAATAAGCCATCTTCAAAGGAAAGCACCCAGGGTCCGAAGAACCGGCTTATATGGAAGTGAAATAGAATCTTGTTTCAGTCACATTAGTAGAAAGAGGCCTATCATGAAACAGTCTGCTGTATAATCTTTGCCATAAATGTCATGTTCAAAGTCATGTATAGTCTGAACACTATCTGAAAAATACATTGGTTTATGTTCTAATATTTGATGCCTGAATGAATGTATATTCATTAATTTTCTTGTACCATAGAGGAGTATGCTATTTGATCATTATAACCATCCATAGAGCTTTTGGTCATTGCTACTCTTCCCTTTAGGATTTTAGAAACTGGCTTATGGGTTCTTATCAACAGTTCTTCTATCATAAATTTTTAACATTTCAATATCCACAGAGAAGATGTTTACCATAAGCTGTCCTCTGAGCTTTTGGAGCACCTCCTTTCCAATTTTCACTTGTACTTCACCCTAACTACCCACACTGATGGTCATATGGTCATACTATTCTCTTCTTACTACTAGTAACTCTAGCTCTTCCATAATCCAAATTTCAAACACTTGCCAGTCACAACCCCCATCTTTCCATCTAACTTCTTTTCATGTCCTCTTATAAACAATTCTTAAAATCTAATGCTTCCTTCAAACATTTGATGGTTTCCATTTTTCACTCCTTAACCTCATTTCCTTTCTTGTTTGGCATAATTACAAGGTCTGTCCTTAAAATCACTTTCTTGCATATATTCCCAATTCCTCTGTCCCTCACTGTCTCCCTCTGTCAGCCTTACGTGATAACATTGAAATTCTAGTCTATTCTCAGCTGTACTGACACAGAAGTATGAATGGAAAAACAAAACAAAACACACACACCTACACACAGCCACATAGTCTGGTCTTACTTTCAATTCATGGAAGATATGTGTTGCCTTGTTATATCCCATTACTTTTCCCTAGTTTCATGCTGTCAAGTAAATATTTTGCACCTTCTCTTATGCCTTCAAGCCATCAATATCTCCTTCCCCCTTCTTATATATATTTTTTCTTGATTGCTTAGTGTTATATTAAAGAAATAGAAACAAATGCAAGAAAACTTGCACACATTCCTATTACCAATATATCTTTTTCTCTGGTTGAACCCTGTATTTTGCCTTTCTTATGCCTTTATTATGACATTATTTGTATAACTTTTTACGCCTGGTGCTTCTGGTCTCCTGGAATTCATTTTCTCTTCTGTAGTTTGGTGTCTGCCTTTCCTCTCTTTCCCATATTATCAAATTTTCTCTTTCTCCTGCATCATTTAGTAGGCATATGCAATAATATCCATTAAAATATTCTGTTGACCCTCCCTAGTTTCTCAGCTCTCTTGCTCTCTTGTTTAGCAAAACATTCTCTCTTCACTTTGCATCGCTCAGAAATGAATTTGTTCACTACTCCCAGAAAATGATCTTAATAAGGCATCAGTGGCATTGTCTGTGCCATATTTGGTCAAGCCTCAGTCTTCACCTTAGCAGCACTGGGCAGAGCCGAAGACTCTTCTTGAAACACTTCTTTGCTTGACCTCTTGAAGCTTCTTTCCAGTAGTTCTCCTACTTCATTGCTGCTTCTTTAAAGTTCTTCTATTGATTCCTCTTGATCTTTGGGACTGCTAAGCATGGATGTGTTCCAGGATCCAACTCTTTGCTTCTGTAGTCTCACTCTGTAGTTATCCAACCTCAAGGTTGTACAAACTTCGTATACTTTCACCGTTATATCTTCCAACACAACCTTTCTTCTGAATTCTGGACTCCTATGTTTGTCAGTTTATATCACCACCTTGATTTCTAATGAAGAAACTTAAAATGTCTGGAAATGGCTCTCGATTCACATCCATATTCTAAGAAAACCTGTTCCTCCCATAATCTGTCCATCTCTGCAACTCTCATCTCTAATCTCCCAGTTTCTCAGGACAAAAAAATTAAGTCATCTCTTTCATGCCATGTATCTGATCCTCAACCAAGTGACAAATCTTGTTGGCTGTAAAGAAATCTGGAACCTGACTTTTCCATTGCTTTTACTACCATTAACCTGTTAGAAGTAAAATTTCCAATACATATGCATGCTACACACACACACACACACACACATACACACACACACATTTCTATTCATCAAACTCTGGTTTATGCACACACAATTTCAGTGGTTTCAAGATATAAAACTAATGTTAAGAAATTTAATTTATTGGGGTGGTTAGAATCTATACTGGTATAAATTAATAACCAGAGACTGGTCTTTTAGTTGCACTTGAGGAATAGGTATGCTTTTTTTCTCTTGGGCTGATACATTTCACTATTTCACTTCTGTCACAAACAGAAGAGCTCTGGACTGGCAGTCAGAAGAATTATTTGTAGCAGTGCCATTATTAACAAGTTATGTAACCCATATATATTTGTTGTTCTAAAACTTTGCCTCTGTTCAGGCCACCAAATAGGGCCTGAAATGTATTCATATTTCTCTTTTACAAAACTTGTCTTTTTGTAATTACAAGAAAATATTGTGAGAAACTAAATAGAAGAATTCAAGATACAGGTTAAAATATTAGGCATCCCCTGGTGATCTTGGAGGAAAGCAATTCTTTCCCACCTTTACCCCAGCTCTGCTTGCCTGGATTGCACAATTTAGCACCACAATCTGATGCCCAGGAAGTAAACTTGTAGTGTATTTATTTATCCTGCCACTCAAAAGCAAAGTAAAATTCAATCCCACCCAGTTAATGAAAGAAAAAAGAAAAAAAAAAAGACCTGGTTGTGAGAACTGGGGAGGAAGAGAACTGTTTGAAGATTATTAATATCAAAGACTTAATTTTGTCATTTTACAGAGTTGAGTTAATGGATTAAACTTGTGGCTGTTTTATGTAGTTTTGTCAGAAAGTGATGTGTCAGAATTTTTACATCTGAGATACTTGCTTTTTTAAGTTGACTGGAAGCATCAATCATAGGTAAAATTTTCCTGCTGATAGTTCTCTTTTCTCTCGTTATCAAAAAAGAGGAATTTATATGTGATTTTTCAATGGAAATAGGAGTGGAAGAAAGCCAGTTCATTTCAAAGACACTTTAAAGGTGCCCGAATTTCTGTTTAACTTTGAAAACAAACTTAAACTGATATTCTGAATTCTATTAGCAATCACAACCGCATAAGTCCCCATTATTATTCCTTGCACTTTGGTTTAGGTGTTCTCACGTGAAACCTTCCAAAGTATGAGGCTGGGCTTATTTTGGGGTTTGATTCTGCATACGCTGAGGGAGAGGAACTTAACTTTTTATGGACTTACCAGCTTCTCAGCACTATTCTAATTCGGCTCTTTGCATTCAGAGTTAATCTCATATATAATCATCACAGTAATTATTTGAGTTAGGTGTTACATTTCCCATTTAACAAATGAGGTTATGGAGGCTCAGAGAGATTAAAATGACTTGCCCAAGGTTATTCAGTTAATAAATAGCAGATTTAGGAATCAAGCTCAAATCTTCTCTTTCAACGTCTTATCTCTTTGGCATAATCTATTTGTAGTTAGGATTTCTTTCTGAAAATTAAGAAGTGAATTTAAGCCCAAATTTAGATCTACATTTGTAGTCATTAATTCTAAATTGAAATATGCAAACATAAAAAAAAAGAGTTAGAAAAGAAATCTAGCCAAATTAGTGTGATATAATACAAAATGGCTTAAAGTGAGATTCTGAAGACATTCTTTTTGGTCTCAGCTGTCTCACTAACTAGCTCTGCGACCTGGGGCCTCACTTTGGGACCTTAGATTTCTCATCTGTAAAATGAGGATTTTGAACTCAATGACCTTTACATCTTTCGCAGTATAAAAATATTCCATGTTTCTGAGCTGGAGCTAGTTGAAGAGTGTTTTCCTCCTTTCAAAGCCATATTAATAAAGCACCTGAAGGAAGAAAAAAAATTGGGAAGAGGAACAAAGCCACATGTTATGCTGTGTATTGATGTACATAATTGCATTAAATTCCCACAGCCCACATATGTCGGGTGTCAACCCCGTTTTACAGAAGGGAAAAGACTTAGAAGTGAAGCAGTTCACCCAAGTTGGCGAGGTTTGGTCCAACTTGCTTTCCAATGTTTGTGAAAGCCCAAATCCTAGTCCTCAGTTTGTTGAATCAGATTTATTATTTTTAAAAAATTTTTTTTAACAAAATAACTTCATTAGCTCATTGCAAGGTAATTGGAAGAGAGGAACTATTGTACCTTATAATGAATGTATACATTCTTGTTGAAATTAGTACAGAAGGCTAGAAGAAGAAGAAAATCAGACAGACTTTGGGGAGGTCAGGAGCTAGGCCCTGCAAAGTCTGCCTCTACCTGTTGGCCAAGCTGAGGGTTTTTCTCTCTTCCTTAAGGAAAGTAAGGTATGCTTAAGGGCCATATGATCGAGACTGCAATCCAAAGAAACTAATTTGAGCTGCATTAAGGAGAAAGGATTGATGCCGAGCCAGAGATGAACCGGTTTTGGTGGTACCGCTGTAAAGCAGGTAAGAGAGAAACTGGCTTAGGTTACGATGGTAATGACGGGTGTGGAATGAGATAGTTTGACTTGACAAATGTCTCGGAGATGACACTGACAGAACTTGGCTACAGATGGTGAGGCAAGAAAGATGTGAGGAGTAACGACTAGGTTTCTCTCACATACGATTAGACGGTAGGTCTGGAAATGGATCAGGTTGGGGGTTGATCGTAGTGGGAAATGGGTATTGCAATAAATATAGAGAGTGGTGCTTTGCAGCTGAAATATTTTCTAAAAAATGCTTTCTGATATATCCTCTTGTTAATGCCACGATCTTCCTTAGAAGACAAAATTCTCCAAAGGAGAAAGAGCATAATAAACATAATGATGTATATTTGAGAGAAAAAGTCTTTTGATAACTTATTATTATTCTCTATTTCAGACTAGCATTTGTACTTTCCTCTTAATAGGCTTGTCACAAAATGTGAAATCCCATTTATTGTGGATAACTAACAGCTGGCGTTTCTGTGGAATGAGAGAAATACAGGTGCCTTTGGCTTGATTAGAAACATTAAACATACATGATTATCAGCTCAGTTTTTGGATCAAAAGTAGTTACTCCAAAGGAGAAAGTTAGGTATTTGGAGGTTGTATGTGTTTTCAATTCAGGGTCATTTACATTTTAGCTTCAAAATGGCTAAAAAGATGTGTCCTTCTCAGCATGTCTGTCTTGTTTAGATAGCAGTGTGTTTTGGCTGGAATACTCAAGTAACATCTTTTAATAGTGGGCCTTAAATGGTATGAACATTTTGCTGACTCCAAAATAAGAAAAGCCTGATACATAGAATACTGTTTATTATTAAATTACTGACCACAGGGTATTCATTTAATCCTGCATGGATTAATTCATTAATCCTGCATTATCTCTCAGCAATTTCCATTTGAAATTGGGACTCTAAGGTTGACATCAATTTCATATTAGAAACACCCTGACTCCTCTTAAAAGCTGTGGGTGCTTTATGAGTACAGTGAATATTTATTTAGCTCTCTGCACCAGATCTAAAGCTCTGTGCCTTTCAGGTATCATCCCATTGACTTTCTACAAGAACGATCTTAGGCAGATACTAGTTTTCTAGCCATTTGACACAAGAAGCAAAACGGACTTGATGATGAATGATTCTGGATCATTACTATTGTACCTTGTTAAAGCCCAAACATTTACGAAAGGAAGAAAGAAAGCAGGAGAAAAGGGACACAGGGATAAGAAGCAGGGGAGTTTCTGTAATCATTTCAGAATAGGAAAGTGTGTCCTCTTGTAAACACCTGCCAAAAATCATAGCTCTTTGTGTTTTGTTCATCATCATTCTCTTCGACTTACTTGAGATGTTCCTTCTATTGTGTGGAGAGTGGAAGAGCATAAGAGCACTTCCGAAAGTGACCAGAGAAAGCCAACGAACAGAGAATGCAGGCATCTTTGGTAAAAGGTGATCTGGTTGAGTAACTCCGCAGACAAAATCCACTCATCGAAAAAAAGCTACCCTGTGTCATCATGGAAGTAAATCATGCTTCTGAGGATACAAAAATGTGCTTAAAGTATCCCGTACTCTAACACTTCTTCCTATTCTGAAGTTCTCCCCGAAGCCCTGATCAGCTTTGATCATATTTCAGTGAGTTTTCAAAGCTCCGCTCCTCTGCCCTCTTCACCATAGTCAGATACTTGTTAACACTTTTGGGCTACCTACTTCATTCAAAATTCCGTGCCGCACACGGGGACTAAATGAAAGGCATTTTCAAGCTGAAATTAAATGTAAGCCTTAGATAAATAGGTGAGGAACAAAAGACACATGAGGTAGAAGGGGGCAGGGATAGGGAAGTGGAGATGAGGGGGAGACTTTGATCAGGTTTCGATTGGCCTGATGCGGCCAGTCCGTAGTGTTTCAGTTCACGAAACCAAAATATTTTCTATTTCTTGTCCGCCCCTTGTTGCTTTTGGGGATTAGACTTGATGTATTTCTCAGAATCTCACAGACACTCTGATTTGGAAATACAGAATAGTGCCCATGAATTTGCTATTTTAAACAGAATCATCCAAGTCCTTTGGAGACTCACTAGAGTGACAACCGGGTATGAAAAGAAATCCCTTTACATTTGCCATGAATCTTTCTTAAGGAACAACACTCAGCCAAGCCTCAAAAACAAAAACAAAAACAAACAAACAAACAAACAAACACACAAGGTGTTTAAATAGGAGAAAATACATTTGTCTGGATTGAGTAGTCAGTCACTGCGGGATAAATTCCCAGTGAGGTGCACTTGAGAGTGGACCTCCTTCACATTTTTAGTTAGGATGAAGCACTTAATGCAAAAAAAAAAAAAGGGGGGGTGGGGGAGGGGGAAGAAGAAGAAAAAGAAAAAAAGAACGAGACTTAGTCTTTTTGCTGTTTGAGCTTGTTCACAATCTGAAGCACATTCCGCCTCCCGGAAGTTAAAATTTCTAAATGGATCAGAAACTGGGGTGGGGAGTAAGGTGGGAAATGAAAGCACTCATGAAGCAGCTCAAGATTTTAAATGTTAGAAGGTCATTCACTCAGATAGATAGCATTTTATTTTGATCTCCTCCTCAGAATATTTAGATCTGACCAGCGTGCCTGCCGGCTTCTCTCTCAGTGCCTCCGCGGGCTGCCTTAAAGGGAAGATGCTTATGTAAAGAAGACAAGTGTAGGAAGGCAGGCGTCAGCTTCACAGACCAAGGAGCTCCGCAATTCTACCCACTGCTTCTTTCCCGGAGCGAACTCCCCAGAGATGCTCTTCTAGCGAGATGTCTGGTGCTTTCCAGTGCTTCCCCAGCCCTTTCTGATGTGATGATTTCCTCCCGATAGCTTAATTGTATTAGATCATAGGAGCACAGGGTGTAAATGTGGAAACACTTAAAGGCAAAGAGAAACTTTCAAAGCAGCTGTTTAATGTAGGGCTTTAAAAAAATCTGGGAGGTGGTGTGGGGGGGAGAGAACTCAGTCTAAAACCTTACAAAATAAAAACTAGGCAGACTAGTTTTCCCTTTCCCTGTGTAAGTAAAATATTCATGAATTCTGCCGCTATGGTATTGTATGCTAGATGCAATCAAAAACTCGTTTACAGAGTAAAAATCATTGAAAAGTGGACTGTTACCTTACAATGCTTCATAGAAGAACCATGAAATCTGCATTGCAAGGCGCTGTCTCTCACTGTAGCAATCTTGCTTCACACATTTCCAGGAGAAGGAGCGATGATCTTGACTTTCTGTAATGCTTTTCATGACAAGATACCTGGAGGAGGTAGCTGGCTGCTGTAAGGGCTGAGGAGTCTGTATAGCCCTGATGGGAGGAGAAAGCATTGTAAGGGGGCAAGTAATCACATTCAGGGCCTACTCAGTGTCAGTGTCTGATCTTTCAAACTGGGCAAACAGTTGGTGAGCAGAAGAGCTGCTGCATTTCTTCACAGGGCTTAGAGGCCAGTATAAAAACCTGCTGTCTCAAAAGACAACTGACCCTGGTTTATATAATGGGTCTCACAATCTCTTCAGGCCACCAAAAAGGTGCTGTCTTTCATGCGTCCATCTGTCTGCTCCTGCCTCCATTGATTGGTCTGTTTGTGGATTTATCTGTTCACTTGGTGAATGTTTTAGAGCGCCTACCTTGGTCAGTGAACCATACCCGAGAAACATAGGGGTCAACACGATTCCTCCACTCCACACACACAAAATGTCACATTTCAGTGGAAAGATAGGTTGACCTATTTGTGGTTAAAAATGGTAGCTTGAACACATTCCTCTTAGGATGACCTTATAAAAAGAGATGAACAGAATAAGAGGGAATGAGTGGTAATTTCGAAGTCCCCAGAAAGTAGACTCGTCTGTTGACAGGAGGAACATCTGAAAAGCCACCTGTTTTGTATGAAGCGACCCTCAAGGCACTCCTAGGTAATGGCTGAAAGGCTGTTTCAGAAGCAATTATAACACCAAAACTTCCTCCTCAATATTTCCCAGCAAAGGGATCGCCTTTCTCTCTCAAGGTAGACAGGAGATTATCTCCTCTGGTGAGGATACCAGAAGATCTTCGTACTGTAAGACCGCAGGAATAGAACTGAGTTCCCAACTGAAGATATGGGAAATGAGTATTAAACACTGAAGGTTGAGACCATTCCTCTCCTGCTGTTTTCTTTTATCATGTCTCCAGATAGGCTAGCAAGACTTATACATTCCAAGTCAGATCTTGGAAAATTGTGTTCTACTCCATCTAACAACTTGAATGAAGTAACATGGAGATTCTCTAATTTAAAAAATAAACAGGCAAACACTATTTCATTCACTTCAATATGTCCGCAAGCCATCTCCACAAGCACAGACTTCTGTTTGGTTATAAATTCCCACATTCTTATATGTGGGAAGGGAGGGAATCAAGGATCAGATTAGAGGGAAATCTGTAATATGAGAAAGGCCAAAACAAAAACAGAAAAAGCATCTTGAAGAAAAGGAAGTCTACGTGGGATCAAAAGGATTCTAAAATGAGCAAAACTATCCTTGAACAAAACTGAGATCAGAAAAGATACTGTAACCACAGGGCGAAAAATGTACAGGATTTCTCAGGCGATGCTGAAAGCAGCCAAGGTTGTTACTCTGAAGTCTTCACTGTATAATACAGTAGCCTCAAGCCACATGTAACTATTTAAGTTTACATTAATGAAAATTTAATAAAATTAAAAACTCAGTTTCTTTCTCATGCTAGCCACCTTTCAAGGGCTCAGTAATCACATGTGGCTGGTGGTTAACATTAGGCATTGCAGATAGGACATTTCCTCTTTACAGAAATTCTACTGGGTGGTGCTGCTCTAAGGAGAAGCTAGCTTTCTTTCTTTTTTTTTTTTTTTTTTTTTTTTTCTTTCTTTCTTTCTTTCTTTCTTTCTTCTTTCTTTCTTCTTTGACAGAGAGATCGCAAGTAGGCAGAGAGGCAGGCTTCCTGCTGAGCAGAGAGCCCGAGGCTGCGGGGCTGGATCCCAGGACTCTGAGACCATGACCCGAGCTGAAGGCAGAGGCTTAACCCATTGAGCCACCCAGGCACCCAAGAGAAGCTTCTTGAACTAGAAACAGAAAGAATGAGGGTACAGCATTTATTCTTAAGTGTTAGATAAATATAATGACAGCATTAACAAAAGGGTGAAAGAATACTGAAGAGGGGCTTAGTAATTTTTGCTCAGGGGGTTGATGATGAGACAGTTCACCAGAGTCCTGTCTTGACAAACTGGAAATGGGATGGAGGAAATTGCCAAGTTTGAGACCAGGTAGGTTTTCCATCCTGTTCGGCTTTGTGGTCCCACCTGTGCTCTTTCCTGTGACGTAAGAGTTTGAAGAGCCTGTAAAAGGGAGAGGATTGAGGCATAGGAAACCTGAGGAGACAAGGGGAGATAAATGATGAAAATATGAGTAGTTGGTTCAAGTGAAAGCAGAAGTGAAATACTGTCAGAGGAAGTATTTCCTCTGGGGAAGAATATAAAGACAACAGTGGAAGGGACAGCATGACCAGTGTTGAAAAGGTGGAGCAAAATGTGTTTGGTTTGGTTACTCTTCAGAGAATGCTGTTCCTCCTAACTCTGTCCATTACATGTTTAGCATTCCATTAAAATGTAAGTTTCACACCCGCATGTTAGAAAATAGTTTAAAAACCCACAGAGAAAAACAGGAAAGTGTTGCTCTCTCTCCTCACTTTCAAAACCATCGATAAAATCTTCTGTGTGCTTTGTCAAGTCTGAACATGGGAAGGACCAGAGGGGCAGATGTCAGATGGAGCTGCAATAATGGACTTTAAGGCAGGGAAAATGAGACAAGTCAGCATCAAGTTAAAAAAAGCACAAAAATTTGGGTCCTTCTGAACTCTTATCATATGTAGGTATCCTAGCTTATTCATAAGTTGAGCGTAGGAACAAGTTAAGTAAAAGCAGAAGGGCATTCATGATCTTCTAACACAACAGAAATGTTATTAATACAAGTAGTTTAATTTTAACACTGGTTATTTATGATATTAATAAATTTAGCATATTTGCAATTCATATTAGCACCATTCGGGATCTAGGCATTGTAGTCCTTAACTATAAAAGGTATCATACCCTATTAGAGAATGTCTATTGTAGGAGTCATTAATTAATTAGCATGCCTTTTTTGAGTACTTATCAAGAGCTGCGTTTCTCACTGTAAAGGCACGTGCGCCTAAGACAAGGTCGTTGTTCATCATTGATGGTAAATAAGTGTTTTACCATTTAAAAAGTTAGGTGTGTGTGTGAGAGGGGAGAATTCAGCGGTTTCTGGTAGTAAAGGTAAAATTTCCTGAAGTAATTTTCAATTGCAGACGCTATACTGTGTTAGTTAATTATCCTAACTACCTTGAGGAAGAGCTATGGTTTTTTCTTGGAGTATTAAACAAACTCAAGGCTCTGTGTATTCAGTGGGGATGGAAGATTCTACGAGGTAAGATGAAAAGGTACTAAAATACGTCTTGAACTACTATTTATTTAATCTGATTATCAAAAAATAACACATTTATTCAACAAACATTCGTGGTCAATTACCAGGAGCCCAGCTACATTCTAGAAGCTGCAAAACAAAGCAGACTAAATAGCTGTTCTATTCTAATGGGAGAAATGAGACAATTGACAAAAGGAGACTATGGCAGGTAGCGATAAGTGTACTGATGAGAAATAAAGCAGCCCACAAGGCTTTCTAAGGGAGTTGGAAAAATCAAGCAGAGTGAGGCTTCACATTTTTCTGCATTTCCAAGGTGATTGGACTATCCAGTAGGAAAGTGCTACTGGCTTTGCACTAGCATCCCTGTGGGGCCGGACAGTGGAGCATTACTCTCCACCGACCTCTAGAGGGCATGTCACAGCAGTGTGATGGCTTCTGCTCTTAAAATGAGTCTTAGGTATAAAGTTACAGTTATACGTGATGAGTAAGTTTCAGAAATCTGTGCAACATTGTGCCTATGGTTGACAGTAAGGTATTGTGCACTTAAAAGTTTGTTCAAATAATAGATCCCATGGTAAATGTTCTTCACACATGGGCACACACACATGCACAACCATCAGAAGCATCAAAGGGACATAAAGAAACTTTGGGAGATGCTGGCTATACTGATCCCTTTGATTGTGGTGAGGGTAACACAAGTGTATACAAATGTTCAGATTGTATACAAAATGTATCCATGATTTATGTGCAGGTTTTTTTCTGCATACCAATTCAACGTCAGTAAAGCTAAAACAAAACAAAAAACCTTCTAGATCTGGCTTCACAGAAGTCCTGGGTAATAGCCAGCAGCATCACACTTGTGGCCTCCCGTTCAGATGGCTTCAGCCGTGTTTCGTGTAGGGGTTTCTCCTAAAGCTACATGACCCTTATTTGTCCTGGTCCAGCCTGGTGTAGCTGCCCCAGCCCTCAGGCACGTCCCTGGGGTTCGGTCAATTCCATCAGCCCCTGGAACTTTCCCCGGTAGATGCAGAGGCACGAGTGCACATTGGATCAAAAGACTGACACCTAGGTCGCTTATATTTCTTTGAGGTAAGAATATGAATGTTTGTGTCCATGTTTTCTTGTTTCATTTTCACATGGGTATAGTGTCTCCACAGCTGAGTGGGAGTCCCTTGGGGTAGGACAGTGTTTAGTTTTGTTTTTTACTTTTTTTTTTTTTTAACTACCTCCTTTCCCTAATGTCCCTCTCTTGTGCCTCGAGTACAGCCCCTTTCCACTGAAAGAGGTCTACTTCGTTATCCAGCAAAACATGGTTGAGTGTGTACTACAATCCTCCTCAGGGCTTGAAGGGTTTAGAGCCACGGAGACGTGGACGTATTGGTTGTTGCTCTTAAAATGCCCACGATCTGTTCGTGGAGGTAAAAACAACACATGTGTGAATAATTACAGGACATCTGAAGGTAGCATAGGGACAGGGAATTAATTGCAGTGAGACTTTTAAAGGTTAATATGAGCTTAATGAAAACAAAGAATTTGAATTGAGGCTATTCCCAGTATGTGAAATTGTCATAAAGGTGTTACTTCTGGAAAGAGTTAAACATATATGGAATATGAAGCATATATGGAATTTATCATCCTGGCTAAACCAGAGTTCCATGAGTGGGGAAGAGAAAAGTTCCAGTAGGTTAATTGGGACTAGTTAATGGAAGACATGGGGCCGAAAAGAAGGATATAGTTTTACTCTAACAGGTAGCAGGAGCTGCTATCCATTTTTAAACTGGGGACCTGTTCAGGAAAATGAGAACATGAAAACATTTTAGGAGCCATTCACAATGACTAGCTGGTCATTTTTTTGTCATTCTAAAATCCTAGGGATACAGTCTTCCGCATATGAAACCAAAATGCTACTGTGGCAACCCACCTCTTGAGCTCTTACTAAGGGAGATTCGCTTGTCTGGCCCGTGCCAGGAATAAGCCAGTTTAACACCCCCCCCCCCGCTCCCACACACGTGTGTGTGTCCACACACACACATAGAGGTTTCTGCCCCAGTAAGACCTTTATCTGAAGCAGGTCTTTGTCAAGTTTGAGGAGATGAAGAGCTTCAATTCATAACATACAAGCCACTTAACACTGAATGTTCAAAGTTCTGCCTTGAAAGTTATTGTTTAGTGACCCTCTTACTCCCTCTCCTCCCACTACACTTCTCTGCTCTCTCCTTGGAAACACAACTTTACTAGAAATTTAAAATAAGCCAAAATGACGTCACAACCGTCCCATTTTATTCACAGCCAACTTTTCCTAATATGTCTCTTAGCCCCATTCCCTTGGGGTCACCCTGCAGTGCGTGGGACCACTTTGTGGGGGTTGGGGGGGAAGTAGACCTCCATGTCTGTGCACTGCACTCTGCCTGACCTTGTATTGCCTCCAGGTCTTCCTACCAAGTTCACAGTAGCTAGTAAATACAGTGGAGGGAGGTCATGTCTCCCCGCAAATCAGTCTGCGGAGAGCTCTGTCCAAAGTCTGAGTTACAGGAATTGAGAGCTTGTCATACACTCATCTCCAGAGGCCACCAGGTAAAAGCAGATCCTCTGTGTCCTTCCTTTTGCTGGCAAAACCGTCTCTTCCTCCCTTTCCCCCTACACAGATTTCTGTTAATTTGTAAAGACAGGATTTGCCCGTGTTTTTATTTTGAGTGTCATGTTAATACTGAAAACCCTTTTGGTATCTTAATGAAGTAGATGATTTAACAAACGATCTCGATTTCAGAATCATTCCACCTCATTGTTCAGGAAATTTCTAACCTATTATCACTGGACAATCTATAGTCCTTAATTTCAATAGCAGAGGATCTTTGCAGAAGTGCTTTTGTGTGCTTCCAGAGCGGTTCTCACTGGCTCTTCGATTTCAGTTACACGGTCTGACTGCTGTTACTCTCACTCTCTCTGATTTGTAGAACTCAGCATTCTCAGGAAGACAGATGTGGGCAGAGGGTTTGAGGCTAGCCTGTACTATCTGGGCTGTGGCTAGGCTGACTCCTTCTGAAGGAGGGAAAGGGGGGGTTCGAGTCCTTTTCTCCCTCTGACTGAGGGGTGGGTCTAGTGTTCGTTGCTGCTGATGCAGAGCTCCGCTTAAATGATATAGGACGTGAGGGGGTGGCAGCAAGTACAAAATACTGAAATAAATTACCATATATATCATGTTCTGGTGGGTAAGATAGAAGGGATGTGTGTAATGAATCAAAGCTGGAAGTAGTTCTGGTGTGTGGTGATAGTGAGGGAGACAGAGTTCTCTGGGGCTCTGCCTCAGCTTCCGAGGGCTAGGGATGAGGAATATGTGAGTAAGCAGAAACCACTCACTGTAATGTGACAAGGGAGGACATTTGTGAGGGCGCAGGAGACCTTTCGTTATCGTAGTGGGGATCTGTTACTTCGCCAGCCCAGCACTCTGATTTTCCTGTGGGGGACGTCTCTTTCCCTGCTGCAGGCCTACTGGCCTGTGCTCAGTTAGGGAGCCTTCCTCACCCCTGCCAAGGCGTGGGCACATGACCCGGGCTGGGCCCCGGTCACACTCTGTTCCTGAACCTGAATTTGGTGTGATCAGATGGCGGAAGTAAATCTGCAGCTCTCCTGCAAAGGAGAGCCTTGGTGACCTGGCCCTTTTGTTTCTGTTCCCCAGAGTAAATATGGTTGCTGTCTTCCTTTGAGCCCTGGGGGTTCCTGTTCCTTTTCATTATGCAAGCTCTCCCCTGTGCCTAGGGAAGCTCTGTGTTGGGCTTAAGCTAGCCTGGCTCCATTCCTTGTGTTGGTGGTGAACTATTTCAGTTGGTGAAACCTTCAGAATATTCGGGTTGTCAGCTTCTTGCTGCTGACATGCAGGCTGTTTGCTTCAACACGATTTGCATGTCTCTCTTGCCTCAGACTGGAAAAGAGAGACATGGGAAAATAGAGTAATGTTAGGGACATGTTTATACTCAGGGTATGGCTCTGAGTATAAACACAAGGAAGCAAACAGCATCTAGTTATAGGCTAGTTACAAGGACAAGTTTGTAAGCTCCGAATCCCACTTCCTCATCTGTTGAGAGAGTGATGGTCACTCATTCTTTTCTTTAGAAGTGAGAGTTAAGTCGGATGACGTTGTTACATCCCTGGAACAAGGCTTGGTACATTGAAGGTGCTTAATTAATCTTTGATCCTGTCCTTTCCTCTCTGTGATCTGTTTCTTAGTCTCCCTTCAGAGATTCTGATGAGGCTGGCAGATTAAACAATGCATTGAGGCATGTTTAATTTCAGGCTTTTTTAACGGGACTGCTTTCCACAGTGGGTCACGATGTGGAACTTCTGGATGTAGGTATGTTTGTCTTCCTTTGGAAACTTGTCATGAGTCTGAAACATTTTATTGGCAGTGATCAGAAGGAAAGTCTTAAACTCGATGACTTCAAGATGGTGGAAATACAACGCATTGTGTAAATTTCAGGGCTCTGGGCTGCTGGAAGAGTGGGTACGCGTTCTATCCCATTAACACATCCTCTCCCTCTCATTAACTCTAAAATCTACTTGCTAGTGAACAGCTAATCCCCTACCGAAGTCTCTCCAGGGTGCATGGGAGATCTGCCTGGGGCCACCCCTCTGTTGAACTTGCTGCAGTGGCTACTGCTTGCTGCCCTCTTGCTGCTTGGCCATCAGGATTTCATTTTGCTGCTCCCTTTGATCCTGACATGAAGAGGCTCTCTGTACCGTCTACCTACCCAATGCCCATCCCATCCTGAACTCCTGCTTCACTTGCTCCTTGCAGTCCAAAGCTATCCTGATGGTCATCTGAGTCAGCCTCCTCGTTTTTTTGATTCTTCCTTCTCTTCGAAGCTTAAGGTGAGCCCGTTAGGCTACATGGAGGATAGATATAGGGATGGACAGAGGCCACGTGCCTGATTGCATTATTCCCATAGCGTCTTACCCATGGGTCTGTCACTTAACTGCTTCATTCTTTATACATAAATATAAAGAGTTTTGAATGTCATATTAGTAGACTGATATACTTTGGTATCTTAATGAAGTTAGTGATTTCAGGAAATTATCTCGATTTCAGAATCACAAAGTCTGCAAAAATTCATTGTACAGGAAATTTCTAAACTATTATCTCTGGACAGTCTACAGTGCTTAATTTCAGTAACAATTTCAATAACAGAGTACCTTTGTGTGCTTTCGGAGAAATTCTTATTGGCTCTTTCGATTTCAGTCATACAATTTGCTGATTTTTTCCCTCTCTGATTTGTAGAACTTAGCATTTTATATTCAAGGCATATGCTGTTTCAAACCTGGATTGATTAGGATACTATGCTACTGCATCTCTCGGAAAAAGCTAACTCAGAGGATATTGTTTCAATAACTGAACATTTTTTGTTCTATTTTCAATCATGGTTTGATTGAAATTATATACTTTGTTCAAAAAGGACTATTTTAATGATTAAACATAATCCTTTAAGAGTAAACTAAGTTTTGAGGGTGCCTGGGTGGCTCAGTGGCTTAAGCCTCTGCCTTCAGCTCAGGTCATGATCTCAGGGTCCCAGGATGGAGCCCCAAATCAGCCTCTCTGCTCAGTGGGGATCCTGCTTCCCCCTCTCTTTCTGCCTGCCTCTCTGCCTACTTGTGATTCTCTCTCTCTCTCTCTCTATCAAATAAATAAAATCTTTAAAAAATAGATAAAATAAGTATTGATAGCACATTTCTCCATCTTTTGCCGAGAGTTATGTTAATGATTAACAAACTCAGTCTTTAGGGACTGAGAACTTGACATTAGCAAAAGAAGTAACATCCTTTAAAGAAAAGATAGTTGTGATGCTGTCTTCTGTCCAACATAATGTATGCAATCTGATAATGAGATAAGTTCTTAAAAAAATTAAGAATCAGTTGTTTGTTCCTGCTCTTGAGATGAATTGTTATTTATAAATTGTAGTGTTTTACTTTTTTCCTTTTGTTAATTTAAGGCAAATGTCTAATGATAATTCCTAAACTTGGGAAAATAAATTGAGTTCATGTAAGTGCAGTTTTTGGGCGATCTGTGAAATTCTTGTCATTTCATTGCAAATATTCCAGGAAACATATTATCCAGGCTGGTAGGGTTTCTTATTTTTTGTTTTGGCTTTCTTGAAAGTAAGCTTTGGCAAATAAAGCTGGTCATTTTGCATTTTAGCATGACTTTGTCTTATTTTCTTTCTCTATTCATTGAGTCTAGATTCTGAAGTTTCCTATGAATTTTTTAAAAAATCTGCCATCTGCTTGTTCTGTGACAAGTTCTTGCGTTTCCTACAGTGTTCTCCTTTTCTTCTAGTGGTTATGAAATCACAGTTAATTCGATGCACAGTTACTTTTCAAAGCAAGAAGCAGAAAATAGCCCCCGGGCTCTGCATCCTACTATAACGAAGAGAACAAGGATTTTGAAATCCCACAGTGAGGAGAGCAAGTTCTGGGTCTGCTACGAGCTTGCTCTACAGTTCCCTAGCACCTCATTTCCTTTACACATAAATTGGCAAGATTGTCAACCCAGCTTAAAAGGCAACCCTTTGACTTTAAAAAAATTAAAAAGAGGTGCTGGGTCATCGTTCCCTTTAATCGAGGATAATAAAATATTTGTCTCTTTGTTCCTCTTGGAGGCACCATCACTTTTCTAAGTCACCGCCCAGCTGCAATATGGAAGGTGATCTCTTACCAGAAGAACTACGGACCGTTCAAATTCAAAGCTCTTGGTCCTTTTTACAGAAGAAGCAGTTCTAAGCTTCAGGAACTGGGGATTAATGCTCCATATTTTGGTGCGTTGAACGGTTGGCCAGGTGGTGGATGCTTTAAAGAGCTGAATTTTGAACTCAGGATTTACTAGGACTGAATGAACATTCTTTTTGCTAGGCATTTAATCTGCTGTTGAATGCACGCTGCTGGTTACTAGATACATTCGCTAAGTACTTTTTAAATTGTGAGACATGCACTAACTGAATATGCTTGTGTCTCCAGTGCATGCATGTATCTGTTTTTTGAAGGCAGTATTTAATTTTTTTTTTTTTTTGGTCTTTGTCATACAGGGAACACTGTCATTATTCATGTGGTTAAAAAACAATAGTGCTCCAAAACTCCATTGATAAGAATGTGCATTGGAAAATTATTTAAAGTAGGATAATTTTTAAAAATAAATGTCCAATGTCCCAGAGAGTTAGGTAAATTGTTTTGTATTTTTATGATGGACTATTGTAAAGCTTTTAAAATTATGTGTATGTTGTAAGAACAAATACAAATTAAAAATAAGAGGTTTAATTATCCTTCTTGTAAATATGTGATTTCCCTCCCCTTCTGGTTTTAGAGCATTTCCTTTAGAAAACTTATAATTACAAGTACTTTCTTTTTTCTTTGAAATATGTTTAAATCCTTTTGGAAACGAGTAGAACTTGTGTCAGCTTTATGACCTAGAAATGTCTTTCTCAAGGACCTGGGAGCCATCTCTTTGAAATGTAAACATTAAGGGAGAGAGCATTCCATCTCCTAGTTTCTGTGGGAGGATGGGAGCCCGTCTGTGGTAGGCACAAGGACCTAGTAGCAAAAGGACCTCCCATGGTCAAAATAGAAGGAGTCAGTTTTTCCTTTGGCTGAAGCCCATTTGTTAACAGATGATCATCTCAGCTACCAGGGAAAGTTATGACAAATGATGCTGTTAAGTCCTCCTCCTTGAAGATGAGTTGTTATTTATCTTGAAAACTTATATGTAACAGGTTGTATCTGCTTGGCTGTGTGAAAGCGTGAGGTTTCTTTCTGTCTTCGCCATCTCTTAGCAGATTGCTTGTGGTGTGTATCACATTTTAGTTAATGTTTCTTCAGTAATAAAAGTGTCTTCCTTCTCCTATCTTTGTGGAGAGGATATTCATGGGAAAAGGTTTTGTTTTTAGTTCCCTTTCCCCAACATATGCTAAGGTCTTAGCACTGTAGAAAGTAGGTATGAAGTGGTAAGTTAAAAATCCATACAAAATTATGATATGTTCGTGTTCTTCAATACAGAGCATATATATTCTGAACACGTATGAAAGGACTAGAGAGACCTACACATATTTTTAAAAGGTGGTATTTGGCATGATTTTGATGTTTATCCCTTTGTTTTCAGTAGTTTTCTATAATTACAATATCTCTAAGGCTAGGAAATAAATTATTTCTTTAAAAATAATTTGAGATCTTTAAATGGTATACTAGAATGCAAATGTAATTACTGAGTTAGATGAGAATAAATTGCAACTATGTATTTTTTTTCCTTCCAAATACTGTGCATGTTTCATAAAGTTCTTATTTCATCCGTTGTGGAGGAGGACCTGTCTTTAGAACTGAGAAACAGAAGTCTTGGGTGAGAAGCATCCGTAAGCCACAGTCTAATGGTCCCATCTATTGTTCTAGTATGTAGAAGAGATGTCTTCCAGAAGCTTGGCTTCAGAAAAGGAGAATGGAAGACAAAAAAGGGGTCAGGGAGTAGGCAGAGAATGTCGTTCAGCTCTTCAGCGCTGTGTTTCCTTAACCCTATCTGGTGTCTCTCTGGTAGTGACCACGTCTAAATTTAAAATGTTGGATGCTTGAAAATAGGGTACCAAGATGAGTTGGTCCGATATGACAGCAATGAGTTAAAGCAGAAGAGAGAACATGGATTCTGGCACAAGAGAAAATCCAGTGGCAATTCTCCACAGGCAGCAAATAATTTGTTTGAGTGCATAATTAATAGATTTGTCAGAAAGTACTTAGATTGTGAAATATTGCGCGTAGCCCTCTTTCCAGATGGATTAAGATGAATGGGTCCTCCAGCAGCGTATGAAACCTCATTGCTCAGCGGCTAGAGAATTGCTGCATCTAGAGTTGTTTGAGTCTCTGCCTCTGCACTCCTCTTTCTCTTTCCCTGGCTGCAGGGGGAAAATGAATAGAATGCTTCTAATTCCAATATTGAATGGTGTCCTTTACCTAAAGGGCATCCAAGCAGACAAAATTAAATCAGATGCTCAATGGGGAAACTTTCCACTAAGCAGGAATTTAAAATAGGGAAATGTATTAACATGTTGAAAAATGGTTAAATTAAGCTGATCTGTGGATCAGAGGTGTGACTTTTCAGCAACAAGCCACAGAGGTATTTCATGTGCCATTGCCTGCACATCGAGAGGTGACACATGCCTCCTTTACCCTTGGAGATACCCGTGTTAATACATACCTTCGGGAATGCTGATAGAAATTGGCTGGTTTAAAACAGTACGTTGAGGATCCAGGTTCTATTTCTTTGTAGAGTGTGACTGATTTGAAGGAATTACCTTCAAATATTTGAACTATTTCCATCGGAAAACTCTTTCTTTAGGTGAGGATCATAGACCCCAAGGAAAGGCCGGGGAGGTAGGTGAGGCCTGGGAAGTCCCCTTTGTCATCTTGGGTGCCTGGAACAGTTAACAGAAAAGTGAGTGAGATGATTTTATCTTCTAAATTTTCTTTTATGGTAAAAATCGGGCTGTGTTTTAAGGGAAGTGGGTGATGTTTGGCTCCGCATCTCTTCAGGGGCCTGATGCCATGCCCTCACAGGACTCCTTACTCCTTTTACCGGAGCAGCAGGTGCTTAGCAGAACAGTGAAGGTCAATGCTACTTCTGGTCTCAAGGGGAAGTGAATATAAAACGGGTGGTCATTAGTGGCTTGTACAGATTATTGTTCAGGGGGAAACATCTACGAATGACACAGGTAAGGACTTAATAAATTGTCACTGTTATTTTTGTCTTCTAGTCGAAACCATTGGCCTATCCCCAATAAAGCTAAAGCAGGTACAGACTAACCAGAGCCAGCATTCATCAAACTTATTCATTCACTCAAAGTTTATTGAGGGTCCACTTTATTGTGTGTGTTTTTTTAAAAGATTAATTTATTTATTAGAGTAGGAAGGGGAGGGGCAGAGGCAGAGCAAGAGAGTGTCTTAAACAGATGCTGAGCTCAACATGAAGCCCAACGCGGGGCTCAATCTCATGACCCTGAGATTACAACCAGAGTCAAAACCGAGAATCTGACTGCACCATCCACGTGCCCCATTTTATTGTTTTTTAAAATGAGACTCGAAGAGATTTGAATCTTAATCACTTGCGGTATTTTGTTAAAAATGTAGATTTCTGTTTTCCATCCCTTAATCACCGCATCAGATTCTTTGGCTCATCGGACCGAGAATCAGCATTTACCACGGCTGTCTGAGAGTTCGTTCACATACTGAAGGCTCAGAACTTTCGGTTATAAGCTGGGTAGGCTGTTTGGCTCCTTTAGCTGTTCCTGATCCACTGTGTTAGAACTTGAACTGGGCGATCTCCGATAAAAGGAAAGGGATAGTGGGAGGATTTTAGGATTTCGAGAGACCTTTTAAATTACACATAGCTTGTTGCTTTGTAATAATTTGTTTATTTCCTCATTCTGTTGTATGTCATAAAATATTTATTGAGAACCTGTTCTGTATCACATACATGCTAAGTACTGGGGGTATGAAGGAATGACAGCATAAGGTTCATGCTGCCCCTTGTTCTGAAATCGATAGATTTGTAATTCTGTGAGGCCCAGAAAGTCTATCTGGTTTTCAAATCTGACCAGATTCCTGTTTCAGGACTCCTGCTTCCTGTCCTGTTTTAAAAAATTTCTCTAGACACTAATTCTGGGGTTTCTAAGTGTCAGCTTTCCTGTAGATTTTTACTTCTCAGTTTCTTCTATTTTTTTCCCCCTATCTTGGTTGCCCCAGAGTCTCAGAGGTTGGGGAGTTAGGAATTCACAGGAAGAGAAGACATTATACAATGTGATCAGAAAACCCAGTAAGCCACAGGTTCACATAAGAAAATCTGTTTTAGATCAGAGATACCAAAGTAACTGCAGTTAAGTTATAAGAGTAAGTTGGTATTAAAATTAAAATTGGACACCTGTAGTATTTTGAGGTCGGGTCAGTGTAAGGAAAGGCACAGGAACTTGTTTCCTATATGATAAATTCAGAATGTTAAATATCACCATTTTCTGTTTTCCCACACTTTGCGGGTTAGAATCAGAACTCTGGATTTATTCAAATGGATATAGCCATGATGCTGAACTCCTGAAAGTCTAGTCAAATAAATTATCTTGATGCAAGGGTTTCTGATAGATGAAATGAAAATATTCTGGAAATAGAAGTGTGGGCATTAGATGACCTTTTTAAGTCACTTTGGGAGAAAAATTAAATAGCAAATGAATTCTAATTCTTATCTCTCTCAATATATCACAGCAAACTATATGGAAATATATTCCCATGGTAAGCTAGAGGGAATGGCTTAATGATTTAAAACATCAGGTTTGCAATGATTAGAAACCATGGAACAGTCTGTTTGAATCTCAAAACACTTAGCTTAATCTTCCCTTCTTCCAAAACATGTCAATAGAATATCTAATTTAGGCTGTGTGTGTATGTGTGTGTGTGTGTGTGTGTGTGTATGCGTGTGTGTGAGAGAGAGAAACGAAGGGATACTGTGAAAGATCAAAACCTAAGGATTTTTAGGAAAGTCAAACTTTCATCATACTGTTTTCTTCTAGAAACAATTTAGGATTACTGTAAGGTGATCTGAACAAACTGGAAGAATACATTGTTTATTCTCCTTCATTCCAGGAAAGGGAACTTAGACTTCTCTGCATAATGTTACAGTGTCCATTTTTAATTAACCTCAAGGAGTCTTAAGACTATGCAATCAGCCTGAAGGGTTTGCCTGCTGTCTAAGTCCACTGCACATCACAAAATCATATTTTCTAAGTCTAGGGAAAGAGATGCTGAGGGTGACAGTTCCTCTTAAAAACATCAAGGTTTTGAAAGACCTTGAAAAAAAATCAATAATCATCCAATGGTATATTAAATGCCTATGGAGCAAATGTAATTTTTGGATAAAACTATTGCAAAAAAAAGTTCTAAAAATATCACTAATGTAAGTATAAATTGTGTCAAATAAGCATGACTGGGTGCTAGAGAAGAGAGGGACACACAGTTCCGCTTTCTGCCCATCAGAAATCCATTTTCTCCTTTGACATGTGGAGTCGGGTGTTTTATTCAGCACAAAAAATGCTACCATAAAAAAAAATCAGATTGTATCACTTTAAGAGCCCCGTGTCATGAGAAGGTTTACAAAAGTCCTCTCTATAACTTCAGGCAAGCGAATGTCAGTCAAAACCAGGCAAGAGATACTGATCTGATGTTAGCAAAGCAAACTGCCTAAATTATATAGTTGAAGTTGATCTTTAGAAGTATAGAGGAAAAATGCACTCAGTTTGACCATTTGCAATTTTTGGAGAAGTTGTATTCCTCAAGAACCTAAATTTTAGTTCCAAAAAGAACTCATTCTGCCCCAGTGATTCCAATGATAATGAATCTGAGCATCTATGTGAACAGTTAGCAAAGAAAAGGCAACTTACATCATAGGATTAAAAGGAATCCACAGTATACTTCTGTTAACTTTTCAAAGAAATGATACCCTCTCTAGCCATATCACTTTCTGTATGATGGCAGCTTAGTTTCAGAAAAAATCTCTATAGAGGAGAGCCCTAGATATGTTTTCCTTTTCAATAAAATGAGTTTTAACGCTAATGAAGTAAAACATTCTCATTAAATAAAAATTTTAAAAGTTAGGTTAGGGAGAAATACAAAGCAACTAAAGGGTCATTGAACACTACAATAATAAGTAATGGTGTACTATACAGTGGCTAACTGAACATAATTAAAAAAAAACACAACAAAAATCTGTAGTTCCTTCACCTGGAAACAACCATGAATAAATTGTGGCATACTTCCTTTCACCAAAGAGATTGATTGATTGATTGATTGAAGATTTTACCTATTTATTTGTGGAAAGAGACACAGCGAGAAAGGAAACAGGAGCAGGGGGAGTGGGAGAGGGAGAAGCAGGCTTCCTGCAGATCAGGGAGCTGGATGCCGGGCTCGATCCCAGGACCCCGGGATCACGACCGGAGCCAAAGGCACAAAGGCTCGTGACTGAGCGAGCCACCCAGGCATGCCAGGAATCTTTATTTTTAATATAAACTTTTTTAAAATTGGGATTATTTCTAATATACACATGACTGTGCATAACAATACAATCCTAGGTATTTACAGCTCAGATATGCCAATTGCAAACAGCTTACTATAATTGTTTCAAGTACTTTTTTAAAATTTCAGAATTGCATATCTATAACCCAAAGCCCGACTGTATACCACCTCACTGCCATCCCTCTCCTCCGACATGTAGCGACTACCCTGAGGTTTGTGTGTATAGTTTTACCACAGACACACGTTTCTGTGACCAAACAATCTAGAGTTCTAATCTGCATGTATTTACACTTCATGTGAACACATCATACAGACATTTCTGCATCTTTTTTCAGTCAACATTGTTTTCCATAGTCCTCTGTTTAATGAGGTGAATGCAACTCATCCATTTGAATGATTTTAAAAATATTTTACTTGATAAATATTGCACACTGACTCACTCCCCTACTGAGGAATACTTAGGTTGTTTCTTTTACCTTGGCTCTAATGTTATAAGAATGTTTTAATGGACATCATTGTGTAAACATGCACACAGTGACTATTTTCAACTTAAGCATGCCAAATTGCTCTTAGTAGCAATTATACAATGTGTACTTCCTCCTGCTGTGGAAGTCCTGGTGCATTTCTATACATTCTAGTTGGCAAATGATATTTTTAGATTTTGATTTATTCAGTTTTGGCTCTATCAGTGATACGTTACTTCAATATTGTTTCACCTTACATGCCTCAGACCACTAGTGAGGTTAAGTATCTCTTCATAAATATAACAGCCAGTTCTATTTCCTCTTTTATAACCTGCTTTTCCATATTCTTGTATTTTTTCCTACAGTATTCTTACTTTTATATTGATGTCACTGTACAGGTCAGTTGATTTTAATAATTTTATTTATTTATTTTTTTAAAAAGATTTTTTTAGACAGAGAGATCACAAGTAGGCAGAGAGGCAGGCAGAGAGAGAGGGGGGATGCAGGCTTCCTGCCAAGCAGAGAGCCCGATGCAGGTCTCGATCCCAGGACCCTGAGATCATGACCCAAGCCGAAGGCAGAGCCTTAACCCACTGAGCCACCCAGGGGCCCCTCATTTTAATAATTTTATACCTTGCAAATAGTATCTTTCAGTTCTTGATGTTTTAAGCTTGACATATGGAATCCTTTTGGTACATTAAAATAGTGAAATAAAACTTCCAAAAATTTTGTACATTAAAGGAGCAGTTTATAAAATGTATAAGTTTATAAAATTTTTAATTTATGGTTTGGATTTTTATGGCTTTTTAAAGAAATCCATCTCTTTTCGCACTGACAAAGATTTTCTCCGATGTTTTCTTCCAAAAGATCAAAAGACATATTTCTTTTTCATACCAATATATTCTGAACATACTGTCTTATTTGGTGAAAGGTAGAGATCTCTATTTGAACATATATATTTACATTGGCCTACCCGCATTTGGTGATTAGACTATCTTTGTCCGTTTCTAAGGCAATACATTTCTCTGTAATACTGACTTAATTACTAGATACATAGAATTTTCATTATTTTAAAAAGGTCATTAAGTTCAATTGTGATTTCTTCCTCAACACATTAAACATTTGAAAGCATTCTTTAATTTTTACCTTTTTTATTGTACCTCCAACTTTCTGTTGATTACTTATTTGTAACATTACCATCAAAGAATCTATTCTGTAAGATAGTTGTTCTTTAGTGTTATTAAGATTCTGTTTGTTTATAGTTCATGCTCAATTTTTAGGAGTGATTTTTGTATGCTTGAAGAAAATGAAACTGATTTTAATAACATCTGAGCTTCAGTACCTGCACATTAGATCAAGCTTAACATTTTATAAAAATGTGACTCTATCAACCAAATCCATACCGTGGCTGAGAACAATTATCCCCGAGCAACAAACAGAAGTAGCAGATGACAAAATCAGTAAGGATATAGAATTTTTGAATTTCAGTATAACAAGTATATAGCCAGTCTGATTATACCGACTTACCTAAAATCCTTTAACTGACCTTTTAGGACAGATTCATTCTTAACAAAATACAAATGGCATTCACAAAATATGTCTGCATGTAAGGTCAAAATGAAGATGCTACAGATACTGAATGGCAGCTTTCATAGGATTTTAGAAGCAAAGCAGGAGTTCTATCATTATAGGAAGGAGGAGAGTAACACAGAATAAATACTATGCCTTTGTTTTTTGTGTTTTTTAAAGATTGTTTATTTGACAGAGAGCGTGAGAGAGAGCATGCACACGAGTGCGGTGGGGAAGGGGAAAGGGAGAGGGAGAAGCATGTTCCTGAGCAGGGAGCCTGATGCGGGTCTCGATCCCAGGACCCCAGGATCATGACTGAGCCACCCCAGGGCCCCCATATACTATGCCTTTTGAAATGAGAAGGGAATGCTGTTGTTTTCTTTCTTAAGGCTTGGTCTTAATCAAGTGGGAAATAGGAGAAATGCAGTTAGAGTCACTCACAGAATATAAACCGCACCCAATATTACATGGGACAGAGATAGAACGGGATATCAGACCCGGAAAGTGAAGGTGGATTTCAGCAGCCATACATCCCCCCTGAGTATTGTCAAAGCCACAGAAAGGAGAGAGGTCCAGATAGCAGGGACAGGGAAGACCAGTATAAAGGAGACAGATAGGGAAGTGTGTTCTCTCTGGACAGCTGTTGGGTGCTCTGCCACTGAGAGGCTAGAGATCGGCCACGTGAAGAGCAGGATCTTGTGTTGCCCTTGGTTTGGTTCGTAGTTAAGTTTTCATGATCGCTGCTCCCTTCCGGATCCCAGTTTGTGAATCATACCTTAATTTTACTCTTTTGACATAAGCCAAAATACTTTTCACCTTTACCTGTCACGGTGCTCCTTTTACAAATATAACTTCCTATTTAACACAGAACCATTTCTTAGTATCTGTGATGTTATACATGAAACTGAGAGCCAAATGCGAGAGCCCGAGGCCCCCCCAAGGGATTTTTTTTCTAATATAGTTCTCCACTAATGTTATGCTGATTTTTGATGTTATGTTTTTGCGTCCATCTTAGTTCAGAATTATATCTTCATGGTGAATTGTTCCTTTAATCATTATGAAACAATGGTGAATTGTTCCTTTAATCATTATGAAACACTTTTCTTTTCCTCTAATAGTGTCTTTTGCTTTAACTTCTTGTTCATCATTTTCTATTGTTTTCAATCTGTTATTATGCCTAGGGTGAGTATCTTGATTTTTGTGTTTATGGAAAGTATAATTTTCCACAGGTCTTTTAGTTTCTCTGTACACATTACTTCTCTTATCCCACATCTTCCTTCAGGGTTTAGTTTCCCATTTCCCTAGTATATTTTGTAGAGATTATCTGTGATTAGTAAATTTTCTGAGTCTTTTTTTTTTTGTCTGAAAAATTTTTTATTGTGCCTTATTCTTGAATGATAGTTTAGCAGGACATAGGCCTGTGGGTGGAAGTTTTCTTCTTAGTTCTTAGATGATAGGAGTCTACTATCTTATAGCGTCTGAGCTTGAACTGAGGTGTCTGTTTCTCTCATTTTCCTTCCACTGTCGGTAATATGTCTTTTCTCTTTTCCGTAAAAGAATACCATATTCTTAAGATGTTTGTCTTTGTTCTTTGCTGTGTTCTGCATGCAAAATATGGTAAGTGTGCCCTGGAATGAGTTTTTGTCTATTACTTTTTTTTTTAAAAGATTAATTAAAAAGCGAGAGCAAGAGGGAGTGGGAGAGAGAGCGAGAAGCAGACTCCTCACTGAGCAAGGACCCCCATGCAGGACTCAGTCATAGGACACTGAGAGGAGGACCTGAGCTGAAGGCAGATGCTTAACAGACTGAGCCATCCAGGCGCCCTGTCTGTCACTTATTTTTGATAATTCATTACCAAGTTTCACATTTTTCTGTATTTCAGGAGAATTATCTTCCATTATCTCCTAATATTTTTTGTCAACCAAATTTTACTGGTCTCTCCTTTTGGAGCTGCCATTTAGATTATTTTGAACCTTCTAATGTAGTAGTCGGTACCCGTTAACGTTCAGTGTCTGTTTCCCCTACCTGACTTTTTGGGCTGCATTCTAGATGATTTCCTTCTATGAGTTTAATAGTTCACTACTGATACCTCATACTTTGTTTATCCTTTCATATGTCCTTCTAGAAATATACCTGTCCAAATCTGCCCATTAGATTTTTTTCAGGACATCATTGTGTTTTGTTCTTGCTTTCAGATTTCTCTCAATTGTTTTCATCGCTTTACATAGACAATTTTTCTTGTCCCATGCTATTATATTATTTCTTGCACTTTGAGTGCTACTTTTATTTCTTGTATTTGCAGACTCTAATTTATTGCTTTGTGTTTTCTTTGTAACTTTTTAAGGATAGTCTCAACTTCAGCTGGGGTTGTTTTCTCTGTACAAGTCCTACTGTAAGCAATAGATGAATTCCTACACGGCTTTTGGTTATTCCCTTCTGCTGAGACCCCAGGTGTGTCTTTGCTCTTGGACCAGGATTTCCACACTTGCTGGGTTGTGTATGCATTTGGATTCCACATATAAGCGTGGTAAGGGTTTGGGGATATTACCCTTTTCCTATCTCTACACACTCAGATTCTAGAACAGTTAGCAAGCTTCTTTTCCTGTGGGATTTTTTGTAGCTTTTTTAATCATTCTCATGGTGGGGACTTAGAGAGTCTTAGCTTAATGAAGCAGCCATAGTTTTATCTCTAGGATTTGAAGAGACCTACAGCTCTTTGCAGGGACCTGCCAAATGTCTATGAGCATTAAAACCTTAGCTCCCTATTCCCAGGGCCTCTGAGTGGCACCTTTCCTCTGGGTTTATCCACATAAGTTAGATTGTACTAGCTTTGAGTTCCCTCTTTATTTTGGCATCTGAGGATTTTCCTTTTACTCTTTAATTAAGTTTTAATTTTGACTAAATGACTTGGCTTTGTTTTTTATATATTTTTATCCAGTCTTCCTAAGTATTTGTAGCAGAGGGAGTGGTCTGCATTAAAATATTCCTTCCTTTTCCTGGAGATGCTATCTTTTCTCTTTAGTTTTCCCCATGGTTAGAATACTATTTTGTATGCAACTTTAAGCCTTAGTTTTCCACTTAGTATTTTTATTTTTTTTTATTTTTTTTTTTAAAGATTTTATTTATTTTTCAGAGACAGAGGGAGAGAGCGCGAGCGAGCACAGGCAGACAGAGAGGCAGGCAGAGGCAGAGGGAGAAGCAGGCTCCCTGCCGAGCAAGGAGCCCGATGTGGGACTCGATCCCAGGACCCTGGGATCATGACCTGAGCCGAAGGCAGCTGCTTAACCAACTGAGCCACCCAGGCGTCCCTCCACTTAGTATTTTTAAAAAAATATTTATTCATTTGACGGTGGCGGGGGAGGAGCAGAGGGAGAGAATCTTAAAGGAAATTCCCCACTGAGCAGGGAACCAGCCATGGGGTGGGGGGCTCAATCTCACAACCCTTGAGATCATGACCTGAGCAGAAACCAAAAGTCAGACGCTCAAATGACTGAGCCACCCAGGTGCCCCTCCACTTAATATTATAACAGTAAGATTTTCCATGTTGTTACAGACTATGAATACAACTTAATTTGTTACCCAGTATTTCTTTGCATGCAAACTCCCAAAGTTATTAACCATTTTACTATGTTTTGACATTTAGATTCTAAGTTATTTACTCCCATAAATAAAGTTATAGTGAAAATTTTTGTGCTTTGATATATTTTCTCAGATTATATCTCAAGGATTAAGTTGAGGACTGAACATTCTAAGCATTTTATAGCAATTTTTAAAAAGTAGTAATGATGGCATGTGTTTCTATGAATATGCTTAAATTGAACCTTTTAAAATCACTAAAATCTCAAGTAACCTGGAGAGGGTAGTCTGGATGAATATCCACAGATGATAACCAGAGGATATAATTAGCTCTACACCATCATTTTGCAACAGGTGGTTATTTCTGCCTTGAATACTTCTAGTGACAGTCATTATGCAACCTTTCTTGGCAGCTTGTTCCATTACTTAATTTTCTAATATTACTGTTATAAAGATTTTCATAATATTTAATCTAAATTATCCCAAGCCTTCATTTGAGCTATAAATATGTATCTGTGCCCTCTCACCTACACACTTAATAATTAACAGTTAATTGGTATCTATGTAAAAAAGTGTAGTTCAAAGACAAAAAAAAAAAAAAAGATCATGTATTCAAATTTCTTCACATAAAGAAATGAAAGCTTGAAGAAGTAAAACAGAAAATGTAGCCCAGAAATAGTATCAGAGAAACTCAAAGGGAAATAAATTATCTAGCTGCCCAGCTACAGGCCAAAGCTAGCCAAAGATCAATAGTAGTTACAAAACATTAAGTCTTCTGCCTTCAGGGAGGCAACTAAAATCTCTACCAGCAATTAAATAGCCCAAAGCAAGAATGTGAACCAATTGATCAAAGTTATAGGAAGGCAGATTTTGGCTTAGTCTAAGACCAACTTTCTAAAAGTTTGGGCTATCCGAGCATGTAATGAGGCGGTGAATTCCCTAACGTTTAAGGTCCTTCTGCAGAAGTTGGCTTGTTTTTTTTTACCAGTATGTTATGGAAGAGATTCTCACATCAGTGGACTTCAAACACTTTTTAGAATCATCTTTTCTTCAGACAGAAAAACTTAAAGTGAACACTCATTGTATAAAGCAGAGGTGCTCTTGTTGAAGCTTGATCTGACCCCATCAACATGGCTGCCTTCTTACATACCCCAAGCGGACTCCGAGGCAACATAGAACACACTTTAAGAATCCCTTGCTACAAAGAACTAATCCACACGACCTCCAGAGTTCATCGATGAGCTCAGATACTGTGAAATTCTCTCTTGCATGTGTGTACTTGTGTATGTCTTCTGGAGTAGAGTGAGGGAACTCTTTCCTGGAAACCCCATAATATTTTGGAAGTCATAATCTGTTCTCTGAGTCATAATCTACATCATCTAGGATTTGTGATTCTGGGTCTCGACTCAAATTAATGAGACCAATGGCATGAACTTGGGTTTCCTGTATTAACTAACAAGTTTATCATATTCCTGTTCATATTCTTTGCACCCTAGCCCTGATAAGATGCACTTAAGTATAATTATTATAGTGACTATAGTTAGCAGAAAATTCATGCACATAGTACAAAAATAGAAAAAATAGATGGTTACAAAGTAAAAAAGTAATTCTATATCCAACCCTGTTCTGAGCTCTCTGGTTTTCTCCCAAAGTCAACCACTCTTACCAGATTTTTTTTTTTAATGTATACTGACATGGATATTCTGTGCCTTGAAAAACAAATACATTTTCTTATTTTCACATAGTGTCTGTGTGTGTGTGTGTGTAGTTTTGTCCTATAGTTCTGAAAATAATATTCCTTAGAGAATTGTCACGGGGACACCAAGATCTCAACAACATCTCTATAGTTGGTGTAGTACATAGAAACATGAAATCCTGAATGTTCCAAATAGTAATTGTTTAATCAGCGTCAGAGCAGAGCCCTCAGCTGATCCAGGATGGACATGTAGAATGAACAATAAATCATTGTTTTTGAAAGCCGTTGAGATTTGGAGGTTATTTATTATAGAATATCTAGCAAATCCTGACTTTGTCTTTAAAATCACCCCACACCAGAAGGAACTTAAAATTAAAATCACAAATTGATCAAACTTTTCAGTGAATTTGTTTCAATAAAGCTTCCCAATGAGTGGAAAGGAAAAAAAAAAGATAAGACATCCTTCTTCATTCTGTCAACTGAGAATACAATATACTGGCTTCTAAAATTTTAATGTGATCTCTGATTAATAATAAATAGTGGGCAAAGTAAATATTATTTTCTCTGAATAGATTGTATCAAAAATTGTACGAAGAATGTTAATTTTCTTGGCTTGGCTTTGGGCTCAACCTTCTCAAGTCTAAAATTTTAAAGAATAGCTTGCTCTCTGTAATAAGAGATAAACAATTATTCCTATCTTTCTTTGTCTATTTGGGAATTTTATAAAGGTTTTTGCTATGACTACATTGAGACTCTTTTGAACAGGGTGTTGAAGTTTGCTCTTATCATGAAGTTTCTCTCACTTTAGTTGAGAGTTCTCAGGTGTCTATTCTGCAAGCCTCAGTCCAGTTACACTTGGGGAATTATGGCTCCTTCAGAGAAAATGAATAAATAACAGGATAAGGAAATTGCTTTGTCTCTGATCCTAAAGTCTGTCTCTCTTTCTTTTTTTATTAGTGTCTCTCTTCTGTTTTTCTAAATGTTTCTCTTTCTTTATTATCTAGTACCATTCTGATATTCCCACTTATTTATACTACAGATTTCTGAAATATATACATTCAAACAGTTAAAGCTTCTATACAGTGATTTATCCCTCACTTCCCCGAACTGGACTTTGATTGAAGGTGCCACTTCCTTCCTCCCACAGAACCTTAGAAGATTCTCTGTATTCTGTCCCCCTTCGCTGGGTCATTTATTGAAACATGGCCTGCCTCAGAGGGTGATAAGCAAAAACATGTTGGGCTTAAAAGACAAAACAAGACAAAACAAAGAAAAACAAAACAAGGATTTGGGATAACAAAGAAATTCAGTATAAGCCGGTTTAAGAAGAGAAGAATGAAGCAGACTCCCAAAGAAAGACGAAGCAAGAGAGGGAGCAGGAGAGGGACAGGGAGAAGGGAAAACGTGAAACAAAACCAAAACAAAAAAAGAAGACAGTTGTTTCCCTTGGATGGAGGGGAAGGGGGAAAGATTGAGGAGAAAACCAAGAAAGGGACCTCTGTCTAATCAGACATTGGGCCCTTGGGGTGGGGGATAAAGGATTCTCTGAGAAGTGCATAAAGGACATGCAGGACTAATTTTGTCTGCCCTGTAGCTCTGCCTGTAGTTAGCTATGTAGTTGAGATACTTGAAATATTTCTATAACCCAGTGATTCCTTCCCTTTCAATGGGTTGAAATTTTTAGTACCTTTAATCACTTGGGCCAAAAAGTACAAAAAAGAGTACAGTACCACATACAGCCCTTGATGGAAAGGTGAGCGCCGTGACTAGAGAAGACACTTGTGGGTGGTGAATGGGCATCAGCGGGTGCTTTGGGGTCATGTGAACTTGGCAGTGCCAGTAACTCCCAGGCTAGTGTGAGGATTAAACAGAACCACGCATGTGACTGCTGCTTCCACTGTGCCCAGCTCATGCTAAGAACTCCTTTGCATTTCCCCGAAGAGGCCAGCCATCATGGTAAGCCAGGAAGGCAGTATAGGGACAATAGTGATTGCCTTAGGATCCATCAGGTAATAAACCGCTCAGTGCTCTAAGACATTCTTGCATCTGGAACATCTGGGGAAAGAGCTGCTTTAGAGTGCAGCAGGGGCTGAAACTATTCTGTAGTGATGTCTACCCATTCTACTTGGCATTTTAGTTCTCAAACGTCCCATCTTTTTTTTTTTTTTTTAATTGAGGTGTAATTGACATATGATGTTACTTTCAGGTATAGAACATAGTAAGTTAACATTACATACATAACATAAAATGCTCACAAGCGTAGTTACCATCTGCCACCATACAAAGTTATTATAGTATTACTGACAGGATACCCTCTGCTGCACTTTTAATCCCTGCAACTTATTTTATAACTGGAAGTTGGTACCTCTTAGTCCCCTTCATCTCTTACTCCCATCCACACACCCCACACAGTGCCCTAGCCAGCCACTAGTTCTCTGTATTTATGTCTATTTCTGGTTTTGTTTTATTTTTTAGATTCCACACAAAAATGAAATCATGAAGTATTTCTCTTTTTCTGTATGACTTATTTCACTTAACATAATACTCCCTAGGTCCATCCAAGTTGTTCCAAATGGCAGGATTCCCTTCTTTTTTTTATAACTAATACTCTATAGAGCATTTCCATCTTTTAGATATTATCCCCACTGTATATATAGAAATATATTGTATATATAGAAGGACATGCAGAGCTCAGGGTTTAGGTATCCTGCCCAAGATCTCTTCCGGTTTTTCAACTTGAGCTCTGAATTAAAATCAGTTCTGTGTTTGAAGCTCAGTATATATATATTTTTTTATCACACCATGCTTCCATTTTATGTGGGATTATGATTAACCATGACAAAATTGTCAAAAGAGGCAACATTTTATCCCATCTATTTACCAAGTTACTAAGTTTACATCCTAAAATACTTTACAAGCTCCTGAGAAACTTTGAAAGTTTCCATCGAATATAAAGTGGCCCTTGGGTTTTTATAATCCTACTTCTTTCCGATCAATATGTTTTTTATGGAGCTAGTTTACATATATATATATATATATATATATATATATATATATATATATATATATATATATATATACCAAGCTTGGCTTCTGATCTTCAAACATTTGCAAGAATTGCTTTTTGAATAGAAACTGCCTACCTTGAACATTTCCACACAGGTTTTGGAAAAACATACACAAGAATGTTGGCCTTCTGCACGGAGATGCCTTGTTTCAGCAGCCTGCTTCCAACAGCTCCGTACCCACCAAGGTAGCCCAAGGTAGGGCTGAGCTGTAGTTTCGATCTGTGTCGTTTCTGATGTGCTCTATAGAAGTCGATAGTTTGGGAGATTGTTAGATTAAAGTCTCTGAAAGAGACTTTAGAGAGGATTGATTCTATGCACAGCACCCATGGAAATAGACTCAGAGAGATGAACTTCTTTGCCCAAGGTTAGGCAGCTAGTTAATGGTAGAACAAAATGAACTACATTGTATTAGCATATAAATTTGTAACATTTTATGTCACCTCAAAAAGTGAAAATACAAAGAGGGAGAGGGAGGATTTTTCAAACTGCAATTCTCAAGAAGTAATTTGTTTACTCTGACATGGGCAATTACTGGGGCTGCATTTCCATTTCGAGGTTTTGAGGGAGAGGGAGAAGGATTCAGTGACTCGGGAAGCAGAAGCTAGCTATCAAAATGCAACATGTGTCCGCAGGGTGCTGAGGAGTCGGGCAGGTCTTCTTCTGAGGGTGTCTGAACCAGTCTTGGGCTGACAGGAATCCATTAGGATGGAATCAAACATTCAAGTCAGGATGTGTGAAAATCTGAGTTCACGAGCACAATGAAGGGATCCATCACTTGTTTCCATCAGATTTTTGTTTCTCTAGTAAATTTTAAATAGGATGTATTGTCTTTTTTTTTTTTTTAAAGATGTGTAACCCAGGTTTTAGAAATAGCACTGTGTTGGGGTGCCTGGGTGGCTCAGTGGGTTAAGCCTCTGCCTACTGCTCAGGTCATGATCTCAGGGTCCTGGGATAGAGCCCCGCATTGGGCTCTCTGCTCAGTGGGGAGTCTGCTTCCTCCTCCTGTGATCTCTCTCTCTGTTAAATAAATAAGTAAAATCTTTAAAAAAAAACAACACTGTGTTTAATGTGCCACTCATTTTGTGAGGATATATTGCCTTGAACTTATAACTGTAGTGGAAGGAGCACAAGGCTGAGTCAGGATCCTTAGGTCCCGACTGGGGGTATCCATTTACTTGCTTTGTAATGCAGGGCAAATCCCCTTACTTAATGGGGACCACAGCTCTCTTTAAAGTCAGCATGGAATATGAGGCATGGTTCTGAGGTTATAAAGGAGAAAAAACAAACCTGTATACAAAAAAGGAAATCTGTTTGTTTGTCATGTCACTAAACCCCAGGGAGAGTCTCAACTTTTAGACAAAGCGGAACTCGGGAGCACTTTCCCTGTGTTGGGTGCTATTCCAAGGAGATGCTTTCAGCAATTTAAGGTTCAACTCCATCCTCTCAGTAATCCTAACAAATGAAACTAACTTTAATCTGAGAGCCCCGAACTGGGATTTTTGGGCTCTACTTGATCTGCCTCAAATCACACACTCTTGCCCTGACCACTTAACTGTGGCTGGAGGGACTGAATAAAATAGACAAATTGCTTGGCTGTTTTTACGCCTGTAGCCAGTGGTGGGATTAATTCTTCCAAATTACAGACAGTGGAGGAATCCTGGTACCTTCAGTCAGATCTGGGACCCAGAGAGGAGAAAACAGATGGTGGGAAAGCCAGCAACAGATTTTTTCCATCACAAATGACTCATCATTTCCTTAAAGGGTCTTCAGATTTTATTTTTGGTGGATTTAGCATTAAATGAGATTAAAAACAAACAAACAAACAAACAAAACCAAACCTGATATGTGAAGCCTCTCAAAGTAAAGCTATTCTTTTTAAAGTTGGAGACCTTTTTTTTTTTGCCGAACGGGTCTTCCTACCTTTCCCATGGTAACCTCTGAGCGACTCGTGTAGAATTTACAGGAAGACAATGCAGAAGCCACCAGACCAGATGATCTCTTAGGGCACATCTAAATAGATCACTCTATTATGTCCCTTTTTCTTCTCCTTTTTTTAATTTTGTTTTTTAAAGACTTTATTTATTTATGACAGAGAGCTAGCGAGAGGGGGAACAGAAGCACAGGGCTGCTGGAGAGGGAGACGCAGGCTCCCTGCTGAGCAGGGAGCCCATATGGGGCTCTATCCCAGGACCCCGGGATCATGACCTGAGCCAAAGGCCAACGCTTAACTGACTGAGCCACCCAGGCGCCCCTATTATGTCTCTTCTTAATTAGGTCATGAGCTCCCTCCGGTGCAGAAGACTTAGTGTTTGCCCTGTAGCTCTTATTTGCTCTCATCCTGGGGTCTGAGCATACACTCAGAGCACTACTAGTTGTTTTGATGGGGCCACACCCATTTTTCTAAGTTACCATCCCTTAAGTACTTTCCCCAGACTAATCTGCCCCCCCTTGGCCACTCTCAGAGCACTCTGAAAGCTTTAAGAGAGATTGAATTCACTTCTCCTGCAACTCAGCAGGCACACATTGCTCCTCACTAGGCTGCTCTACAGATTGAGTTTTGTATTTTAGTTTGGTTTGATTTTGTATTTGTGTAAATGGTGAAAACATTGATGCTACATTCCATTTTAGCACAATGTGGAGTGAAGACTGAGGGAGAGGTTTAGTCCAATCTGGCCCTTGAGACAGCAAGGAAAGGGTCACCTGCCTAAGCATGAAACAACTTTGGGAAGTGCTCTCTGCAAATCTCCACCAAACTTGGGCAGTGATTTCCTTTTCCCATTCCACAACTTAGACGTAATACTGCTGTTGCTTCTAATAATGCGCCCCTCCCCCGCACCTTTTTTTTTTTTTTTTTTTGTAGTGTTGGTGGTCTTGATTGTTTTTCAAAACTTTTGGGATATTTTAATGTTCAACCAACATGAACCACTTGTTCTCACTACTGTAGTGAGTAAGGCTGTGCGCTAGTTCTGTATGAGCTATAAGCTGTAAACATTTCACACTGCGATGCACTGGGGAAAAAGGAATCCAGGTAACTCTCATGGTGATGTTTGCTTTCTGTTTCCAGAACTCCATAGATGAGCACACACATTGATGTGTTATTACGCATTCTAATAAGCATTAGAAAATCACACTGTCATTCTTTTGAGTCTGAAGATGAGGCAGTCTAACAACTATGAGAGGAAATGAATTTGTTTATATAATAAGGCTTCAAATGTACTCTTAGAAAATTCACCTTTGTCCTATCTGTGTGATCCTATGTGCCATGTATGCTAGATACATACGTACTAGGTATTGAGAAGAAAACCATGTTCTGTTTGTTTTCACTTTAACAAGCTCCTAGTCTGGTAGAGAAGGAAAAAAGTAGAGCTATTTTGGGGTACATTTTACTGGTTTTGTGTGTTTCTGTGACTGAGTTGAGGTTCAGAGTTATGTTTTCACGCATTGAGAAAAGCTTGAAGAGACATATTAACGGGAACGTGCTTCTGGGTAAGGTGCTAACTGTAGAGATGTTTTTGAGATCATGGTGTCCTTAGTGGTGGTTTCCTAAGTAATATTTTCAGAATTCTGTGACACAAATTAACTTTTTTTTCTCCTTTGCAAGGGAAATATTTTCTTCTCACTTTGAGTGAGAAAATGTAACAGATACTCTTTTTCCAGTTAGCTGTCTGGATACTCAGTCTTAAATTCCGCTTAATAACAATTTAACATGAGTTTGTTTGACCATTGCTTCATCATTACTTCCATTCTGTCTACCTAGATTTTTCTGATTCTGGGTTTTTAACCTATTTTTCTATTTTCATATTTATATACTTATATATATCTATTTATATATATTTTACCTATTATTTTTTATTATTATATTTTTATTTTGTTTTTTAGAGAGTGTTGATTACATCACTTGTTAGCCACTTTAAATACTTGGCCAACGAAGGAGGTTTACCTATAAAGAAATGCAAAAGAATTAGATTGTGGTCTTCATTTTTTCATACTTACTCAAACACTTGTATCAGGAGTGTTCTGCGTTGTGGGAATCCTTTCTATTTGAAAGGATATAAGGAAGTCACATCCCAGGTCAGATTAAAGTTCTCAAGTCAGTGCCTAAGGTGAAAATCCCTCCAGAAGACACTACTTTCCACACAAAACTGGCAGTTCTCAATAAATACACCAATTAGATTTACCTCCAGAGTTAAATGCATAGCTACTTCTTTGATCACACATCCTCTAAAGTAGTTGGTTTTTTAAATTGACCTTGTTGTGACTGTGCCTATATTCTTTAAAGCTTTGAGGAGCATTCATCAGGTGAAGGGCTCAGGCATTGAGAGGCAGATGGGTCTCTCACATTTTATTCTCACTCCAGAACATTCCACGTTGAGGCTGTTCCTCTTCCTACATCTTTAGCCATTTCAGTTATTCACTGCTGTGGCATAAATGCTGTGTAACACCAGTTCAAATTCAAGGGTAGGGAGATTCAGTTTCAGCTCTCAGCTGGAAGAGTGTCAAGCATTTATCATCATCCTTAATCTCTTACACTCCTCTTTGCCGTTCTCTGACCTCCTTCCTTCTGTCTATCCCCAAATGGAAATGGCTTAAAACATCATTTTCTCAATCAGAAGTTTGAGAAGGATTGTGGTGGGCCAGTTGGCAATGTATACATCATGTCTAACTGTCTTTCTAAGCAAATCCAAGCATTTGGTAGGCAAACTTTATCTTCCAGGCTAGGCAGCAAGTGGGTTGCCAAGTTTTTGCCTCTTCATGACAATTATTTCTTTTTCTTTGGAATCCAGTCATAAGTTCCTCCTCATCCTTCAGGCTTCCACCAGCAAACTCCTCAAAGTTTTAGGTTTTGCATGCTGCCTCTCCAAAAGCCAAGGCTGTATGTTTTAGGTTTTCATTGTGTAGCCCACTTTCAGGTACTGGGGTCCGTTCCACTTAATTATGACTGTGGAACAAATTACTCCCAAACTCAGTGGCTTGAAACAGTTTTATTTTGCTCACAGTTCTGTGGATCAGGAATTCCAGAAGGGGCTGGTTAGGTAGATCATCTCACATCCATAGCATGTCAGCTTCTGAGAAGACCTTCTCGCTAACAACCTGTTGCTTCATTTGAGGTGTCCAGCTTTGGAATCTGACTGTGGACTGGAAATACCGCTTGGGGTGTTGATGGGTGTCCACATGTAGTGTCTCTGCATGGCTTGTGATTCTCATAGTTTGGCTGGAGTGTTGGTTCTCAGAAGGAATATCCCAAGACCAAGTGTATTTGTTTTCTTGTGGCGGATGGAACAAATTCCCACAAACTGAGTAGCTTAAAACAAAGAAATTTATTCTCTCACAGCTTTGGAGAATAGTTGTCCAAAATCAGTGTTGGTAGGGCCTCCTTCTGAAGGTCCAGGGAAGAATCCTTTCTTGCCTCTTCCTAACTTCTGCTGGTTGCCAAGAAGTGTTGCCATTCCTTAGCTTGTAGTTCTGATGGAGGAAAGGTGTCAGGGTTTGAAGCCAATAGCCAAGAAAGAATTCTTGAGATGTCTTTGGTGCAAAAATGTGGTTTTGTGAAAGCACAGGACAGGGCCTGTGCACAGAAAGAGCTGCACTGGGGTCATGAGGAATAGCGCATAAAGTATTTTCAAGTTGGGAGGGGTAAGGATAGCATTGGTCCCTAAGGAATTTTGGAAGCCAGGTTTCCAGAACCTTGAGAGAGGCTAGCCATTAAGAAAATGTCATTTATTACTGTCTAATAAACACCTGAGTCATGAGACCCTTCAGATGTATATCGGTGGGCCATAGGCTTGGGGGATGATTGTCAAAATGTATCTTGGAGTAGAGATAAAGGAAGTTTCCAAAGAGATTTTTATATGTTAAAGTAGACTTAGAGGATCCTGGCATTGGGCCAAGATTGCCTCTTGTCCTTAGTGAAGTATTAACATGGAGGCAGCTGAGTCCCTAGAGGAATGTCACTTTGAGTGTCTTAAAGACTTGTCAATGGGATGTAAGTAGTAAGGAAATTTAATAATTTCTCTTCTGCTTTTGTTTCCCACATCAGTGCCCACCTTTATCTTTACATGACGCTCTTTCCTCTGTGTGTGTCTCAGTGTCTCCTAATATCTTTTTCTGGATAAAGATACCAGTCATTGAATTTAGGGTCCACACTAATCCAGTATAACCTCAACTTAATTCCAACTGCAAAGACCCTATTTTCAAATAATATCACACTCACAGGTACTGTGAGTTAGGGGTTAGGACTTCAATATATTTATGGGGGAAACGCAATAGAATTTGTGACATTAAATGTTCTGAAAGTCCTAGGCTAAAGCTGTAAGGCTTAAAGGAATAGTTAGCTACCCTCCAAAGTCCTAGCAGGTCCCTTCTGTTGCCTTTCATTGATGAAGAGAGCCACTACTGCCAGTTCAAATTCAGGGGTGGGAAAATTAGACTTCACGTCTCAGGGGTAGGAGTGACAAGGATTTACCATTATCTTTAACCCTTTCTGCTCTCTCCCTCTCTTCCCTACCCTCCTTCCTTCCCTTTCTCTATCCTTGTCTTCCGCTCACATAGACTTTAAGTTAAATATGCTTATTATGTAACTCCACTAAAGGACTGATATTTAAGAACATTTGGGAGGAAAAAAGAAGTTTTTAAAATAGTAGCATCTGTGATTCTTTTTTTTTTTTTTAAAGATTTTATTTATTTACCTGACAGACAGAGATCACAAGTAGACAGAGAGGCAGGCAGAGAGAGAGGAGGAAGCAGGGTCCCCGCCGAGCAGAGAGCCCGATGTGGGACTTGATCCCAGGACCCTGAGATCACAACCTGAGCCGAAGGCAGCGGCTGAACCCACTGAGCCACCCAGGCGCCCTGCGTCTGTGATTCTTAATCACAAGTTTTCCTCAGAGATTGTGGGCTATATTCCTGTGGGGAGCAAAAGGAAGGAGGGAGCAGCTGGAGACGTAGGGAGGGGGAGGTTTGTGTGGTGAAAACATGGAAATGAATAGCTTGTGCTGCATTCTTCCACAGACCCCCATGAGTGATGCAGCGTTTTCTTACCAAATCCCAAGGACAAGTGTTCTGTTCTTAGAAGTTTATATCTGCTCCTTAACGCAGAATAGCGTAGGAGTCAGGAGAAGCTGAATAGTTTTCAGAGCTCCCATTTAAGAGATCATGGAATAGATTCTCAGAGAGAGAAAGGAGTTTGTTCATCCTCTCAAAGAAAGGCTATCGATCATTAAAGAATCGAGAGGAAGCATCCATTTGTCTGATGATGTCCCTGCTATATTAGTGCTTTGGGGTTCTAATGTTGAATAGGTAATAATTCCATTTCTGGCATTTGGCTGCCACATCAGGATTACTTTCTCCAGGCAACACAGATATAGGCATTTTGAGTTGAAAAGCAAGTTGTTTTTCTATTAAGACATTACCTCTTAATGACTGTTCAGAGTAGTTGTATGGAAGTTGTATATATTTCAAATTGTTTATTGTCTTCCTTCCTGGGATCCTCTTTACCTGACCCACACTCAACTTGGCCCCTCCCGCATGGAGGAGTAGACTTACCTGTCCACTCACTTCGTACCTGGCCCCCGTCTTGCTTTGAGCACATAGACCAAATGGAAGGGATCTGTGTTACTTCTGAACAGAAACATAAAGCACCATCATTTGGTCCTGTTATCATCCTGCAAAGATTGGTATGCCCCCCACAGGTCCTTATCCTTGATTTACAGACAGATATCCTTGACCTGCATCCTGGAACCTGCATCTTGGAACAATGGTGCAAAGCCCACACCACATCATATCATGAGGCAGGAACAAACTTTTGGTGTGTTAAGCCACTAAAAATTTCATATTCCTTGTGTCGCAGCATATCTCAAAATGACTCATGAGTTGTATATGAGACTAAAAAACTTTCCGTGGGGAAAGGCTGGTACCTTTCTAAAAGAGTCTTGGGGCACCTGGGTGGCTTGGTCTATTGTGACCTTGGACTCCTGAGATTGAGCCCCAGGTTGGGCTCTGTGCTCAACATGGAGTTTCCTGGTCCCTCTCCCTCTGCTCCTCCCCCTACTTTGTCTCTCTCAGATAAATAAATAAATTCCTTAAAAAAAAAAATAAAGGAGTCTCTCCACTTCAGTATGGCTGGGAAGATCAGTGGATCCATAGAACTTGATATTATGTTCCCCTGGGTATTTGAATGAGGTAGTATCATTCAGTGATTAAATTATTGGGATCTGCAGTTGATTTGATTTCCACTTTCTATCTTTGTGACCTTGGGCAAATTGCTAAACTCCTTAAGCTTCCAGTCATCTCATCTAGAAAATGGAGATAGTGACACATAGCTCATGGGATTATGGAGAGAATTCAATTAGCTAAAGCAGTGGTTCTCCATGGGGGCGCTTTTGCCCTCCAGGAGACGTGTGGCAATGCCTGGAGGGGTTTTGATTGCTGCAACTGGGCAGGAGGGTTGCTGGTTTCTAGACTGTTGAGACAGGGATGCCGGGAGACATCCTCCAATGCAGAGGACCGGCAAGCAATTTTCTAACCCCTGATGTGTGCTGCATATGAGAAACCCGAAAGTGAAATGAAGTTCTTCTTTGGCACCATTCTTGGCACACAGTAAGGGAAAAATGGATGTTTATCTTGTATGATGTCATTGAGTGGGCTTAAGCAACAACCTGGAAATACTTGCAGTGATTTGTTTAAAAATCAATACCACTTTTGCGACTTTCCTATGATTTTTGCTCCACTAAAGATACATAACGAGAGAGAAATCATTGCTCCTTCAGATGGTTTGGCCGTGACTTTCTGTAAATCCCACTGTGGTTATATAGGTAGTTAAAGTAGAAGAGACTAGAAATTCTCTGAAGTTTCATATGATTTTTTATGACATGCTTCAATTTCTGGTAATTATTGTCAGTATACAATGTACATTAGATAGGGTTTATAAAACCATATGCATTTAAAATGTTGTATAAATATGTAATGCATAAAAGTAAACTGTCTGAATAATAAATATATTTACCCAAAGAGTAAATAAAACAGCTCATAAGAAGCTGTTCCAATTATTGAGGTAAACACTACCTTCTATGCTTGACTTTCTTTCATTGCTTTGAGTCATGAGAATAAAATCCAGAAATACTGTGTCGCAGTGAAATAGGGAAATGATAGGATCTAAAGCATCCCAAAAATCTAATATAAAGTGTCGCTGTCCCAACATTTCGCTTTTGTCGGTGTTTAAGGGTACTTCAGAATTACATCGGAGGTCTACTCTTCTAACAAGAATCTTTTTTTACCGTAGTTCCTAATTAAGATCAGGAATGAATTGTGGCAAAGTTACTGATCCTTACAGGGAAGACTGGCAGATAGCTGGCTTCTCATGTTGGGGGCTAAGCATCTGGTGACCTTAGAAGACATATTTTTTAGGTATGAATTCACTCATCTCTAAGATGAGTGTGTGTAGAGTTATAGATTCCCTACATCTCTGTCCAACTTACAAATTGTATGAAATTACATCTCTGTATGGTTTATTTTACATATATTATAACCTTTCAGGTTGATGGGAGCACTTCGCTTGTTTTGAATGTCATTTAAGTGGGCATAAACCTGCATAAAGAGTCTTAAAAATCATTGCTGATTCACTGTTTTCTCCTATTGTTTTGCTTTTAGGCTGGAGCTGGGTTTTTCTTGTTTGTTTTTTTAATTTGTAAATCTAGCAAGAGGTTAGGTTCTGATATAGAAGAATAAGGAAACAAAGTAAAATATCCTCCTACATATTTTAAGTAGTAAATAATAATAATTATATTTAATATGTTGATATAGTAATTATTTGTTTATGAATATGTTTTATATAATCTAGATTTATATTTAAATATTAAATTTATTCATAAGTTTATTAATATATTTATATAATGTATGCCTTATATGCATACATATTAATATATTAAGTATGATTAATAATATAGGAATATAAAAATATAATAATAAGTCATATTCTGGCTATCTGTCACCCTCTGTTCTGTATTTTACATACATTAGCTCAATTACTGATGACAAAAACTCTGATATGGGGACATTACTGTTTTTCATGTGAGCAAACTGAGACTTAACATTCAAAGCCACGTAGTTTGTGTGATTCTGGCCAAGGCTCTCAAGGCAATGCATGACATTAACAGCCAGACCTTATAGCTAAAATGGCATTACCTGACCAAACCTTTCCCTGAAGGTAATAGCAACATGGACTTCTTGCAAAGTGAAGACACATTTATCTTTCCTGGGTGTGTGATTTGCATTTGCTGCTCTGTGGCGGTGCCCCCTGTTCTGTCCGTGGATCTTCTCGCATGTAGCCCTCATTACCAGCTCAGTCTAAGTCTCCTTTTCTCTCAAGCCAGCTGCCTGTTGGTGAAGGAGAAGCCAGCCTCTGGCCTGAGGATTATGGCAAACAGGAAGTTGATGAAAAGCTGCAGTCAGATAAAATGAGAAGTGGTTCCCTTCATCTTTTTCTCTGCTGTCATGGGTTCCATGTGGATTGTCGTAATTCAAGTTGAATTAGGAAAAGGTAGCTGTTCACTAGTTGTGTTGCTTATGTCTTTTGAAATCCTCTTCCTCTAGAAGGAAGAAGGAAATAGTTTTTGTGTGTGTTTTGTATACTTTGTTTTTTGTTTTGTTCTTTTACTATCTTTATGAAAGTTAAGAATCCAGAAAATATTACTACTGACTTCAAGGGTAGATGCCTTAACTCCCGTTCAGGAAGATGGCCCCATTTATGAGAATGTTTATCTTTTCAGGTATATAAGTTGTTTGTACCAATATCAACTTGTTCTTAGGGGGAAAAAACAGTTTTTCACTCTTATAATTTAATTAAAAATCTCCAAATAAAATCCTCTAGAGAATTAAAAGCATATTTCAGGATATTTCTTCCACCTTTTTAGACTATACTCTGTACACCTTTCCATGTATTATGTTTAATGAGCATAATAACTCTCGGTTACAGCTGGAAAACCGGAGGCTCAGAGATGTTAGTAACTTGGCCGGGGATCCACAGCTAAGAGACAGGAAGGACTCAAGTTCAGGCTGCATGACGATGGCATCCATGTCCTTAACCATTAAATCGCTTTACTGGGGAGAAAGAAATCAGATTCAACCCCACTCCAATTCTTCTGTCTTCCTTTTTTAAAGTCTTGCACCCTTTGGCACAACTTTTCAGGGTTCAAATCTGAGCAACCTATAGAAAATCACAAGAATTTGACAATTGTAAATCTATATATGCTTGGAACAATGGGATTCATAAAATGATTTGTACTATTTCATGCAGGGCTCTCCATGACTTCCACAAACTCTTTTTGCCATAAGCTAAATATATTACATGTAACTGCTCTGGGAGGCATTCCTACCCTGGATCTGAAAGTCAAGCTGTGGTCTGGCTTTCGTTATTATGGGTTCTAACAATCATGCAATTAGAATAGAACAGATAGACTGTGCCTATTCCATTAATAAAAGATGAATCAAGTTTTGACAGGCTGGTTTGGAGCTGGAATAGACTGTAATCCTGGCACAGTTGATTTAGATAGCATCAGAAGTCCTATTTGTGTGTACATCGCTCTTACCTACTTTCTTAAATTGCAGTGAGAAAGAATTAGTTACACAATGCTTTAAAAAATACCAGAGTGAAAGAAGAAATAAACCAGCCCACGGTGCTGAAACCTCATGGGGCAAAATGGAAACTGTTTACTCTAGAATAGTTTGGCAGATTAAATTTTATAATTTGTAGCTATTTCTGTTATGGAATTTAAAGCTGAGTTCTTGATTTTTTTTTTTTACCATCTTATAATGTCTGTGCTTACCTCTTTGTATTATTAATATAAAATGTTTCTTTTGGTTTCCTATATTTTATGTAGCAAAGTCCTTTGGGATATTGTTTTATCTTTCAAAAGCAGGAGATTTTCTGTTGAATCTTAGTAAATCCTGATTTACTTCCATTCTTATGATAAAAGGAGAATCTACCAAAGCAGCAATTCAGTTTATAAACTTGGAGAACGTTTCTTTTTTTCCTATCGCTTCCTTTAAACTCAATTTTGCTATTTCTTTTCCTTTCAGTTATCCCTGGAATCAGCATGTTCCTGGAATTTACACAGAGGAAGAAGGTAAGGGGGAGGGGGATGGGGGAGAGAGCAGGGATTGCTCCTTAGGATTTTTTTCCTAAAACTTAACTCTGAGATATGACCTGAACATAGCTAGAGGGGAGAGCATTAAAGCGGAAAGTCTGTCTTATTATGGAATATTCTATTAAGCCCTATCCTGAGCAAAATTTGTTAGGAGTAAAACATGTCTTTGAGATTCCCAGCATCTTCTGTCTGGGATCCACACCCACTTCTGTCTGCCATCCTCTTTTCTCCAGCACTCCCGCATACCCTGACAGGTTCTCAGAATCCCCCCAAAGTCTTAACTCATGCTTCACAGGGGACACACTTTTTAAAAAAATTAACATATAGTGTATTATTAGCCCCAGGGGTACAGGTCTGTGAATCGTCATGCTTACACACTTCACAGCACTCACCATAGCACATACCCTCCCCAATGTCCATAAATCAGCCACCCTCTCCCTATCCCCCACGCCCCTCCCGCGACCCTCCGTTTGTTTTGTGAGATTAAGAGTCTCTTACGGTTTGTCTTAAGGGACCCACTTTTAAGAAATGATGTCAACCTATATAGTTAGTCTCTGAAGCTATTAATGAACAGATTCTGCATCCAGGTATTCGGATGTGAATTGTGGAGTAGAATGGAATGGAACTTCATTCCGGAGTTCCAGGATATTCACAAGGACAGTTGAGTAGGAGAAAGAGACAAGTCAGGGTACTGCATTGTGTCTGTGAGTTCTGTGATATGCTCATAGCAAGTAGTAAACATTCCTACATTTCTACAATATACATCCATCATGTGTGTGTATCTGTTTTGTGTGTGTGTGTGTGTGTGTGTGTGTGTGTGTGAGTGTATGAAATGTTTTCTCTTTCCCAAGAATATTTAGTATATGTTAATATTCATGACATCAATGCTATTTAAGTTAGTCTTTAAAAATTTGATCCGTCCCTGAGAACTTAACAAAAATCAATGAGTAACAAGAATAAACTAAAACTGCCTTTAAAGTTTTATGGGAAAACTCCCAGTAGTGATCCAGATTTACAAAGAAATGAGAAGGAAGTGTGGATAAAATAGTAGCTTGAATGAGTTCACAAACAGATCTCTTATCACAAATGTGGACACATGAGGTTAGTTATCTTGTCCTAGAGGCATTACATATGTAAATCTGGCAACTCTGTTTTTTGGCAACTCTTGTTTTTTGAATCCCTGTTCTCCCCGAAACTAAATGATTACGATTTAGCATCCACTGCAGATCTGTTCAAGAGATACACAATATTCTGGTTATGTGATTCTCTATGATTGTTGCTGTTTTTTGTTGTTAATTAATGAATTGGTAGTTTATTTTACATGTCATTCTCTGTAAGCTGGGTTAATGTGAACTGCCCACTTCTCTCCAGATCTGATAAGTTAGGTTTGAGCCTTTATAACTGAAGGGCAGACCTTGGGCTGGGATGAATTCAGTAAAGGAAATATCCTCTTACAGCTTCTTGGAAGCCAGCCTACGTGCTTCTCGGTAGACATTGTCACTTTCCTATATTCCTTTATTTTGAAATTCCACAGTTATAATTAGAAGAGAGAACTTAAGATGTAAAATGTGTTTTGTTACGGGACATGTGTCTCCTTCCAGCTAAATGCACAGAGAGGTTTTTCCTTCCTTTCTCCTCCTTTTATATTTCTTCTAAAATTTACATGGATTTTGCCTCTAGAATTAACTGAGGTTAAGAAATGTTGATACCAGTATATTGAAAACTGTAAAAAGAATCTGGAGGGTTCAATTGCTGGAGAGAACGGGAGAGGAAAGCCCAGAATTTCAGCCTCATATTTCCATATTTTATAAAATAGCTCTTTTCTGTGAAGTTAAAAGATGTGTATTGTTGCTGTTCTTGCTGATGTCAAAGAGGGCAAAGACAGCTTAAGTACTTGGTTAATTTATAAGTATGTTTGATGCAAAGGACAAATAAACATAACTTCATGAATATATAATGTTGCTGATGGCAGCTGAAATTATTTCTGGCCATCATTATGGCTTTTCTCCAAGGTTAATGCTGTCTGTTTGCTGGGTAAAATTGTTGAATGGTTTTGTTATCCTACTTGAACTGTGTCGAGGCAGCCCCTTGGTTTCCGAATCATTCTGGATTCTGTGCTTTGAGCCACTTCATTTGCCAATATCTCAAAGAATTCCAGGACTTGGAAAGACTGACTTGTCCTTCTCCTGTCTCTGGACAGGATCCTCTGTCAAATTCCAAGATGAGGTAGCTTGATTTCCACATTAGAAAGAAACCTGCCTTGTGGAACTTTAGCAACATTTCTCAGGGCATTGATCTAAATTTTATGAGGGGGAAAAACAGGGAGATGGAATATCAGAGAGACAATAGAGTAGTAATAGCGAAGTCATGGTCACAGTAATCTTAATAACATGCTCTTTTATTTCCCCCCTTTTAAGCTATTTTTTCTCTTCCATATAAATGCAAACCCATATGCCTTAGAGAAAATGTAAAAAGGTTTTTGTTCAGTATTTTTTTCTAGGTGCAGAAATATTTTTTCACGTAGAGATTTATTGCATACATTTTGAATTATTACTTAAAGGAAACATGAGAGCATATGTCCAAAGTAAATGTTCCCAACTGCAAGATTACCATTAACAATCGTCTAGCTTTTACAGCAGTTTATGGTTTATCAAACATTTTCACATATTACTTGGAGTGAAAAGTAATGTTACTCATTCTAAATTCAAATGAAGAAACTAAGACTGATTAAGTATCTAAGGGCCAGGACCAAAATCACATAGCTTGTGTGTGAACACTACTGGTCAATATAGATCTTTGGTTATATTTTGGGGCAAAAGGTCCCCAAAATCTTTGCATTTGGCTCATAATATTTTCATCATACTGTGCTCCTTCATATTAACATAAGAACACAAGAAAGTAAGCCGAAGTGAGAAAAGCATAGTGATTATGCTCTACTGAAACGTTGATGTGAACTAGTATGTAGCAGTAGCTAATAGAACTTGGTGGAGGCATGAAAACAGAAATAGCTGAAGATCCTGTTACATTCATTAATTCCTTCATTTAATCACTAAGTAAATTCTTAAACTCTCTTTGCCAGTTAGTATTCTAGGTCCCAGGATACCCTCAAAATAGACATGATCCCAGATCTCACTGAGTGTTTGGTGGGGAGATAGACATTAATTATATGAGTATATGGTGATAAACGGACACAGAAGAAAGCTGGAAGTAAATAGTGGGGAGCTTTGAAAGTGGAGAACAGAGGCACCTGATGTAGTCGGAGCAATCCAGGGAGGCTTCCCTGAGGAAGTGCCTTGGATAGGGTGTATAAACTGGAAGTTGTGAGCTGAGGGAATTTGGGAGGTGTTCCTGTGTTCCTAGCAGAGGAGCACACACAAGGGTGCTTGGAAGGGGCAGGAAGCAATCTGCTTTGAAGAACTGAAAGAAAACAGTGTGTGGAGGGCAGAGATCCAGTAACAGAGCATGTCTGCCGAGGAAGGGAGGGCAGAAGACACAGAGGATCCTGCTGACCACACTGTACCTTCTGAGTCTTAGCCTAAAAACAGTGGAAAACTACCAAACGATTTAAATCAGAGGCATAGATTGATCCAGTACGTTCTTCCGAAGATCACTCTGAAGGTCTAGTTCTGGTAAGGCAGAGTGCCGCCTATCAGACCAGCCCTCTTGCATATGGTGATAATAAAGCAGGTCGATCCTTAACATCTTTTTAAAAAAAAATCGTTAAATAATTAGAACTCTCTTCCAGAAAACTCCAGGCCCAGGTGGCCTCATTGGTGAATTCTGTCTGGAATTTAAATAGGTAAAAATTATCACTCTCAGACAAACCAGTCCAGAGAAAAGGAGGAAGAGGAAACATTCTTCAGTTTGTTTTATGAAGTCCCAAGCGTTTATTTTTGCTTTTGTTTCCCTTGCCTCAGCAGACAGATCTAGAAAAATGTTGCTACAGCTGATGTCAGAGAAAGAACTGTCTGGGTTCACTTCTAGGAGTTTTATGGTTTCAGGTCTCACATTTAGGTCTTCAGTCCATTTTGAGTGTGTTTTTGTGTACGATGTTAGGAAGTGGTCCGGTTTCGTTCTTTTGTATGTAGCTGTCCCGTTTATTGAAGAGATTGTCTTTTCCCCATTGTATATTCCTATCTCCTTTCTCCTAGATTAATTGACCACATAGCATGGATTTATTTCTGGCTCTCTGTTCTGTTCTCTTGGTCTGTGTGTCCTTTTTTGTGCAGTATCATCCTGTTTTGATGACTATAGCTTTGTAGTAGATCTTGGAATCTGGAATTGTGATACATTCAGCTCTCCTCTTTATCAAGATGGCTTTGCAGAGAACACACGGATGGTTGCTGGAAGGAAGGGAGCTGGGGTTTGGACAAAATGGGTGAAGAGGAATGGGAGATACAGACTCTCAGTTACGAAATGAACAAATCACGGGAATAAATGTTACAGCCGAGGGAATGGAGTCAGTGGTACTGTATTAGGGTTGTATGGTGACTGAAGGTAGCTACACCAATGATGAGTGTAGAATAATGTATGATGAAACTAATCTAATACTGCGTGTCAATTAGAGGCAAACAAAAAATTAGAAATAAGAGATTTTATTTTATGAAGCCACCATAATCCCTTTATCAAGATGCTCATACCAAGAAGAGTACAGACCAATATGTCTCAAGAACATAGGTTTAAAAAAATATTTAACAAAGTGTAAGCAAATCAAATAGAGGCATATAAAAATGATGGTGTACCAGGCCAAGTAAGGATTACCCTGGGAAAGCAAGGTTGTTTTCATATTTTAAAAATAATTGGAATGCTGGGGTGTCTCAGCCGGTTAAGTGTCTGCCTTCAGCTCAGGTCCTGGGACCCAGCCCCACACTGAGCTCCCTGCTCAGCAGGGAGCCTGCTTCTCCCTCTCCCTCTGCCCCCACCCTCAAATAAATAAATAAATAAATAAAATCCTTAAAAAAATATTTTAAACACAGTCTAATCATACTGACAAGGTAAAGGAGAAAAAGTCCCATGATTATTTCAGTCAATCCAGAAAACGCATGTGACACAATTCAACACTCATTTGTGTAATAAGACTTATCAATATCTAAGGAGAAAAGGGATCTTCCTCAACCTGATAAAGGGTATTATAAAAATCTACAAGTTGCACTGTATGTATTCTTAAATTTAATAATACCATCCTAGCAAGGAGCCAGAAAACCTAAATGCTCTTCCCTGTTCTGCCACTCGCTGTTGTTACGGAACCTGGACTGGATCCTGCCAGAAGAACCAAGCGGCACTCAGAGGCTTTGGAGGACTGGAGGTTTATTTAACATCGGCGGGCTCAGAGGAGGCTGTTACCAAAGGTGTGAGCACAAACAGGGAGGGGAATTTGTACCCTTCCACTTCCACATTCTTGGTACTTTTTGCATGCTCGGGAAACGGGAGAGAAGAACCCAGAAGGGCTTTGAGATGGGGACTGGAATTCCCTTGCTGGTTGGGCCAGCTATCTTAGAGTACGGTTTTTCCCTACCGCTGTGGCACTGTTAGGGGTCACTCATCAAAGCCCTTGGAAACTCCTTTGTTCATGTATAATGTGAGGACACAAATAATATCTACCTTAAACCGTTCTTGAGAGGCTTGAATAATTTCAGTACGTGGAAGTGCTTTAAATGTTACCAGGTGCTAAGTAAGCTTGATGTGATGGTGATGACAGTGAACCTAGAGAATTAAAATTCTCTTTGTCTAACCAGAAAGCCCCAGGATAGATTCCTCCTAACTTCGTCCTACCTCAAAGTACTTCCATTACTTAGGGCCTCGACACTCTTACTTCAGTGTCTCCTTTTGAGTTACCGGACTTCTCGGGAGCTCTTTTATCATTGTCAGCTGGAGGTTTCTGAACATCGAGGTCAGTTCGCTAACTGAGGCCACTTGCTTGAACCCCTTGTGGAGGAGTTAGTAAGAAAGAAATAAGAAAATAATAGATTAAATTATTATTTGTTAATTTGTTGGTAGATTTTAATTTTATAGACTTTCTCTAACCCCCCAACAGGGCAAGGGCAACTGACCGTCCCTCCGTCTCTCTCTTCTGCAAAGGAAGCCACATTCTTCTTCTGAAGAATAAGCGAAGGAGGGAGACTGGAAAGGAGAGAGGCAGATCCTAGAGAGATCTGCAAGATAAGGAAAGGGATCTTAATGTTTTCTAATATTCCTCACTCCTTGTACCATCCTCCTAGCAAAGCTCAAAGAGTGTCCTTGGTGCTTGATAAAAGTTTACAGCCGAGAAACCTGGAAAGTACATGATATTTATGCAGAAATTAGCAAGGCCATTATTTTTTAAAACTATTTCTATTATTGATAACATATAAATCTTAATGAGATTTCCCCCCTTAGGGCTCAGGTACTTCTAATTCAGATGTCAGAATGTAAGAAATTGTAATTCCTTAACAATAATGAAACAATAAGTCTTTTTTTTTTCACAATGCTCAAAGAAATTCACAAATCTTATGTTAATTCATTGATTGTCACAAGTCCTGCATTGGAATGGAGACATATTTCTCTGTTATAATTTGGTTTCGGTCAAAGGAGGGTCTAGATCTGGGACTGTAAATGATAAAACAGGTTTTTTCATAGGCACCTAAAATTGTAGGGGAAGTCTGTGCTTGTTTGGGAAGCTGTCGGTATCTGGAATAGGGAATAAGCTTTGAGATTTGCAAGGATTTTAGAAATCACTTCTTTACAATCTCTCATTGTAGACCTGAGAAATATCCACCTGCAAGTAGGACCCCAGGCAGTGGTTTGGTTTCAGACCTTAAAAGAGTATGGGAGTTAGGTTGGGGCCCAAGATTAAGAGAGACCCTCATCTGGGGTAAAATGATTAGGCCTGGGGGGTGCCTGGGGGGTGCCTGGGGGGCTCAGTTAGTTAAATGTCTGCATTCAGCTCAGGTCCTGATCCCAGGATGCTGGAATCCAGCCCTGGGTCAGGCTCCCTGCTCAGAGGGGAGCCTGCTTCTCCTTCCCCTCCTCACTCATGCTCTCTCTTGCTGTTTCTGTCTCCCTCTCAAATAAATAAATACAATCTTAAAAAAAAAATGGTTAGGCCTGGGCTAACTAAGGGACTGGGGATGAGTTTTAAGGCAAGTTGTTAGCCTTGTTTAAGGAGACTAGAACACAGGGGATAGAGTTAGGTAGGTGATCTCAGAGACCCCACAGCAAGTTTGGCTTCAGGTGTGTCACAGTGTGATGGACTGAGAGGTCCTTTTACTTCTTTCTGATGAAATCCCAGAGTCTGACTCCACACTGGGACTTTAGTATTCTGAAGGGAAGATTTGAAGCCTGGAAGTTCGTGTCTAAGGAATGGAGGTTAGGGTAAGACTGGAGAAGGCTCCGGATTTTCTTCCTTACCTGTACCCCACCTCTCCTACGTAGCTGTGTCCCGCTCATTCCAGTAATATCTCAAGGACCAAATCCTCTGGAATAATAGCACTTTGGTAACAGTATGGTCCACTGAAATGCTTATAGTGTGGTTTGATTTGTTAGACCAGAAGAATGGAACAAATAACTAATATGGCAATGATTGTCATGATGGTGACCTCTCGAATCCCAAGGACTGAATATTAGCTAAGGCCCCTTGTAGATCAGATCTTGTATTGTCACATGCAAAATACAGTCTGGCAGCTAAGAGCAGCGTTCTTCCTTAAACTTGAATTGCACCCTATGAAGCACAGAAAAGGAGATCTAAATTATAAACCATAGCACCAATTCTTAGTCTGTGGTTTCTCCATCCCAAGTCTCTCATACTCTAAAACTTCCCTAGAGGCTCTTATCCTCCAGCTACTGAAAATCTCCCTGTCAACCCAGCTCACCTACCCTTTTCTACACTACATCCCTTTTCTCCCTGGAAGAGAGGCTGGGATTTCAGCTACTTACTACTGGCAGTACTGAATCACTCTAGGATGACCAAAGGACACGGAAGAGTCACTTTCCCCCTCACTATAACACACAGAACAGCTGGGTATGGTTTTCTGAGTCTGTTTTCCTCAGAAACATGTTTTGCAAGTATTTCTACATAATTAAAAGTCTCTACCTTATTAACACTAAAATGAAAGTCAGGGACTCCGAGAAATGTTCTAAATTTGAAACTGAGTGCATGGACACAGAACGGAAAATGATATGTAGGTTTCAGTTTGAATTATTGAAAGGTTACAACATGAATGATCCCGTGAGTCATGTCTGAACTCGTCAAAACTAGGAGATACTATCAGTGAATAATTGTATTCTCCGAATTTACTTGTATAATTCTTGCTGAACTACTAAGAAAGTAGCAACTCTTTGGTCCTCCTTTTTATCATAAGTAAATGTAGGGAATTAATTTAGGTTAATCTCTGATTTTCCTGTAAGCTATAAAAATTATGTAACCTAATCAGGGATGATAAATTCCTAGGATATCCGCTTTTCATGCATAGCATTTTCCATATGAGTTTCCTGTAACCTTATTCAGCATTCATTGCTGTTTACTTGACATTATTCATATTTTAGCATTTGTTTTAAAGGCTTTAAAATGCAAAATGCTTTTAAAATATCTTTCTATGTGATGGTTATCAAATTGGGGAATTATCATTAAATTCCTTTGAAGTAATTAATTAAAATAAATGAATCGTACACACTTTTTCCTATAAATGACAAAGAAATATGTATCTCCTTTTCATGAGTCTTGGTGGTATTCCTTTTAGTTGTAATGCATTATTTTTAGACGTGTAGCCCTATTTTCGTATTTATTTTCCATGGAAATCAGCCTCGTTTGACACGTAGGCTTTTAGTAACTTAATGCAATTCAAGTGTTTTGGATAAAAAAGGTTCTTTTTGATTTATTGTTTTCAATTTAAGGCCTAAAGTACTAATACAAAAGTAACATCTTCCAAGTAATTCTAGTTATTAAGGCCAGATGAGAAAGGAAAGCAAATAGGTTGCTTTTTGAATGAGAATTTGATGTTGCCTCTAGAGTAGAAAGCTTTATTTTCCAGAGGACTGTAACAGTAGACCTTTGGAGTTTCATGTTTACAACTAAGAAAGTGGATAGATACAAGATGGTTTTGAATTTTATCATTTACTAAGTATGTAATTTTAGGAAGATTGCTGAATCTCTCCAGTGTCAGTTTCTTCAACTAGTAAAAGGTGAAAAGTATCAGTTAATTTAATGGATAATTTAAGGCTAGAGTTAATACGTATAAAGTATTAGAACCTAATGAATGCTAAATACCTAATAATGCTGTTTCCTTAAAGGATTTTTCTACAAGGTGTTAAGAATAAGTAAAGATTGAGTGGTTCTCAGAAATAGAGGCGACAAATGGGGCCCCTGTAAGGTGACGTGGAAGTCATTTCTACTGGATCATCAGTGTTTTAGTTACATCTATGTTCTTTTAAGAAGTTATGAATAAAGAAAACTGAATTAATGTAGACATAATTCATTCTTCTGTAAACTAAATGGTTTAAAAGGTGTTCAGTTGGCGTGAATTGCCTTACTCTGTAAAAATTGATGCATGAAGTAGGTCCAATTATCCAAACTGATGTACATTTACTATTTTATGGCCTCTTTTAAAAAAGCTAATTTACTACCTATAGAGAAAAGGATGTTTGAGTTTGCTGAGGTACTGGGTAAAGGAGGGAGCACTCAGAATTTCGTGAACTTGAGTTATTCTCCCAACTTCTTTATTTATTATTTATTTTCATTTATTTAAGGGCCTCCCAAGTTTAAGGTACACGATGAAGTGCTCTTAGAGACTTAATTATATAATGTGAAACCGGGCACAGAGCACATGATCATTAAATGTTTGTTTAATAAGGTCATAAGGAAGTGGTACGGAAGATTATAAATGAAAAGAAAATGTGGTTCTGGGGTGCCTGGGTGGCTCAGTGGGTCAAGCCTCTGCCTTCAGCTCAGGTCATGATCTCAGGGTCCTGGGATCGAGCCCCGCATCGGGCTCTCTGCTCAGCAGGGAGCCTGCTTCCCCCTCTCTCTCAGCCTACCTCTCTGCCTACTTGTGATCTCTGTCTCTGTCACATAAATAAATAAAATCTTAAAAAATAAAAGAAATAAAATGTGGTTCTTACAAAGTACTTGGGTAGTTCGGAGAAATGAGAGAACAGATCCTTGCTGTTTGGTCAAAAATGCTCATTAAGGAGGTGATAGTGAGGGACACATTCAGGCATGAGTATGAAAGGGGAAATGGAAGGAAAGATACACTGGATTCGAGAGAAGATTTGAAAAGGCTTGTGTAATCAATGGGTGCTTACATAGACCTGTGCCAGTTGCAAGAAGATGGGCCTGGCCAGTTACTCAGTTCCTGGGGAGCCATGCTTCCCCAGAGGGAGAGTCAAAGTCACTGGCAGTTGCCATTGGACCCTTTACCACAGTTCTTCAACCTGTATATTTACCCTATTCCCTGCCACAGAGTTCTTTTCTTTACAGATTTCAGACACTTGCTGCAGTCATCTCTATAGAGGACCTTGTAATGGTCTCTCTCTTCAGCCAGTATTCCTACTCTAGTCCCATTTTTCCCAATTTACTATCAGCCTAGCAATCAGAATAATTCCTTTGAAATCAAGTTGTGGTGTGTCTCTCCATTGTTCAGCTCTCCAGTAGAGAAGATAATTTTTCAGAATCTTACAAGGTCCTGTAGGATATGGCTTCCTGTTACTGCTCAGACTGTTGAGGTAATTTCACTTGCAGGACCTCATATTCATTAAGATGAGTCATACCCATCAAGATAGGTCATGGCTTGGTAAATTTCCTTGGTCTCTCTGTTGAAATTTTTATTAGTGTCCTGTGTGCCTCTCAGTAGAACTTTTCAGGGAAGATGTAACTGGCATTCAGTTGTACCTTGTCCGTTTCCAGTAGGGATTAGCTGAGTGGAAACGAGGCTTTTGAGTGGATAATGATGGTGTCAGGGGAGCCTAAGTGTGTAGTTTGCCTCCAAAGACTCCCTGATGTCGATGTCAGATTTGGTCATGCACTTCACTAGTCTGAATGTGCTAGGCTGTATCTGTATTTATCTATCTATATGTTTAGACACATAGATGTGTGTGTGTGTGTGTGTGTCTGTATTTATTTATAAAGTGAGTGCCCAGCTGCGTGCAAATGGGTGGCAGGGGATGGGCAGAAGGAGAGGGAGAGAGAGAGAGATGAGTGGAGCTCAATCTCAGGACCCTGAGATCATGACCTGAGCTGAAATCAAGACTCTGATGCTTACCCAACTGAGCCACCCAGGCACCCCAGGCACAGCTGTATTCAGCCAGGTAAGAGAAAGAAGCATTATTAAAGAAGTAATGAAAATACAAATACTGAGGCCAAGAAGAATGGTCTTTAGATGAGAACCTATTCTTGTCTTTCTATAAAAGGAAAGCAGGTCATTGCTTTTTTGACCCAAGACATACCCAGGGGTCATTATCAGCCCCTGAAATCATAACATAATTTACTTAAGTGTGAAGAAATATCAGAAATCAGATACCTCATAATCAAATGTATTCGGAATTCATGCCTCACTCCTTGTCTCTGACTCACATGTCTTGAACAAATGTAATGAGTGGATTTTACATCTTTCACTTCCAACGTGGTCTGTTCCCTTTTCACTCTGATTCCTGGAGACCTTTGCCTCGGTCCTGGCCTTCAGACACAGCTCTTTACGTTCAAGCTGAAATCCGTCTAAGTAATCCATCCTAAGCAACTTGTTTCTCCCTTATGCTTGGGGCAAAGCCACTGTAGAAATAAAAGCTGATATCCCAGGTCGAATCAGAAACAAATGGGGGAGATTTTTTGTCTCTTTCCCAGAACTCCATCTCCATCAGAATCGACATTAATGAAAATACCTGTGTTACGGTCTTCCCTCTTTTCCTTCATAGAGTAGCCAGGGTTGTAGAGCAGGTGGAAAGGAGTCACACACACCTTGCCTGGTGTCTTGCCTGTGACATTTAGCATCTAGTAGTCTTGGAACAAACTGCTTTACAACCTTTCCTTCATTGATAATATGGATAAAATTGTGTGTATCTTCAGGGCATATTGTGAGCATTTGGTAATATCTTGGGAAAAGCTTGGGAAACCATAAGTTCTTAAAAGATGTTGGTTTGTTTTCTTTCGCCTTGTTTTCTTACACCTTCCTTTCCTCAGTGAATGACTGTGATTGTTAAATTATCACAGTTTAGTTCTATATGATTTTTTTGAGGGGGAGGGGTTAGAGTCTTAATTTCTCATGATAAAACATATTAACTTACTTACTGAAGATTGTTTTTCTGACTGACTTATATACTGTTTCATTGCTTTTTTAAGCAACATGCTGCTTTTTCTCTGGATTCGACTGTTTCCGGGAAAGTATTGACCCTGCTCTGGAGATGTGAGGCAGGGTAATGGAAAAAGGAGGCTTTTTCACTCTCTCCACCAGAACCATGAACACAGATTGGAAAACTAATGCATCCTTTTTATCAATGTTGGCTGACTAATTTCCTAGGAAACTTTACATTTCTGTATTTTGTTTTACTTGGGCCCATTCTCCAACCTGCTAGTTCTCCTCACCCCCACCATGAAACTATTCTTTAAGCTTAACATGGTGTTTTCTCTCTCTCTCTCTCTTTTTTAAGATTTTATTTATTTATTTGACAGAGAGAGACACAGCAAGAGAGAGAACACAAGCAGGGGGAATGGGAGAGGGAGGAGCAGGCTTCCCGCTGAGCACGGAGCCTGGTGTGGGGCTCGATCCCAGGACCCTGGGATCATGGCCTGAGCCCAAGGCAGACGCTTAAGGTCTGAGCCATCCAGGCACCCTGGTGTTTTCTCTTTTACCATTCCTTCAGCATCGTCTTCCAAATTGGAAAAATTTCAGTCTGGTTCAGTGATTCTTGCTGAAAAATTGTGAAAATTTCAGCAATGTCCTCTGACATTTTGCCCAGAATATGTAAAATTATTATTCATAATTATTTATAGAGAACATAGGGCTGGAAAGACTATGTTAGAATATTACTTTATAAAGAACATACAATATAAAAATCCTAACCCCAAAGAACTTTACCCACAAAACACAATTCCAAATCAGTGTGAAATGGTTATTGAATGACATTATAAGTTAATAATTACAGCTCTGGTACTCTTGTGCCAATAGTCTGTATGTGGTTAACTTACTGAATAGACTAGTAGGTAAATTCTTAAATCTAACAGGGGCTAAGGACTCGTAAATGTGTGCTAAATAACAGTTGTTTCTTATGGCTGAGTAATGTGATTTTTTAAACATGAAACTTAAAATTCAATCAAAACGATCTTCTTTGGAAATGAATCTGGAACTTGGCAGAAATGCTTGCTGATGAGCATGGAGGATGTTGATAAAGTGTGCTAAATGCTCTACTTGGTCAGCACATTTATTCACTTAGTAAATTCTTGTTAAATACCTACAATGTATAAAGTACCATACTAGGCATTGTGGCTGAAAAATAATGACCTAGAAGTCCCTGTTTTCAGGAGGCTTATAGATAAGTGGAGATTGTGTGTGTGTGTATGTGTGTGTGTGCGCACATGCATACAAGCAAATAGGGTGCAGTAGTTTGGAGTAGATACTAAGGTAGAAGTCTTTTTTTTAAATTTTTTTAAAAGATTTTATTTATTTATTCATTTGACAGAGAGAGATCATAAGTAGGCAGAGAGGCAGGCAGAGAGAGAGAGGGAAGCAGGCGCCCTGCTGAGCAGAGAGCCTGATGCAGCACTCGATCCCAGGACCCTGAGATCATGACCTGAGCCGAAGGCAGTGGATTAACCCACTGAGCCATCCAGGCGCCCTGGTAGAAGTCTTTTTAGGCTTAAACGAATGTTTAAAGGAAGCAGAGGGAAATCCATTTTGGTTGACCCTCAGTGGGCCAGACTTGCATTGAAGATAATAATTAAGATAAACTGATGCCAGTTATTAAATGCTGGGAAAATTCAAGAACATAGATAAAGATATTATAGAGTTTCAGATAACCCTTAGTCCATGAGATTGTATTTTAATAACTCAGAAAATTTTAAGGCTAACTCCATGCAGATGAAATTTCAGGTCCCTAGTATTTCTCTGCTGCAAGTCAATGGGAGATAGAAGTTCTCAATTAGAATATCAATAAAATCCTTGGGGTAGTGGGCCATACTGTATGTGTATGAGCTCAAGTGAATTTTCGTGGGTACATGGGCCATAGCTTGCATTAGAGTCCCAAAAAGGTTTGTGATAAACCGTTAAAAATTTTTTTTAGAGAATTAAAATTCTCTAAAAAAATTTTTAGAGAATTAACCCTAAGAACACATTTTGGAGTGCAGAGTACATAGAGTTATAGTAATTGATAAATGTCCTAATAGGCAAATGTGTCTGCTATTCCTAGACTGTTTTCTCTAAAATCCCTAAAGGTAGCACAATTAAGACATTTTTATATTAATATTTTGGCTTGTATGCCAAATATTTGGTTGAAAGTAATAAGCCAGAATTCTATAGCCTGATTTATTTCTCAGCAAATGTAGGATTAACAACCATTTTCCTTCTGTTGATAATTCAGGACTTAGGAAAATAGTTTTTCCATACTTCTACCTTGAGAATAGTCTCAGTGTATTATAGTAATAAATTAATTCCAATAATGCATTAACTTATTGTTGGATATTACAAGTTGACTATTACTTTCTCTGCTTTGTATAACTGAAGTTCAGTTATTTCTTTCTTTCAGTTTTTTACTAAACCTTTGTATAAGGTTATGATGGAAGAGCTTGTATCATTGTGTTAATGTGCATTTTTGTAATTAAACCTTAAGCACAGGACAATAGGCAATCAGTATAAAGTTACTGAGAAATGTTGTTTAAACAATAACACATCTGGATTTATTAAAACTTTGGGTTTCATTAGTGTCCTAGTAACTTGGTTTACCTCTTGAAAAAGACAATGGCATTTTACAATGCAGCAGTATGATCATTTCCTTCAGCTTCTATGATAATTTGCTTCAGCTTCTATGACTCCGTGGGTTAAATGATGTTATGAAAAACTTGCAGATGTATTTTTTTTTCCTTTTTAAAATTTTGTCTGGATCAGGTGACCTGGCAAAACTAAGTGGGACTCAGGAGGGCACAGCAAAGCAGTGTAGGCCTTGACATTCTTGTCCTGCCATTTGCTGGCTATGTGGCATTGGGGAGTTCACTTACCTCTCTGAGAATCAGATGCTTCATGTATAAAAATAACACTGGGACTGTTAGGATGATTATTAATAATGCACATAAAGTATTCTAGTGTTTTGCACACATTGGTGATTAGTAATATCATTATTAATTGTCATGTAGAAAGAAGCAAATTTAGATGATGAGAGAAACAATATGATGGCATTTACTGAAAAGTACAGGACACGTCATTCATTTTTCTCTAAACTTTTGTTTTGTCATTTACAGAACCAAATTGTTAGAGTATCATCCCTTCCAACTCTTATTTTCTTGCTTTTATGAAAACCAATTGAGTATGTGTCTGTATCAGAAATAACTATTCACTTATTTTAGTTCAGTGATTTGGGCCAATGGAGTAAATGCAATCAGAAACCAAGAAGTTACATGGTTCTCATGTTAAGAGAAACAAACTGAGGGTTTTGGGCAGGGCGGGGGGGGGGGGCGTTGGGTGGGCCTGGTGGTAGGTTTTAAGGAGGGCACGTATTGCATGGAGCACTGGGTGTGGTGCATAAACAATGAATCTTGGAACACTGAAAAAATAAGATAAAATTTAAAAAAAGAGAGAGATGGAGTGATGTTAGTTGTCATTGTTACCTAACTAAATGTGCTTTAAACAATAAATTGTTCAGAAATGTCTTAATCCGGAACGCCTGGATGGCTCAGTTGGTTAAGCAGCTGCCTTCGGCTCCCAGCGTCCTGGGATGGAGTCCCACATCGGGCTCCTTGCGCCGCAGGGAGCCTGCTTCTCCCTCTGACTCTGCCTGCCACTCTGTGCTTGCTCTTGCTCTCTCTCTCTCTCTGACAAATAAATAAATAAAATCTTTAAAAAAAATGTCTTAATCCAATTTTCTAATATAGCTCATGGAGAAACAATACCATTTCTTTACTGTGCCACTTTCTAAAAACATGTTTTCAGCATTTAAGCTGAAATGTCTGAGTGAATGTTTCACAGTGTAACCTGAGAATGTTCTCTTGATAAAATATGATAGTTATTTTATATCAGAGGACACACGAGAGAAATAAGTCTTACTTTCAAGCAACTACACAGTGTTAGATATCTGTGTTTGATTTTTGCCGTTATTCTTTATTCTGTCCTGTACAACGTATTATCCTAGGTTGCTTTATTTAGTATGATTCCCTCCAGGAAATGAATCATGCCTCATTTAATGTTTCGATGTTTAGGTGGGTGAGTAGCAACCTTATCAAGCCAACTTGACAGTGTGATGTTTCTTGTCTACAGAGACTGCGTGTGAAGAGAAATCTATAAATAAAGTAGAGATATGGAGATCAAAATTGTGCAGTCATTTCAATCAATGTGATTGACAGAAACAAAAGTTTGTTAATGATTGGTAACTAATTTGGTTACTGAATTTATTAACACAAGGTGAAACGACATTACGTTTCATGAGCAAGTTTTTTTCCGTGTTACAATTTTATTTCTTTATGTTTGTATAACTTCATTTCAAACTTTGATTGTGAGTCATTTTATTAAGCAAATTGTGTAAAGGAGAATACCTGTGAAAAGGTTAAGAATTACTAAATATAAGGCAAATCTGTTGAGGGAAATCGTGGGGGAAAAAAACTAAAGGAATCAGTAAGAATTTATTATTTTAGTCTATATTGATTTATTTTTTGATTTAAAGAAGTGAACAAAAATATTGCAATAAGAGAATGATTTTCATTTGAGGAAAATGTTAATTTATGTGTATGATACATTATTAGGAGAAAATGGAATGAACTTATTTTACGTTATCAATGTAATACATACCTAAGGTTTTGACCTAAGAAGACCTATAGGGCTGTTTAAAAAAAACAAAAACAAAAACATTAGAATCTTGGCCAAATTCTTAGGGTAATTGTCTCTGTCCTTTTTTTTTTCTTTTTCTTTTTTTTTGTATTGCAGTCATTTCTCTTGGACTTCTCTGCCTTCTTACTCCAATCTCAATTTACTGATTTTTAGGCTCGCTGTGAGCTGTGTTCCAGGGATACCCATTTGTTCATCCTGGCAATTCTTTTGAACTTTCACTGCATTAATCTTTTTGTTTTGTTTTGTTTTGTTTTGTTTTTTTCCTGGACCAATGTCTCTTCTTTTTTGGTTTGCTCTCTTGATTTGGTGACTCACTTCCTCAGTAGTTTTCTAAGACAGCACTTTGATGTTAAAGGTTGAGGTTACTCAATATATGATTGCTCTTTTGACTGGGTATACAATTCTGGATTAAAAAAATTACATCTGATTTTAATGGCATTACTCCATTGATTTCTACTTCAAGTGTTGCAGTTGAAAAGACTGATAGCGTTCTAAAATCCAATCTTTTGTATGTGAAGGGATTTTTTTTCTCTCTGGAAGTTCTGAATGCCTCTTTATTTTCAGTGTTCTAAAATAGAAATGTAATATTACTTACTATGGGTATGTTTTTGGTTTTATTCACTTTATTGTCCTCAATGGGCTGTTTCCATCTGGAAACTAATTTGTTTCAGTTCTAGGAAAGTCTCATGTTATTTATTTATCTCCATTTTCTGTCCTCTTTTTTCCACATATGTTAATTAGTCTGGTGTCAGCTCTTCTGGATAAATATGTTTTATTTATCTATAATCTGCTATCTGTTATCTCTAAGTTTTTCTTTCTTCACCTTTTGGTTTTGCTGAACTGAGAGATTTTCCCAGCTGTATAGTATCTTCTAACCCTTCTTTGGACTCATGTGACAACAACAACAACAAGAGATTTTCCCGTCATATTTTTAATTTCCTGGAATTCTTTTTTGTTTTTAAGAAGCTCATATAATATCCTGCTCTTGCTTTATAAACATACAAACATACTTTCATGTCTTACATCTCATAATATACATAAAAGTTTAAAATTTTTTTCACCCTAAGTTGACTTTTCTTTTCCCACTTCTGGTTATCAGTCATTATTTTCCATGTAAAAGCTAATATTCAAAAGGTTGGGTATTCTCAGTTGTATATTCCCACTCAAGATGGAAGCACTCAAGAGCTAATTGGATGCATGAGGAAATCAATGGGCTAGTGGTCCTCTCAATTGTGTGAAAGTGTCTTCTACTGTATTGGGAAGATGCCAAAAGTCTGCACCTGAAATTTTCTTTCTCTCAAGTGGATTAATTTATTGGAAAGGAATTATGCAAAATCTTAACTGTGTCATAAGTTCAATTCTCAGCTTTTTGAAAGCCAACAAAAGGGGCACCTGGCTGTCTCAGTTGGTAAAGCATGCAACTCTTGAGCTCAGGGGTGTGAGTTCAAGTCCCACCTTGGGCGTAGAGCCTACTTAAGAAAATAATAATAGTAAAAAAATAAAATGAAAGCCAAGAATAGGAAAGAAATTTCAAAATCCAATATGCAGAGTTTCACTTTCTGCTCCACTGCCCTCTCACCTGCCAGGTACACCCAAATCTAGAGTTCGGTGCCTCCAGAGGATAACCTTCTACCTGGGCAAGCTCCTAACTTCATGGTCTTGGGAAGGATTCTGGAGGATTAACACCCACCACTATGCCCCCACTATTAGAGTCACCTAGTGCTTCCAGTTCCTGAGCTTTTATGGGTTTTATGGGCTAGATCAGTTTTTGTAGCTGTCTTTTGATCTTTGTCACTTAAGTTTCAGATTTTTTTTCTTGTCAACTATGTCTATACTACTCATTCCTTCTTTCCGTCTTCTAAAATTTTAAGACTCACGCTTACATCTTCTTCCTTTAGCCTGTGGTTTAAATTTTGTTCTTGATCTATTTATTTTTTTTTACAATGATTTTAGTGTAATTTCAGAAGACAGTGGAGATAAACAAGAGTGTTGTATCTGCCATATTTGATTCAAGCCTTCATTCTTTATAAATTTCAGTTTTATATTTTTGTTAGTATTCATTATTAAAGTTTTTATTTAAATTCCAGTTAGTTAACACACAGTGTAATACTAATTTCAGCTATACAATTTAGTGATTCAGTACTTCCATATAATCCATAGTACTCATCACAAATGCATTCCTTAGTCCTCATTACCTGTTTAACCCATCCCCCACCCACCTCCCCTCTAGTAAGCATCAGCGTGTTCTCTATAGTTATGAAGCTGTTTCATAGTTTGCCTTTCTCTCTCTCACTCTCTCTCTCTCTCTCTCTCTCTTTTTTTGCCTTTGCTCATTTGTTTCTTAAATTCCACATATGAGTGAAATCATAGGGTATTTGTTCCTTCTCTGACTTATTTTGCTTAGCATAATATACTCTAGTTCCATCCATGTCATTGCAAGTGGCAAGATTCCTTTCTTTTTGGTGGCTGAGTAATAGTCCATTGTGTGTGTGTGTGTGTGTGTGTGTGTGTATGTATATGTGTGTACATACACCCCACACCTTTTTAAAAAGGATTTTTCTTATTTATTTGACAGAGAGAGAGGAAACACAAGTGGGGGGAGTGGGAGATGGAGAAGCAGGCTTGCTGCTTAGTAGGGAGTCTGATGTGGGGCTCTATCCCAGGACCCTGGGATCATGACCTGAGCCAAAGGCAGATGCTTAACGACTGAGCCACCCAGGCGCCCCATACTACACCTTTATCCATTCATCAGTCAGTGGACATTTGGGCTGTTTCCATAATCTGGCTATAATAGATAATGCTGCCATAAACACTGGGATACATTTATCCCTTCAAATAACTACTTTTGTATACTTTGAGTGGATATCTAGTGGTAAAATTGCTGGTTTATAGGGTGATTTTGTTTTTAACTTTTTGAAGACTCTCCATGTTGTTTTCCCGGAGTGGCTGAACCAGTTTGCATTTTGACTGTGAGTGCAAGAGGGTTCCCCTTTCTCTGCATCTTTGCAACTCCTGTTCTTGTGTTGTTGATTTTAGTCATTCTGACTGGTGTGAAGTGGTATCTCATTGTGGTTTTGATTTGCATTTCCCTGATGATGAGTGATGTGGAGCATCTTTCACATGTCTGTTGGCCATCTGGATGTTCCCTTTAGGAAAAGAAGGAATTATGATATTAACATTGCCTAGATGTAGGCTTATCTATATTCAGATACTGGCTTTTTAGGAGGACTTTCTTTTATGAGAGGTTTCCTTCTATTCCTCAATACTAACTTTTAGATAGTAAAACTTTTCTTTTTCAACTTGGATTTTTTTGCTATTATTTATATGGTGGTCGTTCTGAGGTTCTCATTCTATTGGTGATTGTCAGTTGAAGGCCATCTCTGGCTTCTGAAGGTTCCCTTTTTTTCCCTGGCTCACAGCCTTTATATCTCACAACCAGCAATGTGCATCAAACTCTCCTCACACCTGGAGACTTACCTTTCTGCCACATCTTTTCTATTTTCCTCTTCTGCCTCCTCTGGTTGATTTTTATGCATTTAATGGTTTATGCAATGACTTTGAGTTTACCTAGATAGTTCAAGATAATCTTATTTTAAGGTCAAAAGATTAGTAATCTTAATTGCATCTGTAAAGTCCTTTAATAGTAGTACCAGATGAGTGTTTTATTAAATAACTAATAAAATATAGACAAATCTCACCTATATTCATAATCTGGCCAGTGAAATTGCCAGATCTCTTAAATCAAGATTTCTCTAGACCAGTGTCTCTCAGGCTTTGATGTGTGTCAGAAACACCTAGAGAACAGATTTGGAGCTCAGAGGTCTGGACTTTTAAAGCAACATAGGGCTTAGGCCTTCATATTTTTACCAAGTTCCCTGGTGATTCCAATATGGTACAGGTTTATTTAACATTGGTTGCATAATAAAATTACTTGGGGGATAATTTTTAAAATTCCAAAGTATAGGATGCACCCCAGATCAATGAAATCACTACCCTTAAGGTGGTGACCTATGTATCAGTATTCTTTTTTGCCCTGATTTTGTTAATGAGGTATAATTGGCATACAACATTATATTAGTTGCAGATGTACAACAAAATGACTTGAGATTTATATATATTGCAAAATGATCATCACAGTAAGTCTAGTAAACATCCATCACCATACAGAGTTATAGAACTTTTATCTTGTGATGAGAACTTAAATTTTTCATAGCAGCTTTAAAATATGCAGCATAGTACTATATACTATGTCACCATGCTGTAATTACATCCCCATGATTTATTTATTTCTAACTGGAAGTTTGTATCTTTCGATTCCCTTCATCCATTTTGCCTACTCCCTGACCCCAGCCTCTTTCAAACACCGATCTTTTCTTTGTATTTATGAACATGTTTTGTTTGTAGATTCCACATATAAGTGAGATGTAATATTTGTCTTTTCATGACTTATTTAACTTAGCATAATTGCCCTCCCAGTGCATCTATATTGTCACAAATGCAAAACTCCTTATTTTTTAATGGCCGAGTAGTATTCCATTGTATATGTGGATGTATATATATATGTATGGATGGATACGTATATGTGTATATATGTGTATACATGTATATATACACATGGTGCATGGACACTGCATTTTCTTTATCCATTCATCCATTGGACATGGAGATTGTTCCCATATCTTGCTATTGTAACTAATGCTGCAGTGGACATGGAGGTACATACAGTTTTTTTGAGTTAGTATTTTTGTTTTCTTTGGGTAAATACCTAGAAGTGGATTTAATGGAACATACGGTAGTTCTATTTTTAGATTTTTTAAAGATTTATTTATTTATTTTAGAGAGCAAGAGAATGGACAGAGGGGAGGGCCAGAGGGAGAAGAGAGAGTATAGTAAGGGAGCTCAGTGTAGAACACGACACCAGGGTTGATCTCATGATTGTGAGGCTATGACCTGAGCTAAATCAAGAGTAGAGTAGGATGCTTGACCCACTGAGCCACCTAGGCACCCCTATTTTTAATTTTTGGAGGATCCTCCATATTGTTTTCCATAGTGGCTGCACCAGTTTGCATTCCCACTAGTAGTGTGTAAAGGTTCCCTTTTCTCCACATCCTTGGCAGCACTTGCTATTTCTTGTCTGTTTGATAATAGCCATTCTAACAGCAGAGAGGAGATGCTATGGTTTTGATTTGTATTGTCCTGATGATTAATGATGTTAAGTATCTTTTCCTGTGTCTGTCGGCCATCTGTATACCTTCTTTGGAAAAATGTCCATTCATATCCTCTGCCTCTTTTTAAGTCAGATTGTGTTTTGCTCTAAAGCGATTCTAGTTTTCTAGACCAGTGCTTCTCAACTGTAATCCATATATGAACGGGATGGGGATCTTGTTTAAAAAGAAAAAAAATATATGTATATATGCAATATATATATACATATATATATATTTTCTCCTGAATTAGTAGAACTTTGGTGGGGACTAGTATATTACATTTCTTAAAAGATTTTATTTATTTGACAGGGAGACAGTGAGAGAGGGAACATAAGCAGGCTTCCCGCCAAGCAGAGAGCCTGATGCAGGGCTCGATCCCAGGACCCTGGGATCATGACCTGAGCTGAAAGTCTTGATTGGCTTAACGACTGAGCCACCCTGGCGCCCCTGGGATATTACATTCCTTTCTTTTTCTTTTTATTTTTTTTTTAATTTATTTTTTCAGTGTTCCAAGATTCATTTTTTACGCACCACACCCAGTGCTCCAAGCAATATATGCCCTCCTTAATACCCACCACCAGGCTCACATTTCTAACAAGCTTCTAGGCTGTGACATGCTGTTTCTCCATGGAGCACCCTTTGATTAGCAAGACTCTGGAACATTTTTCACAGTTGTAGATTATTCTGGGAGCATATCAGAAACAATAGCAGGATTTCCACATATCTTCCATTTTTAGCAAAATTGGAGTTTTCATGTGTCAAATGATAGCTCCAGCATTTAAGATATGTAGGAAGAATTGTTTCAAAGTCAGGTGAGACCTAGAGTTGACAGTAAGTTTAATTATGTGTGTGGTACCCATGTAGGTTTTTTTTTTAAATTTCAATATTAAATTATGATTTTATGTTAGAATTTATGTTCTAACACCTGGGAAAACACACTGTGGTATTTGATGTCAAAAGAACTATACACTGTAATAGCTACTGTAAGTTAAAAAATAAAGTTTAGTCTATTCCTCTGTTCTCCTTGGACTATAGCAAATCTCAGTACGATATCTCAAATTTAACTGTTTTAGCCATTACAAAAGGTACTGTTTATACAAAGGGGAAAAGACAATATAAAAAAATAGTGCTAGGTCGCTGAAGCTATAAATACATACTGATTAAAATGATTTTATAGATTCTTCATGAGAATTCATTATTAAACAAAGATCTTTTGAATCACTACTGTGGTTGAGGCACCCTTAAACTGAGGGGATCTGAAGATGAGAAAGGTGCGTTCCTCAAAGTGCTAACAATTATAGAATGAGATGTGTTCCGGGAAAGAATTTTTTTAGAAGGCTGTGGGAGGGCTGAAGAGGGACTTGTCAATAGCACCTGGAAAAAGTCTGGGTTAGTTATACCGAGGAAATGGCATTTGAGCTGGATTTTGACATTTGAGTATGATTCGGGCCAATGGCTATGTACAAATAAAGATACTGACAGGGAAAAAATGGAATAATATGCAAGGAATCCTATGTAATTAAACATATGTGAAACAAATTGGAAAAGGAGCACTAAGGCCTGTTTGGAGTCAGATCATTGAAAAACTGTGTGTGGCAACAATCAAGGAGTTTGGACTTAATCTGCCAGGCTGTGGGGAACAAAAGAAGCCTTTACAGCACAGACTGGATATGATCTGAGTTTTCCTTTTAAAAGATCACTTTCACATTGTACCTTCATTTAAAAAAAAAAATTCTGACAGTGATAGAAAAGATGGATTGGAGTGGTGTCACCAGGCACCAACATAGAACCCTTCCTACGAAGTCCAAATGTGTTTATAACCTTTCTCAAGGTAGCACTCATGACTTCCATTTCCAGTCAATCGAGGTTGGCACAGGGGACAAAAACAATTTGCTGTTCTAGAAGAAGAGACAGGGGAGGCACATTGGGAGATTGTGATGAGAGTAGGGATGTAAGTAGGGTATGAAATAGCTATTAATAGTGGGAGGATATTATATAAGAAGAAATGGACGCTAGGGGCCTTTGGGTAATAGGTTTGGCAGGATTTGGTGGCTCCTCTAAGTGGTGCTGGGGGACAAGAAGCCTGGACTATTTGTTTTGTGAGAGAGTAAGGCTAGAGTTGTATTTTTGGTCACCTAGTAAATAGGATAATATTTGAAGAAAAAAGCTTCTATGGAAAGAACAGTGAGAAAATAGAAGACTAGAGATAAAACCTCTGGAGAAATCTGGAATTTTGGAAGTGAAAAGAGAAGGAACAGAATGGTAGTATGTGCACTAGCATGAGATAGATACCAACTGAGAAGACAACTGAAGAAGGAATGAATGGTCAAATACTGTCAAATGACCACATGATGGAAGAAGAATCTGGCTGAATAATTGCTATGAATAAAAACTGAAATCCCAATAGTTCATTTTTGAAGGGACGGGGGGTGGGAAGTTGGGGTACCAGGTGGTGGGTATTATAGAGGGCACGGATTGCATGGAGCACGGGGTGTGGTGCAAAAATAATGAATACTGTTATGCTGGAAATAAAAAAAAATAATAATAAAAAAATATATAAAGAAAAAAAAAAAAAAAAAAAACTGAAGACCATCATCGTACTGAAAGAAAATACTGGGATGATTCTAAAAGGATATTGTTAGACATGAAGATCTATACTTCAAGCAACCCTAACTATGTGAAAGATTTTGATTAGGATTCAGTTGTGTTTACTATTTAAAATAAAATAAAAACAATGATAAAATGGTCTCAAGATGTACTAAAAAAATATCAAGGACTGACTGAATTATATGAGGTTTTCATATTCATTTCTAATTTTGAATTTTTGCATGAATTTTTGCAAGGGATGCGTACACCCCTATGTTTATTGCAGCACTATTCACAATAGCCAAACTATGGAAGCAACCCAAGTGTCTGTTGATAGGTGCATGAACAAAGAAAGTGTGTGTGTCACACACACACACACACACACACACACACACACACACAGGAATATTATTCAGTGATAAAAGGAATGAAATCTTGCCATCTGTGACAATATGGATAGAGCTAGAATGCTAAGTGAAATAAGTCAGAGAAAGATACCATATGATCTCACTCATGTGGAATTTAAGAAATAAGCAAAGGTAAAAAACAAAACAAAACAAAAAACAAAAACAAGAAACAGCCACTTAACTGTAGAGAAGAAACTGATGGTCGCCGGAGGGTGGATGGGGGTGGATGGGGCAAATGGAAGATGAGGGTTAAAGTGGTACATATACCATGATGAAAAAAATTTTTTTAGAGAAATGAGAAAAACAAGAATTGAAAGATCTATTTTATATAGTATAGTTTACATATTGGCCAAAAGCCATTGGGTAGTTGAAACTCTTTAGCTCTAGTTTTATGCAGTGTGTAGCAAATACTTGATTGATTCATAGAGGAGGCATTTTTAGATACTGTATCTTGTCTGGATTCCACACCTGACTAGTAGCATGTCTTAGGTCAATTCAGTTGTACTTGTATGAACTGAACATAATTTAGAATTCAAAATTTAAATTTACTAACAAGATAATAATTGAAAGTCAATGAAGATATTAGAGGGAGTTGATGATTATAAGAATTGTGGGGTTTTGGGTGCCTGGGTGGCTCAGTCTTTAAGTATCTGCCTTCAGATCAGATCATGATCCCAGGATCCTGGGATCAAGCCCCGCATTGGGCTTTCTGCTCAGTGAGAAGCCTGCTTCTCCCTCTCCCCGTCTCCCTGCTTGTGGTCCCTCTCTTGCTGTCTCTCTCTCTTTCTGTCAAATATGTAAGTAAAGCCTCTGCCTTCAGCTCAGGTCATGATCTCAGGGTCCTGGGATCCAGCCCCGCATCAAGGTCTCTGCTCAGCTGGGAGCCTGCTTCCCCTTCTCTCTCTGCCTGCTTCTCTGCCTCCTTGTGATCTCTGTCTGTCAAATAAATAAATAAAATCTTAAAAAAAAACACCCTAATTGTGGGATTTTATAGTTAAATATTAATTATTAACAGAGGCCAAGCAAATTGAGGTAAAGTTGTTGAAATTATTATAATTTAGAGTAATTTAGGCTTTGCTAGAAATATTTACTCTAAAGTGTTTGTTGTTATTAAATTTTGTAGTAATATAAAACATTTTTAGAGCAGACTATATTAACTATGTCCAAAATACATGTGTGAAAGAGCCAAGGATTTTCAGATTTTGCTTCATTAGACTTTATCCCATTTTATCCTATTGCTGATTAAAGATTGAACTAGTGATTTTTATTAAAACCTCATCTTTGAAATAAACAAATTGCACTGTAGTCAACACCTCTGATAAATTTTGACTTGCGTCTTATGGGTGCTTTTTTCACTTTCCGAATTTGTTATTGGATTTAAAAAAATCTATGAACAGCTTTTTCAAGCATATAAAACTTACTAAGAGAGACTTTTCATGAAAAAAGTGTTTAATCCCAGAAATAATTGTGTCTGCTTTCCCTGAGCACTCAGGAGAGATTACTTGCTCTGTGTTTGTTCTATATAAATTCAACTTAGACATATAATTGAAACAAAAGGTGTTACTGCTTCTAGGTTTTAAATGATAGACACAAAGAGATTCTGTTGTTTTGTAACATAATATAAATTGATCTTTGAATTTCATGGTGAGTTTGATTCCTTTAATGTGATGTGGCAATGCACGATAGAAGCCGATGAAACATCTTTAGTTTGCTATTGGAAACTATTTTGGTCTGTGATTTTAATTGAATTTTTTTAGATTAAAGTTTATTTTTAGTTTTTCTCAGGCACACTGATCTCAACCAGGAACTCACTCCTGTTACACAGAAAGGAAGTAATAATATTACCTGTCGCCTTTATCTCTGAAGCCACCATAGAACAGTGAATACACTTAATGAAATTTGCTTTTAAAACTCACGTTCTACTTTGAAATTTTCCTTTTAGTCACAAAAAAGTTAAAAAAAGTACTTGCCCTAAAAAAAATTGTGACCTAGACTAGACCCAAGCTTTAATTTAGATATTGTTAATTGCAAAGAAAACAGACATTTGTTGAAATTTGTTGAATTCAGTTGAAGTGCAATTGTTAGAAATCTACTCAAAGTGTTTTTGATATGGAAATGATTAGTGCCAAAGCAACACACTTGTACTTTTAATGTCTGTTACTTCAAATTGTAATAATAATGATAATAAAAACAATAATAACTAGTAAAAAAAAAAAAACAACTAGTAAACCTATTGTAATAGCATACTTCTTGAAGCCAGAGTCCTGGAATGTAATCTGAAAATATCTCAAAAATTAGGAAAATTTTTGGGGTCCCTGGGTGGCTCAGTGGCTTAAGCCTCTGCCTTCGACTCATGTCATGATCTCAGGGTCCTGGGATCGAGCCCCGCATTGGGCTCTCTGTTCAGCGGGGAGCCTGCTTCCCCCTCCTCTCTCTCTCTGCCTGCCTCTCTGCCTACTTGTGATCTCCGTCTGTCAAATAAATAAATAAATAAAAATAAATTAGGAAAAATTTTAATCTAACATTGTATTTAATGTGATAAATTTATATTACTTATGGTACCACTGATTCAGGAATTACTCATGGTATCGAATTACTAAGACCAGAATATCTTTAAGCATCGCAGTCCTTATTCTTCATTTCTCATGCCATACTAATTTTAAATGCTACCCATGATAACTGTGTAGAGCATAAAGCATTACACAAACAAATGGGAAAAGGATATATTTCTGTTTTTAATTTGTTACCGCATGGACGTTTTCCCTTTTCAAGCATATTGGTAATATCCAATTATATTACCATAGCACATTAAAGAGATAAAGGATTCCCTGAACATGATAATCAGATAGACTTGTAAGAAAGTGTTATTTATGCATTTGGGGTCATAAGCTCTTTTAGATACTAAAATGGAGCATATACATTATCTATCAATATAAATTATATTTTATGTCTCCAGAGTATAAAAAATGCTACCAGTAAATATTTCTGAAATTTGTTGGAAATTTTTTGAAAATTATTTATAGATTTATTGTGTATTATAGTTTTTCTCTTTTGTACTACTAAATTGGCTCAGCAATTTTGCCATTAATGTGGGTGAAAAGAAAGGATGATGGAAAGGTTTTAATTTAAGGAAAATTAAAAATCTTGAGCTCTTTTTAGCCTTTTTCTGTTTAAATTGTTTCTCTGAAATAGAGAAAGTTACATGATGTAATGAGAATAAATAAGTCTGATTATTTCAGGTCTCAAAATTTTAGTCTCTGTGTTGAAGAAAAGTTTATTTTGGTTTCAGTTAAAATGGTAAAAAAATATAAAAACACTTAAAATTAATCTTCTCCCGTTTCCAAACATATAATTGAGTTTTCTTATAATATCAAGTAAGAAAAATAGAAAAGAAATTTCAACACTTTTACAAACTCTTGAAAAATGTGGTTAATAACAAAAGTGCTAACCTACTCTTAAGCTATGCAGTAAAAGTTTACATGGAAACATAGCTGAAGTAGGAACAGAGGGAAAGTTTTTGTTATATATTGTACAACTCCAAATATTTGTGTGTGTTATACTGATAAAAATTTTCTTCTATAACTATAAACTCTAAGGGATAGATTTTCTGTAGTGTTATCTATGTAGCTTTATTTTAGGCCTAGATTTTCAATGCTGGTTCACTTAGGAGACATTCCGAAGGGTTTCTTTTCTAAGAATTAAAGTTACAAAGAAATGACTATGGCAATGAATGTGGTATGAAATCATGTTTACTGGGGAGTTGAAATAATAAAGTTTCTTTGTATCTTCATTTCTGAAAGGAAAACAAAAATGGATGGTGGTCAGAAATAAGAATCAAAGTTGTGTTTGAGAGTTGTAGTCAACTTTTTGGAAGCTTTCTGGAAATCACCACTTACAACAGAAGATGTACTTTTGCAGGGGAAGAAAAGAAATGCTAATCTATTCAGCTTATATTTGGATCTTGTGTTTATCCACAAAATCTGGTTGAATTGATTTTGTTTTAAGTTAAACACAATTTAAAAAATTCATCTTTTAAAATTTCTATATGATTGAGGGAGTTTTGGTGGTATTTTTCATAAGGTTGGTTTGGTTTATAAATAAAAGATGTGGGTTACTATTTTCTTTTGATTGGGAGACTATGCTACTGTATCAGGCCACCAAGAAATGTGGAATTAGATAAATGGTTTACTTTGGTTTAATAAAAAGGCAATTGAGTTTTTCTTAATACAAGCTTAATAATAGTTTTAAAAAGAACCCTTGTCAATAAAATGTTAGGAGACTTACTTTCTATTCAAAATGTTCAGATACAAGTTCAGTCACCAACTTATTAGTTTCAGTCTATAAACCTTATTATATATACCATATATTTGAACAGATACCAGAACTATTTGAAGTTATTTATTACTTTTAAAAGACATAGTATTCCACAATAGGTGTGAGATTATCAGTTTTCTCTGTAACCTGCTGCATATCTAAGTAAGAGATATTTTGACTCCTTTTCTGAAACATTGAGCCCCTTCCCCCAGGCTTCTACTCGGTTGCTTATCTCTCTTCTTGGGCATGCTCCTGCCCTCCAGCCATGCTCTGGAGGAAGAGTAATCAGTTTGATTGGTAAAAAGATTGGCATTAATTGGCTCTGTCTTACTAGTGGGTAAGACTAGTGTGTTTTAAAGTTGAGACTGAAGTGCAGGGGAAGAGGTAAGGCAATGTTTCTTTTCTCTTCTGACCTTCTAGATTAAGCAACCTGGCCATCTCTTGTTGTGGGGGTGGGGGGAAGGTAAATACACAGGAATCCTTGAGCCTAATCCATGTTCTCCAGTCTACTGTTATTCTGGTAACTTGGACTGGGTACGGAAGGAGCATGCTAGAGGTGTCTTAACACGTTATTAGTAAAACAATGAACTGCTTCCCATTAGAAAAATTTCCTCACGTTTCTGGTGCCTTGGATGGTAAATGGTAGGGTCCAGGGACCAACAGATCACCACCAACACTTAAGACTAATACATGTAAGTGTTCCTGTTCCCCAGGCTCTTAGAGCCAAGGCACATTTTTGAGACGTAGTGTACAGTGTTAGAAATGGAGAAAGAGCTCTGTATTTTTTCTGTAATTCATTTGTTTGCATACCCTTTACATAAGGTGTGCAGATTAGGACTTAGCCTCTTTTTAAAAAGGGCTAACACAGCTAAGAATATGTTGCCACTTAAAACATCTTTAATATCAGTGGGAGGGATGGTGTGGCTGGGTTATGGACACTGGGGAGGGCATGTGCTATGGTGAGTGCTGTGAATTGTGTAAGACTGATGACTCACAGACCTGCACCCTTGAAGCAAATAATACATTCTATGTTAATAGAAAACTTAATATCAAATAATAGGTAATAATTCAGAGAAAAAATTTGAGAAAAATTAGTAAGACAAAGTTAGAAGGTCAGTGCATTCAAAGATTATTCCATTGAGGCTTAAAAGGCAAATTGTAATTCTTTGAATGGAAATAAATAAAACCATAGAATTAAGTTGGGATAGTTATTGCCATGTAATATATTATATAGTTAATATAATACATAGTAATATCAAAATATTGTTATTCTATGTACATCTATATCTATACACACACAAAATTTTGGTGGTTTATAAAGACATACATATATTGGTAAAATAATTTTTTCTTGATACTATATTCTTGAGGGAATTGATTCATTGCTTGGGTGTAAAAATTACTGTAATGGGTGAGTTCTCCAACTGTGGACAAACTTAAAAGAAACCTAAGTTGAGCTTATTTATTTTATAATGGGGTGAAAAATACTAATGGGTCTTCTTTCTGTAGTTTAAGTGTATCACTCAATAATTCTTCATATCTATTTTGTAAGTGACCCTGTGTTAGAGATACGGTAGAGAAGAAATTGATCTAATTCTTGTCATCAAGATATATTAGTGGGTGAAAATAAGGCTAGAAAAGTGCCATAGAAGTCATTGGTTTCTAGTGTAAAATTGCAGCAGGAATTACTGAGGGGAATAATTCAGTGATGAAATCCAGTATCCATAGACAACATACTGCTGTGAAAATTCCACAACCCAGGGTTGAGGCTGAAGCACCCACTTGCATCACAGAGACAGAGAGGGACTGCAGTAGAAGGGTAAGAGGCATGGCTCCACTGTGAATCACCCTTCCCCCAGGCTATCCCAGTGCCACACCAAGAAGACCCTTCTGAGCCTACACTTCCTCTAGGGGAGAATGAGAATCCAAGTAGACATCTAGTTCCATCAGAGTTGCAGGACACACTCCTAGAAGCCCCTTCTGGTCTCACCCCACAGGGTCTTGAACACTGGGTGGCGGAAAGAGACAGAAGGAGCGGGGCTTAAACCAGCACTCAGATCTTGGTCAATGACATTCCTGCTTGCAGCAATACCCAGGCAGGAATCCCAACCAGTGGCTCTGTCTGTAAAGCTGAACTGGTAGCGCATCTGGCCAGGGAGCTTGATTAGCAGTTCTGCCTTATTTGAGTACCAGCCGATGAATTGTATTGGCTATGGAGCCTATTCTCTACCTTTGCTTAGGCAGGGAAGCAAATTCACAGCTCTGCCCAACTACTAAGTATAGCTTCTAATCCATTCTGATGAGAAAGACTGGCCAGAAAACCTTTCTTGGGGTTGTGCATCCTTTCTTAGGGTCCTGCTTGTCCAAGGAACCAAGCTAGTAGCCCAGGCCAACTGTTAAGTGTATCCTCTAGCCCTATGAAACTGGGGAGCCCAAACAATGACACTAGGCACCCTTGAGCCCAACCTACAGTACCACCCAGCCCTGAGTCCAGCCCACAGTCTTATTTTGCAACAGAGCCTGAACTATGGTCCTGAGCAATTGCTGAACATAGCCTGTAGCTTTGCCCAAGGAGGGAGACCAGTCAGTGACCTCACCCAATACAGATCATAACCTCGGGCTCCACCTGACAAGGGAGCCCAGACAAGGACCCTGCCTGAACATGGAGCACAGTCTCTAGCCCTACCCAAATGCAAGATCCATCTTGAAGCCCCTTGCAACCAGAGAGCAACCTTGTCCAATATGTAGCAGCCTATCTGATGACAAAGCCCAGCCAATAGCCCTACCTAATTATGGAGCTAACCAACAGTCTGTGACCCAATCTGATCATGGAAGACATGCTAAGGCTCCATCCAAATGTAAAGCTCAAACATGGATTCCAGCTGGTGCCACCATCCAGTCAGGGAGAATAGCCTGAGACCACACCCACCAGGAGCAATTGCAGAGCCTAGCCCATAGCCCTTCCCAGTCATAGAGTTCAACCAGTGGCACCACCTTACTAGAGAACACAACTTGTGACCTCACCCAGCGAGAGGTGATTGCAGAACTAAGCTAGCCACCACACTCATGGAACATAACCAGCAGGCTACCTGACAGATCCAGGAGCTTACTCGGTGGCCTCACTAGGAATCAATCCAGTCAGCAGCCCTATTCAACTGTTTTAGAGGCCAGCCAGTGGCATTTCCCTAACCTCAGAGCACGGCCTTGGACCTTGTCCAATTAGAGACCCTCATAGCAAGCCCTGTCTGCCCAGAGATGCTACCAGCTGATTTGTCCAGTACCCCCAGATTGACCTGGTGATGGTCTTTTCCTGATGAAGAGAACCTGTAAAGTCTGAAAGAGAAAAATGCTTACTCAAATGAACAAATGCCAATTAAGGAATCAAGGATCCTGGAGAGTTAGGTAATCATGATGCCACCAAAAAAAAAAAAATGCATAAAGCTTTAATAACTGATGCCAAAGAAATAGACATCTATGAGTTGTTAGAATAATCCTCTTAAAGAAGTTCAGTGAACTACAAAAAGACACAGACAACTAAATGACATTGGGAAAATAGTGAATGAACAAAATGAGAACTTCAACAAAGAAACAGATACCATCAACAAATACACAGAAGTCCTAACAATTCTTTAGATTCCTGAAGAATTCAGTAAAGAGCTTCAACAGCAGACTCAACAAAGCAGAAGAATCAGTGAACTGAAAGAGAGGTCATTTGAAATTATCTGGTCAGTAGAGCAAAAGTTAAAAAAAAGAAAAAGGAGTGAAGAGAGCCTGTGGGATTTATAGGAGAGCAGCAACACACAGAAACTGTGTTTCTATACACTAACAGCACAATATCTAGAAGAGAAATAAAACAGTCTGCTCGGAATACCATCAAAACAACAAAAAACTTGGAAGAAGATTTAACCAAGGAAATTAAAGAACTGTACAAAGAAATTACTGGGCTTTGATAAAAGAAATTGAAGAACAACAAACAAATAGAAAGAAAATGCCCAGAATACCCAGGTTCTGTCAGTTCAGTGCAGTCCCTATCTAGATTTCATTGGAGTTTTTTTTCACCAATAGTATATGCAATTTAAAGAGTCACATGGAACCACAACCCCTCCCCCGCCAACATCCAAAGAAATTCTGAGGAAGAAGAAAACTGGAAGCATCAGAAGCCCTGATTTCAAACTATATTACAAAGCTAGAGTAATCAAACCAGTATGGTCCTGGCGTGAAAACAAACACACAGACCAATGAAATAGCATTGAGAATCTAAGAAATACACCCACACAATAGATGGTCAACTAATATTTAAGAAATACACTTTGTATATGTATACCTATGTATATGTATATCTAAGAAATACACCCACACACAGATGGTCAGCTAATATTTGACAATAGAGTGAAGAATACTGGCAAAAAGACAGTCTTTTCAATAAATGTTTTTTTGGGACCCACAATATTCACATACAAAAGAATGAAACTGGATTCCTATCTTAGGGCACTCACAAAAATTAACCTGGAGTAGAATAGAGACTTAAATATAAAGCCAGGAACAATAAAACTCTTTAAAGAAAATGTGGAGAAAAAGCTTCTTGGGCTTGGTCCTGGCAATGATTTCTTGGATATGACATCAAAACGACAAACAACAAGAGTAAAAATCAACAAGTGGAACTACACCATCGAAAGGCTCTGCACAGAGAAGAAACCATCAACAAAATGGAAAAGCAACCTATGGAACATGAAAAGATATTTGCAAACCATATATTTGATAAGAGTCAATATCTGAATATATAAGGAAGTCCTAAAATTCAATAGCAAAAAAAAAATGCAATTAAAAAATGGGCAAAGGAAAAAAAAAATGGGCAAAGGACCTGAACAGACTTTGTTCCAAAGACATTCAAATGGCCAATAGGTACATTAAAAAAAAAGTGTACATCATTAATCATCAGGAAGATGCAAATCAGAACCACAGTGAGGTAGTCACTGCACTTTCAGAATGGTTATTATAAAAAGATGAGAGATAACAGGTGTTGATGAGGATGTGCAGAAATGGGAATCTTTGTACACTGTTGGTGGGAATATAAATTGGTACAGCTACAATGGAGACAGTATGGAGGTTCCTCAAAAAATTAAAAATAGAACCACCATATATGATCCAACAGTTCTACTTCTGGAAGTAGAGGAAATTAAATAATTATCTCATAGAGATGCCTTCAGCTCATGTTCATTACAACATTATTTACAGTAACCAAGACATGGAAACAACCTAAGTGTTCATCAGCAGATGAATGGATAAAGAAAATGTGTATTTATATGAATATTATCTAGACAATAAGGATAGTATTCCATTAGCTATATAATATATACCATATATAATGTATAACATTTCTATATGATATATATATAATATGCCAAATTTCCCAGTCATAAAGAAGAGGGAAATTTTGTCATTTGCAACAACACGGATGAATCCTGAGAGCATTTTTTGAGTGAAATGAGTCAGAAAAAGGTGAATACTGTATGATGTGACTTACCTGTATATACTAAAAAATGGAACTTCTAGAAACAGAGCAGATCGGTGGTTGTCAGAGGTAAAGGGTAGGAATTGTGATGTGAGGGATATGGGTGAATGTGTTCAAAGTGTACAAATCCACTTATAAGATGTTTAAGTTCTGGGCAGGTCATGTACAGCATGGCGACTACAGTTAACAATACTATATTATATATTTGAAAGTTGTTACAGAGTGGAACTTAACATTTCTCACCACACACACACACACACACACGTGTGCACACACACAGAAGTTTTAACTATGTGAGGTGTTGGGTGTGTTAACTTTATTGTGGTAATTATCTTGCAATATGTACATCGAAACATTACATGGCACACCTTAAATCTATACAATGTTACATGTCAATTATACCTCTATAAAGCTGGAAAAAATAAAATTCGTGTTTTATGCCAAAAAAATAAACCACTACAAGTTAGTGAAAAGCAAATTTAAACAGGAAGGTGTTTGAGAAACTTTATAAAAGTGGAATAACTAATTCCATTTTTCTTAAAACAGTATGTCATGCCATGTGTGATTTCAAGAGCTACATTGTATACCCAGGTGAGCTTCTTTAAGAAGAGTGCTTTCTTGAACAGGATCCCCAAGAAGTACCTGCATCTGCTTATCTCTTGGGAACAGAAGGTAATCTATGAATATAAAGGATTGTTTCTCAAAGGATGCTACAGGAACCAGCATCATTCAGACTTGTCCTTTTTCGGCTGGGGAAGTAGATGTTTCATGCAATGGAATCCTAAAATGGTAGGTTCCATGATGTTGTTGCTAGGAAAATCACAGACATCTCAAAGTTGAACATGTTTGCTTCCTAAATGGTAGTCTCTTGTACTTCCTCCACCTCTGTGGTACCTGAAAAATGTGAGAGGAGAATTTTGTATTGTCTCTTCTTGCAAATAGCTTTCAGAAAAATGGCAGCCTCCATACTCAAGTACCAACCACTTTAGTGCTACTGTGTGAACGTAGGCAATGCATTTTATCCATTTGATTCAACTTTTTCTTCACCTGAAGTGAAAAACTTAGTTGTACTACCTCCTAGGTCACTTTATATTTAGGTTATTGTTATTATTCTATGATTCTGCAAATATTATTAAAATTATTTTAGTTCTTCCTGTGAAAGCTATATTGATCCAAAGCATGTTGTTCAGTGACAAGTGGCCCTTTCGAGTTTTGTGGGGTATTATTTAAGTGTTAGAATGCTCCTCTACTAAAATAAATAAATAAATAAATAAATAAATAAATAAATAAATAAATTTTTAAAAAATCTGTATATGCCTTACAGAAGGAAAGAAAGAGTTGAAGGAATTCAGATAAGGGAAGCAAAACTAGGAGAATAATAAAACCAGCAATAAAAGTAGTAGAAATTAATATCATAAAGTCGTATATTATTGTCACAGGAAGGAACAAATTTGGCTCTTACTTTTCTAGCAGCCAAAGACATAGAGGAAAAACAGTAATTTAAAGGATTTATTGAATAAAAAAGTATGACTTCTCCTGAGGAAAAATCTTTTCTCCCCTTCTCAAAGGGAAACAGTGTTTGTTGTGGTAGATAACATCTTTAATATGTTAGGATTTTATAACAGCTGAGTCTTAAAATATCTTCAGTGGTTTAAGGGTGAACACGTTCAGATTAACATTGTGCCATTGAGCCAGGTAGGGTTTTTAAACATTGGCTGTAATGACATTTTGGGGTGGGTGATTTTGTTGTTGTTGTGAGGGACCTTTGAGGCATTGTAGGATATTTGGTAGCCTCGCTGACCTCCACCCACTAGAGGCCAGTCGTGAGCCTCTACCACCCCCAGTTGTGCCACCCAAAGAAGTCTCTAGACCTTGCCAGAATCCCCCAGGGAAGCAAATTACCCAGCACTGAGAACCACTAAATATCAGTAATTAACTGATTACCAGTATTCAACTGTAATTGTCAAAAATGCCATAATAAGGACATGAGTTTTGAGCTTAAGAAATGCTTTTTGAAGGAAGTAAGGCCTGATAGACCACCTGAAGTGTAAGAAGAATTTAGCTCGTCAAGATGTGTGATGTGGAGTATTCCAAACTGAGGGACACTGTTTCTACTAGCTGTGAATTAGGAAGACGTGCCATTGCATTGATACCAGTCACCCAGGAGACTAAATCAGATTCTTGTCATTATCTAACTGAGAAATGTTGACTGAGTGATGGTCTTCTAGCACTCTGCAAAAGGGTTTAGATTTTTCATTGAGGAGCTTGCAACCTAGTAAAGAAGGCAGATATAACACAGAAATAAAGGTGGGCACTCATTAGAGCTAGTTTGGAAAGTACTCACTCTCATTGCAAGACGATAATGCCAACAAGAAGCTGACAGAGGCTGGAGAGACTAAGAAGAGGTATTATGGGAATTGTCACAGAAAGATTGGTCTGATTGTAAGAACTAGAGAGTTCTTAAGAATGAACACCCTTAGGGGGAGGAGTCAAGATGGCGGAGAAGTAGCAGGCTGAGACTACGTCAGCTAGCAGGAGATCGGCTGGATAGCTTATCTAGAGATTGCAAACACCTGAAAATCCATCGGCAGATTGAAGAGAAGAACAGCAATTCTGGAAACAGAAAAACAACCACTTTCTGAAAGGTAGGACCGGCGGAGAAGTGAATCCAAAGCGACGGGAAGATAGACCCCGGGGGGAGGGGCTGGCTCCCGGCAAGCGGCAGAGCAATGGAGCACAAAATCAGGACTTTTATTTATTTTTTATTTTTTTATTTTTTTTTAAAGATTTTATTTATTTATTTGACAGACAGAGATCACAAGTAGGCAGAGAGGCAGGCAGAGAGAGAGAGAGAGAGAGAGGGAAGTAGGCTCCCTGCTGAGCAAAGAGCCCAATGTGGGGCTCGATCCCAGGACCCTGAGATCATGATCTGAGCCGAAGGCAGCGGCTTAACCCACTGAGCCACCCAGGTGCCCCAAAATCAGGACTTTAAAAGTCTGTTCCGCCGAGGGACATCGCTACAGAGGCTAAACCGGGGCGAGGCCCACGTGGGGTCAGCGTGGTCTCAGGTCCCGCAGGGTCACAGAAGGATCGGGGGTGTCTGAGTGTCGCAGAGCTTGTGGGTATTGGAACAGGAAAGCTAGCTACAGAGACAGAGCCGACAGTAAGCTCACAGCTCGGGGTTACCTTGAACCGGTCGCAGGCTCGGTGAGCTCGGAGCACGGCCTGAGGTCAGGCAGACGGGAGTGACTGGGCGCTGTTCTCTGAGGGCGCACTGAGTAGTGGGGCCCTGGGCTCTCGGCTCCTCTGGGCCGGAGACCAGGAGGCTGCCATTTGTATTCCCATCCTCTGGAACTCTAAAGTGCTCAGGGAACAAAAGCTCCTGAAAGCAAACCCGAGCGGATTACTCAGCCCGGCCCCTGGTAAGGGCGGTGCAATTCTGCCTGGGGCAAAGACACTTGAGAATCACTAAACCAGGCCCCTCCCCCAGAAGATCAACAAGAAATCCAGCCAAGACCAAGTTCACCTACCAAGGAGTGCAGTTTCAATACCAAGGAGAGCAGCAGAATTCCAGAGGAGGAAAAAGCAAAGCACGGAATTCATGGCTTTCTCCCTGTGATTTTCTTTTTTTTTTTCCCCTGTGATTTTTTTTTTAGTCTTGCAGTTAGTTTAATTTTTTTTCTTTTTCATTTTTTTCTCTTCTTCTGCTAAATTTTTTTTTAACTTTTACCACTTTCTTTTTTAACTTTTTTTTTTTTAAGATTTTATTTATTTATTTGACAGAGAGAAATCACAAGTAGATGGAGAGGCAGGCAGAGAGAGAGAGAGAGAGGGAGGCAGGCTCCCTGCCGAGCAGAGAGCCCGATGCGGGACTCGATCCCAGGACCCTGAGATCATGACCTGAGCCGAAGGCAGCGGCTTAACCCACTGAGCCACCCAGGTGCCCCCTTTTTTAACGTTTTTAACTAGTTTATCTAATATATATATATATTTTCCTTTTTATATTTTTCTTTATTCGTTTTCTTTTTTTAAATTCTTTTCTTTTCTTTTTTTTTCTTTCTTTCTTTTTGAACCTCTTTTTATCCCCTTTCTCCCCCCTCACAATTTGGGATCTCTTCTGATTTGGTTAAAGCATATTGTCCTGGGATTGTTGCCACCCTTTTAGTATTTTACTTGCTCCTTCATATACTCTTATCTGGACAAAATGACAAGGCAGAAAAATTCACCACAAAAAAAAGAATAAGAGGCAGTACCGAAGGCTAGGGACCTAATCAATACAGACATTGGTAATATGTCAGATCTAGAGTTCAGAATGACAATCCTCAAGGTTCTAGCCGGGCTCGAAAAAGGCATGGAAGATATTAGAGAAACCCTCTTGGGAGATATAAAAGCACTTTCTGGAGAAATAAAAGAACTAAAATCTAACTAAGTTGAAATTTAAAAAAAGCTATTAATGAGGTGCAATCAAAAATGGAGGCTCTCACTGCTAGGATAAATGAGGCAGAAGAAAGAATTAGTGATATAGAAGACCAAATGATAGAGAATAAAGAAGCTGAGCAAAAGAGGGACAAACAGCTACTGGACCACGAGGGGAGAATTCGAGAGATAAGTGACACCATAAGACGAAACAACATTAGAATAATTGGGATTCCAGAAGAAGAAGAAAGAGAGAGGGGAGCAGAAGGTATACTGGAGAGAATTATTGGGGAGAATTTCCCCAATATGGCAAAGGGAATGAGCATCAAAATTCAGGAGGTTCAGAGAACGCCCACACCCTGTCACCTAATAGTAAAATTTACAAGTCTCAGTGACAAAGAGAAAATCCTGAAAGCAGCCCAGGAAAAGAAGTCTGTAACATACAATGGTAAAAATATTAGATTGGCAGCTGACTTATCCACAGAGACCTGGCAGGCCAGAAAGAGCTGGCATGATATTTTCAGAGCACTAAATGAGAAAAACATGCAGCCAAGAATACTATATCCAGCTAGGCTATCATTGAAAATAGAAGGAGAGATTAAAAGCTTCCAGGACAAACAAAAACTGAAAGAATTTGCAAATACCAAACCAGCTCTACAGGAAATATTGAAAGGGGTCCTCTAAGCAAAGAGAGAGCCTACAAGTGGTAGATCAGTAAGGAACAGAGACCATATACAGTAACAGTCACCTTACAGGCAATACAATGGCACTAAATTCATATCTCTCAATAGTTACCCTGAATGTTAATGGGCTAAATGCCCCAATCAAAAGACACGGTATCAGAATGGATAAAAAAACAAAACCCATCTATATGTTGCCTCCAAGAAACTCATTTTAAGCCTGAAGATACCTCCAGATTTAAAGTGAGGGGGTGGAAAAGAATTTACCATGCTAATGGACATCAGAAGAAAGCAGGAGTGGCAATCCTTATATCAGATCAATTAGATTTTAAGCCAAAGACTATAATAAGAGATGAGGAAGGACACTATAGCATACTCAAAGGGTCTGTCCAACAAGAAGATCTAACAATTTTAAATATCTATGCCCCCAACGTGGGAGCAGCCAACTATATAAACCAATTAATAACAAAATCAAAGAAACACATCAACAATAATACAATAATAGTAGGGGACTTTAACACTCCCCTCACTGAAATGGACAGATCATCCAAGCAAAAGATCAGCAAGGAAATAAAGGCCTTAAACGACACACTGGACCAGATGGACATCACAGATATATTCAGAACATTTCATCCCAAAGCAACAGAATACACATTCTTCTCTAGTGCACATGGAACATTCTCCAGAATAGATCACATCCTCGGTCCTAAATTAGGACTCAACCAGTATCAAAAGATTGGGATCATTCCCTGCATATTTTCAGACCACAATGCTCTGAAGCTAGAACTCAACCACAAGAGGAAGTTTGGAAAGAACCCAAATACATGGAGAAACAGCATCCTTCTAAAGAATGAATGGGTCACCCGGGAAATTAAAGAAGAATTGAAAAAAAATCATGGAAACAAATGATAATGAAAATACAATGGTTCAAAATCTGTGGGACACAACAAAGGCAGTCCTGAGAGGAAAATATATAGCAGTACAAGCCTTCCTCAAGAAACAAGAAAGGTCTCAGGTACACAACCTAACCCTACACCTAAAGGAGCTGGAGAAAGAACAAGAAAGAAACCCTAAGCCCAGCAGGAGAAGAGAAATCATAAAGATCAGAGCAGAAATCAATGAAATAGAAACCAAAAAGACAATAGAGCAAATCAACGAAACTAGGAGCTGGTTCTTTGAAAGAATTAATAAAATTGATAAACCCCTGGCCCGACTTATCAAAAAGAAAAGAGAAAGGACCCAAATAAATAAAATCATGAATGAAAGAGGAGAGATCACAGCTAACACCAAAGAAATACAAACTATTATAAGAACATACTATGAGCAACTCTATGCCAACAAATTTGACAATCTGGAAGAAATGGATGCATTCCTAGAAACATATAAAATACCACAACTGAACCAGGAAAAAGTAGAAAGCCTGAACAGACCCATAACCAGTAAGGAGATTGAAACAGTCATTAAAAATCTCCAAACAAACAAAAGTCCAGGGCCAGACGGCTTCCCGGGGGAATTCTACCAAACATTTAAAGAACTAATTCCTATTCTCCTGAAACTGTTCCAAAAAATAGCAATGGAAGGAAAACTTCCAAACTCATTTTATGAGGCCAGCATCACCTTGATCCCCAAACCAGACAAGGATCCCATCAAAAAAGAGAGCTATAGACCAATATCATTGATGAACAAAGATGCGAAAATTCTCACCAAAATACTAGCTAATAGGATTCAACAGTACATTAAAAGGATTATTCACCACGACCAAGTGGGATTTATTCCAGGGCTGCAAGGTTGGTTCAACATCCGCAAATCAGTCAATGTGATACAACACATCAATAAAAGAAAGAACAAAAACCATATGATACTCTCAATAGATGCTGAAAAAGCATTTGACAAAGTACAGCATCCCTTCCTGATCAAAACTCTTCAAAGTGTAGGGATAGAGGGCACATATCTCAATATCATCAAAGCCATCTATGAAAAACCCACCACAAATATCGTTCTCAATGGAGAAAAACTGAAAGCTTTTCCGCTAAGGTCAGGAACACAGCAGGGATGTCCATTATCACCACTGCTATTCAACATAGTACTAGAAGTCCTAGCCTCAGCAATCAGACAACAAAAGGAAATTAAAGGCATCCAAATTGGCAAAGAAGAAGTCAAATTATCACTCTTCGCAGAAGATATGATACTACATGTGGAAAACCCAAAAGACTCCACTCCAAAACTGCTAGAACTTGTACAGGAATTCAGTAAAGTGTCAGGATATAAAATCAATGCACATAAATTAGTTGCATTTCTCTACACCAATAACAAGACAGAAGAAAGAGAAATTAAGGAGTCAATCCCATTTACAATTGCACCCCAAACCATAAGATACCTAGGAATAAACCGAACCAAAGAGGCAGAATCTATACTCAGAAAACTATAAAGTACTCATGAAAGAAATTGAGGAAGACACAAAGAAATGGAAAAATGTTCCATGCTCCTGGATTGGAAGAATAAATATTGTGAAAATGTCTATGCTACCTAAAGCAATCTACACATTTAATGCAATTCCTATCAAAGTACCATCCATCTTTTTCAAAGAAATGTAATAAATAATTCTAAAATTTATATGGAACCAGAAAAGACCTCGAATAGCCAAAGGGATATTGAAAAAGAAAGCCAACGTTGGTGGCATCACAATTCCGGACTTCAAGCTCTATTACAAAGCTGTCATCATCAAGACAGCATGGTACTGGCACAAAAACAGACACATAGATCAATGGAACAGAATAGAGAGCCCAGAAATAGACCCTCAACTCTATGGTCAACTAATCTTCGACAAAGCAGGAAAGAATGTCCAATGGAAAAAAGACAGCCTCTTCAATAAATGGTGTTGGGAAAATCGGACAGCCACATGCAGAAAAATGAAATTGGACCATTTCCTTACACCACACACAAAAATATACTCAAAATGGATACAGGACCTCAATGTGAGAAAGGAATCCATCAAAATCCTTGAGGAGAACACAGGCAGCAACCTCTTCGACCTCAACTGCAGCAACATCTTCCTAGGCACATCGCCAAAGGCAAGGGAAGCAAGGGCAAAAATGAACTATTGGGATTTCATCAAGATCAAAAGCTTTTGCACAGCAAAGGAAACAGTTAACAAAATCAAAAGACAACTGACAGAATGGGAGAAGATATTTGCAAACGACATATCAGATAAAGGACTAGTGTCCAAAATCTATAAAGAACTTAGCAAACTCAACACCCAAAGAGCAAATAATCCAATCAAGAAATGGGCAGAGGACATGAACAGACATTTCTGCAAAGAAGACATCCAGATGGCCAACAGACACATGAAAAAGTGCTCCATATCACTCGGCATCAGGGAAATTCAAATCAAAACCACAATGAGATATCACCTCACACCAGTCAGAATGGCTAAAATCAACAAGTCAGGAAATGACAGATGCTGGCGAGGATGCGGAGAAAGGGGAACCCTCCTACACTGTTGGTGGGAATGCAAGCTGGTGCAGCCACTCTGGAAAACAGCATGGAGGTTCCTCAAAATGTTGAAAATAGAACTGCCCTATGACCCAGCAATTGCACTACTGGGTATTTACCCTAAAGATACAAACGTAGCGATCCAAAGGGGCACGTGCACCCGAATGTTTATAGCAGCAATGTCCACAATAGCTAAATTATGGAAAGAACCTAGATGTCCATCAACAGATGAATGGATCAAGAACATGTGGTATATATACACAATGGAATACTATGCAGCCATCAAAAGAAATGAAATCTTGCCATTTGCAACAACATGGATGGAACTAGAGCGTATCATGCTTAGCGAAATAAGTCAAGCGGAGAAAGACAACTATCATATGATCTCCCTGATATGAGGAAGTGTTGATGCAACATGGTGGCTTAAGTGGGTAGGAGAAGAATCAATGAAACAAGATGGGATTGGGAGGGAAACAAACTATAAGTGACTCTTAATCTCACAAAACAAACTGAGGGTTGCTGGGGGGAGGGGGGTTGGGAGAAGGGGGGTGGGATTATGGACATTGGGGAGGGTATGTGCTTTGGTGAGTGCTGATTCACAGACCTGTACCCCTGGGGAGAAAAATACATGTTTATAAAAAATAAAAAATTAAAAAAAAAAAAAAGAAATGACAGGCTTGGCGAGGTCTTTTTTTTTTTTTTTTTACAGTAACGGAAATGTTCTAAGCTCATTGTGATAGTTGTATAATTCTATATATGCTGATAATCGTGGAATTGTACACTTAAAATGGATAAATTGTGTGATAGGTAAATTGGATCTCAATAAAAGTGGGGGTTCTTCAAATGCTGGGTTTTACACCAGTACAACACAGGTTGAGTTCCACAGAAAGTTGACTACAACATGCATACTCTGTACACTTTTTGCTCAATTTTTCTGTAAATCGAAAATTGCTCATAAGAAATGGTCTAATGAAAAAAAAAAAGGAAATGGTCTAATGAAAAGAAGAAAAGAACCCAGTCTCTCTGTAGGCATTTGGCCATTTCCTGCCCACACCACCAGCTGGGCCAGAGCCTCTGTCCTCTCCCATGCAGCCCCTGTGGTCTGAACGTTAACAGTCTTCAGGACCCCCAGCATGGCCTCACCTGGCAGTTCTCTTGTTTCTCCCTCAGATAAAGGGACTAAAGACAAGTTGCACCTGAGGGAGCCCGAGTAGATGGACAAGGAGGTTCTGAGCTGTGTCTGCCAGAGAGATGCCTGGGGAGTGAGACAGGGTTTAATGAAATAAAAGGTGGCAAACTGAGCCCAAAAAAGGACCTGCCTTCTCCCCAGAGGCCCGCTTCTGGAAATGACTTTGTGGACTAGAGACCCTCCTGGGGGCCATCTTGGGGGTGATGGGCTAAAGATGGAGAACCACATGGACCACTGCAGTCACCCCTAGAACAGAGTTAATCCCTTCCAAATATTCTTGGACATGCTGGCTCCACAGAAAATTCATGAATTCATGAGACTCTGCCAGCTCCAGCTAATTTCTTCTGACTTGCTAGAATTAGGATCCATTGTCTTAATTAATACCTTTGGGGAGACCCTTTCACTCCTGGGAAGCTGCCTGCCCAGAGTGGCTGAGGGGACCTCAAAGGACACAGATCCCTGAGACCTTGGAGGACAGTGCCAGGCTTCTCTGAAGCAGAAGGAAGCTTTAAATCAGGAGAATAAGCCTCACTTACAGGTGGGGGTTCTGAGAGAATGGTCAAGGTCTGGCCCTGTTTTGACCCGTAGGTTTCCTGTCGGGTCACGTGGGCCTTGAGTGGCTGGACACCTGGCTACAATCAGTGCTTTCCACCTCCCCCCATGCCTGAAGAAGTGAGATCACTTCTTATTTCAGGGCAAAGTTAGAGGGCAACTGTCTCCTAGAATCTGGCTGGCCTCCCCATCCCCCAATGCAACTGCTGTGCTCTGGTTGTCAGGCAACTGTTTACCTTAGAGGTAGAGCGCCCCCCAAGGTTCTGAGCCTTCAGTTGAGACCCAGAGAACACTGGCCTTTGGAGGCAGAGCGAGGGAGCTCTCCACAGCCGTGGATGGCCTCCTGCCTGCCATAGATCCACTTTCCAGTTGGTCCTAGAACACCTGTGCGGTCCTCCGCTGGTGATTTCTGAAAGCTGGAGACACGTTTCAGGTCTCCATGGATTTCCCTGGGAGATCCTGGTATAAACTGTGATACTGGTTTTGCCAGTGAAGAAACCACACATTTTGAGAAGGGTGAAGGTGTCAGGCGAAAGGTGTTTCACCCACGCTGAAGATGGAACCGCTGACACAAGCTGATGATGCCCGAGGTCTGCCCGGGGCGGAGGCCAGTCTTCCCACCTTAAAAACCTCGTGCTTATCAGCAATAAATACAAACCACTGTAGGCTGTCTCTTCAGAATACTGTTGACTTTCTGAAAAAGTTACTGAAGGGCCAGCCTCCTAAATCGTCTCAAGAGACTGGTGACAGACCCATCTTCAAAGCCTCAGAGAAGAATGGAGAAGAGCTTTGGAAGAAAACCCTGGGTGATTTGAATGGAAACCCTCCTGATCTACAGAGTGCAGAACGGCTCGCCCAAGAAACTGCGAGATGGAAGCAGAGATTCCAAGAAATGGAGCTGGAGAAAGAAAGGCTAGAACAGTCAAACGCAGGATTCCAACAGACCCTGAACGAGAAAGTCAGCCAGTTAGTACCGGTGGGTGAAAACCTGCTGAAGACCTTCCCCGGGCCCACTCACCCTGGAGATCATTTGGGTCATGTCAACTGTGAGGTCGAGGAGAAGAGGGAAACAGAAAATGACGATGGCCCCATCCACGGGTCAGAGGGTGATCTGAAGGGTGTCACTGATGATGCTGATTCCAATGTGTCCCTTCAAAGTGCTGAAGTGAAAAAGCAGGAACTAGCCAGACAATTGCAGGAAGGAAAGCAAATGAATGAGGAGCTTATGGGACAAATAACAGATCTTCAAGCCAAGGAGGCCTCTTTGCAGCGTGAAAATTCACAGCTTGAAGAGGAGATTCAGCAGCTGAAACAAAAGCTTCAAACTCTGCCTAAATTATATCAAGAATGCATCAGCCCCGTTGAGAGAAAATGGTCTGAGGCAGAAGAGCAGTGCGCAGACATTAAGTGGACTCTTTCCTGCACACGTAGAAACATCAAGGCCATGTCTCAGACTCGAGACTTCTACAAGGAGATCACTGAAGACACCAGGAGAGAATTGGAGGAAAATACCTTGCACTATCAAAAGGGGATCCTCTTCCATGCAAAGAGAGCTCAGGAAAGCTGGATGGCAGCTGTGCTGACCGAGAAAAGCCTCAAGGAGCTAAAGAAAGAAAGTGATCACAACAGGCAAATGTTGGCCAAAGCGGAGTCCAACTTCCAGCTTTTCCCAAGTGGCCCTTTTACTCCTGCTCCTCCACCAGCTGCCCACAGAGGCCCAGAAGTGTCAGAGAACCCCTGGATCATCAGCACCCCCAGGAAGGAGAAGAGCCAGGACTTGAGGGCCCAGGCAGCTGGGCCACACCACCAGGGACCCCTGCAGATTTGACTGAGCTCACAGCAGGCCGGTCCTGAACTCCCACAACCACAGCAGAACATCTGCATGTGTTTTCTGTCTTTAAAGTTATTTTGACTTATCTATTTTTAGTTTAGGTGTTATTTAGATAGTTATATAGTTATTTAATTGATAGTACAATTGCTTTTATTCAAGTAGATTTAGCATTATAGTTTTCAGATAGTATTTTTCCATTAAATTGTCATTTCCTGTAATTCTTACAGATGTATTATTTTCGCCAGACCCTCTAGAACTAGAAAATATTAAGTTAAAGATTTAAGTTAAAGATCTCCAGTTACTTTAATAATTATCAAAATTTGGCATGGATACAAACATTTAAAATAATCAACATTTTTCTTTTTTTTTTTAAGAACATTTTTCTATGGCATGAACATTTTTGTGTGCTGTTTTCATACACATAGGCTTGTATTAGACATCTGCACAAGTAAATTAATATGTATCTGAATAAATTTTGATTTGAAAAACTGGGGAAAAGAAAACCCTAAACAACAATTCCCTATTCCAACTTCATAAAATTTTGATTATCTTAGAGTTTAAAGTTACAATTTTTTCTCCCCTTGTTAACTTTTTAAAACTTTTTTCCTTTTGTTTAAGATATTGTTTGCTAAATGTTTAGACATTTCTCAATTTTATTTAGCAAAAATAAAAGTTTTTCAGAGATGGCAAGCAAACAGACCTCCCCCATGCGATTTACAAGGCGCTTTTAGTCAGTTTGGCGGTAACAGAGAGTAATAGAACAGTAAAGAAAGCTGCCAATTTTTAAAACAATTTTAAGGAGAGAAAGAAAGAAATGATGTTCACACAATTTGTATAATATGCAAAATATACCTAGCTCGTATATACACAAAAGGAGAATTGCCCAATGTATCAGATAGATGCTCTGTTCCTCAGAGCTGTGGAAGCAGAAAGCAAGGCGAAAAGCAGAGGGAGACTCCCAGATGCTAACAACAGGGGGAGCTGTTCCCACTCTTGGGCCTGCCTGGAGGGAGGAGGGGGTAAGTGCTGCCAGCAGGGCCCAGGGCAGGCTGATTTAGTTCCAGGCCACCACAATAATGCAAATGTCACCATAAAGCACATAATTCATTAATTAATAGTTTTTCTGGAAATCATTTTTTTAAGGTTTCCCAGTCCATATAAAAGGTGTTTATCCCACGACACTGCAGTCTTGTGAGTGTGCAATAGCATTATCTCTAAAAAATAAAAATTAAGCCTTGTTTAAAAAAAAAAAAAAAAGAATGAACACCCTTAAAAGTGAATAAGGGAGAAGGAAACAGTCAGAAAGGAGTAAGTGTAAAAAATGGCTAGCGATAGAAAGGTATTTGCAGACTGGTAAAGGCATAACCAGTTTCATGGTTGTTAGGGGCTCAGGAGGTTTGGGCTCCCAAAGCCAGCCTTACCTGTTTCAGGGTCAGGAGAATTTTAGGAGGGTCAGCATTTTTATTTATTTATTTGTTTGTTTGTTTATTTAAACCATTTTTGTTCTTGTTTTTGTTTTGAGAGGGCGGCAGGGAGGGACAGAGAGAAAAGGAGAGAGAAAATCTTAAGCCGGACTCTTGACCCTGAGATCATGACCTGAGCCCAAACCAAGAGTCAGATGCTTAACATACTCAGCCACCCAGACCCCCTGGAGTGCCATCATTTTTTTTTAGGAGCAAATAATTTGCTTCATCATTTTCAGAGCAGAGGAAAACTGACCTGAAGGTTATAGTGAATGGGAAAAAAAAACCAACATCAGAGTACCTGCAAAGATAACAAGGCAAGAAATGTCCTGATAATTTTGATAGATTAGTGAACTGAATTAGTCTATAGAAGACTTTTACTTCTGGGGGACAAAATCCTAACACTGAGATATCTTCCAATGTTGAGTCCAGAACACTTGCTCCAATTTCTTTTGTCCTACTGTTAGCTTGGAATGAAAGTGAGGTGATATATTAAGTCAAAATCAAGGTTACTGTCTTCACTTGCTGAGGCTTAATTTAATTTTTTTTTCTTTTAGAAAACCATAAGCAATGGAGCAAATCCTTGAAATGAAAAAGACCCAGAGACCAGTCAAATTCTTTTCTACTATTCTTTTATCCTATGCACAAAAGTTCAATGTGCAGATTTCAGATACCGTCAAATTGGTTTTAGTTTTCTACCTTAAAATTGTGAGAGTTAGGATTCCCTCAGTCAGAGAGTGGTTACAAAGATTTTTGCCATTTCAAAGGCAAGAAGGCATGTTGGCCCTTCTGTAACCTCTGCTGTGGTAGAAATGATCGACGGTGATGACGTCCAACCACAGGCCATTATCTCATGAGAGGCGAGTTCAGTGAGCAGGTTGCTCTTTCCCTTCAGTAATTACATTAACTAGAAACTGGTAGAGATTTTTAATAGCAATTGTGCACAAAGATTTTGTAACTATTACATAGTCCATTTATTGCAAGTATATGGAGTGAATCTTTCAAAGAAAAACGCACATAGAGTTTTATGAGTTGGGAATAATTGTTAAACAGTTATACATTATTCCCACCTTTTTTCCCCCCAAGCAGAGAAAAAAAAAATCATCCAATCTATTGTGATGGTTAAGGACCTTCAGGTTAGTAAAGGAGAATTTGAGTTAAGATTTCTTGGAACAGGTAAAGACAGGTGAAGGTTAGCAGAATATGCTACCTTCAAATATGCCACTTTGGTATATTGATTATTTTGAGCTGTAGGCACTGGAAAAATAGCAAATGTGGTGAGGGATAGTCTGTGAGTTTTCTTTATCTGCCTCAGTGTAAGTCCTCCAAAAGGAGTTCACTTGTTCTAGAACCCTTCCCCTGATGTTGCATCGACCAGGAAGGGACAGACTCTTTATCACAGAAGAGGAGCCCAGACCTCAACACCACACCCAGACAGACTTTTCACAAACTATCATACCCTCCCATCTCTTCTTCTAAAGGCTCATTCTTTTTTTTTTTCCTAAAAATCATTTGCTTTTCCCTAAAAGGCCTATATCCACCTTTACTTTTCCTCCGAAGATGGTTTTTAGCCCTGAATTCTAAGCTAACTTGGGGAGTTCCCTATTTCCAGGTCTCTTCCACATATACATGAGATATGCATGTGTGTGTGTGTATACACACACACACACACACACACACTTCTGGTTGTTTTTCGTCTTGTAAGTCTTTTATTATAGTGGTCTTAGCTAACAACTGAGAGGGGTAGAAGGTTATTTTTCCTCCCCTACACAGAAATAGGTGTTAGAAGTACTAGCAAGGAGGTGAGTTTGAGTCATCTGATGGGCAATGTAAGGGCCTGTTTAGCCAGAGCGACTCCATCTTGGTTGAACAGCCATTTTGTTGTTTGTGCAGTAAAACTTAAACTGAACCTGCAGCCCTCCCCCCCCCCCCCCCCCCCCCCCCCGCCAACCTGAGGAACTTACTTAAAAGCAAGTCCGGGAAACCAGTAAAATATGGCTGACCAGTCCCTGATAACAGAGCCCAAATACAAGGATGGGTCAGGTCAGGTGGAGATTACAGAGCCCAGAATACAAGGACGAGTCAGGCCAGGTGGAGACAGCCAATCAGTAAAGAGCACATAATATCTCCCTAACTACCAAAAAATGTGGGCCCCACCTTTTGGGCGCCAATTCTGACCAAGGTGATAGGCTAGTTCAAATAACTACTATAGGGTGACTTGTAATTCAATTGGCCACCTGTGTGTGACCTAGCATGACTATGCAACTTTCTCTGTGTGTTACAATCTCACTGGCCACCTGTGTGTGGCCAGGCTCAACCACATGGCCTTAGCTGTATAAAAGTTAGTCTGTGAGGCTGGGAGGGGTCGCTCTCTCCGTAAGAGATGGCCCTGACCTGTCAATTTGATTCTTGATACTGGCTCAAAATAAAGCTTGCTTGACCTTCACTTTATATAGTCTCACTCCTTTGATCATGGACCCCATCAGACAAAAGGTAGACATTTGTTGTCTTTTTTTTTTTTTTTGGCTGAAGAGATGACTAGATTGTTTGAGGAGGTAATCTGGTGGTAATACTCCTAAAGAGAGAGAGAGAGAATGAGGACAGGACAACGTGCTAGTAGGTGCTTGAAATAATAAGTTGTTTGTTTATGGGGGCCAGGATTCCTGGAAGACTTGAGAATAGGAATTGGAAGAGGTATGAATTGCTGCATCATGCAAATGCCTTCTTAATTTACATTTTGTGGTCAGATTGAAGTTGCACATTTATTTAAACAGTGATTGTTAGATACAATGTGTTATGTTGTACTTTTCTTCCAATTTACCATATCTTGAGCAAAGCTAATTGCATTCTTTTGGTTGTAGTTAACAGGAGCCAGTTCTGGCTGGCTTAGGCAGAAATTAGAAATCCAAAGAATTTATTGAATAGTCAAGCCTCAAGAAATGGGAAGCCAGCTTTGTGATGCTTTGTGATGCTCTAGAATATAATTTGGTGGATTAGTTGTCTGAGATGCTTCCATTCCAAGCACTCAGCTATGAAGATCTCCTCTTTCTGTGTAATAGATTTCCAAATTCATGGAGAATCTTACTAATATGGTGGGGTTCATGCAGAGTCATTACAACATTGATATGTGACCTTTGAAAGTCTACACCCTGTTCAGATGGGAAAAAAATGATCATAGAAGTAGTTATTTTGAGCTGTGAGGGTGAAGGTCACATCCTAGAGATGGTAATGTGGTAAGTGGTAAGGAAATGCCACAGCTGTGCCCTGGGTATATATTCCATCAAGACTTAAGGTAGTAGCATGGAAGAGAGAACACAAAAGGGCCAAAGAGCATTTATGAGCTACCTTCTAGGATTTTCCCAAAACCTTATCGCATGGGAGATATGTAATATGCACAATCCATGCGCTACATACAGGGACAGGTGGCCGCGAGTGAGGGTAGGCTTTATTCCAGGGTACAGTGTGCCCAACTGAAAGTGGAATCCATTACCAGGGAAGAAGTGTAGAATGGGTGTTGGAATAAATAGCTAACAGCTTTTTGCCACATTTGGGAAAGTAAATTATACACACACATGCATACCTAAATATATATGCATGCATATTGCAGAGTATTTGTGTCTAAGAATGAAAAATGTCATTTCATCATTTGTAATTAAATCAGTGTTTACTGGTATGTTTTCTGTAAATTCTAACCTGAGTCAGATTTATGAGTCAATCATGCTTTATTTAAAAAATGGTGACTTAGGGTTAACTGTTCTTAAAAAATGCTTTATGCTATACTAGGAAGTATAGATTCATGATACACGGTAGTATGTTCAAAGTCATAGGAAAGAGGTACCTGGGTGGCTCATTTGGTTAAGCCTCTGCTTTTGGTTCAGGTCATGATCTCAGGGTCCTGCGATCTCCCACATGGCACTCCCTGCTGAGCTTCTTCCTACTCTCCCCCCTCCCCACAGGTCCTGTGCCTCTGTCCTCTCTCTCCCTCAGATAAATAAATAAAAATAAAATCTTAAGTCAAAAGTCTTAGGATGGTCCTACAGTAAACTAGCCTACTTAATGTTAATCCGAAGATCTGAAGTTAATGGAAGCAAGATTTTCTTATTGTAAATTCTTATCAATATTATATATTTATATTTTGAGAAATACTGGTTCACAAAACTGAACTAGAAATTGGATTCAAGAACACATTGTTAAATTCATAAATTAAGAGAACTGTACTTGAAAAAACATAGATGACAGCTGTATTTTTACTTAATTTTATAAATATTTACCTAATATTGTATTGTTAAAAATATAGGGAATTATACAACAAAACTGATTTAGTTTTTAATGGGGAATTAAATTAATAATTAGGCATTAATTGAAAATTTATGTTCAAATTATTTCACAATCAAGCCTTTAAATATCAAGTCTGTACTTTTATTTTATACCAGTTGGAATGTTCAGATTTAGTTTGCTATGACCTATATAAATGATCTGAAACATAGTCATCATGGTGTTTATAGAGACAGCTCTAAGCACTGAATGATTTTCACTTTCATGCGCCATCCTTTCTGCAAATCATTTGTCTCTAGTGGTCCTTCATCATTTACAAGTAAAAGTCTAATTGAAGAAGTTGTTCTTTAATTTTCTTTAACAAGATGGAAGTGTCATTTCAGTTTAATAGGTCTTAAATGTCCCTGTTCTCACACCTTTGGAGCCGACAAGGAAAGCTAGTTTAACTGTCTGAAAATTCCAAAGGCAGTATTACATTAAATGTATGCCCTGTAATTGCTTGTGACAAATTATCCTATTGATGGAGAAATATGTACCCAGGTTCCATGTGGATATTATTTCTTTGAACTTAGAAATGATTCTAAGTAAATGTCTTCAAAGTAATCTTTTTAAATGAGTTAGTATGTCTTTAGTTTGTAAATTACACGATATGTACTATTTTCAATCAAACAGTGACCGCTAGAAATCAAAGAATTTATATATTAGAAGGATGAATTTCAAAGCTCACTGCTTGAAAAATCACCTAGAAATTAGTTTTATTTTCACTTCCCACACACAGCGGTTTTAAGCGATATGACGCTATTGAAATTATGTTTCCATTTTTACAACCAGTTTTTCATTGTCTTTAACTCCATGTAGTGCCATGGGTATAGAGAGATTTCACTAAAGCTTCAAATCCCCAAAAGGAATCTCATGTAAATAAAATCCATTATTAATATTCTGAGGGGAAGGTACATTTTTGGTTGAGTAAAGATTTAAAAAAAATATTTCTCCAATTTGTATTTCTAAATGTATTTGTTGACAGGACTGTAAAGATAGTAGTGAGAGTTGTGTGAATTTTGTCTCCTCACAGGAGGAGGTTTTTCTTGCCTCAATACATATAATTTCCTAAATACAATCAAATCTTTCCTTGAGAACATTGAACTATGTAATGTTTCAGCTACGTGATTCAGGAATCCGTTGATTGTGGGAGGGAAAGAGTGACTGAGTAATTTGAGTACTGCTTCTATAGTACCTTGTTTAGTATATGTTATGTTAGAACTAAGTCATAGTACAAATTCAAGTCTAGTGTCAAGACCTTTGAATGGTTGTAAAATAAGCAGAATATATCTTTGGTATTCCTTCTACTGACTGTTAGTTAGTGTTTGCCACTTTGCATTCCACTTAAAGACTCTTGTTTCTCTTACCACAGACAGCTCTCACCAAAGTGCCAGCTATGAAAGACTGACAATAGTTTAAAGCATTTCCTGTCTTGAAATTAAAAAGGTGAATCTGCAGATTTTCACATAGTAGCCAGTGTATGAGAATGACATGTTTTGGGCAGCATACCTTCCTTCCTTCTGTTGAGTAACCAAATTGGATATGAACAATGTGCATGTCATTGTAAACTGCAGGAGACAAGCACTAAAGAAAACAAACCTAATGCCAGTCCTCACAGTGCCTCACAGATCTTGTTTGTACTCTGGTGAGGAAGAAAGACAATGAAGAAAGGCATGACAGACATGAAGAAAGTCATGACCACAAAGTGTGATGATGACTTCTGTGATTACCTGTTAGATGAATACATATAGTACTTAGGGTTCCTGTTCCTCACATTTAGTATTATACTGTGTATTTTTTTAAAGATTTTATTCATTTATTTGACAGACAGCACGATAGGTAGAGCGGCCAGCAGAGAGAGGGATAGGGAGAAGCAGACTCTCCACTGAGCAAGGAGCTTGATGTGGGACTCCATCCCAGGATCCTGGGATCATGACCTGAGCCAAAGGCAGACGTTTAATGGACCAAGCCACCCAGGCGCCCCTAGTATATTGTATAACAAAAGACATCTTCAGATTTTTCTCTCATTTTTCTTTAATTGTTAAGATGACAGTAAAGAAGATTTTTGTCAGGAAAAATACCCATAATTTGGCCATCTGAAATAAAAAACTTGGCTTGTGTGTACATCCTTTAGTAGCAGCTGTACAAAGACATGTGTATTTTATATGGTCATTAACATAACATAATTGGATTTTTTTGTACACCACTGCTTTATGCAGTCTTGTTTTATAAAACATTGCATTAATGTATTTATAATTTCTTTTTAAAAAATATTTTATTTATTTCTTAGAGCACATGAGTGGGGAGGAGGAGCAGAGGGAGAGGGAGAAGCAGGCTCTTGGCTGAGCAGGGAGCCCCATGTGGGGCTCGATCCTTGAACCCCGGGATTGCAACCTGAACCGAAGGCAGACATCAACAGACTGAGCCACCCAGGTGCCCCTATAATTTTTTCTTTTCAGGTAGATAGAATATCACTTTATGATGGGATACCATAATCTACTCAACCAATTCTGTTTCATTAAATATTTATACTTTATTGTCCAGCACAGAATATCATTGTAGGTAAAGCTCCATTTTAGTATTGAATTATTTCATAGGAGTAAGTTGCAGGATTAGAGGGTAGGAACATTTTAATATCTCTTGTTATGCATCCTCCATTGTTTTCCAGAGAGGCTATAACATTTTCTTGTGCTATCATAATTATATATTTAGTTTAGTTTGAGTGAATTTTTCTTTTACTCATCAAACTTCTATAAGATCCTTAGTATGTCCAAGGTTTTAAATGTTGCAGAAATGAGTGAGATGCAAAGCTAATCATATCTTGGGGGATTATCTGAAGGGGTGGGACAAGATAAAGACCTTTTGGAGCCATGAAAGAACCCCAGGGGGTGCAGGAGGAAATATTTATGAGTGTTTAAGAAAAGACATTTCATAAACTCTGTCTCAGCCAAGCATTGAAACATGATCCCTTTAAAGTGTGGTTCCAGCCAACATTGACCTCTATGCTGCGTCCTGGTAATCCATCCAGCCCACTCTATTTCTCCCTGGGGACTGCTCACTGTACAATCAGCTTTTCAAAGTGCTCTGCCTGTTTATTGATGTCCTGTCTAAAAAAATTCAACAGGTAAACACATTCCTGACCCAAATAGTGATAACAAGGTAGCACAGCTGTAGCTTAGCCAGAAGATTATTTTAAAATAGCCTGGTTGTATTAAGGCTTCCTATTTTCGTCTGTATTTGAAGGGAGACTAAGTAACCAGAACATCTTTCATATCAACAGCTCTTGCAGGACACATTACATACAAATGCTGTGCATATTTAACCCTTTCACATTTTCTTCTCCCCTTTATTAAATTTCAGAGCTTCACATATACTATTTCCCTTAATATTTACAGCCTTTGAGGGACATTTGTTATTAGCTTTTTTTTAATGGCTAAGTATATGGAGGCTCAGAGACATTAAACGGATTGTTTAATGTCCTACGCCTTATAAATTGTGAATCTGGTATTCAGACCCAGAATTGATTCTCTGAAAACTCTGGCCATTGGGTCTACTGTTGAATTTTCACTTTGTCTTATGTAGTGTTCTCTTGGATGGGGAGTGACTATAAATTGGCCTTCTCTTTCTCCTACTTCTCATTTATTCTTTACTTGGTGACAAACACTCAGTTTCTAATGTTGATTGGACACAGATTATCTTCTTGGTCTTAATTATTTCACTTAGTCCTAACACATCTATAAGAAGCAAATATTATTTTCATTATGGTTTATAGTTGAATAATTTGAAACTTCAGAAAAGCATAGTAAAATACCAAGATTACTTAGTAATTAGGTGAGCTGGAGAAAAATAGGGATGATTGTTCTCGATAGGTATTCAAACCTATTGTTATAGAGTCAGATAATCATAATGATCACCCCTTAACTCAAGAGACTGAGGGTTTCTTAAAAAAAAAAAAAGATTTTATTTATTTATTTGTCAGAGAGTACAGCAGGCAGAGGGAGAAGCAGGCTCCCTGCTGGGCAAGGAGCCTGATACGGCACTCAATCCCAGGACCCCTGGATCATAACCTGAGCCAAAGGCAGACGCTTCACTGACTGAGCCACCTAGTCATCCCTGGACTGAGGGTTTTAAGCTTGAATGTATCTTTGGCTCCTGAATAGAACTGAATTGGAGAACCTGGATGAAACCTGGACCAGCAGCCTTGGATCTCAATTTCTAAGCCACAATAAAACATTTCTGTGATATATTAGAAAAATAATTGTTGCCACTCCCCTGAACTTTCTGCCTTTGGCTGCTAGAGGTTGCACCCCTACATTTACACAGATACATATGAGTCATCTGATAATTGTGTGAGATAAAATTTCGTAACTGAGTAATGCATGGTATAATGATATTTGCTTAGAATACTTTGTACTTACTGCAGTATTTAATGACTGTAAAGTACAAGCCCCAGAGCCAGGTATCACAATGAATACAGTTAACAGCATAGAGTTCCTTCCCTCCTATAGATCTTACATTTTAGAGGGCTTGACAGAAACAAACAACTGATGAGTGAAGAAGAGCATGTAATTGTCATTTGAAACTACAAACCATGTGCTGCATGAGGAGAGATCTTCTATTTATCATTTGTATTAGTCTGATTAGGAAAGCCAGCCAAACAGCCATTAGACTTCTAGGTTATAGAGCAGAGGATTTACCAAATCTCAGATTAGGGATGGAGGTAGAAGGGTGAGAAGAAGAGGAGTACTTCAGTGGGAACATTTGCTTGAGCAATGGAATAGAAGCAGAAAGTGGAGGGGGTTTGCTAGAGAAAGACTTGTAGACGCATACATGTGGGAGCGGAAGGAATACTTAGTAGACTTAAAGATGGTAGAGAGAGAGACTTTTCATATTATGATTTTCACGTCAGGCTACAGAGTGATGCCATGCCTGGGCTATTTGCTTTTCTGTATTCCTCCAGCAATGATAGCACAACGCCTTACAGACTGATTGCCACATGGCTGGCCAAAGCCGGGTGAGCAAGTATGTGAAATGGAACACAAAAGGAGATGTTATGCTCTCCTTTCTATACCTTATTGGTATACTATTATTTAATCATTGAACTTTTTCAGTTGTACTCCAAAGATCTCAAGGGCAGAATCATAAACACCATCCTCCCACTCATCCAGCAAACCTGGAGCACCTGCTATGTTCTACATTCTGTGCTAGACATCGGGGTTAGAATTAGAAAAACCCTGACTTCAAGAAGCTCACAGTGGTCTAGTGGGGGACACAGATTTCTCACCAAATAATTAAAATCAAGTGTGGATGAGGGGAAAGTACCTAGCTGTAGCCTTACCAGAACAGTTGCTTTTGATTTGAGTTTTGAAGGGCAAACGTCTTGGAGAAGGGAGAGAAGGAAGGACAGCCATGGATGGAACCATGCTGTGTGGCCCGCACTGGATTAGGTTTTATTTTATATGAGATAACATTTAGCTAACATCAGAACAGTCATCTTATCTCCATTTTGTACACACACACACACACACACAAGAAACAGGCAGCAGAGAGGTGGACTGACTCAGGAACACATGAGCAGTGTTAGAAGAGCTGAAACATCAGCCCAAATTTGCAAAATCAAGAGGCTTATATGCTTCCACTGGGCTAGCCTGAAAGAGGAAAGACAGTTTTTCAAAAGATTGCTTAATATTAACAGAGAGAGGAAGACATGGACAAGTGTGTGAGGCAAGCATTGCGTGAGGCACGCCCACGTGTGAGGCAAGCAGAAGTTACTCAATTCATGTCACTGGCAATCGTGGCTCAACAGGACAGTCCCATTCCAAACTAAAGAAACATTCCATGACACAGATGTTTTCAGACTTCTCGGTAGCCACATTCATCAGTCAGACCTTCTATGTTCTTTCTGCCATTATGGCAATGAAACAAACAGTCTTAAATAGGCTAATCTATAAACAAATCAGTATCAGTTTCCCATCCCAATGTCTTTAAGCACATCAAAGTCATTTTTCCTAATACCGAAATGTCCAATAAAAATACAAAGTGATTCATATATGTAAATTTCTATTAGCTACAATGGAGTAAAACTAAGTGAAATTAATTCTAATATATTTTGTTCTGTGTTCAACGTGTAATTTCAACAAGTAATCAGCATTATAATTATTGTGGTATTTTGCCTTCTTTATTTCTGGTTAAGTCTCTGAAATTTGGTATGTATTTTACTGTTAGAGCGCATCTCAATTTCGATGAGCTACATTGCAAGCACTTGACAGCCCATGTAGCTAACGGCTTCTATATTTGTCGGACAATACAACCTGAAGGAGACATATAGTAAGTTGTTTTAGTGGTGGAATATCAGGTCTATAGCCAGGGAGTGGGAAGGATACTTTTGGTCTGGAGTTGTTTTCTTCTCGTATCACAACAAGTAAGTAGGTTAAGGTTGTCAACCTTTGCTGAACTTCAGAATTACTTGGGGCATTTAAAACGCTTGCTTTCCACTGAAATTCTGATTTGGTTGGTCTAGTATAGGGTTTGAACATCAATGTTTTGTAGTTTTTTTGTTTTGTTTTGTTTTGTTTTTAACATCCTGGATGTTTCTAGTATGCAGTGAAGGCTGGGAATCACTAAGGAAGATAGAACGAATTCTTACCTAGTTTTGACTAGTGCCAGGAGAAGGTCAAGATGAATGGAGGGATGGCAGGGATGTCTTTGTTCTCTGCCTTGGCAAGAAATAGGCCATTAGAGCTTTCCTTGGAAATTTTTACTCACTTGCTTTAGTTTGAAGAGATCAACTCTCCAGTAGGGATTATATATTAAAAAAAAAAAAACAACAACAACTCATATTTAGTGAAAAGTTAGGATTATATGGACTTGAGTAGGAACTGATTTATTTAACATTCTGGGGGGAAAAGTAATGCTTTAGACCTTTGCACTTGATGTGTAACAGTACAGAGCTCTGCATTTGTATAGTCTGGTGTTTGTGAGGTGAGGAGGATCAGAAAGAAGGCAAGGTAAAAATATCTGCCATCTGTGCCACAGGCTTGATCCTCTGCAGCCATAATAGAGCATAAAAATGCATGAATGTCCTCCACTCCATCCTTAGCTAATGTCCCATTTGTATCTAATGTTATCGACGCCATTGTAAATTAGCCTTAAATTAAGGATTGCAATCTCTCAGTAACAGGGTCAAGTTAATAACTGGAGTTTAAAAGGAAGACATCAAGCCTTCCTAATGCTGAAGCAAATACCATCCAAATGAGTAGACCAATATGACTTTAAGTCTTCATTAATATAGTAAAATTATTAGCACCTGGTTACCCAGAGAATATCTAATTCTGGCATGCAATTGCTTTTTTATGATTATTACAATAGTGATTTATTCTCTTTTAACTCCTAACTACTCTCTTTGGAGAGTGCTTTCTTCTAATGTGTATGGAGAGCCTTAGGCTTATGACAACGATATTTACTGCTCTCAATATTAGGATATTTCTCCATTTTGTACCCATTTACAACATTCATAAAACATCTGCCAAAGTGCTGAAATCAGCTTTGAGAAAGTAAACTAATGGTGCCCCATGAAATGAGGAGGTTTGAGAGTGTAGGATTTGGAAGGCTATAATTACTCCAGCTCTCACACTGTAATCTGTATCTTTAGCATTGGGACACATGGTAAGTGGTGAAATGAAATACTGATGCTCATGTAATGTCTCTGGTAAATGAAACTACTGTGCATTTAGCAGGGCCCAAACCTGTGCACAGATGTGCACATTCATGTGCACATGGACACGCGCACACATACAAACACACACAGGCACACACTCACCTACTCCAGAAGCAGAACTGAAAGATGCTTCAAAGAAGATTTAAGAACTTAAAAATTTCACAGCCTGCAATCATTGTTTAAATGGTGAAATAATGTGTCATTAGTGATAGCCTCCATTTCCATTTTTGTACCCTATAGGCATTTGCTAGTGATAGCTGTATCCTCAAATTTTGATATTAGAAATCAAAGCTTTAAGAAAATAGCTAACTTGCCTAAACTCAGAGAACCAAATGTAGATTCATGCTGTGACAAATAGTCTATAGTCTATAATATTATGATGTAGCCAATCAGATTAGGGACAATTTAATATAGCAAGAAACCAGTCAGCTGCATTGAGTCAATCCCCAAGGGTTCCATTAAAATCAGATGAATCAGAGCAGTATGGCTGCTAATCTTGTGCTCATCCAAATTATCTGTGAACAGCCTGAGCCTGCAGATTTGGGCTGAGAAAAACCAAAATGCAGTCTCTTCTTAGATATTTAACACAAGCTGATCGGCACATTTCCGGGAGGACCTCCGTTAGATTCACTGAACAGATTTTGCCAAGAACTTCTCAAATTCTTAGGCACGTTAGGAGATGTTATCAGTTATTTTTGTTTTTGTTTTTTGGTGTTGATCACTCAATAGGAAGGCCGAGAGAAAGAATTTACAAAGATTCAGTTTGTTTTTTCGGTCTGTTTTATGCGTAGGGTTATGCCTGAATTTGTTAAAGGTGAAATGTAACTCTAAAACATTCTGCTTGTTAAATGCTTTTTAACCCGTATTTTCTGGTATAGACTTCATCAAGTCTCTTTGAATTAATCTCTTAGCTAACAACTGTAAATCATGGGCGTATGATCATTAAAAATACTTCCCCCCTCCCCCCGGTGGAGATGAGCATCTATTTGAAGATGTTGCAGTGTGCAGTGGGAAGCATTCTTATCAGCCAGGATAATAGAAAATTTCTTTATAAATCATTTTATGGGAGACAAGCAGAGTTTAGCTTTATTAAAAGTTGGAGGAATTGAAGCAACACTTAGCCAAGTGTACCAAAGGCACATGGGATTCTTGAAAACATAAATATACCATTGAATCATTAAGTACCCAATCTTGTTAAGATTACTCATGCAAAATTCCTATTAATTCCAAACTCTCTGAAGTGGTGTATAGAATTAAATTTGACCTAGGTCTATAGTTGGCATTTTTGACTACACAGAAGTTGCTAATATTGATAAAAGAGAAAATAAATTTAAATTTTTAGGGAAGACATGTGGCAGTATCACATTGGAAAAATCTAAATATATTTTTGAAGTCACACTTGAAGTATTTTATGTGACCAATATTGTATCATTTGTAATTTATCATAAGGGGGAAAGACATCTCAATTATCATATGGTTTCACTTGTGGAGCATGAGAAATAACATGGAGGACATTGGGAGATGGAGAGAAGTGAGTTGGAGGAAATCAGAGGGGGAGACAAACCATGAGAGACTGTGGACTCTGAGAAACAAACGGAGGATTTTGGAAAGGAGAGGGGTGGGGGGGTTAGGTGAGCCTGGTGGAGAGTATTAAGGAGGGCACGTATTGCATGGAGCAGTGGTTGTGGTGCATAAACAATGAATCCTGGAACACTGAAAAAGTAAATTAAAAAAGAGGGAAAGACATCTGATGCATGTTAACTTTATGAAAAATGATCATGTTTTCAATTTTGCAAAGTTTTGTGTTCCAGTGCTGTAGAAGTAAATTAATGGTTTCATATGTAGTTTACTGCTTATCAGTATTGGAAAGTGAGTGAGGCAGAGAACAGTGACTTCAGGAGAAAAGTAGTATGTTGTTGATTTACCTGTTTTGAACAAAGATGATAGTCAATATTTTCATATAATTATTATTCCAATTTATCTGATAAATGATAGGATACCCATTGAAATAAAGAAGAACATATAAATTTTTCCAGTTGTGTTATATGGTGTAACAGAGCCAGGATTTGTCTAGAACCTGTATTCTGAATAAATGGCACTGCAGAAAAACACTGAAATTGAGTTTCTAGAGCTATAGTTTTATTTCTGACCCACCCAACTTAAACCAGCATTACTGGGCAAATACCTCATATGAAATGCTTAGTACTCATAGTTTATAACTGAATGAGTGATAAAATAATTATGGCAATAACTTCTGCATGGATATGTAATATGTAAGGAAACCTTTCATGCCCTCCAAGCTGGGGTTAGATGTATCCCCCTGCATGCCCCACAATTCTGGATTGTGACAGATATGCTATAGGAACAAACCCAAGTCTTGGAGGTTTAATGCATTATAAGTTTATTTCTTGCTTGTGCTACATATTTCTCACAGGTCTGCTGAGATCCTTGTTTCGCATTCATTGTCTTCACTTCCGGGACCAGGATTCCAGAACAGGCACCCTTGGGAATGTTATCAGTTACTGTGGAAGGAAAAAAAGCAAAAACATGGAACTTGTATCCTGGTTGCTTAAGATTTTATCCAGAAGTGATTCATATTACCTATACTCCGTATCTTGGTCAAAATAAGACACCTAGCCACAGCCAACTTTCATAGGGTAGGATATATAATTTATCATGTGATTGGAAAGGGAGATAAACACTTTTTTACAACAATGACTACCATATCACTGTTTTTCCTCTGGTGCAGGAATCACAAACCTTTCCTGTAATTGTTCTTTCACAGAAATTCCATGATGGTCATGTTCTTTATTATATCTCCACCACCTATCAGTGTTTGGCATATTCACTATTTGTTGAATGAATGTAGGTAACTCTTCTGCTTGCCCATTTATAATGATTAGAGTCTGTGGTCAGCAAGGAAATTTTGAAAACCCACCAGTTTCTGGATTACAATTTCAAAAGGGGAAAAAAAAAAGACCTTGGGTAGTTTTCACATACATTGCCACAAGGGGTATTTCAGGAAAAAAAATCAGCTAAAGATTCTGATACTATAGATCCTGAGTTTAACCTCAGAAAATGATTAGAAAACGTCCACCCATTTTTTATGAGATGATGGCTTATTTTTCCCGCCTGTCTACTCGAGGTGCACCAATCACCTATAAACAGACTTATCCAAGAGACATTTTCATCAATTACAGAGGGCTCTAACAACCTTCTATCTCGGGAAGCTTCATAGCTTTCTCAAGTGTGATTTCTTTCCCCTCTTCATCTTGAGATGAAACATAGATCAGTTCAGCCCGTATCAACACTTTTACTTGGCATAAAACCATTGACTGTCTCACCCTTCTCCTGCAGAAGAATCCCATCATTGAATGAAGGTTGGAATTTTAGCGTTTTTCAAACCTCAGTCTCTGAAGACAATACACGAGGGTAGATTATAGGACTATACAACTTCCCAATATTTTTTTAGAAGACTATTTATTTATTTGTTTGTTTTTGTTTATTTATTTATTTATGGGAGAGAGTAGAGGGAGGAGCAGAAGGAGAGGGACAAGCAGACTGCTTGCTGAGCTCAGAGCCCGACATGGGGGCACACACACACACACACACACACACACACCAACAATAACCACCTTGCTTTCATTTTCTTTCTACATGAAGCATAGGCTTGTCACATATTACAGAATATGAATCTCAGTTTTCAAGGTAAGGTAAGTTCAGGTTGTGTTAACAGAAACATGTCTTGATCTCTCTTTTAATTTGTAGTTTGAGGAACTACAATATTGCCTGATTAAATTCCCATTTAAGACCCCAGTATGAAGAATAATTCACAGTACATACTACTCAGAGAAGAGCTTGGATTAATATACTCACTAGACTTCTTCACAACTGACCCTCTGCTCAAGGATTACATTTCTTCTGTTCTTGTTTTTGTTTGTTTGTGTGTTTATTTGCTTGTTTTTAGTCTACATCAGTTTTTTTCTTCTGTATTACTAGTAAGCAGTGGCATCTCTTCATAATATGGATGAAATGTAAGGATTCATAGTTCTTAGGAAAGGTGTAGAACCACTGCTTTCCTACTGGGTATTTACCCTAAGGATTCAAATGTAGTGATTTGAAGGGGCACGTGCACCTGAATGTTTATAGCAGCAATGTCCACAATAGCCAAACTATGGAAAGAACCTAGATGTCCATCAACAGATGAATGGATAAAGAAGATGTGATATATATTACACACACACACACACACACACACACAATGGAATACTATGCAGCCATCAAAAGAAATGAAATCTTGCCATTTGTATTTGTGACAATGTGGATGGAACTAAAGGGTATTATGCTTAGCGAAACAAGTCTATCGGAGAATGACAACTATCTTATGATCTCCCCGATATGAGGAAATAGAGATGCAATGTTAGGGGTTTGAGGGGTAGGAAAAGAATAAATGAAACAAGATGGGATCAGGAGGGAGACAAACCATAAGAGACTCTTAATGTCACAAAACAAACTGAAGGGGGCGAGGGGGTAGGGAGAGGGTGGTGGGGTTATGGACATTGGGGAGGGTATGTGCTATGGTGAGTGCTGTGAAGTCTGTAAACCTGGCGATTCACAGACTTGTACCCCTGGGGCTAATAACACATTATATGTTTATATAAAAATTAAAAAAAAAACCACTGCTTTTGCCTCTTTGGGAGTGGAATAGGGAGTGAAGGTGATTTTTTCAAGCTTTACCCAAGAATACTGATGAATTTAATTCCATGTATTTAAGGGTTACAACATGATTTAATACACGTATACATGGTGAGGTGATTCCCACTATCAAGATAGTTAACATACATGACCCCACACCGTCACCACCACTTTTGTGTGTTGTGAGTGTTGAGTACGTTTAAGAGCCACTCTTCCTGCAGACTTCAAGTATACAATACAGTCTTATTAACAGAAAGTGAAGATTAATTGCTTGAGTAACTGGTCTGACTACCCAAAGGAAATGCCAAAAATTCTTCCTTCACTTTGAAATTTTAAATGCAAGGCCAAGGCCTTCATAACTCATTAAGTCTAAGTAACTGGCAGCTTACAAGTCACCAGGAATTAATGTGGATGCTCTCTGTGGTACTCGAGGTGTATTATGTATGCATCATTGAGTTCTTCAAAGGATAAAGAAATATTTATTACTTTTTTGCCTACTCTTTTTAGGTAAGGAACTTCTTGGTCTTTTAAAACATATGATCACTTGCTTACATCTAGTCCTAGAACTGGAGGATAGCCAAACAAAAAGAGAGCCCCTGCATTTTATCTGTTTGCTTGTAGAGTGGGTGTTGACAGAGTGCGTGTCCTGTGGTGTTTAGCCTTGTGGTCCACAGCGTGAGTTCTGGAGTAACAGAGACTGAGTAAAACACCACCACTCTGGGACCTCAGGGCCCTGGCCCACATTTTCACAGCTTCAGCCTGCTGACTTGCACAGTGGGTGTCATACTGGGACCTACTTAGGATAGCTTTGAGAATTGAATGAGATAAGGGAACCTAAAGCCTTGCTAAAGAGATTTGAGCCTTGTGATTCGTCCTAAAAAGAAAGCACTTGATACAGAGTAACCAATTATTATGTTAGTGTCTGGAACACATGGAATGATTAATATGAATGTGGGGAAACATTTATGCGTGTCCACTTTGTGTTAAGATCTGTATAGACAGAGGATGTGTAAAGAGAGAATCCCAGCCTTTTAGAAACATCTGTGGGGAGAATGGCAGACGTGGAGGTACAAATAGAGATAAAGATGAGAGAGACACACAGAGTACAGGAGTAAAGTACTATTATGAATTTAGAAAAGCAGAGCCAGTTTACATGTGGGTGATGCACCAGGGGAAATTTTACAAAGGAGAGTGACTTTGAATGGAAACATGAAAAATTGGACAGTACTTGTCTTTATAGAGATGCTATGATATTGGACCTACTTCTTTCCGAGAGAAGAAAGATTCATTCCCCAAGTTTCTGTCCTCAGCAAAAGGTGGGTATAGTAATGATACGATATTTGGAAAGAGAAAATACCATTTCTTTCTAAGAACTGGCATGAATTCCTCTCCTAAATGAATAGTTATGGTAATTATAGAGGATCTAGGGATTTGGCTGGGACTCCTTTGGACTTGTTAGGAAAACTAAAACCAAGCTGAGTTTGAAATTTTAAAACTTCTTTCTTTCCAATTCTCTAGCTTTTCAATTATTATACATATTTATATATAATATATTGTATATATTATATACATATATGTGTGTATGTGTGTGTATATGTATAAACACATATATATGTATATACACACACGCGTGCACACACACACACAGATGATCTTGAAAGAATAAACCGATCCTTTTCGTTTGTACTAAGGTCATGGCTATCTTTAAACATCTCTGTCTTTCCACTTTGCTGTGCTCATAGAACTCAAGCCTTTCCTTGCTGCAGAGACAGGAATTGTAACAAGTACCTGGCACCTGAGATGCAATTAAATAAGAGGGTGCAATTTAATCATGTAGCTATACTGTGATTTATCTGCATCAGGCTTAATCATTAGAACCCTTTTAAAAACCAGCACTCTATTTGAGGTCAGTCTTCATGCTTGTCACAGGTTCTACAGTGACCATTAGTGCCTTCCTTTGTATTATCAAATGGCATTTGGGACAAAAACAATTTATTGAGCACATTTTCTATTCCAGCTGCTGTGCTAACTAGAGTGTTTCAGTGCTCTTCTCAGTAATTCTTTGAGGTAGGTAATACCATCACCCTTCCTCACTGATGAAGACCATGAGGCGAAGGCTAAGTCACTTGGGCAAATCTCAACCACTGGCAAGGGTGGGTGGAAATTCCGTTCTGATTTTAAAGACTCTGTTCTTAATTACTGTGTCTTCCAGGCTACTTGTGAAGAAATTACTCTGGGAAAAATTAGATGTACATACATACATATATTACATTTACCTCTGATGTATGGGTTTTCTTAATTTACATCTCATTATAATCTAGCTGGCGAGAAGCTAAAGGATCCAAACAAAACAAAACAAAAACAAGATCTTGGTTTGAGTTTTAAGAATCTAGACCATTCCTGCACATTGTTACTACTGTTCAAGTCAGGAGGCACTGAAAGAGACCCAGAAGGGAAACCTGCTCTTAGTTTTGGGTGGCATCCAGCTAGATAGAAGCAGTTGTGGCTTCGCTAGTAAGTATGATACACGAAACTGCTGGACCATTGATGCTCTTTATAAAAATTTTTTCACTAATTACCTTTTGCTTTATCTTCCTGTATTGCTCAATTCCCTGGCAGCTCTGCTTTCCTTGATGAACCACACAGTGTGACAGGAAGGATATGTCTCCAGTGACCATCGCATCTAGGATTGAACCCCTGGTAGTTGTGTTAACTTTGGTTAATTATTATACCTTTTACTGCTCTGGTGTTCTCAGCTTCTAAGGTGGAGCAAAAATCTATACCTTCCAGGGTTCTTCTAAAATTGAAGCTGATGATGCATACTTAGCAATATATCTGATATATAATAAACTTAAAAAGTGGAAAATAATGTTTTTTAAATCTCAAACTTTCTTTTCATTCTTTGTGATAAGTGGATAATATCTACTTTCTCTCTGTCTCTCTCTCTCTCTCTCTCTGTGTGTGTGTGTGTGTGTGTGTGTGTGTGTGTGTGTGTAATGACTATATTTACGTATAGAACCTAGCACCTGGTAGAATTTCCATGAACATTGGATCCTCTCTTCTTCCATTATTTCACATTAAAAACACATTCCACTAATCTTGGTTTCTTTTCTTTACTAATGTGGATATCTGTTGTCCTCCAAAACAAGCTTGGCTTGTATGCAACTTGGCAGTTTTCAAGTTTTAACTTTAATAGTAAAGGAAGAGGAAAGCCCACACAAAGTGCAGTCTCAAAAGGAAAAGAATAAGCCACTTTTCAGGCAAAGAGATGATGAACTTAAAATGTGGGTTCCTTTTCAATATTTCAGGAAAACACTTTACATACAGTTCTGGGAATGTAGCCAAAATGAGAAAACCAAGAGTTCTATCCAACAGATATTATGAGAGGGTAAGAGGAGTCACAGATACCAATTACTTCTATAATAAAAGTCCAATACTCCATACCTTTCTATCCGCATCTTTGTTTTAGAAGGAAAGGAAAAGGGGTGGAGGTTGTGGAGTAAATCTTTCAAGCTTATTTGAAAAGCCTCTCTCGTTTCCTTTCACTATCTTCCATTTTATTGTGCCAGTTTAAGCTAAAAGGCAAGGAGAGCTGCTATACGGAGCATTATTCTTAGAAAATTCTCTGGAAGCAGACCTAATAATATACATCCATGCATTCAATCCATTTTTTGAACACCTACTCCATTCTAGGCACTGTGACAGATGCCAAGAATGTTCTCCGAGTGAATCTACCAGTATGAGGGCATCTGTACCCCATACTCACCCTTTCTCCTGTCACCGTGGGAGAGTTCCCCTATTTGTGGCCTTTTCCTTCTTTTGGATGGTGGGTCCCATCCTCACGCTCCTGCCCAAGAATTTCATTTTTGCAACTGTCCTCCATCAATTTTATTTTCTATGAACACGCTTATCCCTCTTACTAAAGTGAGATCCCCCATAAAAAAAAAAAATCCCCATGACTTCACATCACTCTCCAATTACGACCCATTTCTCTCATCCCGTTTATGGAAAAATCACTTGACAGAGTTGTCTGTACTCCACTTCTGGTCCTCCCAAGTTTTTCTAGAAGCTCCGTTGGAGCATTTGTCCCCATTATTCCACAAAATTGCTTCTGTCTTGGTTATTGGGCACTGCCTCGCAGCCCCCAGCCCTCCATTCTACCTTCTCTTATCCCAGCAGTAGTGGTAGACCCTTAATCTCCAGGACAGCCCATTCTCCTGGTTTTCCTCTTACCACATCAGTGAACCCCTCTAAGTCTCCTCTGACAATTCCTCTTCAATTTGCTGAGCACTAAATGCTCCAGGGCCCTGGCAGTCAGTTTTCAGACCTTTATTCTGTTTTCCTCATAAGTGAATCCATCCACTCCAATGATTTTAAGTGTCTTCTGTATTCGAATAGCTTCCAAATAAGTATTTCCAGCCTCAAAACTCTTTCCTCAACTCCACGATTTTAAAACCAACTGTGCACTGGATATTTCCACAGCTGAAACGTCACCCACCTCAAAATGAACTCTTTGTTTATTTCTTTTTCTCTTGTCTTTTAAACTGAAGCCTAATTGGCATTCAATAAAATGCCAGCTTTTAATTGTACAGTTCAATTAATTTCAATGAGCGTATACATGTACATCACCACCACCCGGTGAAGATACAGAATATTTCTATGACCTAAAAATCTTCCTTCATGCTTTTTTCCTGCCTAATTCTCTCCATAGACCTCAGAGAAAACAGCTGTTTTGATTTCTGCAATGTCATATGATGGGAACTGTATATTATATTCAATCATGTGTCCACCTTCTTTCACTCAACATAGTTTTGAAAGGCAGCTGTGTCATTTCATGGACCCGTAGCGTACTCCTTTTTCAGCAGTGTTGTTCCATCATATGATCATACTATAGCTTGTTTATTCACTGGTTGGTGAATATTTGGATTTTTATCTGTTTAGGGTTATGTTGACTATAACATCCAGAATATTATTTTTTTCTATTAAAGTGTAATTGCCATAGAACATATTAGTTTCTGGTGGACATGAAATGATTTGATATTTCTGTACATGTGAGATCATCACTGCAGTAAGTTTACCTTCCATCCATTACCATAAACTTAAAACAATTTTTTTCTTATAATAAGAACTTTCAGGATCTATTCTCTTAGTAACATTTAAATATGCAATAGTGTATTATTGAGTAAAATCACGGTGCTGTACGTTAAATCCTAATGACTTGTTTATTTTATACCAGCAGTTTGTACCTCTTCATATTTTTTACCTGTTTTGACCCCCACCCCGTTTTCCTCAGACAACCAGTAGTCTGTTCTCCATATCTGTGAGTTTTATTTTGGGTGTTTGTTTCTTTATGTTTTAGACTTTACACATAAGTGAAAAAATATGTGGTTGGTTTGTTTTTGTCTGGCTTATTTCACCTACTTGGATACCCTTAAGGTCCATCCATGTTGTTGCAAATGGCAAGAGTTTGGGTCTTTTTTTTTTTTTGGCTGAATAATATTCCACTGTGTGAGTGTGTATATGTGTGTATGCACCCATGCATGTGCACATGTATGTGCCCCTATATGTAAACACCACATCTTTATCCACCCAGTTATCTTTTGATGGACACTTAGGATGTTTCTGTATCTTGACTCTTGTAAATAATTTTGTGGTTAACATAGGGGTACATATGTCTTCAAATTAGTGCTTTTGGGGGGCGTCTGGGTGGCTCAGTGGATTAAGCCGCTGCCTTCGGCTCAGGTCATGATCTCAGGGTCCTGGGATCGAGTCCCGCATCAGGCTCTCTGCTCAGCGGGGAGCCTGCTTCCCTCTATCTCCCTCTCTGCCTGCCTCTCCATCTGCTTGTGATCTCTCTCTGTCAAATAAATAAATAAAATCTTTAAAAAAAATTAGTGCTTTTGGGTTTTTTTAAATAAATACACAGAAATAGAATTGCTGGATCATCCAGTAGTTCTACTTTTAATTTTTTGAGAAGCCTTCATACTGTTTTCCGTAATAGATATATCAGTTTACATTCCGACCAATAGGGAAAGGGGTTCCTTTTTCTCCACATCCTGGCCAACCCTTGTTATTTCCTGTCTTTCTGAGAGTAGAGGTCCTAACAGATGTGAGGCGCTATCTCATTGTGATTTTGATTTGCATTTCCCTGATAAGTGATCATCACTTGTGCTCCTTTTCATGCTTGTTGGACATTTGTATGTCTTCTTTAGAAAAATGCCTCTTCCGCTTCTCCACCCATTTTTTAAGCAGATCGTTTCAAACTGAACTCTTCATTTCTACCTTCTCAACTCTCTTCTCTCCAACTGTTTTCTATTTTGGTCATGCAGCTCTACTCTTTAGAAAATTCATGCCAAAAAAATGGAGTGTTTCTTGTTTTTTCTTTTCATTCTGTCATCCCCCATACAATCTCTCAGAAAATCCAGTCACCTCTGCTTTCAACATGTATATAGAACTTAACCTATGTCAATCACCTTTATAGCAGCCTTTGTATTTTATCATGATATGTTCTATCCTAGTCACTGTATACTTCACGTTTTTTCACTTAAACTACTGCACTAATCTTGTAAGTGTTCTTCCTTGACCGACCCCTTCCAGGCTTTTCTTCACACAAAGGCAGAGCAGTCCTTTGAAAACATAATTGAGATCTCGACACATGTTGCTCAAAACTCTCCAGTTTTGTTCCTACTGCATCCAGGACAAAATTAAGGGCCTTACCATACCAACACAACTTTCATAATGATCCAGATTTTCCAGTCTCATCTCTTCCTTTTTTCTTCTTCGTTCGACTTTGACTGCAATGCCTGATTTCTGTTCTGTGAACACACCAAGGAAATCCCAGGCTCATGGTCTTTGCACTTGACATTCCCACTACCTGAAATGCTTTTCCTCTACTTATCATCATCGGTCTACTTTTCTGGAAGACTTCACTGATTACTTTTGGTGAAATGGAGTCCATCTGTCCCCAAAACTTTTCATAGTTTCAGCACAAGAACATTCTTTATTCTGTCCTATTGCTATGTTATTTATAACATCACCACTTACCTATTTTTTTTTTCTGTTCATTTTTCTCTGGTAGAATGTCAGTTCACTGCTGTATTCTAGTGCCTAGAAACAATGCCTGGCCCATTGTATATGCTTAGTAAGTATTTGAGTGCTGAAGAATAGGAATATGGATCCTGAGTTCACACAATATACATTGTAGTGAGTGCTAAAGACAAACAGAAGTGAGCAGACAGATTAAAAAAAAATGGCATACAGAGTTTTGAGAAGTAATTTTGGTAAGCATTTTAAAAGCAATACCCAAGGCATTGAAGTTGAGATTGATAGGGAAAACTTAATTTAGATTAATTGGCTGTGGGGAGCACTTTTCTGAAGAGGTAACAACTGATGATGGAAAGGAGTTAATTGTTCCTGAATTAAAGAGAGAACACTCTATTTCTTATATGTGCTGGAAAGTGTAGTAATTACAAACATTTGATTAACAACTTTCTCATTGTACATGTACACACAACTTTCAGTAAAAATGTGTGCAGGAATGGGAGAGTAAAGAACATGTTTTCACTTAGCTAGTGGATAATAGGAAGAAAGAAAATTCTGTCTGGGCATCAGTGAAATGATTGCATGTGTACATGGGAAATTCTAGCTTGGTATACATAATAGAAAACCTGACTAATCTCAAGGTATCCATGTCCAGTGTACATGTTTTGTATCTCATTAAGAAGAAGAATTTGTCAGAAATTTAGGTTATATGTAGAATTGAAATCCTTCATTCCAACCTCATTTGGTATTATGATAGTAAGAGGCATTCATTAAGAATCTTTTTTTTTCTTTTTCTTTTTCTTTTTTTTTTGAGAGAGAGAGAGAGAGTATCTTAAAGTAGGCTTCACTCTCAGTGAGGAGCCCAGTGAGGGGCCCCATCTCACCACACTGAGATCATGACCTGTGCAGAAATCAAGAGTTGGATGCTTAACTGACTGAGCCATCCAGCTACCCCAAGAATATCTTTGAAATTAGGAATTAAATAGCTAAGAAGAAGAATATCAGTGGCAATATTAATAGTAGCCACAATTTATTGAGTGTCTAGTGTGAATCTGGTACCTTAAAAAGAGCTTCCGCTGTGGTACTTCTTTTAGTTACTAGAACAGTAATGTATGAGTATTTAAAATGCTTAGTTCAGGTGACTAGTGTATACTGAGTCCATCTTTGATTATAGCTTTTAATAGTAATAATAATATCAACTGTCATTTCCATATGATCAGTCCCATATTACAATTGAGAAACTGTTGTTCCAAAATGATTACAAAAGGGCTCCCAAGGTTATACATTATAAAGTGTCAGATCTTGCATTAAAATCAGACTGGTTTGCTTTTTAATATGTCTTTGGGTGGTATCTTCCCTGTCCTTAATAATAATTGCCCCTAATATCTTTCATTTCCTGATGGCTTAATAGAACTGATACAAAATGAATTAAACCAGACTCCTTTTCAGGAATTTGCTAACTGACCGGCTTTAAGTCAGTCAAGGTTGACATCTTTTTTTTTTTTTCCAGATAGTCTTTCTCCTTCCTTCATTCTTTCCTGCCTTGCATTTTGCTTGATTGCATTTCTGTCCCACATCTGTTTCTAGTCCCCGTGTCCACACTTCAACCTTCCTTGTACATTTCAGAAATTATTATTCTGTACCCTATACAAGAGCTCATCCTCATCCTTTCACAAGGCACTACTTTCCAGCTGGCACACTGGCTTGCAACTTTCCACTTTGGTCTCAGTGCGCAAGTGCCAATCTCTGCTGGCAGCTCTTTCAGTGGCCATTTGGTGCCAACCTCCTTCTGATGCATGTGGGGCCACCAGGAGTGGCCGTGAACTATTCCCAGCTGCCTCCTCTGCTCCTGGGGCTTGCCAGAGTTTTCTTCAGATGAGCCAAGTCTCTAATCTTCAGAAAATTACTTGATGACTACAGATGGATCTTTATCCCTCATGAGCTTTGTCCTTTCTGAACCACCACCAAGCACAGCCGTGTGGAGAAATTAAGCTGTAAAATGCCTATGAAGAATCTAGTTAGTGTTTCAAGCTTGTAATCACAACTATAAAAGGCAGGCACAAATGTTTATGAAATATATTATTTAGTGGTGTTTAATAGCGAGCCCACAAAACTAAAAGTCTCTTTTCACTTGTGCTAATATGTGCTAAGATGAAAGAGCAAGGGTGCCTTTCAGGTTCATGTTACCTTTAGGATGAGGCAGTAGTGTAATTGGACAATGCTGAAGTGTACCCAGTCTACTTAACCTTCAGGGGCAGGTGAGATTGGAGAGCAGATGAGATGGCTTTGGAGTCCGAAAGATTTTGGGCTGAAGCCCGGCACCTTTATAAACTAAGTGTGCTATCTTGAAAAGCTACTTACATTACCCTATCCAGATTTTCTCATCTCTAATAAGGTAGAAAGTAATTTCTACTTTGTAATGCTGTTATAGAGATTAATTGATGTATTAAACATACAGTGTGAATGTGTAGATTTATAAATCCTGGGGCAGAAGAAAACATGTTTCTTTAACCCATAATTTCTGACTCAGTATGCTTCTTCCATTGGGCTAGTAGAGATACACAGATAAAAAACTCAGCTTGTACCTGAAATTCTGTTCTCCCTTTCTTTGGGGAGCATTATCACTGTCTGAGGATGTCCTACCAGGGTAAGATCTTGGCTGGTCAGTCTTGTTGAGAGAGTTTCCACCTGTCTTGTCTGAGGTCATCAAATCATGCAGATGGCTTCTGCATTGCTGTGAATGACCCATTCAGACCCAAATCTCTCTCATTCTCTCCTCTTTTCCCAGCTTGAATGTAGAGTATCTGGTGATGTTCTTTGGAGGCCCATTCCCCAGGTGCCCTTTCTCCAGTCCAACATGTTGCCTTTGCTGCTGAAAACCAGGGAATAGGTTTTTTCCTACACTCAGAACCCATTGAATTTTAATTTTTTTCCTTTGTTTCTTATTCAAGCCAAAGAACATTTTTTTAAACCAGTAAATTCTTTTTTTTTTAACCTACTTCAACTAGGCATTTAGTCTATGTATACAAGGACCCTTTACTTGTGTTTCTTTCAGGAGTATCCAGTATTATTTCCTCAGTAGGTATGGAAGTTCTGAATACAAATGACTCCTTTGAAGAAAGCAAATAGAAATTCTGTCCTCAACGTTGAAGGAAGGTTGGGAGGAGTGGACGTTAAAAGGGGCAAAATCCAGGAAAGAACACACATAAATTAATACATTAAATTATTATCCTGCATTATGTGTAAAAAGAATTATTATAGAGATTGGCTTGCAGAAGTTGGAGTTATATTTAAGATGGATTTTCTAATACTGCTTTTTTTCTTCATGGAAACTGGATTTCTGGTATCTCTCTGGGCATTCTTGATTGGAATCTTGATTCTCTCTGGTATTTTGATTCTGGGCATTCATTTTGAGAAAGCATGTTTGGGTGAGAAGAGAAGTCTGTGACTATGGAGCTGAGTAAGCTTAATCAGTACAAGGTGATGGGTGGTGGTGGGGAGAGATTCAACTCAACATGAAGTCTTGTTTGTACCAGGGAGTCTAGTCAACCAACAAGAGCCTCAGAGTATCTAAGAGGCCACTGGAGGTAAGATCAATTTTCAAGAGAAACATAAGCCATCTGTATAGTCACCTGTTAGTGTATTTTTGCTTGTTAAGTCTCATTAGTTTGTGAAGGAGTGCTAATGAGGATGACATTTGCGTGTGTGTATAGGCTAAGGATGTAGAGGTCAAAGGATAAGAAGGCAATGTCTAGAAGAATAAAGATGTCATAGGAACCAGACTGTTAGATATGTTCGTGGAAAGCAACAGCCAGAGTTCTTTCTGCAGAACATAGAAACCATCCCTATCTCCTTGAGTGAGTAGTAACAATTCATATTTTTGTGGCACTTTTTGGTTCTGTAAAACTCATATATGCCTTACTTTACTCTAATAACTTCACAGCATTGGTCTGAAAGTATGTGGAGTTCTCAAATTCTCAAATATCTTAGGAGATGAAGAAAGTGAAGGCCAGAGGAACTTACTTAAAGAGCTAAGAAACAGCCTAAAACTCAAAAGATTAGTGTCTTTTTTTTTTTTCCCTGTGATATTCTGTCATCTGCTGAAATGCATGGAAAAGGTTCTTGTGCTTCTGGTTTTTGATCTATAGCTTTAAGGCCAATGGGAACTTTATATGTGATGTTGCCTGCTTAAGATTACTCCTTGATGACATTATTGAGTTTCTGTTATGGGATGGTTATTATTGCTTCCTGGAATTCTAAAAATTCAGATAAGAGGCCTTGTTTGATTCTTTGTTAACTATTTGCCTGCTTGACCAGAGTTGTCTATTTTTTACTATTTGATCTCCGTGCATAGACTACTGTTCTATTTTACTGTTTATCTCCTGTTTTACCTAATACTTTTAAATGAGAACCTGAAAGCATAGAGGATAAAATAGTGTGGTTTTTTAAAAAAATGCTGTAAGCAGGAAGGACTGGTCAGTTCTGCCTTTTCTTTCCATCTTCCTTCCATTAGACTCCTCAAAACCCCTTAAGGAATTTCAGAGCAGATTTCCCATTAAATATCTTGACCCTAAACTAAGTGATCTAGGACAGCCTAGTAGTCCAATGTAATCAAAAAGAAAAATTAAAAAAGAAAAAACAGTCACTGAAGATGGTATGCCCAATTAACCACAGATACCTTTTTTATTTCTAAAAGAAGTTTTGGGAAAAAAATGAAGCAATACAGATTGTCATTTGTATAATGTATGTAAGACTCATTAGTGACCATATGATCAGCCCTCTTGTCAACCATGGGAGAGTATAATATCTAACAAGTTGTCTTTAAACTGAACTCAGAAAATTTAGTTTGTTCTTTTATCTCCAACTGACACCCCATAATTCTTAAAGGATGATAGAGTAAAATGATAAAGTCATTATAGTAATGAAAGATACCTAACATCTTCACTTTCTCTCAACTCCAATTCTATCTTGGACCTTTGTACTGCGTGCTTGAAACTTTTCTCTCTCCCAAGTTGACCTGGACCTGTCCCTCCAACTCTTCCTGCTGCGGACTTCCTGAGATGGAATAATTTATGTTAGCACGAACACCTTGGAGTCTTGCTTCTAATTTTGGCTTTTGACCTCGTGCTGATTCCACCTGTTCTGAGGATGAGCAGTGAGAAAAGACTTCACGCACAGATCAATCTTAGAGTGAGCTGAGTTGGCAAGTTTGAAATGCTTCTCCTTCACCTGGTACCGTCTTTGGACAAAAACGCAATGGAATCCCCATGTAGAATCATTTTGAAAAAATATGTAACAGCACTAGCTAAGTTTTGGAATCACTGTTCCATTAAACAGAAATATAAGTGAAGTGAGGCTACTTGAAATGAATAGACTGTTTTTTCTTTAATTAAATTTCCTTCCTTGAGCTATGAATCTTTGCAATCTTCCATCAAAAGATATGGGCCTTGTTTTATTTTATTTTTAAATTTTAGCTTTTGCTACTTTGGCATGTTTCTTTTGCTGAATTATAACTATAATTTTATCACATATGGTCCAGAATTACTGATATTACAAATACATTGTTCTACTTTTCCACAGCATAGTTAGTAACTTGTTCAGTTACTGCTATGGCCCAAAGTTATAGCAGCTTTATATCTGCTATTGAAAATCAAGACAGGGAATGAGGAAGGCAGTCTTAGTTCATCCATATTCTTTAACAACAGAAACAATACCTCTGGAGGAGCCACAAAACATAGAGGCATTTATCTAAGTACCTACTCAATGCATTTTTTAAAATGTGGTCAATACAATGAAAACTATGCTGATTTGTTTATGCACTGTGAGATTATAATATTGAGATGTCAGGCTGTTTGGTTTTGTAATTGATTAAATCCTACCAGTCAAATTTATAGAACCATAATTATTATTTGTCCCTCCACTAAAGAAGGATGGTTTCCTATAGAACATTGTGAAGTATTTTTGATTTTCAGTTTAAAAGTTAAAAAAAAAGGTTTAATATCTTACAAGGATAAAGTGGTGATGCAACATGGGGGCTTAAGTGGGTAGGAGAAGAATAAATGAAACAAGATGGGATTGGGAGGGAGACAAACCACAAGTGACTCTTAATCTCTCTTCCAATATGGAAATTCTAACAGAGAAAGATGCTGGAGAGACCATCAGTCTGCCCCCTTTTTGTCTTGTATTTACAACAAAACCTTCAGGAATATTTGGTTATACAACACGTTATTTTTGTTTTCAACTCACATGTAATTTGATTGTCAAGCTATTATCCCAGGAGGTGGTGTATCATTTTATTTGCTGTCCTGGATCAAGATAAGTGTATTTCCATAGAATTACACACTTAATATTAACCTCTTGTATAGGCTGAAGGCTACTTATATACAAATAATCTTGGGTATTTATTAAAATACAGAGTCCCTGGACCTACAAATTTATATTTTAATAAGCATTCCAGAAAATTTTGATATAAATTCAAAGATCCACTAGGTAAAACTATTTGTGTATAATCCCAAAGGTACATGACATACTGTAATGTATAACTTGTCACTTAACTGAGTCACTAATGAGAATCATAGGCCCTAGATTGAGGGAGTGTGTCCTTAGTGAGGGAGGAAATGTGACTACTCTCTGCATCTCAAAGTGACATTTTCCTTACCCATGAACTCTGCTGAAGCCTTGCTTTTCTTTATGGGTAAATTATATGCTTTCCTAATGTCTGAGTGGTTCTCAGGACCCTCATGAATATAAACATCCTGCTATTTTTATACCCCAAACTTAAAATGCCTTCAAAAATTGATTTGCTGAGGTGCCTGGGTGGCTCAGTTGTTAAGTGTCTGTCTTTGCCTTAGGTCATGATCCCAGGTCCTTGGATCAAGCCCCACATCAGCTTCCCTACTCAGTGCGAAGCCTGCTTATTATTCTCCCACTCTCCCTGCTTGTGTTCCCTCTCTAGCTGTGTCTCTCTCTGTTAAATAAATAAATAAAATCTAAAAAAAAAAAAAGTTCTAAAAAAAAAGTTCTTAAAAAAATTGTTTTGCTGATTTTTTCCCCTTGGTTCCTCCCTAACAACCTGCACACTCCCTACAGAGATGGTAGCAGATGACATGGTTACCTGTGCATACAGAAAGAACTAACACCTTTGATGCCGTCATGAGTTATTATTCTAGATGTAAGGCAGTGACGCCTTTCCATTATTTGCTAATGTCACCTTGTTGTTCTCATTCAGTTTACTGCCAGTTCTGATGCCTAATCTTTTTTTTTTTTCCCTTTCTTGCAACTTTGAATTATCCCTCTCCAACTGAATAGGCTTATATTCTGAATTCTTATTTATACATTACTTTATACTTTTCAAGTTCATCTCATTTTGCTACTTCTTGCCCCATAAGTTTAATCTTCTTAGCTGTCACTTACCTCCTCCTCACCCTCTATATCTAGTCCACCAGCAAATTTAAGCAAGTTAACCTGCTTTATAACTCTTGAATACACCTTTCTTCCATTCTCATTATCACTCTCGTGAAAGCGATCACATCTCTCTCTCTCTTTTTGATGGAAGAACTGTTGATGTACAATATTGTATCAGTTTCAGGTGTACAGCAGAGTGATTTGACATGCATATACATTATGAAGTGCTCACCACAATAAGTCTAACTACTATCTGTCACCATATGAAGTTCTTACAATATTATTGGCTTTATTCTCTATGGTGTACTTGACATCCTTATGATTACTTATTTTATAACTTGAAGCTTGTACCTCTTAATCCCCTTCATCTAAGCTATCACATATCCTTACTAAAGAACAGTAAGAACTTCATCATTTTTCTCCCACCAACAACTTTTATCTCCTTCCATTACCTTTTATAGGAATGATCAAAGTTAGTATTTTAAAATGCAATTTCAGGGGCACATGGGTGACTGAGTCAGTTAAGTGACCAACTCTTGATTTCACGTGAGATCATGACCTCAGGGTTGTGACAGTGAGCCCTGTGTCTAGCTCCGTGCCCAGCAGGGAGTCTGCTTGAGATTCTCTCTCAAATCAATAGATCATTTATTAATCATGTAAAAAATGCAATTTCAATAACATCTTTCCTTTGTAAAGCCCTTCACTAATTAATACAGGTCTTCCTCAACTTGTAGTGAAATTTTGCCCCAATAGAGCCATTATAAGCTGAAAATATCCGAAGTTGAAAATGCATTTAATACAGTTAACCTACCAAACTTACTTTACCCTAGTTTGCCTTAAATGTCCTCAGAACACTTAAATTTGCCTACAGTATCGCAAAATCATTTAAGACAAAGCCTATTTTATAATCAAGTGTTAGAACATCTCGTGTGATTTGTGAACATTGTATTGAAAATGAAAATCAGAATGGTTGTCTGGGTACGGAATGGCTATTAAGTGCTCTGGGTGATCCCCTCCATGATCGCGTGCCTAACTGGGAGCTCAGCCTGCTGCCCTGCCCAGCAATGTGTGAGAGGATCATACCATGTACCTCCAGCCCAGGAAAAGATCAAAACTCAAAATTTGAAGTACAGTTTCTATTGAATGCATATCACTTTTGTACCATCCTAAGGTTGAAAAGTGGTGAGTTGAGCTCTCTTGCAATAGAACAGTCTGTATAAGTTAAAAACAAAACAAAACAAAACTTGGCTAGGACCTACATGCTGTAAATTGTCTGGCTTCTTTTGTCATATGTTCCAAGATCATATTTTGCCTCTATGATCTTCTATTTCTGCATTCCAACACAGTGGTCTCTCATGTGGTTCCTTGAATATTCCCGTGTTCTTTCCTACCTTGAGATTTCCGTCTTCTTCCGTACTCCCCATCATTTCACCTGGTTAACCCCTCTCCATCTCTCAAGATGTCAGCCAATTTGTGTCTTCCTCACAAAAATCTTTCTGGTCTTTGGACTTTTTCAAGTTCTTCAGATAGATTCATTCAACATTTACTGTACTACTTCTTCATAAGATTCACTGCAGTTTTTAATTACATTGTTTGTGTGGTTTTGTTTAATTACCCTAGACTATAAGTGCTGCGAAATCAGGTACATATGTATTTTGTTGTTGTTGTTGAATCTCCAGGATACATAGTAGTTGTTTCAAAATGTTGAGTAAATGAACAAATCAATAAAACTTGATTTATTTTCCTTTCTTAGAAAGAAAGTAAACCTATCACAAGCAACTGTGGAGTTTTTTTTTTTTCCTTATTTATAAATTCTCAAGATTGTGAGTCATAAAAATGCCCTTTCTTTGGCTTGGCTTCATATATCAGATAAGAACTTTACCCTCAGGGAAACAGTAAGGAGCACAAGTTAGAGGTAATTGATGTGCAAAGTATTACCATGGTGAATCTCCACAATCATTTTCATTCTATCACATTCTTTTCCTGATTGTACTTTTTCATCTATTCATTTCAAGAAGAGAGGTATTTATGATTTCCCCGCTTCTCATCTAAGGAAGTATAGAGACTGTACTTAAAAAGACTGAATTAGTGTTGAGTATTAATAGCAAACCACCTATGCATATTTACCTTTTGAGTCAGATTAACGACTTTTCAGTAATGCTGATGTGTCAAATTTCTCTTCTATCCCAGGCACTATTCTAGAAATTTTGTTTTAGACATGTCAATAAATCTTATAGGACATGTCAGTAAATGTTATAGATTATCTATGAGACCTTTATCAAATTTCTATCATAAAGATAAAAAAATAGACGCAGGGCAATGAGGTAACTCCTGTAAGGTCACTCTAGTTTAATGTTGAGTCCAGGATCACAACCTGGTTCTCTCTGACTTAAAACCAAGAGCCAGAAAAAAAATACTCTTTAAATATAGCTTGATTCAGAACCTCTACAGAGCAGATGGGCTCGCCTTGTGGGGAACATTACTCTAGCTCAGAATGTTAGAGGACTCACATTGGGCCTCTTCTGCCTTCTCTGGTCTGTTTTTAGCCTTAGGATTTATTTCCGATATAAGTTTAGTGTTTGCTTCTGCCAGGTATCAGCCTCTCAGTAACTGATGAATTTTACTCTGTGTCTACTCTGTGACTGTCTGGGAAATACAAAGAGGAAATATCAAGCAACTTTATTTTACTGGCCAATATAGCACTAAATAGTCAATATAACTTTTATGAGTTGTATATAGAACTAAAAAAAAAACCCCTTTTGCTCTTTTCATGAAGATGTCACATTAAGACATACAGAATCTATCAAAACGTGTTACCCTGACCACAACATTCTCAGCCTCTTATGCCCCAACAAATGCCAGAGTTCCATACCAAGATACTGGTGTGAATTTCCTTCGCCTCTATGGCTTTACTTAAATCTGCACTTCCAAAATGTTCTTATCCTTCAATCCCATCCATTTGTGTTTTCCATTATAAATGAACCCTGAATTTCTTCTCCCAACCCACATTCTTTGTTTCAAATCATTCCCTTCAAATGGTGAGCTCTCTGAGCGTTACTTCCTAGGACCCAAGGGATTTATAAACTGTATCTTCATTACTAAAGTCTCTCAGTGCTATTCAACCTTTTGCACCTGTTCCTTCAACTATTCTTTTTCTTTTCTTTTTCCTTATGAGGGACTGATTGTATTTAACTTATATGACATCATGGAAAGGGCTTGTACCTGTACTCATGATCCCAAGACTTAATAAATTTTCTCCCCTAAGAAGCCTTTAATGGGACACTGAGATAAGTCACTTGGTTTCTCCAGGTCACAGTTTCTTTGACTAAAAAACAAATAGTCTGAATTACTCAAGATTCCTTTCAGTCCTAAAGAACCCTGCTTCCTCTCTCTTTCTAGTGACTTAGTTCATGCATTCCATAGCTATTAGACAACCACTAGAAATAGCTGAGATTTAAAAATGGCAAAAAAGCAAAACCCCTCAGCTTCATGGTTGTGGCACAAAAGGGAATTTTCATAGCCTTTAGTAATGCTTCTTATAGTGGAAATTCTGGCACCATGCTTTTTTAGGGAATCATAATAAAGGATGAAACAAAAGTCTTTTCCTAGGTTAGCTCAAGTTCAGAAAGAGATATCTAATATGACTGTCCCGATATAGAGTATAAGAACTTTGATAACAGGAAAAACTCAATTTTTCCTTGGCATGAATATCCATGCAAGGCACTCATTTGCCATTTTCAAGGAAGCTAAAAATGAAGGTCAAATCAGAGACTTAATTTTTTACATTTTCCCTGGGTGAGCTTGCAGAACTCGGCAGTAGCAACAGATCAACCTGCCTTCTCTGCTTCTCTCCCCTAGCAAGAAGAGTGATGCCCTGAATGACACAAATCTCAGTCTTGCTTTTCTAGATTCAGATCTTATCTGTACCACTTTGTAGCTATAAACCTAGAAAAATGAAATTACTTCTTAATTTTTTTAAAAATCTGACTCGCTTTCATGGTTGCTACATGACTTGTTAAATAGGTACACATGTTATCATAATCACATATTTATTTTTCTTTCAGGTCTCTAAATTCCCTAAAAGAAGGGATAATGTCTGTCCCTTCACCATTGCACTTGAAGGATCTTTTACAGTGACTGAAACAAGTGTATGTCAAATATTTGTTGAATGTATAATATTTTCTAGAGCTTAGCATGGTGTCTGATGCTTAGTAGATATCTGAAACATAAGGGTTCCTTTCCGTGTTTGTAATCCTTTCCTTGTACCTAAACTGTGTTAAAAAAAAAAAAAAATCCAGATTATACTCGAATTAGGCATACCAGTTATTTTCCTATTGTCTTCAGTCCAAACCCACATTTCTAGATTCTGCCTTGTGAGGCTGGGGCTGGGACCCAGCAAACTACATTTTTTAGACTTCTTTGCCAAATGGCTTCTGATAGGTTCAGTCGATAAAAGGCACTAGAGGGAAACTGAAAGACTGGAGGGAGAGGGGACCTTCTTCCTGTTCTCTGTTCTTGTGAGCAGTGTTTCAGCAGAAGTGATTACCTTCAGGCTCTTGAAAGACTCTCGGAGGGAATTCCAGCACTCTCTCTCAGAAAGTGGCAGGAGCAGCCAGGTGACACCTTCTCTGAGGTCTGAGCATGAGTTACGTCTTTGAGCTTCTAAATTTCAGCAATTCCACTTCCTCTCTTTCTGTTCCCCAGAAAATATAGCAGGTAACTGCTTTCTGCAATTGCTATATCTGCTTTTATTCAGTGTTTCTTTTAGGCTCTCTTAGCTTTTCAACATTCATGTAACCAATTCCCTATATTAGATTTCTTTCTGTTGAAAGGCTTGGTAAGGTTTCAATTTTCCATAATATGGACCCTATTTGATAGGATGTGTTACTTGCTTTTCCTAAGTGGGGCACTCCTATGTGAAATTGTTCTTTCATCTGCTTGAAATACTCAGTCTTAAATAACTCTGGGAGGATTATATAGCCACATATCAACTGTGTTATTTGGGTCAAATTCTTAAAGTCTTTGAACCTCATGTTCTTCCACTTGAAACAGATTAAATGATAATACCTATTTTGTAAACTTGTTTTATATATGTTTATACTTTACATAAATAATACAAATGTATCTCAGTTGAAGTCCTGATGAGCAGATATCTATACATATATGCAGATATGTAGATATATTTAACATGTCCATATATAGGAGCAAAAATGAGTGTGTATGTATATATGTGTGTGTGTGTATGAAACAAGCAATAAAATTGGTGCTCAATAAATTGTCACTAAATTGACTATTCAAAACTATGTATTGAATTTTTCCTATGTCTGCCCACTGTGCTATACTTAGAGATCTAAAGATGTGTAGGTATAACCTGTGTCCACAAGAAAGTGAAAGCTTCATGGGAGGGAGAAAAAGATCTAATCAGATCACTTTGCCACATTAAACTAAGAGTTTATAGAGGTGTATACGAAGCGCTAAGGATACACAGAAGATGAAAGAGTAACAGAATCTTGGTGGGTAAAGAAAACATACTCACTAAAAATTTTGAAGGACTAGGTAGAAAGGAGTTAAAGGATCTTAAAATTCAATGGAATGTAAATTACAGATAAGATGAAAGTATATACTTGATAGTATAGATGGATTTCTTAATGTTATTTTGCATAGGGAAAAGGAGATATAAGCATCAATAAAGTTAAAATGTTAAGACTTGGAATGTTCACTTTCAAGAGTAAAATAGACTTTCTCTTTAGTAAATCATTCCTTATTTTGCTTTAGAGCTTATAAACTCTGCTTCACTAAGTATGATTTGGGGATTTAGCTTTATAATAAACTAGTCTTAGGAGGGCATGAGCTAATTCTAAGTGAGTTATGACTTCTGCACCATCTTTGGATAAAAAGGACCACTGGCAAAGTAGAGTCTTTATAAAGATAAACACAACAAAAGTTCTATGAAAGAGTTAAACAATAATCATAGGCTTGGCTTGAAGGATGTAAGTCCTAGATTTAAATTCATGCCCTGAAACAAACTGTGAGAGGTAGAGGCTAAGCAACATTCAAGATATCCAAAAGAAGTCACTAAGTATCCTTTTTTGCAAGTATAATCTTCTAGAGTGTAGGAGTCTCTTGATTTTGGATCTAAGATGGGAGATTATACAGTATGAATGATGAGTACTATTATTTTTTGCTCTCCCATTGAATCTCCTAATAAATAAGTCTCCACTTTCAAACACCTGAATGTAATGAGTAACAAATGTAGCTTACCCACGCCAATTGATTAAGGATAGAAGAAATAAGCTTCTTTCCACTGCTGAAACTCTTAACACACATGAGCTCAGCTTTTGGTCTAAAAATATACACTATTACGTATAATTGGCAGAGGCTGAGGTCTGGTGTCTTAAGCCCTACCAAGAGCTAGTGACACTAAATTAACAGTATAACATCTTTTGCCCTTCACTAATACTTAAGATTCAGTTCTAGGATTAGCACTGAAACTTAGAAAAAGTGACAGGAGGCCTTCCTACACATTTTATGCCTCTTTCAAGATCTCTCAGTGGTAGGGATTCATACTGAAATATCTCTTTTATTCTTTTATGTAATTTGGTACAATTTAGAAAAAATAAACGGCTTATTTGTGAAACTATGTGTAGGTCATCATGACTACTGAATAGAGTATGTTTGAGTCAGTGAGTGAAGACTATATAATGAAGTAAGGACAGACCAAGACTTTGAAGACATTGTGTGCCAAGATAAGGATTGTTAATTTACCTTTAGATTATAGGTTGAATGTCCATACATTTCAGTTTAACTGGAGCAGCTGTTATTCTATGCCTTTGTTACAGAATAATTTCAATACCACACTTTTACTCTCAAAAATGTATTTATTTGGGGGCACCTGGGTGGCTCAGTGGGTTAGGTCTCTGCCTTTGGCTCAGGTCGTATTCTCAGGGTCCTGGGATCGAGTCCCACTTCGGGCTCTCTGCTTAGTGGGGAGCCTGCTTCTCCCTCTCTCTCTCTGCCTGCCTATCTGCCTTCTTGTGATTTCTGTCAAAAAAATAAATAAATAAAATCTTAAACAATATATTTATTTGGAGGATTCTAGAGATATTGTAGCAGTAGCAATGTAGATTTTAAATCTCTCCAAATCCCCATATAAAAAAAATAGTAAGAATGACAGTATGTGGACAGACTTTGTAATGAAGCTAGTGACAAACTGTTCCCCTGAATTACAGATTACCAACAGGTGGTCACAACCATTAATAGTTACAAAATTGTGGTGCTATTAGAATCTATGTAGGAATTGATAACAGACAATCTGAATCTTTATTCAGTCTACAGGTATTCAGTGGAAATCCTAGTGGGTGAATTTAGAGCCAAAAGTTAAAACTGGAATGAAATTTACTCATCCATAAAGGGTAACTATGTGGGACACTGATGATATTTGAGGGATTGGAAGCACACTGATCTCTATTTAAGTCCTAAAAACTGACTTCCGGTTTCTGGTTTCTATGTAAGGAGCTTGGAATTTATCATTTCATCCTAACATGTAAAAAGATGGACAGAATGAAAAATCAACAACTCTTCTTGGATCTCTGAGAGGAGAGGTCACAGGGCAAGCTGCTTCTCCCAAGACTGGAGAGTCTGGCAAATGGAGAGATCATAGCATGTTGTGCAGAGATTCAGAAGCAGAGACTGCCCAGGGAGGCAATGCTGGAGTTAGAAAAGCCTGAACTACAGTTGATGAATTACTGAAGGCTCATCGTAGGCAAGTCTGACAGTTAAGATACGCAGAGGAACCCACTCATGGGGAACCCCACAATATTGTGAGTTTGATCTTTAGGAGCTCGGTCAAATTCCCACAGTGAATAACAAAGAAGAATCCTTTCCTTCTTTCAGGAGGGGGAAAGGAAAAGGAACCGTCTGGAAATATAGCAGAGCAATCTGTTCTTAACAAGGCCTGCCCTCAGGAGAAATGAGTTTTTTAGAGCCTAACCTGATGCTGTATTTTCAGAGTCTAACTGATGTAGGAGAAGAGAAATCTGCAACTCCAGCCATTCTGGCCTTCCACTCCACCTAAGAGTTGAGAAGAAAATGGAGAAATAATTTTGAACTCATAGACCAGAAAAGATGGGGTCAGTTGAAGACCGATACATAGTTTTATAGGACAGTAGCATATTCTCCCACCTCACTGCACTCACAACACACTGATACATTGCTAAAAACCTAAAATCATGTTCAAATTATAGACAATCAAAGATTTAAAAAACACTGAAAGAAGCTAGAGAGAAACAATTAGCTTTCCTATGAGGGAACTTACCTTACAGATAGATGAAATAACTTGGACTTACCAGACACACAAGTCAAGAGACCCAACTTTGATCTGATTTTATGGGCAACAGGAAACAAATCCTGGAGTGATTTGATTGGTGATTTATGTTCCTTTCCATAAAAGACCAAATTTTTCATTCAGCAGGCATAATGTTGTATTAAAATGCAAATATGCCTTAGAAGGAAACATAAAGACTTACTCGTCTACTGACACTTAATGAACAAACTGATAGAGATTTTTTTAGGCTACTTGGATAGATTCCAGCAGGATACCTAAATCTTTCTGCAATGTTCTCAGTATGTCCTCATGCAGACATTGCTTTAAATCACTAATATTAGATTCATCCTGGAAGGCAGGTTTTAGTAAAGATTTGGGAGAAGGAAAAACCAAAAGGACACAAAAAAATCTGAAAATGTTCACAGGGTGTTGGGTGAGATGAAGAGTGGAAATAATATATGAGCACCTGGGTGGCTCAGTCAGTTAAACATCTGCCTTCAGCTCAGGTCATGATCTCAGGGTCTTGGGATCAAGCCCCACAGGGAGCCTGTTCTCCCTCTCCCTCTGACCCTCACTCATGCTTGATCTCTCTCTCTAGTGCTTTCTCTCAAATACATAAATGAAATCTTAAAAAAGAAATACAAAAAGGACAGTAGGATTTTTTCCTCGTTCTCTATTTTACCTTCACTGTTGGCCCCAATTTAAAGAAGTTTTAGGCTATATTTCAGTCGTAAGAAGCAACATTAACTCTTAATTTGCTAGGCTGTCATTTAGTAAATTAAGACCAAAGCAACCAAATGGGATTCCATTTCATTACTTCAGTAAGGCAAAGTTGTCTGTTAAAATATGAGTTGAAATGGTAGAAGCTATTTGAACACCATGTTACCTTTTAAAGTAATGACTATAAAAATCTCCAAACACTAATAAAGTAATTATATGAAAGTTTTACAAACAGAATCAAATTTAATTTAATCATAGATAACTATATACTGCATTCAAACCAGTGCCTTAAATTTTTAATTCCTGAAATACCTGTCGCTACTTCTAGCCTTCTCACATACCCTTCTTGTTTGAAGAACATATATTCTGAGGTGTTTTTTGTTTTTTGTTTTTTGTTTTTTTTAGATATTTCCATGTGCTGTTGGGGCAATCACTGCTTAATGCCATTTTAATCCCTACAACATGGTATTTAATGAGGAAAAAATAATATATTACTGTTATTCCGTGATTCTTGTTAGGAAGGCTCGTAGTTTTGGGATACTTCAGTAATTTCCACCATATTCTATCTATGGAAAAATATGACTAATCATAAGCCTCATAAGATAAATTTATGTATTATTTTTAATTAGATGCCTTGTACACTCAGACACAGCAAACCATTTTCTTGAATATGAATGATAAATGTGTATATATGTTTTACTACTCAGAAAAAAAACAGTAATTCTCCAAAGTGCTTTAAAAAACCTTGGGGTATTATATTTTTATTTGAGAACACTTGAAAAGATTGGAAACCATCATGTTTCAATAACTGTTTCTTAATTCCCTTATTTATTAATCTAGGTATTTTCAGCTATTTTGAGTTAAACAAATACTTTGTCTATTAAAGGCACACTAGAAAGTACTCCTTGGTCACTCTCTTGTTAGGATGATAATGTTATCATCACTTATTTCATGATAGTCCAGAGTATATATAGGATGTTTCTGACGAATCAGTTGTTTTTGATGAATCAATTTTCAAATCGCCCTAGCATGATAGGACTATGACTCTTATTTAGAACTTATGCAGAAAAATTCTTTGCTTTTTTCTCTGTTCAAGCAATGACTTTCTCATTTTCCAATGGTCCTAATAATGATCAGAAACTTATTGGACGCCAATAATTAGTAACTGCACCAATCATATTAACTCTAATTAGTCCTAAAAGCCAGAAGTAAGTTATTTTAAATGATAAAGCCAGCATTAATATCGATCACCATGCTAATTAGTCCTAGTGGTAAAAGTAGACAATTTGATCAACAGCAATTAGTTTTGGCTTTTTACCCACTATAATCATCCCGACCCATTTTAGCATAGTGCTAAAATCAATGAGTTTCCTATAATTTAGATTATCATTTATTTCTTTCATCACCAACATGAATCCTGGCCTGTGCATTTGTAGCAGTCCAAGCATGACTGACAGAATCTTATAATAAACTGCTGTTAGTTTGGGAGTGGAGCAACATAAGGGCAAAGGTCTTAAAATAAAGTCATCAAATTAATTTGATGCCTTCAAGAGTTCCTGTAGGTCTAAGACCCCGTTAGCTAATCAGCTGTCACAGTATACAACAACTATGATCATTAAAATCTTGATGTAACTGTGCCTCTATCCCAAATAAAGTCTAGTCTAAATAGTTTAAATTAAATATACTATGTTCATAAACTGAAGGAGGTTCTAATTTTCCTCTGTCTTTCCTGAGTAGACAATGAACATAAATTTATATAAAATTATCATGATACCACTCTATTATACCAAAGCTTTCATGTGTGATAGGCATGTATATATTATACATTTACAGCAGTGGAATAAAGCAATTGTCTGTTTTCACCTGCTTGGATTCTTTGATTATGTCTGCCTAGAAAGTCTTTGCCTACTCTGTCAACCTGGAAAATATCTACTTATCTGTCAAGAATCAGCTCACCTAGCATATTGTATGGGTCATGATCTTAAAGAAAAACTTGGGGACCAGGTTGTTCTTCAGGTAATACAAGGTATGCAATGATAATTGAGAATCTAGTTCTGCCTTTGGAAGGATCACATCACATTGCCTGAGTCTGTGCAAGCTGCAGCAAATTGTATTTTCTGGTCCACAGTATTGTCAACCTATAGCATGAATAAAATAGAAGCCATTTCAGAGGATTATTTTGGAGACTACTTAAGAATATGTGTAAATCATTTAAAAGAAGGATTATTACATAATGAGTGCTTAATAAATGTTGGATATTAATATAATCATAAAATGAATGCATAAAATTATATTTAAAGGAAAATATAAATATACGCAAAGTATAAAGGAATTGCAAGGAAGATTCACACATGAGAATAGACTATAGTAATCAGTAATTAAAGTTTCTATCTCTTATAAGACAATCAGAGCTACCAAATTAGCATTAGTTAATATTAAAAGATAGTTATATTCCCTCTTGAACATATTTCTCAAAATGTCTTCTTCAGATCCTTTATTGAAGCACGGTGGGATGAGCCAGTTCAGTGTTTAGTAAGCAACATTTGCTATTCTTGTTTAACATGTGAAAGAACTTCTCACATTCATCATTGGAATAAAGAACTAGGCAGCTGATTAAAATGTATTGCTATTTTGTTATTCATGAATTTTTGTACATATTAGTGGTCAGTTGTGGCATAGAATGTTGCAAGTAAGAAATAATTTATCATCAGACCTGTATAGAGATACCCAAGGTCAGATATTTTCTTGAAGGGACTTAGATTGAATGACTCAGCAGGGCTCAAAGTTTATACCCACTTACTCTTAAAGGTTACTCTGTAAAGAAAATCCATGCAATATTTTGCAAATCTAACTTATGTTCACTTTTTGAAAGTTAAGTTGTTATTCCTTTCCCCATATTTTCTATTAGTTCAAATATCAGAGGGAGAGGGAAACTTTTAAATTAGGTGGGTCCAAACTTTTGAATTCTCTACCATGGTGCAGTGCAATGCATGCGTCAGTCCCTGGATGTTTTCTCTTCTGTCCCTCTTACTGAGCTATGCATCCATTTAAATCGCTTTTCAGACTTTACTGAATTAAAGTGTTTAAATAGGACTGATGTAAGTGCTAAATGAGAAAAGTACTATAAAGCTAAGGAGCCCGATCAAATGAGTTTGAAAAATAAAGACAGATGGCAACTATTAGAGAGTCTTCTGCACTCATTTGAACCACAGTGCTTACTCTGAAAGTTTGTTTTATAACTGGCTCATATACTAAATATGCTGTATATACTTGGAACACAGATTCTTGTTTCTCTAGGCCTTGTCAGTGAAAAAAGAGTGCATGTGTGTGCATGCTTGCACACACATAGATTTGAGATTAAACTGATAAAGATTTGGGATAATAAATTTTACTTAATTTCTATATTTGATTTTTCTACTCTTTTACCACACAGAGAATTCTCATTTTCTAGGTTAACAGTATAATAGAATTAAAATATCCCATGATTATTTCCATGACCATTTGTTGTATACCATGTTATGGGTTCAGTTGTATCTCCCAGAATATTTTATAATAGATTTCTAATATTTGTGAATGTGACTTTATTTAGAAATAGGTCTTTGCAGATGATGAACTTAAGATGAGGTAATTAGGGTAGACCTTCATCTAATATGACAGTTTACTTTTTAAAAATTTAGACACATAGACTCACAAAGAAGGAAGATGATATGAAGCTATAGAAAGGACCTAACCTACAAGTCAGTGAATGCCTGAGGCTAGTAGGAATGAATACAGAGAGTCATGGAATAGAATCTTCTTCACAGCCCTCAGAAGAAACCTGACATGCTGACACTTTGATTTTAGACTTTTCATCTCCGGAAATGTGACAATTTCTGTTGTTTAAGCCACCCATTTTGTGTCACTTTGTTATAGCAGCCCTAGCAAACTAATACATCCTACAATACAAAAGATTTGAAATTTCAATATTAAGGTTACTATCAGCCTTATGATTCCTAAAATAATTTTTTTATATATCTTTGCCTATTCTTCCATTTTCAATAGCCTATGATTTCTACATTATAAAAACACATGACCATTACATACTGTATTTTCTCCCCATTAATTTTCATTCAGTCTTAGTTTTATAAGTAACTGTATATTTGATATTTATAATCTATTATTAAATCTATATCTCTCTATCAACACCTTGTAGAATCCTTAGGAAGAGATCACTGGGAAAATAGTCCTTAATCTATCTCATTTTGGCAATTGTTTGATATTCTTATACTTAAAAATAGGTTTTGCTGGATATAAAAATCCTTGGCTCATTTTCCCCCCCTTGGCTATCTTAAATGTATTAATTTCTTCTTAAAATGTTGCCGTTGACAAATCTGAATGTTATTTTTCTTTTTGAGAAACTTCCTCTTTTTGCCCAGATGTCCAAAGGATTTTTCTTCCTATGACTTTGAACACCACTTGTTCCTTTCTTTAGGTAGTGTCTCATCCTCCTATTATACATATGTTGGATCTTCTTAGCTATCTTCAGTTATTATCCATTTTTTTCTAATCCTTGTCCATTTGTCAAAAATAATGGGAAAAAAATCTCTTGACCGTATATGCATCAGTCTTTTTGATATCTATCTGCTTTCATATCTTTGAGCCAATATAAGCTGTCCTGATTATTGTAACTTAATAGTTAGTTTAGAAATCAGTCATGATAAACTGGCAATCTTGTTCCCCTTTGTCAGAAGTGTATTGGCTATCCTGGCTCTCTTATTTTCCCATAAGAATTTCAGAATAAGGTAATCAGTATTTTCAAAAAGACCTGCTGGGATATTTACTGGAATTGTGTTAAACTGATAGGACAGTTTGGAGCAGAATGATATTTTTAACCATTGTAAGTATTTCATCCCTTTAACATGATCACTCCCTTCATTTATTTATGCTTTTCTTATTTCCACAAAATTTTGTTGTTTCAAGTCCTATAAATAATTTGTTAGCTTTATTCTTTTTTTTTTTTTTTTAAGATTTTTTATTTTATTTATTTGTCATAGAGAGAGAAGTGAGAGCAAGCACAGGCAGACAGAGTGGAAGGCAGAGGCAGAGGGAGAAGCAGGCTCCCTGCCAAGCAAGGAGCCCGATGTGGGACTCGATCCCAGGACGCTGGGATCATGACCTGAGCCGAAGGCAGCCGCTTAACCAACTGAGCCACCCAGGCGTCCCTGTTAGCTTTATTCTTAATTTGGTTTTTGTTCTATTGAAATTTAGCTCTTAAAATTTTAATTTCCAACTATTCATTGCTCACATTAAGAAATACAATTGGTTTTCTATGTTGACCTATACCCTGTGATCTTGTTATTTAATTCTTATAAATTTTTTTTGCAGATTTTACAGGATTTATACATTATTATATCACCTTAAAATAATTTCTTTTTTCAAAACTGTATTTCTTTACTTTTTGTTTTTGCCTTTTCTCATGGGCTAGGGTGATCAGCGCAATGTTTAGTAAAAACTTGAGGTAATATATACTTGCATTGATAACGATTGTAGGAAGAAGGCATTCATTTTTATTATTAAGGATGTTGTTACACGTAGGTTTTCTGTAGATGTTCTTTATCATGCTCTGCCATTCCTATTTTGAAGAAAGTTTTTCTCATGAATGGATATTGAATTTGTTAACTACTTTTTCAGAATATATTGAAATACTGATATTGAGATATATGTATTCATTGTATGGTTTTTCTCCTTTATCAGTTAATATAATTTGTGTTGATTTACTGTTTCAAATAAAGCTGACCTTTGATGTTGGAGATAAATCTTAAATGATCATGGTATACTATTCCTTTTACATATTGCTGCATTCATTTGGAGAATATTTTGCTGAGGATTATCACTACTATTCTCATTATAAGGGATAATGGTCTGTAATTTTCTTTTGATATTTTATCTTTTTTTATGTGACACTAATTTTTTCTTCATAGAATTGATTGGGGATTATTCCTTTTCTGTTTTCTGAAAGAGTTTGTATACAATTGGTTTTATATCTTACATGTTTGCTAAAAGTAATTAGTAAAGTCAGGTGACTCATAGTTAACATTATGGAAAAGGCTTTTAACTACATATACGGTGTCTCCAATTATACAGTTACTCAAATTTTCTATGATCTGGGCTAAATGTTGAGAGTTTATGTCTTTCAAGGAATGTGTTTGCTTTATCTAAATTGTGGAATTCATGACATAATGTTATTTTCAGTAATTTCTCATTACCTTTTTAAGGGGTGGTAATGATGTGCCCACTTTTATTCCTGATATTCCTGTGTCTGCCTAGTGGTCTATCAATTTTATCAATCTGTTCTAAAAACCACATTTAGCTTTATTGAGTCTTTATTCTTTTACTGATTATACTTTACTGACTTATGCTTTTATACTTATTATTTCTTTCATTTTAATTTGATTTTAAGTTATTTTCATTTTCTATTTCTTAAAATAGATGCTTACATCATTTATTTGAGACTTCCTAATTTAAATGCTAGAAAGTTTACTAAAAGATCTATTTTACCAGTATTCTACACATTTTGATATATTGTTATTTTCATTTAGCTAAAAATAATTTTATCCCTTGTCATTTTTATATCCATGCTATTTACAAGTATGTAGTTTAATTTCCAAATTGGGTTAATATTCCAGATATTTTACTGGTTTTTATTTCTAACTTAATTTCTTAGTGGCCAGAGAAAATAATTTATATAATTTCAAACTTTTAAAATTTCTTCAGACTTATTTTATGGCTTTTCCCATGGGCTGTCTTGATGAATGTTCCATGCGTACTTGAGAAGAGTGCTATTTCACTGTTTTTGAGTGGATGCAATGGACTTGTGAAGGTCATTCCAGTTGGTTGTTTTTTTCAAATTTTTAGAACACTTATTTCTGTTTTTTCTATAAATCACTGAGTAAGAAGTTTCCAATTTTCCCACAGGCTGATTGTGTTTCTCTTTTCCCATCTGGCTTTACTAGTTTTGCATTAGGTGTTTTAAAGCTCTAATATTAGGTGCATGCAAATTTAAATGATAATGTCTTCTTGATGAATTTGCTCCTTTATTCTTATAATGCATCCTTCTTTAGCCCTGGTAATAGTACTTGTCCTGAAATCTACTTTATTTGGTTTAATAGAGACAGTGCAGGATTATTTTGATCCTTGTTTTCATGGTACATAGTTTATTTTTCCATGTCTTAACTTATAATTAATATCCTGATATATAAAGTTGATTTATTATAAAGAGCATATCGTGAAATCTTAAGGTTCTCTCTTGATGTTGTTATTCTATGAGTTTGGACAAACACATAATTACATGTGTTCGCTATTATGTATCATGTAGATTATTTTCATTGCCCTGAATACCCTCTGTGCTGTATTCATCCTTCTTTTGGACCCTGGCCATGACCAATCCCTGGTCTTTTTACTGCCTTTACAGTTTTGTCTCTTCCAACAATGTCATATAATGAGAGTCATGCAGTATGGAGTTTTTTCACATTGGCTTCTTTCACTTGGTAATGTGCATTTCAGGTTTTTTCCATGTCTTTTCTTGACTCACTTCTTTTTAGCACTGAATAATATTTCATTTTCTGAATATACCATAGTTTATTTGTTTATCCATTCACCTACTGAAGGACATCTTAGTTTCTTCCAAGTTTTGGCAGTTATCAATAAAGCCGCTATAAACACCTCTTTGCATGTTTGTGTGTTGACATGTTGAAAACCTCCTTTGGGTAAATACTGTGGAGTGTGATTGCTTGGTTGTGTGGTAAGAGTATGATTAGTTTTGTAAGAAAATGCTAAATGGTCTTCCAAAGTGGCTGTACCATTTTGTATTCTCACCAGCATGAATGACAGATGTTGTTGCTCCACATTCTCATTAACGTTTGCTGTTGTCAGCTTTCTGTACTTTGACCATTTTCATTGATATATAGCGGTATCTCACTCTTGTTTTAATTTGCATTTCCTTGAACATATGACATGGATCATCTTTTCATTTATTCATTTGCCATCTGTATATTTTCCTTAATGAGATATCTGTTAAGGTCTTTGGCTTATTTTTTAATTGAGTTATTTGTTTTATTCTTGATTTTTAAGAATTCTTTGTATATTTTGGATTACAGTCCTTCAACAGTTGTGTCTTTTGCCAATATTTTCTCCCAGTCAATGGTGTTTGTCTTCTCAGTCTCTTGACATTGATTTTATAGACTAGAAGTTTTTAATTTTAATGAAAATGTATCAGTGCATCTATTATTTCTTTCAAGGCTCAAATTTTTGCTGTTACATGTAAAAGGTCATTGCTATACCCAGGGTCATTTAGGTTTTCTTGTATGTTATCTCCTACGAGTTTTACAGTTTTGCGTTTTACGTTCTGTGATCCATTTTAAGTGTTGTGAAGTCTGTAAGGTCTCTGTTTTTTTTTTTTTTTTTACATGTGATGTCCAGTTGTTGGAGCACCATTTGTTGAAAAGATTATCCTTGCTCCACTGCATGGCCTTTGCTTTTTTGAATATCATATAACTAACATTTATGTAGTTCTGCTTTGGGTCTCTTTATTTTGTTCCTCTGATCTATTTGTCTGTTATTTCAACAATACCACACTATCTTAATTATTGTAGCTCTATAGAAAAACTTGAAATTTGTTAGTGTCAGTCCTCCAACTGTATTTTGCTTCAATATTGTGCTGACTATTCTGAGCCCCTTTCTTCTCCACATGAACTTTAGGATCAGTTTGTCATATCCCCAAGAATCTGCCAGGATTTGGATTGAGAAGCATTGAATTTATAGATGAAATTGGAAGTAAGTGACATCTTAACTCTTCCTAATCTTGAACATATTCCATGTCTCCATTTTTAGTTCTTTAAAAAATTTTATTCCTTCTTCTCTTTCTGGTATGCCTATTACATGTATGTTAGACATTTTGTAGTAGTCCCATTGTCCTTGGATGTTCTTTTCTTTTTTCAGTTTTGTTCTCTTTGCTTTTTGTTGTTTTGAGGAGTCTGTTGATATATCCTCTAGCTCAGAGACTCTTCCCTCATTCATGTGCAGTCTACTAATAAGCCATCAACGACATTCTTTATTTCTGTTGCAGTATTTTTGATCACATATTTTTATCTTTTCTCAGAATTTCTCCTACTCTCTTTTTCTTGCATGTGGTATATTTTTATGCATTAGAGCCATTGACATATTATTTCTATATTTTTATTTTTTTCCCCATGTTTTCTGATACCAACATCCCTGCCATGCCTGGTTCTGATGCCTGCTCTTTTTCCTCAGGTTGTATTTTTTGACTTCTCGAATGCCTTGTTATTTATTTATTTATTTATCTATTTATTTATTTATTTATGTAGCTAGACATAATTTACCAGGTAAAAGGAGTTGCTATAAATAGGCCTTTGGTAATATGGTGTTGAGGTATGGTGAAAGAAGAAGTATTCTGTAGTTCTCTGATTAGGTTTCCATCTTTTTTTGAGCTTATTCTTTTGGACTGTAAATTTCACAAGGGTTTCTCTGTTTTTCTTCCTCCTTTAGGTGAGAGACTATGGCTATAGTGGTCTAAAGATGGGTATTTCTCTTCCCCCTGTGTTAGTTAGGCTTTGATCAGACCTAAGGACATCAGGCTCTGGTTAGCTTGTTTCTGCTGAAGGCAGGCTTAGTTAAGAAGAACAGAGTGTTCTGATGTATGTATGTATGTATGTATGTATGTATGTATTTTAAAGATTTTATTTATTTATTTGACAGACAGAGATCACAAGTAGGCAGAGAGACAGGCAGAGAGAGAGGGGAAAGCAGTCTCCCTGATGAGCAGAGAGCCTGATGTGGGGCTCGGTCGCAGGACCCTGGGATCATGACCTGAGCTGAAGGCAGAGGCTTTAACCCACTGAGCCACCCAGGCACCCTGTCTGACGTATTTGAAAATGGTGAGTTTTCTCTTCTTGCTGGAAGCATGGGGGGGAATTCTTTTCCTGTATATACGGTAGGGACCTGGTCAAGCTCCTGGAGGTTAGTCTCAGAATATTGTGAGGACTGCTTCTCCCAGGACTTTATAACTCTCAGAATTGTTTATCTTGTGCCTCTAGTAATTCATTAGTTACATTTATGGTTTTTCTATCTCAAGGTTACTTCCCATAGTGGATTCCAGTAGTGAGTCTCAGCTCCAGTAAGCTACAGCTTTCTTTACTCTCCTCTCCAAGGTTAGAGCAGTGGTTTGCCCTGTGTCCTCTCTGAATCCAGGAAGAGTTGCTGATTTTTTTTTTCAGTATGTTCACATTTTTACTGTTACTAAAGCAGTGTAGCAACTTCCAAATTCATTGCATGTAGAACTGGAAACTGGAAGTCTTCCGTTTTTTTTTTTTTCCTTAGAATTTATTTTCTTCTTCATTCAATAATGTATCTCCTTCTCAGATTACAATTCTACATGTGTTATTTAGTTTAATGTTGCCCTACAGGTCACTAAGGTTCTGCTATCTTTGTTTTGATTTTTTTCTTCTTTTCAGATTGAATAACTTTATTTCTTTGTCTTCAAATTATTGAACATTTCTTCTGTTGTCTTTAATCTTCTATGACTCTCATCCAGTGAATTTTCTATTTCAGTAATTATTAATAGCAGAAAAAGAATTGTAATTTTTAAAAAATTCTTTTTCATTTTTTTGATGAAATTCTCACTGTGTTTATTGGTCTTGGTACCTTTTTCTTCATGTTGTAAACTTTTAAAAAAATAATAGTTTCTTTAAAATTTTTGTCTTTCTGAATTATCTTAATTTGTGGGTGTGTGTTGATTGCTTTTTCTCTTGACCGGGTTATTGGGTTTTCTGTCTCTTTTTGATATTTTATTGTGTGGTAGACACAGCTGACATATAGAGAATCTTACTTTCCCTGAAAATACTGACTTTTATTTTGACATGCATATAAGTTACTGGCTGATTACCATGAACTTGTCAAGGCATGTTTTAACTTTGTGGAATGAATTAAGTTTTATTCTGAATCTTTAGGCACATCCTTAGCCCTTTAATACAGTATCTACTCCTAAGACAAGACACTTTTTGCTTATCAGTGGAAACCCTAGAACTTCTTTCACACCACTCTAAGTTGGCAATATTCAAGTTTCAAACAGACTCCTCTCAGATGGGCAACTGAAATCTCTGTCCAGCTTCTCCTGTGGTCTTTGGATTTTCTCTCCTGACACAATTCAGGAATGTTTCCAATATTTGAGGGGAGTCCTGTGGCTCCATCCTTTCTGGTATTTCATCCCTCAACTTCCAGCTCCTCTTGTGGCCCTGAACTCTGTACTTTTACCACTCATAACTACTAAGACTATAGCCTTCTGTTTGAGTTCAAAGAATTTTTTGCTATGTGATCTGAAGAGAACTTTCAAGAGAAAAACCAAATTAACATGCCTCTCACCCTGTGCAGTTACTCCCTAGAAAGCTTGAATTGCCTATAGAGTTGACCCTTGAATAGCATAGGCTTGAACTGCACAGATGCATTTGTGAATTTTTTTCTATAAATATGGTATAGTATTAAAAATATATTTTCACTTCCTTGTGTTGTTTTTAATAACATATTCTCTTCTCTCTCTTTTTTTAAAAGATTTTATTTATTTGACAGAAAGAGATCACAAGTAGGCAGAGAGGCAGGCAGAGAGGGAGGGGGAAGCAGGCACCTTGCTGAGCAGAGAGCCCGACGCAGGGCTTGATCCCAGGACCTTGACATCATGACCTGAGCTGAAGGCATAGGCTTAACCCACTGAGCCACCCAGGCACTCCAACATTTTCTTTTCTGTCACTTACTGTCTTTTAAGAATACAGTATATAATATATATAACACAGGAAATATGTATTAATCAACTATTATTATTAATCAACTATTACCTGTAAGACTTCCAGTCAACAGTAGGCTGTTTGTTAGATTTTGGAGGAGTCAAAAGGTAAATGTGGACTTTCAGCTGTGTGGGGAGTTGGTGTCCCAGCTGCATGTTGTTCAAGGGTCAACTGTATTATCTCCAAACTTTTGTTCAATTCCTAGTGCCCTTAATGTGTTATGTATGTTTTATTATTTTTTTCCAGACCTTATAATTGCTATTTGTTAGTAGATTAGTCCAATAGCAGTTAAACTGAATTTAGAGCCAGAGCCCCAAGACATGGAATTTTGGCTAAGTAAAAGCCAAAGTCTGAGCTTACTGATTTTCACATTTTGTACCATATCTGATATTACCCTATTGTGCTAAAGGCATCAGTGAATGTTGGCTGAGTGATAGTTAATTAAATCTGAGTGACTACACAATATTGGAGAAAGTGACATCCCTAAACAGATTGATCTTACTATAAATTCATGATCATCGGCTTTAAGCAGGTCCAAAATATTGCCTGACTGTTTTTCTGTTCTCATCTTGTTCTCTCATTTTTATAACTTGTTCAAACTTTCTTATGTACCTTAGACTTCTGGCAACCTCTTTACATCAAGTCCACTGTCTGTATCACTATTAGCATATGAATTCACTTCTTACTGTAGAGTGAAAAATAAAGCCATGAGAACGAAATTCTTTCAAGTTTTTGCTGTCACACCTCAACCTACCTGTATCTGAATCTAATGAACAAATGATTAGAATAGTGACTGACATATAGTGAGCCTCAACAAAAGCAATAATAATCACCACTGTCATTCTCATAGTCATTGTTCTACTTATCCGTGTTTTCATTATTGTATTATGAGTTCCTTTCTTGTTATATAAGAATTTTTTCCCAACTCCTTCATCTGTCCTTCTATCCATATTCTTTCTTGATTTCTCAGAAATTGTGTTTCACTCGGTTCCTCCTTTTCACCTGGATCATTAAATAAAATCCTGTATTTAGGATGAGTCAATTAATCAATTGGTCTATCAGTTAATCTCATCTTCAAACAAAATTTATTCTTCTTAAAAAACCTTTTTTTCTCCCTGTATATCTCTTGAAATTTCACCCTATCTTTTTTCTATTTTCTGTTTTTAGTGCAATTTCCTCAGTGAATTTGAAGTCCTTATGGTCTCGTAGCCTATTCTCTCCCTAATCCAACCAATTAAAAAGGCTGAATAAAAAGAGCTCTTTCCATGCGGGCCCATGACCTAAACTAGCCATATTCAATAGCTCTTTCATGGTTCTCACTTCATTTGATTTCATAGCTATGTCAAAATTTGACATAGTTGATCACTCTACCTTCTAAAGCTATAGTTTGCCCTTGGCTTCTAAGGCACCAGTTTCCCCTGTTCCTTCATGTTTATCTATGAATTATTTTTATTTTTCTTTCTTTCATCCTCATTCTCCTCTGGCCTATCACCACATGTTAAATTTCTCAAGCTCTTCTCTTTTCACTTTCAACCTGCTGCTTGGGGAATCTTATCCATATATCATCCCTTTCATAATGACTCCCTAACATGCACTGCTTTTACAAATAAATATAAATCAATTGATATGTGTATCTCCAGCTCAGGCCTCAATTCTGAGTTCTTGATAAGGTTACTCGATTGCATATTCAACATTCCGTTTAGATATCTCAAGGGAAACTCAAATTCAGGATGTCCAAGCTGATCTTGGAAAAAAACACATTTTTTCAGTCACTTCTGACTCCTTTTTCATTCTTAATATCCAAAATTAGCCCATAAATATCTTCTTTTAAGTGTTTATTCTGAATACTTCTCAATTCTATTACCACCACTGTTATCACTGCAATTAATGCTATATCATCTTTCATAGTAACTATTGCTATAGACCACTTTCCTTCTTAAATTTCTTACCCTTATATCATATACTCTGCAGCCAGACTGATATGATGAGAATACATATATGAGTAAAATATCTACTTGCTAAAAAACATTTAATACTTCCCATCATTGTTAAGATTAAAACTGTCTAGGACTTAGAAGACTCTAAGCTAGTGTGGTTTCTGCATACTTGTCTTATCAAAGAACTTGCAAGTACACTGACTTTTTCTGTTTCTAACATGCACCATTTTCTTTCTCATTACTTTGTATATAGTGTTCACTGTCAACGCTTACCTTCTTCCCATCTTCATCTATTATAAAACATTTAAATGTGTAAATGCTAGATTGATCATGTCAGACTAAGCTTGGAATGCCAGTATCTAGGCTCAAGTTTTGTAAACAAAACACTTGTTTTATCATGTATTATATATCATTCATTCATTTTATCTTTGAGTTTTCAACCAGGGTCACTTTCTCAGAGAAACCATAATTGACCCTCTATCGTAAGATTGATGGTTCTTCTTCTTTGTTTATAATATTTTATTTATTTATTTGAGAGGGGGAGAGCGCACACACACACACACACACGTGTGTGTGTGTGTGTGTGTGTGTGTGGTGTGTGTGCGTGCATAAGTGGGGGAAGAGACAGAGTGGGAGTGAGGAGGAGGAGGGAAAAGAACTTTAGGCAGGCTCCATGCCCAGCACAGAGCATGAAGCAGAGCTCAATCCCATGACCCCGAGATCATGACCTGACCTGAAACCAAGAATCGAAGGCCCAACTGACTGAGCCACCCAGGTGCCCGGATTGGTTCTTATTTATGCATTCTCCTATGCATTAAAAAAACACCTTTCTTTTCAGCTTAGAATGATTTTTATAATCGTAGTTAGTTGATTAATGTTTTCCAGGTAGGTCAAAGACTATGTTAAGAGCACGAACCAAATTCAGTTTTATGCAAAATTTTATACTGAGAGCCTATTACAGTGATGCTCAATAAATACTTTTCAGGTGAATAATTGAGTAAACAAAAGGATAAAACTTAATAAGACATAGTCCTAGCATAGCATTAAGGCAGAAATAAGGAAGGGGTTAAGTGAAAGAAAAAATGAAGCTGATAATTGAATAAAATACTTTAACAAATATTTAAATCTCAATTCAACTCAGTTGAATGAGTTAGAAATTAGGTCTATAGTTGGCATTTGTTCTGTAGGATGCATTTTCTTTCTTTGTCTTTATTTTTAACTACAAAAAAATGGTCTAATAAAATTCAATTTAATTAAACATTAGATGAATTAAGATTCAATCTAATAAAATTCAGTTGCTCATTCATTTAATAAGTGATCTTATGAATATTTATTAATTATGATTCTCCAGACATTATACTAAGAATGTGTGATAAGTGTAAATAAATCATAGTCCCTGGCTTCATGTTGTTGAGTATTAGAAGAAAGATAGACATGGACGGAGAGCTGAAGTATGGAAATGACCATATTGATTCAACAGGAACAGAAAGCAAAGAATATCTCAGAATACAATAATGACCAGAATTCAGGCTGACTGGGATTCTTGTTCTTATCATGTCTAAAAGGGAAATGAGGAAACAACACTGGCACCCATTAATTGAGTAGCCTATCTAGTTATCTTATGCATGAAGACCTGGAAGCTCACCTGGCAAATCCAAGATGACCTAATTACGTAATTATAAAACAGACAAGAATCCAACTCTATTTCTTATTTTGTTAATTATTTTAAAAACAACACTTGATTTGGATGAGCAAAACAACTGGTAGAAATAATAACACATGTTTATTGGACGTTTACTATGTGCTCATTACTGTTGTGAGTACTATACTTATGTTATTTCATTCAGATCTCATGACTATGTAAGACAAGTAGTAGTATTAGGACAGTCTGGCACCTTAGGACACCAGGGTTTATGAATCCTAAGTAACGAGTCCAAGATCAATCAGCTAGTAACAGTTGAGGCTTAAGCATAAATTTATCCTCTGTAAAGCCGTCACTCTAATCTCTGTATCAGCAAACCAATTGTGGTTTTTACGTATATAATGTTTCAGGCAAGTCCACTTACAAACATGGTATCTTCTATCACTTACATAGTGTTCACAGTTTTGTGGAGTGCAAGCTGTGTGTGCACAATCTGCCTTTGGAAACTGTATGCAGATCATTGTAGTGCAAACTATCTTCCCTTGTCAAAATAAAAATGATAGGTACTGCCAGTGTAAAAGCAACCAGGTTTGATTATAGTCTTTACCTCTGTGATACACACTTTCAAGTCTACAGGATTCCTGTGAAATTATAGCTCTCCATGTTTCAGTGTTTCAATCTAATATGTTCCTTATTTTTACATTGGTAGCATGTCCCAAGAAAGACAGTGTTTGTATTGATAGAGTTTTGCCCAATGTGTCCCAGAGAGCTTTTCCGCCTTCATTGTATAGGTAACACATACAAATTTTAGATCACAAAGTAGGGTTGGCAAGAATTGTCATTTCCTTTTTCCACAAAGAAAAAACAGTTTTTTTCTTGAGCCTCTCATCTAGTGGGAAAATATTTAATCTTAGTCCATCTGAGACTTCATTCATTCAGTTCAATGCTTTTCAGTCCAATTCAGAGTTTTCTCCCTTTCAATTTATCTCCAAGGTACATCTAATATCCATTTCCCAGAGGGCCTCAAATAGCATCATGGCATCATTTTCAGTAAAGATTGGCAATGTTATGCTCTGTCATCTGTCCATTCTGACATCCTCTTAAATTTATATCATCCTCTCTGATTGTGGACCTCAGTATCTGTATGTTTCCATCTGCTGAGTGAGAAATCTATGTTCTCAAGCACTCTCTGAGCACATGAAAGGCAGTCCTAAGCATTTTATCCTCATGATGAATCTTCTCCAGCTCCAGCCTTGTCACTCACCACCTCCATATCACTCTTTGGGGGTATGAAAATAATTGGTTGGTCTCAAATTTCCTTCTGGGCTATTAAAAGCTTTCTGCAGTTGTCTAAGAACTTTTGTATAGAAATATCAGGGAACAAATTTCCTTCTATAGCCCTTGATGGGTTGAATTGTGTTCTCCCAAAAGATAGGTTGACGTCCCAACCCCTGGTAGCAGGGAATATGATCTTATTTGGAAATAGGGCTTTTGTAGATATAATCAAGTTAGGGTAAATTCATCAGAGTGGGCTCTAATCCAATATAACTGATGTCTTTATAAGAAGACAATATGAAGACAGAGACATACAGGGAGACAACAGCTATGGGACTGTGAGGCAGATCTTGGAGAGACATCTATAAAGCCAGGGAACACTAAGGATTGCTGGCCTCTAGCTACTAGGAAGAAGAAAGGAAGGATTTACTCAGCATCTCAGAGAAAGGCCCCGTGGACACTTTGATTTTGGATTTCTAGCCTCCAGAACTATGAAGTGATAAATCTCTTACTATTTTCAGTCACTCAGTTGGTGGTACTTTGTTATAGCATCTCTAGGAAACTTACACAGGTCCCTATGTCTTGTTAGCAGAAGGTTATTTATTGAGACTCTGCAAGTCCCCAGAATTCATCCGGGTCGAGGTGCGTAAGTTCTTGTGTTCTTGTATCCTAAAATTGATTTAGGAATCTCATTAACATAGCCCACCCTGGTAATTAATCTGAGAGGAAAGTGATTAGAAAGATATGATACAGGTCTCTTTCTTGGGACAGACTTCCCTTTGGCTTCATTTCCCTTCCACTTCTAGGTCTTCATTTAGTTTAGGTTCATGGAAATAACATTATGAAACTAATCATTTCTTATTCAACGTCTATTGTTTCTGTGTGAACCATGCCTTGAACTGTAAAGATTCTGGTCTTGATATTCAAAATGAAGTTGGTTACAACTTAAAAGTTTTTTCCCTTCAAAAATTTGTTTCTGTCACATATTTCAAAATTATATTTTGAAAGTCAAAGGCTGAGAATTTGTCTTCTCATTCATATGGCATGAACTAAATGGGGAAAGACTAAAAGTAACAGCAATTACCAGAAAAAGAATTGCTTTGATTAATTTTGGAAAACATTATATTATCGTTTAGAAAATCTCTTGAGGGACACCTGGGTGGCTCAGTGGGTTAAGCCGCTGCCTTCGGCTCAGGTCATGATCCTGGGGTTCTCGGATCGAGTCCCGCATCGGGCTCCTTGCTCAGCAGGGAGCCTGCCTCTCTCTCCGCCTCTGCCTGCCTCTTTGCCTGCTTGTGTGCTTTCTCTCTCTCTTTCTGACAAATAAACCTTAAAAAAAAAAAATACTTAAAAAAAAAAAGAAAATCTCTTGAGATTCAGTCATCAGATTTGGTAGTTTGGTTTATTAACAGAGTACGTGGTTTTACAAGCCTTCCCTCTTTGGTGATGTTATCATTGGGACTATCTACCCAGCTAGTAGTACTCTCTGAATAGTAGATTTGCACTTGGGTCAGTATGAAAATGTTAAAAGGAATTAAAATGTATAATTTTCTTCCTTATAAAGATACCTGAGAAAGATTAAAGGAAAGTGTGGGTTTAGGAGTCAAGTTTTAGATTGTGCTTTACATTTCACAAACCTTTTTGTGTATGCTGATTTATTTAGGCCTTTAAGTTGGCTATAGATCTAGCATCAAGGATTATCTGATTCTTGATGTTGACCCATTTCTACATGGGCCCCAAAGGAAAGGTATGCATGGAAGAGAGAAACCAACACAAATGAACATAACCTGTTGAAACTTTTGAACTCAAGCTACAAATGGAATTCTGGGGAGTTAGGATGAACAATGAGGAGAAGTCTCTGTGTGTGTGACTTAAATTCTATGGCATTTGTGCTAGAATTTCTGTTGGCATCTTGGCACAAATCCACCTCTCTTCCATGATATTTCCTATGCTGTAGAGAATGTAGCTCTTAATACTATGTTTAAGACTTCCTGAGAGTTTATCTTTTACCAAGGAGAAATACAACTGGCCCAGGAAGTCCATCCTGAGCTTTTATGTTTTGGAAAGCTAACAGAGTTTCAACTCTGTTCTTCCTATCTGTACCTAGAAGAAGATTATCTTTAAAAATCCCAAGTGGTATGTGACAGAGCTTTAATCTTAAGGAGACAATTCATTTAAAAAGAAAAGATTTTATTTATTTGAGGGAGAACATAAGCTGGGAGGGAGGAGAGGCAGAAGGAGAAGCAGACTCCCCGTTGAGCAGGGAGCCCGATGCAGGGCTTGATGCAGGGCTCCATCCCAGGACCCTGGGATCATGACCTGAGTCAAAGTCAGACACTTAACTGACTGAGCCACCAAAGTGCTCCAAGAGATAATTCATTCTTAACTGTCTCATTAAGTTATTGTTAAGTCAGGTATCCCATACATTGTCTCTCCCATATATTGTCTTTTTCTGTAGTGAAAGTGTATGTTTATTGACTTAGAATTTACCCAAATTAATCCTTAAACTCTCTTAAACGTTCTTGTATAGCAAGGAAAAGATATTCTCGGTAGAGACATCATTTTATTTCAATAGGAAGGCTACATGCTTTAGAGTGCTCAGATCCTGATTAGAAGCTCCCACACTTGTAGGCACTAATTATATACATTCTTGAGAGGTGCCACCTGCTAAGGTTGAGCCCTGTACTAACTTCCTTGTCTTGGTCAAGCCTGAGGAGTGCTCCTCGTTGCAGGAAGATTTGGCAAGAAAAGGAGGAACCAGGAGTTCCCCATCATCCCTCCATCATATTAACACATATGCATTCTGATTCAGTCATCTCCACAGTGCTCTTAAGTGATCAGTTTTATTCCTAATTTATAGATAATGTAGACAATACAAGGAACGTGCTTAGGTTTGGGCCTTTAGGAGAACCACACTAAAAATCTAAAAAGTTTTCTGGGTCTAAATCCAACTTTGTGTCTACTGTGCACCAGCTGATTTCCTTATTTGTTGTCCTCTACATCCAAAGAAAAAGGTGCTCTCTACTCATCACCTTCTGGGGCTATTCTTAAGTGTTACTGATTTGATTATACATGTAAACTGCCTCACCTCTCAGATGCTGTGTTCCTTTATTCACAAAATGGGGATAATTATTACTGGCGCCTAGACACTTCACAAGAATACTTTTAGGTTTAATTAGAAAATGAGAAATAGTTTTAGGAGCCTCAGTACATCCTTAGTTATTAGAGGACTGAGCTATTTTCAGCCAATTAATAAGAGTATTTTTCTCTTCCAAATTCACATCTTCAATCATATCTCTAATTGTATACCTCACAGCACTCCCTTTTCAGGAACCCTATATAGACTCTCCTCTTGCCTTGTATAAACTTATTCTTTGGAGGAGAACTGAACTCAATTATTTCTACCTTTCTTTGAATTTCTCGGTAGGCTAGCTCCTCCAGGATAGTCAATTTCTTATAAAACTATGTGACTACTGAATTCTCAGATTAAAAGGAATTTAGATGTTGGAAAAAATACGGAGAAGTCAAATTGCCTTCATATCCTTGAAATAAGGCATGTTTCTACAAATAACCATCTATGTGTTTTTCCCCATTTGCCAGATTAAAAAGTATTTGATAAAAGCATAAATATTTTGCCATGTTGCACCCCAATTAGAATTTTCAAATCCTAATAAGAGAGCAGAACATGATTCTTAAAAGTAAATTTATGATTTAATTCAAATTAAAGTTCTTTTCCCCTAGGTCCAGAGCTGGGGTTGCTGCGAGTATTCTTAAAAGTAGAGTTATTATTTAATTCAAGTTAAAGTTATTTTCCCTTAGGTCCAGAGCTGGGGTTGCTGTTAGTCACTTCTAACATATACAGGAACACCTGAGAGGTACTTGTGTGGCTCACTCGGTTGTGTCCCAACTCTTGGTTTCAGCTCAGGCCATGATCTCATGGCTGGTGAGACTGAGTCCTGCCTCTGGCTCCCCGACTCAGTGGAGAGTCTACCGAAGATTCTCTCCCTCTCTCCCTCCCCTTGCTGGTGTGCACACGCTCTTTCTCTCTCTTTCTAAAATAAATTAAATAAAGAAACATAGAACACCTGATAGTTTTATTTGTCCTCAGCATTTTACCTTGCCTGTTATGTGAACAGACTCTCTCCTTCACTTGCTATATGGAGATGTATTTCCACTTGAGCCGATTATAAGATCACATCTCTGAGTTCTGTGGTTGATCCAGACAGTGAACATGTGATTAAAGTAGTCCAATCAGAATACTTCCCAGCAGGTTTTCAAAATACTGAAGTGGGTAAAGAGAAATTTTATTTCTTCTCTGTGAGTAGTCGTGGAATATGACTAGATTTGCCAAAAACCATGTTTTTGGCACTCACACTGTTTTTGGCACTCACACTCTCACACTGCGGTGAGAGGTGAGTGTAAAAACCCACCACTAGAAGGAGAAGTAAAGGAAGGTGCGGGGAGGAGAATGTAGAAAAACCATGGGTTCTGAGTTCCTTTGTTCCTATTGATTTTTCTTTGTCAGGTTATTGCAATGTCATTACAATAAATGCCTCCCCTTTTATTTTTAGGTAATTCAAGTTGATTATCTAGCATTTGCAATAATGAGTGATAAGCCTAACATTGTGGAATAGCATCATAAGATAAAGTAATGCTATAAATTATAATCATAGGATAGGTAAGGAAGTGAGAAAATTCAGAATTCAGTCTACAATAGTAAAAATCCTCTATCCACTGGAGAAAACAAAAAACTAAACATATAATAAAAGTACTTATTGTAATTTTGTTTTTTATGTATATTTTGAATGCTTGAAAACAGAAGATCATAAAGGAATAATGGCAAAAAAAAATCATCTCTTGGAAAATCAGTTCTCTCCAAGTACTTTTTAAGATCATCTAATATAATCTTTTAACTAACCATGTGTAAAAATTATCTTTTTCTCCATTTTACAGTAAAAAAATCTGAAACTTAAAGAGAATATATGTTTTGGCAAAGATCAAACAGCGATGAAGTATTTTGGCAGAACAGGGAATAGGTTTTAGGTATATATGACAAAGCCATGCTTTGCACAGTACGCCACACAATTTACATAGAATCAGTGGCTGGGGAAGGAGAACTGATAATGTTTCTAAATGAAATGATTCAGAATATAATCTTGGCTGTAGTGGTGTTATCGGCTAAGTTTAAAGATGGCAAGGAGATTTATAACGATTTGGCCTGATCCTCTCCTGTCATGGGTTAAGAAATACACTCAGTCAGTTTAGTGGACTTACCTCAGGTTCAGTAACCCTTTATTTGGAGGAGGTTCAAACATAAATGGCCTCTCTAGATCCCTGCCCATCTGTGAATATGTGTGTTCTTCTGATATCACAGCATGAGAACGCCTTATGTCTTCCCACACACAGCAGTGACAATAAAGCTGCAAGAAGGGATACTTTAAAATGAACCTTTTAAATTTCATTCTTCAGTATTTGTATGTGCAGAATGCAAATGGTGTCAATTCCATTATCTTCTGCACAAAATGTTCCCTTCTTAGAGCCAAATCAGGGGTAGGAAATATGGAACAGTGCCCCAAGTACCTCAAGGGCAGCTGGCCACTTCTATTTCTAGATCCGAAACACCTGCATTTCTCAAAAGCCGGGGCCATTTCAGAAGAGACGTTTGGAAGTCATCAATATACTGCTTACTTACTGTGGATTTGAGAACCTTGAAATGTCAAGTTTTAGCTTGAGGCCAAGTTGGATTTGTGAGCCCTCATACTGATGGGTGATGAGATCATTTACATTGGATTATACTTCTGGTGTGTGAGCAATTCAGTAAATGATGAATACAGTGGGAATTACTGCAGTACATCTGCTGGACACTTTTATAAAATAGCTCTCTCATCTCACCTCCTAGGTGTGCAATCTTCAATCAGGAAACATATTTGAAGCAGGAAATCAGTTCTCAAGCCTAGGGCTGTATCATCTGCTCCTGTCTCTTTTGCAGAGTGTAATTTTGTCCAGTGCCACGTTGCAAAGTAGACAACCCTAGGACAATGATTCATGGCCAGAAAATAATACACTTTGAAAAGTGCTTCCAAAGTTACAGTGGACCATTTGCTGACTATTGTTAGGAAATTATGATTGAAATGGGGTGGGGAGGGGAGAAAGAAACTATTTTTTTTTTAATACTTGAAAAAGTCAGGCACCAAGGTAGATTTTGGGAATTTAATCGCTTGTCATATGAACCTGCCCCTGATCCTCACCTAGCTTTTCAAACTAGGGGAGGTATAGGCACTTAAAAAAATTTTTTTTTAATTTCTTTTCAGTGTAACAGTATTCATTGTTTTTGCACCACACCCAGTGTTCCATGCAATATGTGCCCTCCCCAATACCCACCACCTGGTTCCCCCAACCTCCCATCCCCCGCCCCTTCAAAACCCTCAGATTGTTTTTCAGATTCCATAGTCTCTCATGGTTCACCTCCCCTTCCAATTTCCCTCAACTCCCTTCTCCTCTCCATCTCCCCATGTCCTCCATGTTATTTGTTATGCTCCACAAATAAGTGAAACCATAGGATAATTGACTCTCTCTGCTTGACTTATTTCACTCAGCATAATCTCTTCTAGTCCCGTCCATGTTGCTACAAAAGTTGGGTATTCGTCCTTTCTGATGGGGGCATAATACTTAAAAGACAGTTTGAATGTGCTGAGTTCTGCAACAAATTAAATAAGGAGTGTTAATGAATAGTAACAATAATTTAAGTCAAGATACCCTTGTACCTTGTTCCTGAAGAAGCTGCATTTAAGTGGACCCTTGAAACAATGAGGAGAATATTGAGGAAAGGGCATGGTAAGATCGAATGTTTCAGAAGAAAAATGAGTATGTTAGATTAGGGTTGGAAGAAAACTAGAACAGCAAGGAAAACCCAAACAGGGAGTAAAAACAGGAACATTCATTCAGGCAGCGGTCATACTGAGTCCTTTGTTCTTACCTTTACTTGCTGTGTAATATGGGTTATTCAGGATCACGCTGCTGGTTGTTTATGAATTCATTTACTTCTTCATGTATTGAACAATCCTTGGTGAAGTACTGCATACGTTTCTAGCTCTTTGATGGTCATTGGTGCTATTGCTGAAAGCTGGATTTTATCTAAATTCTTTTAAAAAATATATTTTTTTACTTTTTATTAACATATAATGTATTATTAGCCCCAGGGGTTCAGGCCTGTGAATCGCCAGGTTTACACACTTCACAGCACTCACCATAGCATATACCCTCCCCAATGTCCATAACACAACCACCCTTTCGCTAGATTTTATCTAAATTCTTTTTTTTTTTTTGATTTTATCTAAATTCTTAAGACTTTAGAAATTAACCATTGTATTAACTAGGAGTTGGGTTTTGGTGCTAGGAACAGAAATGTGATTACAAGTGGCTTAAACATGGAAGGGTTTCTTCTCCCTTACAGAAGTTTAGAGGTGGCTTGTTGTGGAGAAATAAAAGTTTTCTGTAGTTTCTAGCATTCCTATAATGATCTCTAGCCTTCCCAGTCTTGGATACACATGTAGTATAAAGACAAATGCTTGTTTCTATTTCTCCTAAGGAATACTTTCCTCTTTACTTACCATGAGATTTAGATCTGTAGCCATTTCCCCCTCCCCCCACCCCCGTCCTTAATTGCTGTGATCTGAGAGAACTAAATGGTTACACCCTGCACATCCCTAAGTTAAGACCCAGGAAGTCAGGAAGACTGAAGCAGTACCTCTACAGGCTTTTCCATTTTTTTTTAAATTTTAATTTTTTAAATAAACATATAATGTATTATTAGCCCCAGGGGTACAGGTCTGTGAATCATCAGGTTTACACACTTCACAGCACTCACCATAGCACATACCTTCCCCAATGTTCATAACCCCAACACCCTCTCCCAACTCCCCTCCCCCCAGCAACCCTCAGTTTGTTTTGTAAGATTAAGAGTCTCTTATGGTTTGTCTCTCTCCTGATCCCATCTTGTTTCATTTATTCTTTTCCTATCACCCAGATCCCCCACATTGCATTTCCACTACCTCATATCAGGGAGATCGTATGATAGTTGTCTTTCTCGATTGACTTATTTTGCTCAGCATAACACCTTCTAGTTCCATCCACGTTGTTGCAAATGGCAAGATTTCATTTCTTTTGATGGCTGCATAGTATTCCATTTTGTGTGTGTGTGTGTGTGTGTATACACATACATACCACATCATCTCTATCCATTCATTGTTGATGGGCATCTAGGTTCTTTCCATAGTTTGGCCATTGTGGACATTGCTGCTATAAACATTCGGGTGCACGTGCCCCTTCAGATCACTATGTTTCTATCTTTAGGGTAAATACCCAGTAGTGCAATTGCTGGGTCATAGGGTAGCTCTATTTTCAACTTTTTGAGGAACCTCCATGCTGTTTTCCAGAGTGGTTGCACCAGCTTGCATTCCCACCAACAGTGTAGGAGGGTTCCCCTTTCTCCGCATCCTTGCCAGCATCTGTCATTTCCTGACTTGTTAATTTTAGCCATTCTGACTGGTGTGAGGTGGTTTCTCATTGTGGTTTTGATTTGTATTTCCCTGATCAGGCTTTTCGATTTTAAAAGAGATGAAGCTCAAACCTTGGAGACAACTTAAGCTCAGACCCTGGAGACAACTTTGTGTCTTAGACATCATAACAGATACCAGTGATTTATTTAGCATCTGGAAAGATATATTTACATTTCAATAGGTTAGAGTGAGAACTCAGGATTCTTGCCATCCCATCTCAAAGGGATTATCATCCTATCAGCAAAATATTTTCCTTCTCTTTTCTAGAAAAGTGACGGCTGTCTTTTTCTTGAATTTAAATGCAGAAAATCTGTCGTCTGTTTCTCATCTGTGGAGTTTCTAACTACTAGAATAGGATGTTTGACCTGGCTTTCACCAGATCACTCCACATACAAGGTCTGGGGCAAGAAGGTTGGGGGGGGGGATAAACTTAATTATTGTGAGGTAATTAATAAGAAATCAGTCTCTGATTCAGAGCCCCTCTTTTCCACATTCCAGATGAAATTAATAAACCTGAATATTAAAAACTCATCATCAGTTCAGGACTGGTATCGGAAAACATTAAGAACCAGGGTTCTTCTGGGATGCCTGGGTGGCTTAGTCACTTAAGTGTCTGACTTTTGATTTCAGCTCAGGTCATGATCACAGAGGCCTGAGATCAAACGTGTGCAGGCTCCACACTCAGCAAGGAGTCTGCTGGAGCTATTATCTCTCTCTCTTCCCTCCCCCTGCTCTCTCTCTCTTTCTCTAAGATACATAAATGCATGTTTAAAAAAATGCCAGGGTTCTTCTGTCCTTTCGTAGCTTGTGATTCCTACCCTCAGGATTGTGATAGAGATTTTGGAGTTCCAGCTCTTCAAATCATATTCTAGGCAAAAAACTTAAGAGAGATTACAGAGTGGTAAAATGAGATTTTCTGTAAATCCTTCCCCCAAACTACTTATATTTAATTGGTCATCCCTATATGCAAAGGAGAATAACAAATATAATAGTATTTTCACTGAATACAATATAAAGTTCTATTAATGAGGAAGAAGGTGAAAATTGATAACGCTGGTCTGGGCTTCAACCATATGCTTAAAGAAAGAAGAAAACTGATGGAAAATTAGAATTCTTTTAGTGGCAACGCTTTATTTTCCTGGAGATTCTAAGGCCACAGGTAGATTCAGTGGCTTGATTAAGGACACAGATAATTCAACAGTGAATGACTGCCATCTTGACTGACTTCTTCAGTGAAGTTCTTCTATCTTCCCGTTTCATCTGCAGACTTCTGTATTTTCAAATATTTGATAGTTCAGAAAAAGTAGTGTTTCCACAAACTGTGAACACACTCTGTTTGCATGCAATTCAGTACACCAATTCCTGTCACGGTAAATTAAAAATAATCGGGGAGTTGCTAGGTATTTCTGGTTTTTCACTGTTTCAGAAAAGCTATTCCTAATATAGTTTCTCTGTATCTCTCATTTTTGCACTGCTGGCAAATGTATTAAAAAGGACATTTTGGCGTCTTTGAAGCATGTGTTTGGCCAGGTTGTAGTTGAGATCAGAAAGTCCCATTTTAATAGGTCTTTTTAAATGGTATTCATTAATTCATTCAGTGAGCATTTTATTTGGGACCTGCACCATGCGTGGCATTGTACTGGACATCTATTTTATGCTAGGTAACCTGTAACAGCTGTCAGTGAGGGCAATGACAAATGCTTATGAACCCTTTGTTCTTCAGAGAAGTAGGGTTATTTACGGACTTAAGTTTCAACTATCTCCAAAAGAACTGTTTTATTAAGTTAGGAAGGAAATCTCAGCTATGGCGTTCTTATCTAAAATCTGCATCCATGAGCCACATGCCCCGAATATTGTATTGATGTTTCTATTCACCTAATTTGAATTAGGATCTGGGTCAAGTATTCATGTGATAACCATACTAGATACTTTAAAGCAAAAATATGACACCCTGGCTTAGTTGTGGGTAACAGATTATTAGCAGCCCATTCTTAATTTCTTTTACCGGTGTCATGACTATTGACCTAAATACAAGCTCAGTTTAAGTGATACAGAAAGAAAAGCGTTAATGAGACAAACTTGGTTTCAAGTTCCAGCTCTACCACTTTCAAGCTGTGCAATAATTGGATGTTGTTTTATCTTTCTGATCTTTTGTTCCTTAACAAAGAGAGAGAGAGAGACTATCATGGGATATTATGGAAAAATAATAAGGGGCTTTTTGAGAAATAGAAATAATATGTAGAAAATGCCTTTTGGACTGTGTGGCAAATAGTAGACTCTGTAAGCCACAGCCATTGTTCCAAACAGTTGAACTTTCCCCTCCCTTCTTCCTTGTTTTCTTCCTCCCCCACTTCTTTATTTTTATCTTCCTTCCACACGTCTTCCTTTATTTTTTTTAAAAGATTTTATTTATTTATTTGACAGACAGAGATCACAAGTAGGCAGAGAGAGAGAAGGGGGGAAGCAGGCTCCCTGCTGAGCAGAAAGCCCCATATGGGACTCTATGCCAGGACCCTGGGATCACGACCTGAGCCGAAGGCAGAGGCTTAACCCACTGAGCCACCCAGGCACCCCGCACACTTCTTCCTTTAAAGAAATACTGCAAATGTAGTTTTACCACCTTTTTAGAAAAATCTCTTAATGAAGTTAAAGATGGATAATGTCAAAATCTAAACTGGAGAGGCCTGTGTAAAGACAGGGAGGATTTGTAAATGACAGTCAGACTGAGTGAAATCACACCATGATGTAATGGGAGGCTTCACTCTTAGTGCCTGTACAGAGACAACCTCCTGTAGCTCTTCTCAGTTTTTCTCTTTCCCTACCCTACCTCATTTTTCTCCTCTTTCTCCCTCTTCATTTTTCTTCATTGCACCTACTGTTTCTTTCAAAGGCGTGTCATTCATCATTGCCTTATTGGTGGTAGAGATATTGACAAAGGAAGCAGTAAAAGTTGGGTAGTTTGTGTGTATTACACTGAAAACCTTTGTACTGTCTGCCAAGGCTGAACAATCCAAACGGATCTTAATCTGGAAATCAAATTACCTCCCCTTCCTACTGATCACGCAGACGTGTTGTCTTTGGCATGGTTTGTAGTCTCCCTGAAGTCTTTAGAACCAAATAAAATTCACTTCAGGCAGACAATTATCTATTATCTTTGTCCCTTTCAGATCCTGTTTTGTGTCTTTGCCTAAGCCTAAACAATCGGAAGACTGGTCAGCTATCTTTACGGCAAAGAATAATATGATTTTGAGCTCACTTGGGAGGATGGCCAGAAAACAAATTAGAAATTTGGCTGTGTCCTTAGCTTGCCCTGCCTTGCTCTGTTTTGACCTGTGACCTCAGCAAAGTCATTTAATTGTTCTGTCTGCACATTTCCTCATCAGTAGAGGGTGAATAACAAAGACAGGGATGTTCAAAGGAATATATCATCTTATTTTAGGATAAGTGTATCAAAAGCTTAATAAGCACAAGGTGAGAGAATTGAATTGACTGACTTTTACAGTTGCCCTGGGATAAAAGTTCATTACTCCCAGTGATCCATTCAAGCTGCTAGAATGCATATATTTCAAATGATTCTCCTTCTGAGGATCCAGATTCCTTCAAATCTGGCTACTTTAATATATATATTCTTTGTACAAGAGCATTTTAAATGATTAATATTCTACCTTCTCTTTCCGCAAAAAAATTGAACTTAATAATGAACATAATAAGGCTTTTAATTTGCGGAGTTGTGGGCAGGGAAATTCTTAGACTGAAATTAACGCCCTCTCATCCAAATTCTGCTCCTTGGCATCAGGTGGCCATGTTCAGGCAGACATACCTTAGGAGAGATCGATAAAATATCTTCTTTTTCTTTTCTGTGTGGGCAAAGGGAAGCTGGAAAGTCAAATGAAAATGTAGCCTATAGTGCCAAAGAATAGTTGTTATTCAAAGGAAAAGGAGATAGTTTGCCTTTCTGTGTTAAATAACTGTTTTGTATCGACTGAGTTCAGTTAGTTAGTAACTCTCAAACCTTTATCCTTGTATATTTCACAACGACCCTCTTCACTTAAAACAGTCTACAATAATTTGAAGGTCTTTACACTGGTGGTGGAAAAAGAGTTGGGGAAGAAATGGTCAAATTTGAATTCCGTTTTCATACTTATGAAGCATTTAACCTTCAGACCTCTTCTTTCCACTCACAGGTACTTCCTTGCTCTTTAAACTGAACCAAACGCATTGAAATGTTTTGCAAGATAATAGTGATACAATTTGACAAGCCAAGGACTTTTATTTGATGCCTCAGGCTTACTAAAAATTAATGGGAAATTATCCCCTAAAGCCATTAACTTTGTCTCAATTCCTGGGGCCCTTTGTAGATCTTTCTCAGCAACCCTGGAAAGAAAATTCACTCACTTTTTTTTTTTTTTAAGGCTCTCAGGGCTAACAGTCTATTTAAGGAGGTGCCCCTAAGTAACAACTCTCTCATCATAGTATTACAATCATGCATTGGAGAGTGATTTCTCTAATGATGTATTACTCAAAATGCAGTGCTAGCCAGGATATCAGCAAGGGAGATCATAAAATTTTATTTAACCTTTTGTTAATTTAAAGTCTCCAATACTTTCTAATTTATTTATTATATATGGGAAGGGGGAAATGACAGTAACTTCAAAGGCTATGAGACCTGCATACTGTGTTATTCACTGTGTTCAGAAAATATACATCACCAGTGGGGCAAGGAAAAGATTTAAAACCCCCAATTAAAAATGTTTGTAAGACTCACAAGAGCACAAGTACTGAATACAGACCATGTGGAATGCGTCTGAGATGCAGACAAAGACTGCTGGTCTACAGGAAAGGGAAGAAAAGCTCAACAATACTATTTTTAGTCTTCTTAGTGAAAAAAAAATTTAGAATGATATTACAGTTTTTCATCTATATACCAAGGAAAATAATCATTTCTTAATTCCAGAATGATTCCAAGGCACCGTCTTACCATGGGCCCATGATGAAACGATGGGCACCAAGCTCACGGCTACATTCCACTGTAGACATTACTGAGGCACAAATAGTCACATGGTGACTCTTCTGTGATGGTGTTTTGTTTGCAACCAAGAACTACAGAAAGCTCTTAGCATAGTGCCCAGCACATAATAGTAATTCCTCAATAAATGCTAGCTCTTATTTTTTTCTTAATTGCCATTTAGTGTTAAGTTAAATCAGGAATGGCACTTTACAATAATAACATGTTTATTAGACTAAACACTACTTTTAAACTTCAATTCAGCTTTAATTCAAAGAGAGTAAGTCACTTCATATTAGTAACGGTTCTTTTATAGTATCTGTCTGTAAAACTTAAATAGAAGTTTATGACACTCCATTATTCAAAAAAATTCAATACCAAAATGTTATTCATGCCTAAATTATCTGGCTTCATCTGACAGGAATGTATTTTATCTGAATTATCAGATCAATTATCTTGATTTCTGTGCTCAAATTTGCAAGCACATGCGTACTCTGTGTCCTCTGTAAGGTGCAATTGGATTTCTTCAGGTTGAAGTGTGACCCAGTTAGCGTCCTACAAGGCGCATAAAACCTGTACAGAGATGGTGCCTTTGAAACCTGGAGTGCATTTCTGAAATGGTTCGAGCCTTTTCAGAGATGTGACAATTAGTCATGGCAGAGACAGACCTCAATTATTTAAATCTGCTTATAAAAATTTCCTCTAAACCACAGAAATATATACTCACAGTGCTAACATTTGTGCATTCATCTGCAAACTCTCTTTAACCCTCATAGTTTGAAATTAAAAAATAAAAATTCTCCCCCTTTGCCCAAGCCCCAATATTTATTTACGTGTTTTCTAGGTGATAACTCAAGTGAAAATGAATTTTGGCTATTCGATCCAACATGTGCTGTGAGCTTGAGTTTGAAAGTATGGCATATTTTAGGGTAGACGCAAGGAGGAAGGAACATAATAAGCAAGTCTTCTCAGTATGAGTTTAAATATTCATGATTTGCTTATTAAAACATTTTAAAAATTGGGTCTCTGCGCATCAGGTTCTTAATATGCAGAAGAGAAAGAGCCAAGTACTGAAAAACAACAAGCGTATTGTCATGCAATTTGCTTAAAATATGCTAAAGCTACAGCTTAGTGTTTCAGTATATAGAGATGATATGTTAAAGCGTTCCTTAGAAACTATGTCTAAAACAGTCGATTATTTCTGAGAGTTAATTTTTTAAAATCAACACGTAATGGTACAGAGAAATGGCATAGAAGCTGCCCTACCAATGGATGAACAGGCTCAGGTGACAGCCTCATTGTGGTGGTTCATTTTATGTGTCAGTTTGACCACTGGGTGCCACATAAAACAATTTTTCTAGATGTGCCTGTGAGGATATTTCTGGAAGAGATGAGCATTTGAATTGCTGCACTCCAGAAAGTAGATCGCTCTCCCCGAAGGTGATGCCCGCCCTATTCCATTAAGGGCCTGAATAGAACTAAATTCAGAGGAGGGAGGAACTTGCGCCTACTTCCCCGTCTAACTGAGTTGAGACATCTCTCAGCCTCTCCGGCCTTCCAACTGAGATTACATCTGTGGCTTCCTGGGTTCATGGACCTTCCAGCTCAGACTGAATTATGTTTTTCCTGGGTCCACAGCTTGCCAATGGCGGATCATGGGACTTCTCAGCCTTCATGACGAGGTCAACCAATTCTTAGATATATCTTTACTGGTTTTGTTTCCCTGGAGAATCTTGACTAATACACGGATTTATGTATTAACATATATGATTGTGCGCAGTCAGTTAGAAGAGGCAGTCAACCACGGGAAAAGAAGGTGGTTATGAGAGTAAAGACAAACCTTGCTGATGCCCATCTAGCCTTCAGTCTTGGTATTTTCAATAGTCTAGTTCCATTAATAAATCCCTTTATGAAATAGGATAGATATTTTTGGTAACTTCGGGCTAATACCAGTGATGGTGGTGTGTTGAACAGACGTCAGCCGAAAGAAGCTAGAAGTGAGTAACAGAACGTCAGAAGTCTGCCTGAGGACTCACATACAACACGCTGTATTTACTCATGCCAAGGGAACCCCTCAGCCAAGGAAAGACCCTCAACTCTGGTGAGGCAGATGGGTGTCCCTGAAGACTCCATAAAGATGATTAGGGAGGGCAAGTCAATTTTAAATATTTGGCAATCCTCGCAGATGCCAATGTTTCATGAACATCCAGTAAAAATACGATTCCCATCTGTGTTTCTGCTTTGCTTTTACTCCAGAGACATAAAGTAAAACACACCTGTGGTTGGAAAGATGGAGAATAAGGAATTGAAGTAATTGGGGCCGGCAGATGGTAAAACCCGTTTTCCTGACCGCAGGCTTCTTACCTATAGCAGGAAGAAGAACTCTGGACTGTAGATTATTACCTGAAACTGAACATTTCGATTAGAGAAGTGTGGATAACTTTTATAAGCTAAAAGGACCATAGAGCTTTCTATTATCTTAGAATAGCCAAGGAATTCAGGGAGCTATTAGGATTTCTTTTTTTTTTTCCTTTCTTTCACAGCTAGAGAAAGAATACTTTAGACATAAATTTATTCATTTATTTATTTATTTATTTATTTATTTTTAAGGGATAGTAGAAGGCAAAATGAAGCTGCCTTCAGTTTGACATAACATACACATAAGGCGATGGAAGCTTACTGAAAGGAAATGTGGTGATGAAGGCAGATAGGAGGAACTTATAAGCTGAATCACCAGACCTCATGGAAAACTGAAATGATATTTTAGACTATATTGCAGTTTTACTGGCCAATTGATATTTCGAATAGCCTGCTGTTTGTCTGTGTTTGGTGCTACGGAAGTTACTACTGATTGCTTCTCTTTACCTGTCTACATGGTGGCTTCTGCTTATTCATAATTTTGACTCCCTACCTTCTGCCTATGTGTCTCTTGACCTTTATTAACTTTACTGTCTATGTCCTTCTCTTTCTTTTCTTGTGAAAACTCCATAAGAGATACCCAAGTGGCCTTATTTATGTGTACGGACCATTCTTTCCAAACAGAGTTCTTTTGACAGAATACTTGATAGATGACCACTGTCAATATTATAGAGCTGTACCATTCAATATGGCAGCCACTAAGCACATGTAGCCACTGTGCAGTTAAGATGTGGCTAGTGCAAGGGTGCCTGGGTGGCTCAGTCAGTTAAGCATCTGCCTTTGGCTCAGGTCATGATTCCAGGGTCCTGGGATCAAGCCCTTCATGCTTCTCCCTCTCCCCCTCACTTGTGCTTTTTCCTGCTGTCTCTCTCTCTCAAATAAATAAACAAATCTTTAAAAAAATAAAAAGAAATGAGACTAGTCTGAATTGAGATGTCCTAGGAATGTAAAATATGCACATGATTTTGAAGACTTAGAATAGAAAAAACTATAAAGTATCTCATTAGTAAATCTCATATTGACTACATAAAAGTATATATTTGATTATATAAACCGTATTTTGAAGTACTGTGCAACAAAATATATTAAAATTAATTTTACTTATTTTTTTGTTCTTTAAATGTGGCTACTAGAAATTCTAAAATGACATATATGGCTGGCACTTGTGGCTTATGTTACAGGGGTTTCTGTGGTAGTGACGTCTACCCTCTTAATCTCAGGACAGAGTCACCAGAATGAGATCTTACATGGTAAAGCACAGGCACACTTTGATTAAGGAATTATTTCTGGACACATTTTTTTCAAAAGGCCACAGGAATGGCGGACCCTTAGTATTTCATGGATTACTACTCAAAAATGGAATGAAGTTTTTTTTTAAATTCTTACTATATATATGTAACGTATTTTCTATATTAGATATTATTTTATAGCACTTCCTAAACTTTTCACAGATTCTATCATTTTAACTTCACTGGTGTTCTGTGAAGCATAAACTGTCATTTTTCAGATAAGAAAACTGGAATTTAAAGAGGAAAAGGACATTATCCCATATACAAATCCTATATGTAGTGGGACAAAAGGTACATCCCTAATTTCCTAGCATTATGGAGTTTGTCTTTGGAGTCACGCCAGTCTGAATGTGTATACTATTTTTGTTATTTACTGGCCTGTGACTTTGAGAAGTTACTATTTTATATTATTTATTTTAATATCAAAGAGGCATACTGAATGAATGATAAATACTGGCACGTAGTTGGTGCCCAACATGTTAATCCACAATGGATGCCAAGTTCTATGTTTGTGAATAGGGATAGCTAAACAAAAACTGTTAGATAACAGAAATAATAACTTAGAGTGTTAGATTGTTTTGTGTATGCATTTCTGTATAATGGCATAGCACGTTCATTTACCTGTTAAACGATATTCTCTGAAGCTCTCTTTTGGTCAACTTTCAAAAACCCTAGTTTGTATTATAAAAACATAAACAAGTAAATAGATAGGTTTGAAGGTACATAATCATTTGGAAGTAGAAATTCAAAGTCCCTCCTACTTCTTGTCTTGATCAGTGGTAAAGACATTATTGCCTGGGGAAAGGGAAATAATTTTATGAAAGTTTAAACCACTCTGAACAGATAAAAAGAAAAAGTTCCCTATTTTCTAGTCTGAACCAACCTGTATGACCATCTGCCTGACTATCACCACTGTTTCCTCTACTGTGAAAATTTCTTAGGGTTTACCTTGTTTCTATGAATGGTACCACAGTTGTGCTAATTACTTATGTTCTAAATGTCTGGCAACTGATTTTTCTCTCCTTTTTTTCCCTCATTAGATTTAATTAATTATCAGTTTCTATAGTCTGTATCTTAGCAATGTCCACCAAATTTGCTCTACTGGATTAACTCTTGTTTTTCCTCCTGCCTTAGGTCTTAGACAATATTTGACTACCCTCATTCAGACTCCCATCTTTCCTCATCTAGATTATAAATGTTGCCTAAATCTACCTTTAGCTTCCATTCCTACCTATCTCTAAATCTCCCTTGCACTGAGGGCACAGTAATTTTACCAAAATCCAACATTAGTTATATAAAATACAATTCTCTCCATCATATATACTTTCTCAAGGGTTCATCATTATCTATAAGATTAAGCTCTAGTTCCTCAGGGTGTCTGAGATCCAGCATGATACGATCCTTCCATGCGTTTTCCAGCCTCATCTTCCACCATATTTTGACGTCCACCCTGTTTTGCTTTCATCGTTTGATTTATTTGGAGTTACTTCCTGATTGTCCCCATCTCTTACTCCTTCCTTAGGCAACTCTGTTTAACAATGTTTGTCCTCTAATCACTGATTTTCTTGTCTTTGGAGTTCCTTGACTTTTTAACCCACCAACCCAAATTTTATACTCACTGAATGACGGTTTTTTCATGTATAGCTACACCCAGTACAAGGCATGCTACAGAACATAAGTTCAATAACTTTTTAAATGAATAGAGGAAAGAATGAATAAAAGAATGAATACCTGAGGACTAGCCCTTAAAATTGATTTTCGTAGACAGGGAATCCCAAACAGTATGTTTTATGGAAACGTCTATAGGAAATTAAAGCAATAATCTTGGCCCCTTAATTAATTTACTTAAGATTTGTAAAACATATTTAAATCCTAGGACTTTAGAATGCCTTAACTCTTAGACAATATATTTAAAGATTTTTAAATAAAAAATCATTGCAAGGAGTAGTTTTAGAGATTTGTCCTGTGATACTAACGGGGAGGTTATACTTGCTATTCTCCTCTCACAGGTGTGATAGGGAAATGCTGGAAAAGAAAAATGGGGGTGCTTGGCATCTTCTAGATAAGAAAAAAATTCTTTTTCATCTTTGCATAATGAATTTATCACTGTCTAGATGGCTCCCAAGTGATTAGAGGAATAATATAAGGAATCCTTGTGTAACAAGAAATAAGATTTAGTAAAGTTCTCAGTGATCTAGAAGGTGTTTCTAGATTGTGATAAGCCACATGAGGAATTGGGGAGCCTGGCTGTTTTTGCCATGTGGTCTGGTTCAAGTCAGCAAACTCATACACACTAATCCTAGCATCCTACGGGGCTACAGGAATTCACAGTGATTGAGTCCTCTGTGTTGAGCCCAAGACAACGTGCCTTAACCTGTTCAGGTTACCACTCCACAGCCTAAGTGACTGACTCCTATTTACTCCTCTGGCTTTAAAATACCTTATTCACTTTTCTTCCTATCTCACCAAACCAAATTTGGTGTTCATTAATCCAAAATTCTTAAAGCAGAGGCGATTTAAATGTGTGTTAAATAATAAATAGAAATATTTATAAATACAAACATTTGCAAAAATAGAACTAAATCCACATTTATAACTATAAAGGAATAGGTAGAAACTTATGTACATATACAAACATACAAGCATATGTACATATATACATACATTTGTGTATATATCTGGCAGGATATGTATCTGGGCAGAAAGGAAGCAGCAGCACTTGTTCTACATCTCTTGCTACTCTTCTTAATTGGAAGGCAGGATGTGACCATGCAATGTGCATGGTCACATCCTGGGATGTGACATGGTGAGGAATGGAAATGTGCTAAGGCAAGCCTTAGAGCACAACATGACTTGTATCATAGCAATTCTGCTCTTGAGCACCTTCATGCGATACACGATTAAAGAAAAAAAGCCAGTGAGGTTGGTCAGTTCTGAAAATATTATTTGAAAGAGCAACAAGAATAATTTCAATGCTTCCAGTGCAGACGCAGTCCTAGCCTGCTTCATTTACAGTGGTGGTTCTGGGTGGAAGTGGAATTACACCTACTCATTAGGTTAGAATTAAAGCTCCTGTATCGTGACCAGTTTACTCTGATACCAGTTTGATGGGAACGTGGAGTCTGGAGTTTTGCCAGAGGACCTGAGAGGCAGCGGGTTGTAGGAAAGTTAGTTACCCTCCAGCACTAAGTAAATTCCATTGATGCCATCGGAATCATTGCCCTCGACATGCCCACAGCCGTAAGCAAGGGTTTTCCAGTTTACAAAGAGCCTCATCTAAGACCTACCAGACTTCCCTAGATAAATCTGAAGCTCTCTTGGGCAACTGACCTTTAAGCTTGCTGAAGTCCCAGCTTCCCCAACACAGAGAACTAATTTTGTTTTATTTATATCAAGATTCTTTGGCTTAAACAACATGTCATCGTCTGCCCAGAAATGCTCTAGACCCTGATGCTCCTTTTACAGCCATCTGAACAGGAGCTTTTTCTAAAAGATATTGTAATACAATGTGTAAGATTTTTATTAAAAAGATAGAAGCTCAGCCTGGTATTTTGCTGTAACCTAACCAGCTGGTCCTTTGAATGTCACAACTCAGATTCTCATTCATAGTCAATTTTTATTTAACCAGTATTTCCTTCTCTCCTATGGACACTGAAGTAAGACTTAATCTGAAATCAGTTTAATACTGTATAACCAACTGTTTTGATTGATCATGGCTACTGTTTGGGACTTAACTTTATGATGGTTCAGGAACAAAGCACATTTTAAAAGTGATAATAAAAGTAAACTTTTTATATGGTTGGGATTTAAATGAAAAACTGGATTTGTAGTTGGGGCAAGTATCTTAACTGACTTATTTAAATTTAACAGAAGCAACTTCTCTGGTTTGGGGGAAATTTGAGAGTTAACTCCTCAAAGTTGGACTAATTAGGCTCCAGATTTTCTGAACCATTTCCTCATTCTTTCTGCCCATTTTTTTTTGGGGGGGGGGGGGAAACTTCGCAACAATACAAAAACCTAATCTTTGTCCACTGTCCCCACATTTTTTTTTTTGCTTTGCACTCAAATAAGATCTTTATCTCTATATTAGAAATGGTGAGATACCCATCTCTCTTGGCTTGGCTGTTTCATCTTTCTGGAGGAAAAGCAACCACCCAATTATACACAGCCATAAATTAATCTGACAAGCCACACGCTGGAACCGCCGCCGTCGCCCATGCTGTTTAGATTGTGCCTGAGTTCAGAGTCTCTTCTTTGTGAAAGAGCATTACAGGCCCCAGCGGAAATTGTTTGCCTCTTGTTTTCAGACTTACCAGCAATACATTCCACGCAGCCGGTTCAGCAGTTCCATACTACTCTTTCTCGGTGGACTCGTTATGCAAAAGACATCTCCTCTGCTCCTGCCCATAAACGTATCCCCAGCAAGGAGGTTGGCTTCACTGGAGGCCCGTTCATCATCTAGCACAGTAGGGCTTGGATCCTTAAGTCTGAACGCTGACTGACTTTACAGGCTTCTTCTTTGGAAAAGCGCCCCCCGCCCCCCGCGGCTTCCGCCCCCCCACCCCCACCGCCCCCGCACCTCCCCTAAGTCTTGACACTGCCCTTGCATGTATGGTTCTGAACTCTGTTATGAAATCCGGAGAGGTCATTCAGGGAAGGTAAAATGAATGAAATGCTACACCAGTGCATCAGGGGAGGAGTGAAAATGCGCTCACCTTTGAGTGTGCCTCTAGCTATGTCATGCTCGTTTACTTGCTCTCCTCATTAAAGACAAATGCAGCATGTTGTGTATTGATACCTACTTTACAGCAAGGATCTGAATCAACAGGGTTACATACATAGGGGTGTCGATTTAAAAATCAACCCGAGCGGATTTGCATGTGTATCCTCTGGTCAGTAGTGTCCCTTTTCCCACCATCAACTTTTTTTACTCACTGTCATCTTGGATGATTTTGCTAGTCCCTCTCTGCCCTAAAATGGGAGAGGTCAAAAGACAAGCTATTTTGGAATGCCTTGAGGGACTCACTTGTCTTTCTTGCGTTCTCTGCCCAGACTTTATAATTATAAATTGTAGTTCAGTTCTTGTCCCATTTAGATGGGCGGGCTTTAAAGAGGCTAGAAGGAAGGGCCCCTGGGTGACTCAGTCAGTTAAGTGTCTCCCTTCTGCTAGGGTCATGATCCTGGGGTCCTAGGATCGAGCCCGGTGTAGGGCTCCCTGCTCAGCCAGGTGTCTTCTTTTCCTCCTCCCTCTGCCCCTCTCCTCTGCTTTTGGTCTCTCAAATAAATAAAATATTAAAAAAAAAAAAAAAAAGGATAGAGAGTTTTCCTTTTTAGCCTCCACAAGGCTGTGTTAGCGGTAAGAATCGCCTTCAGAAACCATTTGTTCTGCAGTGAGAGCCCAGCAACCTTGTCTAATACCCTTTCCCATTTTCTTCCTTTTTCTGCCCCTGCTCAATTACAAATACTTCCTCCTCGCCTGACACACCAATTCATCAGTGTTGCCTTTTTTCATTCTTCTCGTTATCTAATTCTCAATTCTGCAACCTTTTCTGGAGACTTATACTCCTCTGTCATCATGGTGCAAATAAAAATGTCGAGGTTGTTAGCAAATGTTCCGAGAAGTAAGGCTCCACATAGTAGAGGTGCATGGTCTATGGCAAACATCCCCCACATCATGTGAATATGGATTAGTTTACGAGTGACTATCAGACTACTTTGAAACCCGGTATCAGTGTGAATGTGTTTCATCTACATGGAACTTTAGTAAATTCTCTAGGAGTACTTGGTTCTTGCCTTCCTGATACTGAAGAAAACCGAGTAACACTTAGCTTTCTTCCCTTCCTTAGTTAAGATCTTCTGTTGTGTTCAAGAGTCCTAGATCCTCTCCTGTGACTCCTCCCCCTTTTCAGTGCTTGTTTTGCAGTCCTCAAATGTTTGTGGTGTGGAGGAAAAAGTTTGTTTCTTGATAGGTTTATAACTTCCTGGCTTTCCAAGGTCTAGTTGATAATAAACTCTTGGTTCTTCTCCACTCTGAGTCCAAAAATAAACAGCTATTTACTTGCCCAAATTCAGAATACAGATATAATTTAATTATTACTTCAGCAGAGAAGGTAATTCTACTGTAACATTAAACAATGAAAGAGCTACCACATAGCTGTCTTAAGGCCTCCCTGCTCACTTTCCTAGACCTTGGCCAACGCTACCTAGCCCGGCTCTGCAGCACGAGAGCACACAGGTTCAGGCCAGGAGAATGCCATCAGTCCTTGAAAGGGCTGCTCCTCCTCCCTTTTGTTGTCCTAGGTCACCTGCTACTCTAAGATCTCCCTGCTCTCCTCACACCTCTGTAAAGCAGGAAAATGGCCACTATCATCCATTTACACTTGATTGGTTACATTTTACCTGAAACTTATTCTCACTAAAATTTGTTCCCTCCAGTCATGCATTTTCTTTTCTACACTCTTCTTTCTAATTTTGGACCACAGGCTGCTCCATTTCAAGTGTCAAAAAATGGATTTTTTTTATTCCCCCTCACTCAGGGATGGTGCAGAGGAGTCCCCGAAATACCTCAATAATTGACTCTACTGAAGCTTGTGATTCTGTCTTTGCAGGGTTTTTGAGCTGGTGTTGAGAGAGTTGAGGGGAGCTGGTCTGTGGTCTCTCAGATCTGGTATCCTCAGGAGTCTTGGGGGAGGGGATGGTGACCCACAGGAATGGTTGTCTTGGGGCAAATGAAAGAACTGAGCCTAAGAATCACCCTGAAATTTCCATCCCTGATCTCTGGCTAAATATTTGTTGTTATAAATCAGTACTTGTATGAGTCCTAGACTTACCTCTTCATTTCTCCTCTCAGGACATTTGGCACTGGGCCCCCTCCCCCTTCTTAATCCTATCCCTTATCCTCTTAGACTTTCCCTCTGAATGAAAACAACATAGATTAACTACAGTTCTAAAAATACAACTGAATCCCTTCTCTGTGATTTCTACCTGTGGTAAAAATACTTCCAACAAGGAAAAGCTTTATTATAACATTGACTAATCACAACAATAACATAGCAAGTAGTAATTATTATTTTAGCTACTCTGTACTGAGACCTTATTATAGGTCGAGTATTCTGAGAGGTTGTTAATATGTCCTACTCTTATCTTAGGTAATTATGTGAATTAGGTGAAATATCATATATAAAGTACTTTAGCTTGGCATTGGGCATGTAGTAATGCTTAGTTAATAAATGATTATAATCATCAATATAAAATTATTAATTACAGTTATTAGTGTTGGTTCCCTATTTGGTCTTTATACCATCCCTACGCAGTAAGAATTATAATGACCCCATTCTAGAAAGGAGGATACAGTGCCCATCAGTGAAGTAAGCTATAAATAACCCCACACACTCAGACCTGAGAGCATTTGTGTTTTCACAAATGCAGTGGTTGCAATTAGATGTGTGTAACTTTCTGATATCCTGGATTTTACATATTTATTTGGTCTTGAATGTCACTTTATTTTTTTCTGCCTTATTGATGTGTAATTGAAACACCACACACTGCACAGATTTAATCTTTGTAGTTGGATGAGCTGTCGTATGCATTTTCCGGTGTTACCCTCACCACATTCAAGGTTATGAACGTACCGTCACCTCCAAAAGTTTCCTCCTGTCCCTTTGTTTTTATGTGTTTTTGTTTTTGTAGCAAGGGCACCTAACATGGGACAGACCCTCTTAACAAATTTTGAAGTGTGTATTCAAATTACGCACTAGGTCTTACCGCTGATCTCCAGAAGTTACTCTTCTATAATTATAACTGTCTACCCACTGCACGACTTTCCATCTCTAATCTCCTGGGAACTACCATTCTATTTTCTGCTTCTGTAAGTTGATCTATTTTAAATACCTTATGTAGTGGAATCATACAGTCCTTGTTCTTCTGTTACTGACTTACTTCACTTAGCATAATGACTCCCAGGTCCATCTTTGATGCTAAATATCAACCTTATCCATGATCTTTTATTTCTGTTTTTAAGAAGTAAAGCTTCTGAAAATCAGGATAAGTGCTATTATTATTATTTTTCAAAAATAATTAGAGACTTTTTACTCCAGTCATGCTCATTTCGAGTCCCAGGCCACTTCATACTCACATTGCCAGGGATTTTCCTATTGAATGTACTACGGTATAAAGTTTATTGTCCTCTGTGCCCCTTTCCCTCTGCCCAGTTTCCTTTACCTTATTTTCTCTATAGCAAAGGACAACCATAAAAGCAACGAAGGCAAATACTCTCCAGAAAGCAATCAGAGCAGAAAAAGAACTTCAAGCCCAGGGGTGTTTTCATGGCAAAGGGAGTTGATGTGTGGGGAGCAGGTTGTAAAAACTAAGCAAGCTGGCCCAGAAAAGACAGGAGACCATGGGACCAGACTAGGGAATGGTAAGAAAGGTCCATAGGAGCAGAGGAGGAGAAATCTCTTTGGAGTTTGGGGAGGGGGCAACTTCCTTTTTGTATTACTTTAAATGGTTGAGGAAATTTTAGAGAGAGCTTTAGTCCTGTATGGGCCATATTCCTTTAGCTGTGGCATAGTCTGAAACAGAAATGGGTTTGTAGTGAGTGTGCAAGTGGGTGAGCTTTGAGAGGTGTCTTGGGTGCTAGAGTATTCTAGATAGGAAAACAAAAACATAACATCTAAAGGTAATATGGTTGCAGAATAATTTAGGGAGTACAATTAACCCTTGAACTATATAAGTTGGAACTGCAGGGGGTCCACTTACACATGGGTTTTTTTTTTAATACAATACAGTATTGCAGATATTTTTTTTTCCTCTTCCTTGTGATTTTCTTATTAACATTACATTTTCCGTAGCTTACTTTATTGTAAGAATACAATATATCATAAAGATAACATACATAGTATGTGTTCTTCTACTGTTTATTTTATCCCTAAAACTTCTGGTCAGCAGTAGGATATTGGTAGTTAAGTTTTTGGGGAGTGAAAAATTGTACATGGATTTTCCACTTTGTGGGTATGGGGTTGGTTCCCCCTAATGCTCATGTTGTTCAAGGGTCAACTGTATTCTAAATACACTATCTTGGGGCACCTGGGTGGCTCAGAGGGTTAAGCCTCTGCCTTCGGCTCAGGTCATGGTCCCAGGGTCCAGGGATTGAGTCCCACATCGGGCTCTCTGCTTAACGGGAGCCTGCTTCTTTCTCTCCCTCTGCCTGTCATTTCCTCTGTTTGTGCTCTCTCTCTCTGGCAAATAAATAAATAAAATCTTTAAAAAAAATAAATACACTATCTTGTTTGGAGAAACTGTTAGATCAGTTATATCATCTTGATGCTTATAATGTAATGCTAATGGAGGGGGCAGTTGGTTTGGTGTGAGTCTTCGAGAATTGATACCTAGAAAGTGCCTGACACAGTGCCTGGCATATAATATGTGCTAAATAGATGTTAATTTCTATTATTCACTGTTACATAAATGCACAATAGACATGCAGCTTATATTTAAAGCTGAAATTGAAACTTAAAGATATCTACAACTTTGTAATTATTAGTGATATTTAATTAACACTTTATTTCTTACTGGTCATGCAGGGTGCCCTGAATTTCTGTCTTCTCAACACGCAACTCTTGTAGTCCAAGATCATAGCACGATTTACATGTATTTTATATTTTAGAGTTTATAGAAGACTTCCCATGGAAATATTTTTTTAAGAAAGTAGAATGTCAGAGTGCCTTGGTGGTTTAGTCAATTGAGTGGCTGACTCTTGATTTTGGCTCAGGTCATGATCTCAGGGTCCTGGGATTGAACACTGTGTCGGCAACAGTCCTCCCTCAGTGGGGAGTCTGCTTGAGAATTCTTTCTCTCCCTCTGACCCTTCCCCCATAGTCTGTCTGTCTGTCTCTCTCTCAAATAAATACATTAATTTAAAAAAAAAGAAAGTAGGGTGCCAAAATTTTCACCTTAGGAATTTTTTGAGCTTGAGTTTGGCTCCGTGGAAATAAGACATAGATAGGTTCAGCATATCTTGTCTCATTTGACATTTCAAGAAGTGCTTATGGAAAATTAACATCTGAGAAATTGAGGCAAGACTTGTAGCTCTTCCTCAGCTCCCTGACTTCCTCTAGAGGTAAAGGAAATTTAGGTAGGAACATTGAGTTCTTCTGAAGGTTCTTCTTGTGGAAGAGTAGCATTAGATACAGGTCTGAGCCCTATGGTAGCTCTCAACATATTCCACGTAAAATGGTTTCCATAATGCTTTGCGAAGAACAGGATTCTAACCGATTACGTTTTCTTAGACTAACTTCACCATTTGAGTACCCAGTGCCCTTTGAAGTCTCTAGTTACTTTTTCCCAAGATGTCATGGAAGGAGATCTTCATGACCCTTTGATCTGCTCCTGAGAATCTATGTAGAATCAGCCTTTCTTGTAGTTGACTTGTGCCTGCCACTGTTTTTAGGAATCCACCTAGTGAAAATTATCCTTTCTTGAATCTTAGGTCAAACAGCCTCCACATGTATCTATTTCATAGCTATAATGGAAAGGAGATTCTAAAGTGTGGTTTGCATATTGTAACTTAGCCAAAGATTTAAACAACAGGTATTTACAATACTTCAAAAAAGTGATGGTACTGGTAATGCAAACTATCTAGAACATGTTCACATTCATTTTAAATGATTTCTGTTAGATAATTGCTCATGTAATATAATCATTTTGGTCATTGTTAAGATGATTCTTAAACTTATTAACCTCTTTGAAAAATCAATATTTACATATTGTGGATAATTAAATTCATATACATATATTGAGGAAAGGATATTCACAATGAATTTAATCTAACATAATAAGGAAATTTTCTTAATTAGTGGTATATTAAATCAACGATGTCCCAGCCAAATTTATTCAAATTGCAAGTGATAAAACCATTTCAAAGCAGTCTAAGAAAGTCCTGGGATAAAAATGCAGGAAAGCATCTAGGTATTACAAGGAGTAGCAGCATCAAATCTCTGCTTCTTTCTCTTTATACTTTTTTAAAAAATCTTTATCTCTGTTGATTAGTTTAATTTATATATACATTCAATAGCTTTCCAATTTACATTTCTCAGTTTATGAGAAGAACCTAGAGTGACTCTATCTTAGCCTCATTTTTAAATTTTCAAGAAAGAGTCCTAGTTCCCCTCCAGCATGGTCAAGTGCCTAGTCTGATCCAATCAGCTATGTAGGGCACCTGCCCCTGATCACCAAGAACTCTGCACATAGTAACTATAATCCGTATAACTATAACTATAATCTATATACCTATAGATTATCTGTAGCTATAATCTATATAAAGGGGGGCCCTTAGAGCCCAGCAAAGACTGCAGTAGGAATGCCCCACTGGGCTTGTGCAAAGTCAGAGTCCTGCAGGTGTGGCCAAGGGCTCAGGGTCATATAGAAGAAATGTAAAATCAGGTGTCGATTTCTGACATAGAAAGAGTAAGAGACCCCAACTTTTTTTCCTACCACAGACAATAAAAACAACAAAACCCTAAAATTATGTTTTAACTTTAGAAAGCACAGAGGTAGAAATAGGTTTGAACAATTTTAAAAAACAATCATTTTCGTGTCTTAAGAGCTAAGTTGGACATTTTGCGTGTATTAAAAAATATAAATCACAGGTGGAAGGGGACTTAGAAATATTTGTCTATTTTTCTTCTTTGGGCAGAGAGGAAAGTGAGGCTGCATTAAGAAAAGGATGTGCCCCATTTTACACAGCTGATTAGTTGCAAAGCTAGATTTAGAAGCTTTTTCTGAATCCTGAAGAATGTAAGTGGACTGCTGCCTTTGGAACATTGGCCCAGAAGTCTGGTATCACATTGACGTGCTTGGTTTGCCTTTTGGAAATGATCCAGGCCTGGTTATAAACAAGAATTGCTCTTTAATTGGAGTGCTCTGAGTTACGCCTCTTGCCATTTAAAACTGTATGCCTTTCAATGTTGCCTGACAGTCTCTTGATAAGAAACATCGTTCCCTTCACATCCTCTGTATTTGATATTGAAGATTTGATATCTTGTGTTCTGGGTTGAATAGTGTCCCCCCAAAAGTTCATGTCTACCCAGAACCTGTGAATCTGACCTTACTTGGAAGTAGAGTCTTTGCAGATATAATCAGGCTAAGAGGAAGTCATACCAGATAAGAGAGGGCCCTAAATCCAATATGACTGGTATCTTTATAAGAAGAAAAATATTTGGACAAAGCCCCAGATACACAGGGAAAACACCATATGAAAATGAAGGTAGAAATTGAAGTGATGTGTCTATAAGCCAAGGAACGAATGTCAAGGATTACAGACAATAATCAGAAGCTGGAAGGGAGGCATGGAACATATTCCCCCTCAGACGACCCAGAAGGAATCAACCCTTACAACACCTGGATTTCCGATTTTCTGGTCTCCAGAACTGTGAGATAATAGAGTTTGTGGTGGTTGTCCTAAGCCACATTATCCGCAGTAAGTTGTTGTAGCCATGCTAGGAAATTAATGCACCATGTCATGCATGTGTAGGGCATGTGTAAGTTTCTTATAGATTAACACTTGGAATTCAGACAAAATAAACAACAGGATAATTTAATATTAAAACTAGACGTGTGCAAGGCCGCCTTCTGGGTTTTCGTAAACCGTAGTTCTAACCAAGACCTTCCTTACCTCTTCTCAACATTCTGTTTAGAATGGCAGGAAAAAGCGTGACCACTTGGACCAAAAGGATGCAAATGCCTTGAGTAGCAAACTAGGCATATTGTAGGGCACCTTTCCAAGTTATCTCTGCCTTTCATTTTACAACTCTGTAAATTGTATAACATTAATAACAATGCATCTGATTCTGGTTCATAGCAATGCAAATGAATTATATTCAGGGGAGTGTAATTGTCTAGTTTTTCATCTATTTGCAAATTCATTTAGCATTCCTGATTGCCTATATATGTGTGGTTCTTTGAATCCTCCTTAGAACTGGTTATAACATTCTGGGTTCTCTCATTGATTGATGGAGTTAAAGAATATCTTAGACATATGCTCATTTTATATTTTCATAGGGGTCATGACTTTACTCTCTGTAAAAATCTGTCCTTTAATAAGAATCTAGTGTTAATTCTTATAATTTTTAATTTTGATAACCTCCTTCAGAACTTAAGGCAAAGAGAATTACAAGGGCAAAATTTCCATTTCTCCTGTGTTAAAAGCCTTTCTAAACTTCCAAAAGCGTTTTTACAAGATTTTAACGTCCTATTTTAACAGGCAATATCCATTGTAGATGATAAAAAGAATATAAAAAAAATCTTCAGATAGATTCTGGAAAATTAGTCAAAGCAATGCCCTTGGTCTCTTAGGCAGTGCCAATCCAGAGAACAAGGCTTGAAGTTTATCTTTGCTTCCAATCATACTTGGGCTAAAACAAGCTTCCTAGACCTACCATAACCTCAACCTAAGTTGACAACAGGAACTTAAATCTAATTTTTTAAAAAAATATTTTATTTATTTATTTGACAGACAGAGATCATAAGTAGGCAGAGAGGCAGGCAAAGAGAGAGGCGGAAGCAGGCTCCCTGCTGAGCAGAGAGCCCGATGTGGGGCTCGATCCCACCCTGAGATCATGACCCGAGCCAAAGGCAGAGGCTTAACCCACTGAACCACCCAAGTGCCCCTTAAATCGAATTTTTAAAGCTTCTTCATTGATGTGAAATGGCTTTGAGAGTGTAATTGATATTGCCCTTTACATTCTTAAAAACTGGCTTGAGGATCATACTAGCATGAAAGGTGATCCAGTGATGACGTTGTATCCCTCTGATAATCTCATGTCCAACTGGGGCTAGGGAAACAAGAGTATTCAGAAGGCTTAGGAAGGAAAGGCAGCATGCCAGATGTGTCCCGGGCAGAATAGAGTCAATTTTGCTGAACATAAGAAGTAATGACCCATAAAAACTCCTGGTTCCTGCTCTAACACAGGAGGAGACTAGAAAAAAGACATAGCACCTTTCCGTGCAGCCTGGAATATCCCAGAGTTTTGGGTGTTTTCTTTTTCTCATTTTTGTTTTTGTTTTGTCTTTTAGGTTTTTCACAGGCCGAGCTCCAGAACTGAGAGTCTGGCTTGGAAACTGACTCAATTGTTGGGTGCTGGATATGTTTGATGCAAAGACTCTTTCTGTTCTCCGTATATAATCTGTGTTCTTTTGATATGACAGGCCCACAGCGTAATGACTTAAGATGGCTGATCTCCTACCCTTGTGTAGGCATTTTCCAACATGACAGAGTTGATTTTCACTTCTGTTTTTTAGTCCCTGCTGACTCTGTTACTCAGTTCAGAGTGCGTGGTTTCTTGGCTGACATGAGAGTCTAGGATATTTGCAGGTCCTCTGGAGGCTTCTGCCTGCTCTTGTCTCTTCAGCCAGCACCATCTTTGTCTTTCACAGCTCCTCAGGTGGCTGAAATTTTCACAGCTTGTTAGGTGGCTCTGGCTTTCACAGTTTGTGGCCCTGAATGGCTGCTAGGGGAACAGCATTTTCACTCCTTCCCAAAGCCAAGCTTCACAGTGGAAATGTGTGAGTTTTGCCAGTAGCCTCCCAGAAATCCTGCGGTTGTGGCAGATGCAAGCTAACGCAGCATGGAGATGAGATTTCTTCCAGATTGGGAATTGATGTCCCCAACAGAAAGGGAATTGTACTGACTTTGTTCTCAAGGAAGTTGTGACAAGTGGAAGTAAGAGCAACACCACATAAAATTGCTGGCAAAATAAACAGCAAATAGCATTATATGTGGAATATTGGTCCCTGTATATCTTTTCTCTTTTAATAGTTGTTAATATAGCCAAGATGCTAAAATGTATTTAATAGAGGGTTCCCTTGATATACCACTATTTTCAGGAGCCAGGGAAAAAATAGTGTTTTATCAGGAAGAAGGTAATAAGCAGGAATTGAAATGTTTTCATTTGGATCCTAAGTGGTGCCTGAGGTAAAATTGCACAATGTTAAAGCAACAATAATTGGTTCCTCCTGGCTTTCTCCATTGAAGGAAATTGAAATTCAATTGACTTTCAATGGAATAGTCATGGAGTTCCAATTGTCATTGCTCTGACTTTGTGCTTGTCTATCCCAAGAATGGTATGGGAGCCAAAAAAGAGAAGGTTCTGAAACAGCTGGGAAAATCAGCACAATCATTTTAGGGCAGATTGGAGGGGAATGAGGTATCCCAAATATGTGAATAGATTTCAGTGTACCTCAGAGCATGTAATTGATTGGTTCCCATTGTCAACATTGATGTAAATATAGTTGGAAGTGGGTTGCGGTTCTTGTGTAATTATTGATGGTAAAGAAAAGTTTAATAACAAGAGGTTAAACCATGACAACAGTGTAGGCTTGGAAGCTAAATGAGAGATCAACACTGAGTCTCTTTGTTTTGTGGATTTGGGGAATTTTAAATAGTGTTGCAAGGTACTATCATAAAATAATTATAGTAGCTCATGCTTATAGTTAGATATTATGCCAGTTTATCTTATTTATTACTTGCCAAAAAAAAAAAAAGTTTAGCACTGGTCCTTTTTAACCATGAGGAATCTCAGACTCAGAAAAGTCAGGTGTCCTTTTCGAGGTTAATATAGCTAGATAATTGTCGTGCCAGAATTTTTAGTCCAAGGTGTGAATGAATCTTCACCTCTGTAAAACCCTTAGTCTATGCAAGGTTTTTTAGAAGGGGGGGGGAACAAAACACCAAACTATTGGGACTACAGATTTCCTATTAATAAAAGTAAAGCACTAGAATTATTAACATGATGTTTGAACAAGCTAGTTGGAGAAATACAGTGAAAAAGAGCCATCGATTATTTGATTAAAAAATTCTGCTAAAATGCCTCAGTTTTGTTCAATGTACCAGATTAAACATGCATTAAAGACATATTTTTAAACATTTCCTTATGGAACATTTCAAACAAATTCAAAAGTACGGAGAATAATATTAGAAAATCTTATATACTCATCACTTACCTCAAGCAGTTATCAACTCACGGCAAATTACTTTTCATCTCTACTCCCAAATACTTCCTTGCTACTAACAATCTTATGAAACAAACCTCAGTGGTTCTATTATTTCATACACAAATACATCAATGTGCATTTCTAATAGGTCAGAACTCCTTATTTTTAAAATGATCACAGTATCATTTTAGATATTATAACTCCTTAATAGTAAAATATTCAGTCATTGTTCCATTTCCTAAAATATCTAAGAATTTTTTAAAGTAAGCTGTACTAACAGGGAGTCTGGTTGGCTCAATCAGGTCAGTGACCAGCTCTTGATTTCGGCACAGGTCAGGTCATGATCTCAGGGTTGTGAGATTGATCCCTGAGTCGGGCTCTATGTACTGTTTGGAGTCCCTTTGAGATTCTCTCTCTCTCTCCCTCTTTTCTTCCCCCCACTCACATTTGCTCTCTCCAAAATAAATAGATAAAATCTTTTTTAAAAAAAGGTAAAATCAGCTTTAGTAAGGTACAGCTTACATAAAATAAAGCAACCTATTTTATGTGTACTGTGAAATGATTTTTTTTTTTTTCCCTTTAAGTAGGCTCCGCCTGGGGGACCTAACTCAGGGCTTGAACTCACAACCCTGAGATCAAGACTTGAACTGAGATCAAATCAGGCTTAACCAAGAGAGCCACCCAGGTGCCCCTAGTGAAATGATTTTAACAAATATATACACTTTTATAACCACTACCAGAATCAAGATACAGAATAATTTCTTCATGCCCCAAGTTCCCACTGGCTTTTTCTCAATTTCTCTTCTGCTCAACCCCAGGTCTAGGAAACTACTATTCTGCTTTCCATCATGAAAAAATTGTTCTTTTCTATTTGATTTTTGGTTTTGTCTGTAATAGTTCTTTTCTTTGTCATTTTAGTTTAATTTCCTCTTGTTTCTAGTTCCTTACTTTTATAAGTGATTTGAATCTTTTTGCTAAATGCTTAAAACTATCAATAGTCCTCTAAGAACTCCTTCAGTTTTATCCCATAAATTGTGACACACTGCTTTTTCATTTTTATTTTGTTCAAAATATTTTCCAATTGCCCTTTGATTTTTTTTAACCAATATTTTATTTAGAATTTTGTTGTTTGGTTTTCAAATATTTGGGGATTTTCTGTCAGTCTTCCTATAACTTATTTCTAATTTAATTCTCTTTTGGTCAGAAAATAGACTTTCTGTGTTCAGTCAATTTGACTTAATTGTGACTCGTTTTGTTGACCAGCAGATAACATGTCTTGGTGAATGTTCCATGGACATTTGGAAAGATTATTGGTTATGCTGTATTGAGTGGTATGCTCTAATAAATGTTAGGTTAATTAGGTTGCGGTGTCATTTTATATTGTTAAACACTTTTTATTCTACTTATAACAATTAATTAGAGTGTAAGATAAAATATCCAGTTATGTTTGTGAATGTATTATGTAGCTTTTATTGTGTGTACATCTATTTAAAATTGTTATGTCCTCTTGAGGGATTATTTTGTCTTCTCTTTCTAATGTGAATTTAGTATATATACATATATTTAGAGAGAGCTATTAAAGATTTTTTATCTTTATTATTGGCATAATACAGCTTTTCTCATTCTTTACAGTAAACTCCTTGAGATTATAGTGGTTGTCTTTAGAGAATTTAAAATCAGGTCTTGTTTATATTCACTTTGACAAATTCTACTTCTTATAAGTATTTGGAACATTTACATTTAATGTAATTATTGATATGGTTGAATTTAAATCTACTACCCTCTTTTGTGTATTCTACTTTTATCTATTCTTTGTGTCTGTTTTCTCTTTTTCATCCTGTTTTGCATATTTTAAAAATAATTCCAGTATCTCCTTTTATTCTTTCTAATTGTTGCTCTAGGATTGATAATATGCATTTTTTATTACAATCTACTTTCAAATAGTAGTATACCACTTTACATTTAAGACCTTTACAACTCCATACTTCAATTTCTCCAATTTCTCCTCTTTTGCCTTTGTATCATATGTTTTACTGCTATATAAATTATAACCCACAAAATAATACATAGGTGACATTTTTAATTTAAACTGTTATTACCTTATTACCCTTAAGCTTTAACTTAAAAGAAGGAAAATTGTTATAGTCACACATGTATGTTTGTCTTTCTCAGAGTTATGATCAGTAATTTTTCTTTAAATTAAAAAAAAGTTTCTTTGCATAGATACAATTGCTGATCTTGTATTTTCTTTCTTTTCTTTGAAGAACTCTATTACAATTTATTATAAGGTAGCTTTTATGGTGATGAATTCTGTAAGCTTTGGTTTGTCCCCCCAAATCCCTATTTGTTGCCAGTTTCGAAGACTATATCCCCTGGATAAATAATTTTATGTTGCTTTTTTCTTTTTTCTTGCTTTGGGTTTATACTTTTTTTTTAAAGTTTGCATGATTTCAGAAAATAAATCTTCACTAGCCTTATTTTTGTTCCCATGTGCAGTGTGTCTTATTTCTCTGACCACTTTTAAGAGTTTCTCTTTTACACACAGGTTAGTATTTTATGCCTATCAATCTTGATGTTTTCTTTGTGTTCATCCTTTTTAATGTTTGACGCACTTCTCACATTTTTAGATCTATTATTTTCATCAAATTTGAAAAAAATTTTTAGTTATTTCTTAAAAACCTGTTTCTTTCTCTGTCAGGATTCTGATATTATCTCCCTTGTATCCAAGGCCCTGTTCATTTTTTTTTCAGTCTTTTATTTGCCTCTGCTTCATGTGGGTGGATTCTGTTGTATATCTTAAAGTTCGTTGATCTTTTTTTCTGCAGTGTCTAATCTGCTGTTAAGCTCACACTTTGGATTTTTCATGTTAGATAGGATGTTTTTCATCTGTCTTAATTTTGTTTGGTACTTTTGATACCTTACTTTCCTTTTCTCATCATACTTAAACATTTTCTTTTCCATAGACCTAGGAATATGGGGTGAATCTGCCCCGGTTTCTACTGAATATCTGGCTATAGCCATGCATCGCCTGTTCCACTTGTGTAATTAGTCATTTCTTTAAAAAGCATTAGCTTTTTTAGGGACAAATTAAGAGTCTGAAGCTGTATGTTAGAGTGCCCATTTCTAGTTAGGCATTTTTTTAAAATTAGAGACATTAGTCTTATATTCCTGTTTAATCTCAAATTTAGCAGCTTAAAACAATATTTTTCTTATACCATAGTATCTGCAGCTTGGGTCTCTTGCCTGGCTTGACCTTGTGTTCGGCTCAGGGACTCACAAAGGTATAGTGAAAGTGATAGCCAGGTTGTATTGGCATCTGGAGGCTCACCTGGGAAAGAATATACTTTCAAGCCCAAATCCTGTTTTTGTTATTGGGATTCATTTTTTTCCAGTGGTATGATTCAAGGCACCAACCTTTGTTCTCTGTTTGCTGGAAGCTGCTTTCTCATTCTAGAAAGGGTTTCAGTCCCTTGCCATGAGAAGTGTCCATCATGGCCACCTACTTCATCAAGAGAGCAAGAATAATCTCTAAATCTGATGCAATCTCCCACAAAATAATGTAATCTTGAGAGTAACTTCATCGTGTTTGCCATATAATCTAATCAAGGGAGTAACAGCCAGTAACCTTTGAAATATTCTATTAATGAGAAACAGTATAGATTTCACTCATACTCAAGGCAATTATGCAGATGTGTAGACATGAGTAGTGGGAAATATTGGAGATCTGCACACTATATGAAAGCTAGAAGTTTTTTAAAAGGAAAATAGATAGTGAGTTCATACTAATCTTACTCAAATTCAAGACTACAAGATTTTTGCTTTACTCCTGTATCTTACATTTGTACCTCCTCTTTCCCATCTAAAATGTCAGTTTCCCAAGAACAATGTACTTTTCAGTTCTATTTATATAAAAATGCATACATAACAATCTGAGAATTACAGTACCATCAATATGATGTTTGAAGATAGCTTAAGAATTTTTTCTGTGCTGCTTTATTTTTAAAATGTGCTACTGGGTATACTTGTCAAACATTGTCTTTTTTAATTGGCATATAATTGACATATAACATTATATTAGTTTAAGGTTGTACCACATAATGATTCAATATATGTATGTAATGAGAAATGATCATCACAGTATGTCTAGTTAACATGCATCACTACAAAGTTAAAAAAAATTTTGTGATGAAAACTTTTAAGATCTAGTCTCATAGAAACTTTTAAAAATGTAGTATGTTATTACTAACTGTGGTTACAAATGATTGTCTTTTAAATATGTTGGGGTAATTCCTACACATGAGTGTAAAATAAAGCGGTTTTTATTCCATTTTAATTTTCATGGTCTACTTTAAAGTCTTTATTTTGTTTTAAAATACATAAAATTTGCATGACTCCAGTGTCACATCTTTCAAATATGGTACATTGAAGAATCAGTCTAGTTTCTATCCTTGGCCTGCAGTTGTCCAGTCAGCCCCCTTTCCCTCTCTCCTCCAGTCCTAGTTAAGTGCTAAGATACTTTCTGTGTCTATAGATTTGTCTGTTCTGGACATTTTGTGCAAATGGAATCATATAACGTGGCCTTTTGTGTCTGGCTTCTTTTACTTAGCATAATGTTTTCAAGGTGCAACCGTGTTGTAGCAGAGTTTAGTACTTACCTCATTCTCTTTTATGGTTGAATATTCAACATATGGTATTCTACATTTTATTTTTTCCATGTTGCCATTGATGGACTTAGGTTATTTCTTTCATTATTTTGAATAATGCTGGGAACATTTGTATATATATATACATATATATATATTTTTTTTTTTTTTGCATGAGACATAAGTTTTATTTCTGTTGTGTATATATACCTCAGAGTGGAATTGTTGGATCAGTTGGTAACTTTAGGTTTAACTCTCTGAGGACCTGGCAGACTGTTTTCCAAAGTGACTGCAGTATTCTATGTTTCCCCCAGCAATGTATGAGTGTTCTTGTTTGCCCACCTCTCCAACATTTAGTGGTATATGTATTTCGATTATAGCCATCCTAGAAATTGTAAATATAGCCATCCTAGAAGTTGTAAAGCAGTATCTCATTGTGGTTTTGGCTTGCATTTCCGTGATGGCTAAGAATGATAAAATACTATTTTCATCTGTTTGTTGACCATTTGTTTATCTTCTTTAGAAAAATGTCTGTTCAGATTCTTTGTCCATTCTACCCTATTTCTTTTACTTACCCTATAAGACCATTTAACAAATCTCATACTTCTATTATTTTTAAAATAAATAAATGCATAGATGTAAATATCCCTCATAGATAAATGGTAGTTCTTGACATACAGTGTACTTCACCTTGCTTTGTTAACACAATGTTGATTGTTCCATAATTATATGGAGAGAAATTCCTCATTCCTTTTTAAAACTGTATCCTATTGTGATGGCATGTCATATCTTATTTTACAGTTTGCTCATGTTGTACTTTACCCAGTTAGTCCCCTAATTTTTGAATATTTGGGTTTCCAATTTGTGTGCCATTTCAAGTAATGCTGCATGGAATAACCTTCTGTATATATCTTAATAATTTTCAATATATCTTTAACAAATTCCTAAAGGTAGTTTTAAATTAGGATACAAATAAGTATATACTTCTGTAGATATTTTTAAATGTCTTTCCATAAAGGTTGTGCTGTTTTTAATGACCACTGATAAGGTGTGAGAATTCTAGTCTTTCAACAACTACATTCAAAATTATGTTGTCAAACTTGGGATTTTTACACTGAGACAGGAGAGAAATGACATGTCAGGGCAGTTTTAATTTGCATTTTGTCATGGTTAAAAGCCATTAGCAATTAATTTTCCATGAAAGGGCTATTCATAGTTCTGTCCCATTTTTTCTTTTGGTCTGAGACATAGAGACACAGTTTTCTGTTTGTTTACAAAATAATATAACAGAATACATCACACACAAAGGGATTTGTGTTACTCTTATGTGTGTAAACACTTCTGTATAGGGCTCTTCCATGTCCAGTTAAATGTTCTGATGGGACAACTTCATTAGAAAACTACATTTCTTCGCATTACAAAATGGTAGTGTCAGTGCTATAAAAAATAATGTCTGCCCCTCTTTTAGATCCCTGGGAGTAATTGGGGACATTTACTGGTTAAAATCAGTTTGCCTTTTAAGTTCATATTCCTTTACCCAGGTCTGTCTTCGTGGGTCTTTTTTGTTATTTATTTTTTAAAAGATTTTATTTATTTATTTGACAGAGAACACATTAGCACAGGGAGTGGCAGACAGAAAGAGAGGGAAAAGCAACTCCCCGCTGAGCAAGGAGCCCGATGTAGGGCTCCATCCCCTGACCCTGGGATCATCTTTTAACCCAGTGAGCCACCCAGGCACCCTATGGGTCTTTTTGGGTTGAAAGCTTTTTAGCAAAGGACGAACTGGTATCACCTGAGAAGTGGGTCTTTCTACAGAATTGATAAGCTCCTCCTAAACAGGGAAATTTTTAAAAAGTACAACCTAGAATTTTGTCACTATCAATAACACAAAAGTATTGATTTCTTGTTCTTTGCTTTGAATTGTTCTAGGTAACATGTTCAGAAGAAAAGAACTACAGATTTTTCTTTTCTAAGATTTATTTGGGGCACCTTGGGTACCTCAGTGGGTTAAGCCTCTGCCTTTGGCTCAGGTCATGGTCTCAGGGTCCTGGGATTGAGCCCCACATCGGGCTCTTTGCTCAGCAGGGAGCCTACTTCCCCCTCTCCCTCTCCTTGTCTCTCTGCCTACTTGTGATCTCTCTCTGTGTGTGTCAAATAAATAAATAAAATCTTAAAAAAAAAGATTTTACTTATGTAATTGTCAGAGAGAGAGCATGTGAGAACACAAGGAGGGGGAGTGACAGGCAGAGGGAGAAGCAGGCTCCCTGATGAGCAAGGAGCCCAATGTGGGACTGAATGCTAGCACCCTGTGATCATGACCTGAGTGGAATGAAAGAAGACACTTAAACAACTGACTCACCTAGGTGTACCAAGCACTATAAATTTTAATAATGCCCAGTGCAAATTCTTTCTGAAACTTAATGAGAGGATGAAAATGATGTTTATTAACAATTCTTTTTTAAAAAAGCTTTATATGCTTACTTTAGAGAGAAAAAGAGAGAATGTGAGTAGGGGTAGGGGCAGAGGGAAAGTTGGAGAATCTCAAGTAGACTCCCCATTGAGGGTTGAGCCTGTTGCCAGGGGCTCAGTCCCAAAACCCTGAGCTCATGACCTGAGCTGACATCAAAAGTCAGATGCTCAATTCACTGAGCCACCCAGACACCCCATTAATAATTCTTTATACTAATTTTAAGATTTTTTTAAAAGACAGTTGCAGTTTGAGCAGTTTGAAGTAACTACTATCGGATAATTTCTTTTAGAGAGTTTTGTTTTTTCATGAAATCAGGTCAATAGACATTCTTGTCTGTGAATATTGGTTTTTTTTTTTTCCAGAGGACTAATCTCAGAAGAGAATTATATTAGTAATAAGTTCAAATAAAATCTTCAAATCTCAGTGGTTTAAAACAATGTTTATTTCTTGCTCACACAAGGTCTAATACATGTTCAGTTTTAATCTATATCTGGAACTCATGTCCTCAAGGGCAGCTTGGTAGGGAATATAGAGAGAGAAGAGGGACATTGGCTCTAAGGTCCTTTGGCCCTAAAAGGAAACTCATCATTTCTACTCACAGCCATTTGGCAAGAGTAGTCATATGACGTCAGTCTAACTGCCTAGAAGGCTGGGAAATATAAAGGAGTACATGGACATTTAATGTATCCATAGGGATGAATTTCAGAAGAAAAACCTTTTTTGCACTGAAGTACAGGAATCTAAGAATTGTCTTGGGGCACCTGGGTGGCTCAGTCAGTGAAGTGTCTGCCTTTGGCTCAGGTCCTGATCTCAGGGGCCTGGGATTGAGCCTGTGTTGGGCTCCCCAATGAGCGGGGAGTCTGCTTCTTCCTCTCCTGCTTGTGTTCTCTCTCTCTGTCCAAAAAAAATAAATAAAATATTTCTTTAAAAGATTTTACTTATTTATTTGAGAGAGAGAGCATGAGAGGGGAGAGCTTAGAGGGAGAAGCAGACTCCCTGTGGAGCTGGGAGCCTGACTCGGGTCTTGATCCCAAAAGATCAAGAGATCATGACCTGAGCTGAAGGCAGTGGCTTAACACACTGAGCCACCCAGGTGCCCTGATAATAAAATCTTAAATAGCAATACGGATGATCTCATTGCAATTTGAGAGGAAATAGATTTGGAAGATCTAGAGAAGAGAAGAAAGACATGTCTGGAAAAAGAGAAAGCCACACCAACATGGCATCACATTGTTTGTATTTCTTGAGTGAGACATTTCCAGGAATGGCTATGTCTATCATTTATTTTAAAGTTGCATTTTGCTTACTGCTGTAATTACTTTTCATTACCCACAGATTTTCCGTGGAGATCATACAGAGGACAGCCTTGTGTTGTTGGCAGATGATCATTTAGGGGAAACACATGAAGAAAGATTCATTTGATGATGGCATAAAATGGGGTGGAGAAAGAGAATTCTCAGAAATTGAGAAAAGCTACAGTTGATATTTAAAATCAAGCTTTTGTGAATATAGAGTGAGATTTCAGAAGATCCTAAACCAGCCCCTCTGCCCCTCTATAAACCCAGTAGAAAAATATGGCCCTGGACTCCTACCCCCACAATAAACACAAAGTGTTGCGAACCTTTTAAAGGACAGAGTGACCCCCTAAGGTTGGAGGATTCAGGATCTTTGTGGTTAAACCAGTAAAACCACATTTATTTGCTTGTTAGTGTTTAGTGATATTATATAATTTATGTGTTATCTCATTTAAGTCTAATAAAACAGATATTAGCTTCTGTATTTTATAAATTAGATGAATGGGGTTCTGAGAGTTTAAATGACTTGCCTGGAATATATATGTTATAGGGGTAAGAGGAAGAGGCAAAATGCTTTAGACTCTTTTTTTTTTTTTAAGTATATGCTGATTTGCAGGATTTTTGCCACCAATAGAATCTGCACTTACTGGAACTTAGTATTTGTCCATAGCAGATATCAAAGACACTCCCTCATTCTGGTTCAGAAAAGGAAAGTGATACTACTGTGCTGTCCAATGTGTTGACAAATCATTTCTAGATTGGTTGAGAACCTGTATAGAGGTTTGAGATAGTACTTTCTTTGCTAAGTAGGTTGTAACTGCAACTCAACACTTCCTAGGTTCATAACATACCTGACGTGGCCACAATATATCTGGCCATTGAAGGGGAGGAATTACATGTTATGTTAAAAACCATTTAATGACTGAAGTTAAGGTAGCATAGAATGCTTGTTCCAGGGCTCTAGGAGCCATATTGCCCTAATTCTTCACCTAAAGAATTCATGCTTGAAAAAAGCTAATCTATGGAGAAATCCTTTTACAAATTGCTTGATTCCTACCAGCTACCAGTGGAATAAGCAATCTGTTCCTGCATTAATAGGCTACTACCTAGAGGAAACACTTAGGCAAGATAGCAAGCTGTCTTTTAAAATTCTGGAAAGCAAAAATGTCAACGAGGCCTGATTTTACCAAGTGGGCCTTTGAATCCTAAACTGCTTATTAAGACTCGTGTGTTTGGAGCATATGTGAAACAAGCCACGGATTTCTTGCATGTGGTACAATTAGCCAAAGCCCAAACCAATAAATATTTGGTCCTTTGATTAGGAAAAGAAAATTCATGTGTTGTCTTACCATTTAGTGGACTATGATTACCATCTATTATGCTTGAATGAGCAATATTTTTTTAATAGACTGTCCTACACTGAAAGCTAGTCTCCTCTTGAAGAGAGAGAGTGTGTGTGTATTTACATATCAAAGCACACTTACTGAAATCGTAGTTGGCTCCATTCTGTTTTATAGCTCATCTCCTGGTGGTGACCAAAGCTTGTACTTCTAACCTACATTATGTGTTTTAGTACCTATATATTCCTTTAAAAAATGTGCTAGAATAATTCAATTCCAAAAATATATATAGTTATCTTACATTTTCAGTGAGCCATGCTCTCTAACACATAAGGAAAAGTGATTACATTACAGAAACCACACAATGCTCTCTTAAATTACGTAAACTTCTTGAGGCAAAACTCTCTCCCCCACCCTTGCCCCGAGCAGAAATAAAAGCTATATGTAAGCAATATTAAGTGTGTTGTTAAACGTTAGTTAAAAAAAAAAAAATTCAATTGAAAAAGAAAAAAGGTAGGGCTGAGCAATCAATTTATATCTGGTTCAGAACATGTTACAAATACCAAGAGATTTCAAAGTGTTGAAAATGAATCACAGCAGCATTCATGACTGAGCAGCAACAGGGAATGATATAAAATAAGTTCCCAGCTTGGGGTTTTCTGTAGGTTTCTCCTTTTTCCATGCAATCAATCATGTGCAGTATTGCATTCTTTCCATTTGTGCATTCATCACTGTACTGGCAATTGCACTGGGGAGATTGGACAGAGCAGAGAAGGAAAGGAGTCTGGCTGGACTGTTTAGTGACATAGGTGACAGGTCTCTTCCTTTGAACTTGAGTTTGGGGGTTCTGTTTGGGGTAGAGAGGCATTTATAGGCATAGAAACCTTATTATGTGCTTGGGAAAATTCCAACACTGTTGGTAAAAAGCAGAGTACACACATGGAATATGGGGATTCTGGTCTGATAAAACAAATTATGATCAAAAATAGATTTTTAAGAACATTTGTGTTGAGGATCTAAGCAAATCCTGAGATCACCAAAGTAGACAGAGATCCAACCACATCACATGCAAAGCTCTGTGTTGAAGTTTGGAAGGATACAAAATATCTCTTTTCAGGAGTCAGAAATCTTCAAGGGTTACAGGAAAGTGTTATTTTGTAATTCAGCAGAGTACAGGTTTTCCTCAGTGTCTGAAAGTGTGCTTCTATGAAACCTTTTGGAAGTGGACATGGCATAAAGCAAAGACCAATTAGCATTAATCTATATAGAAAATTTTTTGAACATTCCTAGACCTAAAAAAAACCAAAACCAAACCAAAACAAAACAAACTCTCATAGGCTTTCTGATACTTTAGTACACATCTTGCACAAAATAAATGGACATAAGATAGAGCACACACGCTCCCGAACACAGTTCAGAGCTGTGGCAGCTTGATGCTGAGATGCTTAGTGGAGATCCCCTGCAAAGCACCTGGGTGGTGTTACTGTGGCTGTTTGGGTGCTCACTGCCTTTTTAATGTCTCAGCACCAAACAAGTACCGAATGCTATTTTCTTTTCTTTTTTATTTTTTAATAAAGATTTTATTTATTTATTTGACAGAGAGTGAGAGAGTGAGCACAAGCAGGGGGAGTAGCAGAGGGAGAGGGAGAAGCAGGCTCTCTGCCGAGAGGGAAACTGATGGGGGACTCGATCCTAAGACCGTGGGATCATGACCTGAGCTGAAGGCAGAGGCTTAACCATCTGAACTACCCAGGCGCCCCCTGAATGCTATTTTCGTTTTTTGCTCTTTTTTCATAAAAGTGAAAATCTCTTTGGATTTCTTTCAGTTAATGAAAACTGGTACTGATGTAGGTCTTTTGTAAAAGCAAAACAGTGTTTCATTCTGGTGTGGAATTTAAGAAACAAAACAGATGAACCTTGGGGAAGGGAAGGGAAAATAAAATACGGTGAAAACAGAGAGGGAGGGAAACCCTAAGAGAGGCTGAACTCTAGGAGATAAGCTGAGAGCTGCTGGAGGGGAGGTGGGTTGGGGGAAGGGATAACTGGGTGATGGATATTAAGGAGGACACTTGATGTCATGAGCCCTGGGCGCTATATGCAACTGGTGAAACAGTAAATTCCTTCTCCCGAAACTAATGAAAAAAAAAAAAAAAAGGCAAAGCAATGTCAGAACTTGCTCAAAGCAAGGGATGCCTGTGTAGAGAGTTGGTGAAAGCTCTAGGAAAATCAGTGTCACAGGTCTTTGAAAGAGGAATTTGGAATGGGGAAGACTGGAAATGCTTAATGGGAAGCATGAAAGAAGTGACTAGAAAATCAAGATAGAACAGCAGATGAGAGATGAGAGTGGGCAGTACGCATGCTTGGGACAGGGCATGAGCCCGCCTGTCTGGAACAGGGACTTTATCCTAACCATGCTTTCTGAGTATGTTATAGATCACAGGTACCTCGGGAAGACAATTATGGGTAACACAGAGGATTTTCATTTTGGGGACCTCTTAAAACCTTCATTGTTTCCTTTGTTACTTATTTACCATTTTTATAATTCATAGTGAAGCATATATTAGTACTATTTTCCAGTTAATTCTCAACTTTTTGTGGAACTGAAAAATGGCTACAGTAGATGCACTAGTTGTTTTTATGCACCAGAAAGCAAGTTCACCTTGTGGGTATTTTGTTTGCCTGGTTTTCCGTTTCCTTGCTGTTCGGGATAACCTTCCATCAGCATATTCCTTGAAATGAGCTTGAAGTATTTGTTCTGTATTTTATATTGAACTTGGGCTCCTGTCTTTTGCAGACAAATGACTTGTTAACATATTGTTTTTGAAGCACAATTTGCATTTCTGTGAACCCGGGATTAGGCATTGTGTGTAGATTAGTAATAATTTATGTCTAATTAATAATTGATGTTTTTCCCTATTCTGACTGAGATTTCGTTCTGAATAATATGTGAAGAGCCAATAGTCCCTAGTGATGACAAGAGAAAGCATTTTTCAAGTGCAAATAACACTAAAACATCAAAATCGGCTGCAGTGGGCTTTTTAACCACTTCACTGTTAAATAATTGAACCTATTGAATCTCAGAATTTTTTTTCACTATTCTTGTCTTCTGAAATTAGAAAATGTGGGCATGTAACAATGCCCACGTATTCAGAACTGAAAATCTTGGCCACCTCACATGTCTAGAGGGCACTGATAAACTGAAAAGGCCACCAAGAAGGCTTCTGGCCAGTCAGAAAGGAAGTCATAAAGCTTATATATTGACACTAATTTTTGTCAGGGCAAAGTCCTTAAAACAGTCAACCTATATTATTTTCTTAAAAAGGTTTTTTTAAAATTTAAATAAATTATAGATTTATTATAGTAATTCCAAACATACCAAAGTATTTATAGTAAATGTAGCTGCTGCCCCCCACTCCCATTCACCCTCCTAGCAGTGATAAGTATTCATTAATTCCAGTCTCTTTAAAATTCAACAAGCCTATTTTATTTCTTCGATTCAAACAGCCAATTAGAAGAGCTGAGAAAGGCATCTGGAAGGAGCTAGAAGCCCTACAGTCTGTCTATAAGAATAGAAATAAAAATATAAAGCAAAAACCAAAGAAAGGTATTAAGACAGTCACAGACACTCTAAAATCATGACAATCCAGAACATCTAGTTTATACCAGAATTCAAACGGTACCAGTACATGAGGCATTATAAGAGTGTGTTCAAATGAGAGAAAAGTTATCTGGCAGTGTTTTCCAAAATGTGGGATTAGAGCTAGTTACATGTAACATGCTTAACCCAATGAATAAACCAAAAATCTCTTATTATTATAATAAATCAACTTGGCCTCAGTTTCTCTCTTTTTTGGTTTTAATACTTTCACTCATGCATCGTATCATTGGGTGGTGATGAAAATAGTCTTATCCCAAAATGGTTGAATTGCAGTATAGAAATGTATCAATATTTCTGCCATCTCCTGTACATTTGCCTCTCTCAGTCCTTCACTATCTATATACTTTGTTTTTAGACCTCCTAAAAACACCCAGTTTCTTGATATTTTTGTTATCTTCCAATCCAACACTTACACTAGTGGTTTCCCCTGTTTCTATCACTTAAGCTTGACTCCATGTGTCACATTTTAGTCACTCTCTTCCCATTGACGAGGAGGACCTTGATGTTCCTCCCAGCTTGACTGAAGTTAGCTAGCTTCCTGACTTTCCTTTTCTTAGAACATCTACATAAGAAAATTTGCAACTAGAAATTCTTTTGGTGCCTCTTTGAGAGGTCAATCTTTTAAAATACCTCTTACCTGCTTTTTTACCCATTGATGTCTATTTCCAGGAATTGGGAGCCATTCCTTTGATATATATCCTCAAAGGAGATAGTCCCCCTAGCATCCACTGGGAGGAGAAATCCTAACTTCTTCCAGTACTTTGCTCTAAAGTGTCAATCTATCTCCTGTTACGGAAATATGAAAAAGCAAACTTTTTCTTTGGGTTCACCCAATTAGCAAACACAGATAATCTAGGATCCCTCTTGTCTCAGAGGAGTTCAGACTGAGCTCTTGTTTCTTTCGTCCTTATTGCAATGGCCTTGAATAAATTCTTCCTCATTTGTGTAATTTTGTGTAGTGCAATGTTTGCTTTGACACCATTAACTTACTGATCTACCTTAACCTACTTTTCCACTTTCAACCCTCATATCAAGTCAGTATTTGACCTGCTTTACTATTACATCTTGGTCGCTTTGTATGACTATAGAGAATTAGACAATCTTTTCCCATTTACATGGGCGTTTCCCAAGATTTCAATACTCTCCTCCATCCAAATAGGGGTCAGCTGTGCTAATACTAGATATTCCCAATTATAAAAAGAACTTTATCAATTTGAAAGCTTAAGTGGTATTTCAAATCAGTCTTCCTTATACATTGCGGCCATTGTGATCTCAAAAAATGACTGTCACAGAAGTGTTCTATCATTCAACCCTGCCTCTATCACAAACTTTACCTTTCACCATGTCCTGCTACATAATCTAGGCTCCATCATACTGGATTGATGGACAGTTTGTTAATGTTTCAGAATGTTTTCTATGTCCTTGACTTTACTGATACAGTTCCATGCCCCCATGCAAACAATCATTCACTCACTCATTCTTTCAAAGGTTTCCTTGAAACTTTAAAGATACATTAGAAAACTCATATTAAACACACATTAAATGCCTCAAGTAAATTTTTCCTTTTGTAACTATTTGTGTCTGATGACCCTGTCTCTTTTTTCGAGATTCAGCATAGTCTCTATTTTAAAAAGCATTTTTAACCGTCCCTGACACCATGTAGAATTAACCTCTCTTTCCCTTCTTCCCGGCTCAATTCTGTTATATTGTTCTATCACGGAACATCAAACATTTTTGGGACTTTTAAAAAAATACGTAGAGTATTATGCCTCCATCAGAAAGGATGAATACCCAACTTTTGTAGCAACATGGACGGGACTGGAAGAGATTATGCTGAGTGAAATAAGTCAAGCAGAGAGAGTCAATTATCATATGGTTTCACTTATTTGTGGAGCATAACAAATAGCATGGAGGACATGGGGACTTAGAGTGGAGAAGGGAGTTGGGGGAAATTGGAAGGGGAGGTGAACCATGAGAGACTATGGACTCTGAAAAACAATCTGAGGGTTTTGAAGGGACAGGGGGTGGGAGGTTGGGGTACCAGGTGGTGGGTATTATAGAGGGCACGGATTGCATGGAGCACGGGGTGTGGTGCAAAAATAATGAATACTGTTATGCTGGAAATAAAAAAAAAAAAGAAAAAAAATACGTATTTAAGGATCTAAAGGATGAGAAACTGTTTTGATTCTAGCAAACAATATTGCCCATTTTGACTGAATTTGAGTTATTTCTCTCTCTCTCTCTCTCTCTCTCTCTTTCTCTCTCTCTTTCTGTGTGTGTGTGTGTGTGTGTGTGTTTAATTTAAATCCATAGGTTTGAATTTCTCTATTGGTTTAGTGCTGGATACACAACATCTCTAACACATAATTCTCTCCTATGTTTGACTTAGATCACTGGTTTGTGACCTTATTGAATGATTTGTTTCTTATACAAAGACATGATACATGTACTTCATAAGATTATCTATTGAGAAAAGTGTCCTTGAAAACTGTAACAATTATACTTTATGGAAATAATAACAGAAGCATATTTTCTTTTTTTTTGCTTTTTAAAAATTAACATATAATGTATTATTTGTTTCAGGGGTACAAGTCTGTGATTCATCAGTCTTATACAATTCACAGCTCTCACCATAGCACATACCCTGTCCAATGTCCATGACCCAGCCACCCTATCCCTCCCACTTCCCTCCCCTCTAGCAACACCCAGTTTGTTTGCTGAGATTAAGAGTCTCATATGGTTTGTCTCCCTCTCTGGTTTTGTCCCATTTCATTTTTTCCTCTTTTCCCTTATGATCCTCTGTGTTGTTTCTCAAATTCCTCATATCAGGGAGATCATATGATAATTGTCTTTCTCTGATTGACTTATTTCTCTTAGCATAATACCCTCTAGTTCCATCCACACCATTGCAAATGGCAAAATTTCGGGGGTTTTGATGGCTGCATAGTATTCCATTATATATGTATTTGTGTGTGTGTGTACCACATCTTCTTTATCAATTTAACTGTTGATGGACATCTAGGCTGTTTCCATAGTTTGGCTATTGTGGATATTGTTGCTATAAACATTAGGGTGCATGTGCCCCTTTGGATCACTACATTTGTATCTTTAGGGTGAATACTCAATAGTCCGATGGCTGGGTCATAGGCTAGCTCTATTTTCAACTTTTTACCACCATCCTGTTTTCCAGAGTGGCTGCACCAGCTTACATTCCCACCAACAGTGTAGGAGGGTTCCCCTTTCTCTGCATCCTCACCAGCACCTGTTGTTTCCTGACTTGGTAATTTTAGCCATTCTGACTGCTGTGAGGTGGTATCTCACTGTGGTTTTGATTTGTATTTCCCTGATGCCAAGTGACGGAGCACTTTTTCATGTGTCTGTTGGCCATCTGGATGTCGTCTTTGCAGAACTGTGTATTCATGTCTTTTGCCCATTTCTTGATTGGATTCTTTGTTCTTTGGGTTTTGAGTTTGATAAGTTCTTTATAGATTTTGCATACTAGCCCTTTATCTGATATGTCAGTCTCAAATATTGGCTCCCATTTTGGTGGTTGTCTTTTTGTTTTGTAGACTGCAGAAACATATTTTCTAATAAGAGTCCTTGTGCATGAATCATTCAGGATAAATAAATTTTCCCAATAGCTTAGCACTTTAAATATCCAAACTTTAAAATGCTCTAGTGACAGAAAATATTATAGATATCTATTATATATGGCATTGATTTTAATTAGAATATAGGGGTAGAATTTCGTCACTTTAAATATTTTCTTTACTATATACGGTCATCATTTTGAACAGCCTAGGATGTAAAGTTCTGGTGCTTTCAAAAGCAACTTAGTGTTTTAGAATTATGAGGCCTCTGGCTGCTGTGTGTCTATCCTGCCTTTCATAGATCTTCTCTATTTATATAATAAACTGCTTTTTGGAAGCCTGAAAACCATACGTTGTAATTTATAAAAGTTTTATATAGAACAGTAATAAGAGCACACTAGGTCAAGCCCTGAGGGGCTTCTTTTTAAAAGACATACTTAGTCCTTTGACCAATAGAATTTCTGATAATGATATTGCCTGCCCAAAAGCCCCCCCTCCAAAAAAAAAGGCTTTTTTTGTTATCATTATTTGGGACTACAGATAGTTTTCTGGACAGTTGAATCCTAGGTAGGCAAATTTAATTTTGATGGGTTCTAATATGGTGATATTAACAATAAATTCCTTACTACAAAGTAAAGTTTATCTTAAGATTAGAAACACTTTTTAGGGCGTTTTGAATTGAAACAGTTTAGGGATTATTATGTATGCAATTGGGATGACCAGAAGAAGATATTTAAAAAGGATCATTATATTTAGCCTTCCCTGAACTTGTTAATAATACAAAATTGAAACCTGAGCCTCAGTTTACATATTTCACATGTGTCTTAGCAACCTTGGGAATACCCCTAATTTGATATTTTGAGAAGTATTTGCAATCTTTTCTCCATAAAACTGTGTTGGCTTGGAAAGATGGAAATATTACACTATCACAATCTCTTATCAGTTGTCATATATATATTCAATATACCTGAGTTAGTAAAGAAAATGGTATAGTGGGTGATATGGTCAACTTTATCCATTCCAAAATGTAAAATGAACAGAAGAAAGAATTTCTTGTTTCCAAACGTCTTCATGAAAGAATTGTGCTTAATGCTAAAAAGGACATCCAATGAAAAAACATTTCCTTAGGCGTATGAGATGGTTTCATAAGAGAATATGTCTGAGTAAAGGGAGAGTGGAATGGATGGTGGGGGCTTGGAGACCTTCTGTAGAAGTTAATAGATAGAGTCTGTACATGTCATGAACACTTTTTGAAATTGGAGGAGTGTACCTGAAAGGAGGCATTCTGATATATGAAGTGTTTTCACTGACGGGGGTCCCTAAGAACAATCTTTGATTTGTTGTTATTGGTGAGAAGAGAATATTTGAGTTTAAAAATCAGGAGTGGATAGTGAAGGGATGGGATAAAAATGGCAGGTAAGACCTTCATCTCCATCTCCCTCCCACCCTAAACACTAGAAAGGACATATGATATTAACATAATCATGGACACAAATACATAAACATAAACCTAAGGATGTAGATACAGATACAAATGTTGGTGTGGGACACAAGTGAACTGTCAATGAAGATATTGTAAAACAAATGCTCATTTGTTATTCTCTATTCTTCTCCATAACCTGTCCTACCTCCAGACCTAAGGAACAACTAATCTGCTTTCTCTTTTGATTTTCCCTTTTTTGGACATCTCATATATCTTTGGTCTATTTTTGCAACTCTTTTTGTGGTTTAAAATTACCTCAAAATAAAAAAGCAATATTTACTTTTCTATCATGTATTTGGATATATATTTTTGTGACTAATTTGTTCTTGTGTTTAACATAAAACATTAGCCATGTCACATGACTATTATGAAAATAGAAGATTCAGAGATATATATCAATGTCTAGTTTGCTTCTGGATATATAAAACCCAAATTTTCTGTTTCAGGAGTCTGCGTTTTATACACTATTCTGCTTTGTCACATAATGAACAAACCTTGTCTTATTTATCACTGCATTTTCTCCTGTGGGTACCAGAGTTTCTGGCATACATTAGATAATTAATAGATCTTTGTTGAATAAATACTAGTATGTATGCCTATGTAAATAATGAATAAGTGAATTAATCATTTCAGTTCTATCAGTATAATGGTTTAATTGGCTTTCAGAAGCAGTTCTTATGGTCTTTTAAAAATCATTTCAACATCTTTTGTTCTTTATATTTCTGGAAATCAAAACTTTTTAAAAAAATATTTAAAAAAAAATTTATTTGACAGAGTCTTTCTCACAAGTAGGCGGAAAGGCAGACAGGGCCCCACCAAGCAGAGAGCCCAATGCAGGGCTTGATCCTAGGACCCTGAGACCATGACCCAAGCTGAAGTCAGAGGCTTAACCCACTGAGCCACCCAGGCGCCCTTAAAACATTTTTAATTTTAGTGCTGGTTCTCTCCTTTACTGTCTTGATAAAATGATCTTGTCTTACAGATTAACCTCAGTGAGTTTACCTAACAATGGCAAAGATAACTGTATTTCTATACTACTTCACGTCATTGTTGTACAGATCTTGTGTAATGATGGACTTTCTAAAGAGTCATACAGGAATTATTATATAAAGACCTGTAAATTGGGAGATATGCTTTCATATGATAGTATGAAATGTTTTTAAATATTGTTAATGCATTCCTATACGAATCTGCTCAGAGTACACGGCAGTAATGAACAGCTGAATTTTCTGGAGTGATATAAAACCATTCTCAGACTTATCTGGCTAACCCAGATGGGTCCTAAAAGAAGATTCTTGCCATAGAAGAGTTTTCATTTGCACATGTGAGTTCCCATTGATGTCAAAGCAAATACCAACCCAGAAAAGAAACTCTTAAACTATCTAACTGCTCAGATGTGTGACACAGGATTCACAGGGAAGAAAGATAAAATAAAATATAAAAATAGGTCTCACGGTGCCTTAGAAATGAGTAGACATATGTAAAAAAAAAAAAAGTCTTCAGGAAAAACGGCTTTCTGACATCAAACAGAATTAAAAGTACAGGAAGGAAAGTAAAGGAACAACAATAGAAATAAGTCACTTTAACTGTAATTGCTATCAAACATATATATGAGGAGCAGAATAGGAGATTTTTGCATGATGTTAATCACACAACAAATGAACTCAGCCAGTGGCAGCGTTACTAAGTGTTCCCAGAAAGGAAGGATGAAGCAAGCATCAAAGAAGATGGCCTAGGGTACCAAAAACTTCTCCATATTAAAATGACTCATGGGCTCCTGGGTGGCTCAGATGGTTAAGTATCTGACTTCAGCTGAGGTCATGATCTCAGGGTCCTGGGATTGAGCCCTACACTAGGCTCCCTGCTCTGTGGGGAGCCTGTTTCTCCCTCTATCCCTGCTGCTTTCCCTACTACTCCCCCTATTTATGCTCTCTCTTGCTGTCCTCTCTCTCTCTCTCTCTCTCTCAAGTAAATAAATAAAATCCTTTTTTAAAAATAAAATGACTCAATAGTAGAAAGACCTAAAATTATTAAGGGTCTAACATAATCTCAGTGTATCCCAAATGAGAACATAGATGAGGCAACAAGAGGGAAGGAAACAAAAGGAAGTGGTCTATTTTTTTTAAATATTGTGTAAGGTTATTATATCACATTGTCAAGTCATATACCGAAGCTTGAAAACCTCTTGCATACTTCACAACTGTTGTCCTCACTGAGAAAGTCAGTATTGCTCATCAATAACCTGACTACTGATATACATTGTATATTAGTGTCAGCTCATGGTGGCTTCAGAATATGTATAAAGAAGTGGCTTGGAGGTGGCAACCTCCCAATTGGAGGGGTTTGTCAAGAAGGACTTTGTCTTGAAACCATATCTGGTCTTACAGATTAATATACCATGTTTTTATTTAGAGGGATGTTTATTTTGAGTGACCTTGGATACCTGATATAGACAGGGAGGCCACATACTGTGACCACCAGTGAGACAGTCAGTGCTGTTAATTATACAAAAATTTCAAAAGAAATAGTAACGGAAAGTCGTAAGATCATTGTAGAAGACAATGTGTGAGGAAGTGATGGATCGTTGGGTATAAGCATTCTGTACTAAAAAAGAATTGAGAGCAAAGAGGTCCCTGGGTAGATGACAGCAATCTTGGTATTGCCCTAGAAGGGCTTCAGTTAGGGGTTAAGTCTTAGGTTGGGAAGAAGTAGAAGAGGGAGGACTTTTTAGGTATCAGATTTTGGAGAAAAAGAATTTTGATCAGAAAGTCCCCCAGTCCCTTCAACTGCCACATGGTAGGAAGTGTACCACTTGTTGACATGTGGGGTTCTGCTCAAGTTCTCAAGATTTTGGAGAAAAAGAATTTTGATCAGAAAGTCCCCCAGGCCCTTCAACTGCCACATGGTAGGAAGTGTACCACTTGTCGACATGTGGGGTTCTGCTCAAGTCTTTGGATTCCAGAGATCTGCGTCCATAGTGCTTGAATATTGCTCTAGTTCTTTGCAGGGTGGAAGACCACGTGGACCTCTTAGAGTTCAAAAACCTGTGTGCGTGTGTGTGACTGTGTTATCTAGCACGTATAATTTAATGCACGTATAATTTAATACAGAAATGACAGCTTTTATCTCATTTATTGGATCTGGTCCAAAAGATTGTTGATGACTTTCCTGGAGTTATTCTCTGGGCCATGGCCTAATTCAGCAAAAGAAACATGCCTAAATGTTATGAATTCATGCCCCCAGGACAGATGAAGATGGTGGACAATAATTATATATATATATATTCTGGAACCCAGATGTAATACAACATGGCAATATAAAGTGAGGTATTTGATTGAAAATTCTAACTCCACAACTTTCATCTGAGTTATCCTTGGTATAATCATCAACTGTTTTGGACCAAAGAGTCTGCATTAGTGAAATTAGGTTACTAATTACACTATAGGATTTTTGCAGACATTAAATGACATCACAAGTACTGAGCCTTGAGTAACACTTGAAATATAGTAGCATCCAGGATGTGTTAGTTTCTTTCCAATTTTTAGCAGACATATTGCGGAGGCCATAAAGAGAACATGAAACTCTTTATTCCAAGATGTGACAGATATAAACAGTGTAGATTGGGAAAATTGTAATCTTTTCATGTAAGCATTATGGGAAGTAGCTATCATTGTCTCCTATGAAATGGCCTTTTGCATTTATCAGAGATAAGTCAGTACGCAAGCATATAATTCATTTGACTGTGTTTTTTTTTTTTAAATGATCTATACACAAGACATATGGATCAATTTCAGGGCTGGTCAGTTTACCATACGTCTGATGTGATATTGCCAAAATGTCATAGCATGTTTTTATTTGAACATACTAAATATTTCCTGCTCTTCCTTCACCTCATTGAACTGCTAGTTCATCAAATATCATCAGTTTTCTCAGTCTCCCGAAAAACTGTTTAGTTTTTTTTAATTTAAAGTTTCAGTCTTAAATTGTGCTCTGCTCTTCTCATGATTAAATAATTGGCCTCTGGGAAACATACTTGAAACTCACGGACTTGATTTCCCTGTCTGTAATATAGTGTCCAATATTTGCCCACCATAGCATTAGACTTATAAAAGATCAACAGTAAAATATCTTCAGAATATTGTGGGCTATTCCTTTGTCATTGACATTATCTTCTTTAGGGGTCTCACATTTTAATTTCATAGCTGGATTTTAGGGTCTATTACTAACAAGCTCCAGTAAATTTAAAATTAAAATATAAATAAGCAAACATCTAAAATAAACCTCTGAAATGTCTGCAATACTGTTGTATTTGTATGGTGATTAAAAGTGAGCAAACCAGTTTATTTTAGTTTCTGGGTTTGTCTTTTTCTTTCTCCAAGTGAACTGTTAATCGATGATTGCTTTTGTTTCTTTGGAATTTGGGATTGGAACAATACTACTATCAGCTTTCTAATCTTGGATAGGGATTATTTTGAATGTTATTTAGTTTTTCCTATATTCTCTGGAGGAGCTCAGTGAATGCTCAGCAATTATGGCTTTAAATAGCTAAGAGCCTAAGTCAGTTGAAGAGCTAAAAAAAAAAAATGCTACTTCTGGTGTAAAATGGGAGATAGATAACACTCCCATAACTTCCATTATTTTATATATAAAAAGAGGGAGAAGATTTCTTCTGGTGACTGAAGTGACCATTTCTGATAGAAAAACAACAGTAGGTTTTTGGTAGAGGAAAAGAATGTCTCTGTGGTAGACCTTGGAAAGCAAGTTCCTCTTTGGTGTAATGAAAGTGGTGTTGCTTACCATCTGGGAATCAGAGTAAGCTATGAGGATTTTTGACAAGTCCATCTTTTCTGAGAGACCTATAGGTATCTGAAGAGCTGATTGAGCACACAAATCTTCCTGGCCTGAAGCCCAAGGCTTCTAAAAGTCATATGATTTGTAAATGGAAATGGAAAGCTCCTGAACATCAGCTTTCATGAGGAAAAAGGTACAGGATACGCAATGAGGAAAGTACCAGTTTAATATACCAGTCATTGAATTTATATCCTATTAATTATATTTCCTAATGTAACTTGGCACCAAAAACTGCTGGCAAGAGGTAGTCATAGTGGGTAGGGGAGAAAATTACTTTATTTGGTTTAATAACTAACTCCCAGGTGTAATTCAAACCAAACAAGTGGTAGGAGGTAAAAATATATGTATGACTTCAAGAGTCATCAAAGATGTTATATTCAAATGGAACTCTCTGGTGTTTTTAGAAGTAATTTTATTTTCCGAGTGCCAGAGTATTGATTTCCAGAAGGCAGGAACCATGGTTCACTTGCTTGCACACTCCCTGTGATGCCTTACTGTTGGGTATGTCATCGTTGATGACCAATAAACACTTAGTAATTGATAGACTAGTTCTTCATTCTCTTTAACCTAAGCCTATGTTTTCCTCCTCATTTAGATTCAGATACTGAATTCGTGGCATTTCCTTAGGACATTCCATTTGACTTTACCTGGGAATGGAGGGACACTTGCAGAGAGGTAAAGCTCTATAATTGTATTTTGCTGACGTAGGAGCTGGATGGGTTCACAATAACGTGGACACATAGTAATTGAATGTATGAATAGAGGTCTCCACCAGATCATAAGGTATTGCTTCCTGGTTTTAAAGGTAAGGAGACTGAGGCTGGAGAGAGTAGAGGATTTGTGGCAGCTGGCATAAATGCTGCAAATTCTTCAGTGTTCTAGAATGTTGGCATTGGTTTTCTTTTTTGGGAATTATTTCTCAATTCTGGAGCGATTTTAGACTCTTAAGATTGTAATGAGTCATAATTTAAGTGGCAATGTGATACTTATCTGTGTCATTGAAGGTGTTTAAGCTTTGTCATCATTCCTGTGTCCTATCTGTAGATCGTCCTAATCCTTTAACCAGTTGGACTAACTAGTTGAAAGACGTGAAACATTCTTATTATTCCAAAAGGAAAGCACAGGGTGCTTTCTGCCAAGTGTTAAAAGCAGGCATTGGAGGGGGTGGTCATCCTTCAAACCAATAGTTTGTCTTTGTAAACGGGCCTCCTACTGCATCAAAGATTGTGCGGGTGTGGTATGGTGAGAGCCTCTTTCAATTTCCTCCTGTGCTGCCAACTCTTTAGTCTGAGGCTGTTTACACTTCCTTGGATATAAATGATTTTATCTCCATTGCTGACAATGTTGAATTCAATGTCCTTCTTTTTGATACAGTATTTGCTGAAGAAATTGTATTGATTTACAGAGTCTCTCTTCTGTAATTCCCCTAACATCTCAAGGCCTTTTAGGTTAACCAGTTTCTTTCAAACACCCTTCAAGACAGAAACATATTGGTTTTCAAAATCTCAGCAGGATCTGGCAATGCGGGAATCAGTGTTGGCCTTAGTAATTAATAATTTAAGTTTATATAGCTATCTTTACAAATTCAGTTCTAGCAGCATTTAACTTTTTATACCTCAAGTTTTTTTTTTTTAAACCACCAATAGTTCTACTTTTTTCATGATGTATTTTCTTCAGATGTATAGGTGAAAGCAATGATTTATTTGTCTGAAGTAAGGAAGAAGCAAGGGAAATTAACTCCCTCCACCCATTCCCCCTTTAGACAATCAATAATTCCTGTTCTCATCCAGGGTTTAATCATTGCCTGTCCGGATTATTGCAGACTTCTTCCTGGTCTTCCTATCTATGACCCCCCTTCTCACTAGAGAGTTCAAAAACTTTGGCTGAATTCATCTTGCTCTCCCCAAAACCGTATTACTAGTCTTCAAGTGTCTCTCTTGCTTTTGGAGTTAAGTTTGAATTTCTTGATTGTGGTCAACCTAGTGGAAACCAATTTAATTTTCTTCTACCCTGAAGTCAGAGTGCTTTTTAGTTCATCTATTTTCTGTAAGTCGTCAAAAGTTCTTTAAGAGAGTTTTCCAGATGGTTTGTTGAATGTGAGAAGTGACTTTTCAATCATATTCTGTTGGTAAAATGTGACTCTTAAGTGTGAGTTTAGCTCAGAAACTGTATAATATAATTTCACTGTGTACATACTGTTGCCAATAATGCAAGCAACTCTGAGTAAGCATCTTAGAGGTACTGTAGGATGCTTTTTCACATTTATCATTCAAATTGGCATAACTCGCATGGTCATGATGACAGCTTGCTGTCTATAATATATTTACCAAAGCTGCATTGTTTTGAATTTAAACACCTTTCCCCTGCTTTGTGCTCCTCTGGGAATACTTTTGCATAATATCACTTTGCTCAAAAACAAGGGGCAGGGTTATGGGTGACTAGAAAGATGAATTAGGAAAGGTGAAAATAGAAGAAAGAATAGAAGTGATGAGTCATATGCCAGATACTCAGGAATTGCCCTTGGAAGTGATGGGCAACCATCTAGAATCTTATAGACTCTACCAGGCTTGTTCTAGGCTATTTGACCTACACCCACTGATATTTTCTCTAAGTTTTTTTTGATGAAACTAGCCTTTGTGTGCTTTTTATTCAGTTCATTTAATCAACAGATATGTACCAAGGTAGTACCATGTTCCTTGCATTATTCTGAGAACTGTACATGGGGTGATGAACAAGGCAGGCAGGCTTCTCTAATGGTGCTTGCTTTCTGAAGAAAATTGGAACTGGGATTGAAACGGAATATGAACTTGTAAAATGAAGAATATACCTGATGACTCCTACTGTGCTCAATGCAAAGGAGGGAATTAAAAAAAAGGAGGATGTACATTACAGAGGGGCAGCAGAGATCTCCCTTAGATCATGCAGACAGAGGAGGCCTCTATGAATGGGAGAACTTTCAGCCAAAGGCTGGGTGCTGAAGGGTCTTCTGTGTGACGGGATGCCAATTTCAGGCAGAGGGAGAAGAGAGCCAAAGGGCCCAATTAAACAGAGGCAGGTGAGGAAGTTCAGGCATGTGGGCCCTGAATGGACTTAGATACAGTTGGAAGAATTTCAGCAGAAGACTCTGGTTACCTGATTTACATTTTATTTTTAATTTTTTTTTAAAGATTTTATTTATTTATTTGACAGAGAAAGACACAGAGAGAAATGGAACACAAGCAGGGGGAGTGGGAGAGGGAGAAGCAGGCTTCCCACAAAGCAGGGAGCCCGATGCGGGGCTCGATCCCAGGAGCCTGGGATCATGACCTGAGTCAAAGGCAGATGCTTAATGACTGAGCCACCCAGGTGCCCCCTGATTTACATTTTAAAGATCTGAAAGATGTATGGAGAATGGATTATTGGAGAGCAAGAATAAACTCAGTGTGTGCTTTTCCTAGCCCATTGCTCAAACTTGACCCCATTCCTAGACTTTTAAACTGACTCTCCCCATATTCACCAAGAGTTAATTAATTCCTTTTAATTCCAAATATTGAGGGATATTGTATAGTTTCTGACATGATTCAGAGAAATTCTTCCATGAGGGTTTGTTAATTAAGAGTTACGAGGTAGCTGGGGTGGCCTTGGAGTCTTCTTGCCGTTATCTGCTTTGCTCTGCTTATGATTTGGGTACACAGAAGTTTGTGACTCAGATTCATTTGGAAACCACTGGAGTTAAGATATTGTGTATAGCACCATATGTGGGCATCTTTTAAAGGTCATCTCTTGGCCCTTACTCCCTGACATCTCATGCTCAACCCTGTCCTCTACACACAATTACATAGAGTCCTCAGAAGGTAGCTTCCAATTTGACACTTCTCTGCTTTGTACTTTCTGTTCTAGCTGGTTGGAATGTTTTCTCATTGGCAAATGCCTTTTCTGCCATTAAAACTCAGTGAAAAACCTTTCTTTTATTCTTGTTCTTTGTTTGTTCCCACGTAATACTTGGCAAGAATCAATGTACTAGAACTTATTTCTTTATAATCCAAAATTTTATTACTTATATTTGTTTCTAAGTTTTATTCAGTTCCTTGATGACTGGAGCTATGTCTCGTTCACTTTTCCATTTACATTGCCTGTAATAGTATCTAACACTTAGGAGCTGAAAAATATTATTGAAGGAAATAATCATTTAGTGTATAAGTGAATAAAAGATCTCATCATTTGGGGCGCCTGGGTGGCTCAGTGGGTTGAGCCGCTGCCTTCGGCTCGGGTCATGATCTCGGGGTCATGATCTCGGGGTCCTGGGATCGAGTCCCGCGTCGGGCTCTCTGCTCAGCAGGGAGCCTGCTTCCCTCTCTCTCTCTCTCTCTGCCTGCCTCTCCATCTACTTGTGATTTCTCTCTGTCAAATAAATAAATAAAATCTTAAAAAAAAAAAGATCTCATCACTTAAGTGTGTTTAAAGCACTTAGTGACTTTATGTCATCAAACTGATAATACTTGTTAACACTAGAATATTTCTTTTTAAAACCTGAGACCATACATAAAAGAAATGCAATGACAGAAACTATAAGCAGGCTGAAATTCTGAAGTAACAGTAAAGGTTATTGGTAGATAATGCAAGCATTTAAAATTTAAAGGCTCAGGTTGTTATTGTCATTCCTGACTAAAGGGCGCTATCCCAGTTTATGGACCTACTTAGAGAGATAAACAAAAGGGAATTAGGATTTGGCTTTTAATTGTATCCTTATCAATATACCTACTGCATCTGTTAATCTTGATAAATATCAACTACGTAATAAATTTTGGCAAAGTAGTGTAAGATTTGTACATTGAAAGATACAAAGCATTGTTGGAATAAATCAATGACCTAAATATATATGGGAAGACATGCATTCATCATGGACTAGAAAACTTTATACTGCTAATACGAAAATACTTCCCAAATTGATATACAGATTTAATGCAATCCCTATTAAAATTCTAAAAACACTTTTTTTTGTTAGAAAAGGAAAAGGTATCACAAAATGCGTATAGAACTACAAAAGGCCCCGAATAGTCAAAAATTTTTTTCAAAACAAGAGCAAATTTGGAAGACTTAAATTTCTCAATTTTAAAACTTATTGCAAAGCTATAGTGATCAAAGTGGTACTGATATAGGATAGACATATAATCAATAGAATAGAACTGAAAGTCCAAAAAATGAGCCCATATGTCTCTGATCAGTTGGTTTTCCTCAAGGGTGTGAAAGCCATTCAATGGAGAAAGAATTATCTTTGTAACAAATGGTGCTTGGACAACCACATACAAATGAATTAAGTTGGACCCAAACCTTAATTGTATACAAAAATTAACTCAAACTGGATCAAAGACCTAGCTCCTAGAGCTAAAATTATAACACTCTTGAGGAAAACAGGGTTAAATCTTCATGAGCTTGGATTTGGCAATGCACTTTTAGATAGGACACCAAAATTGCAAGCAACGAAAGAAAAAAAGTAGATTTTACTTCATCCAAATTAAGAACATTTGTGTGTCAAAGAACACTATCAGTAAAGTGAAAAGAAAACCTGCAGAATGGGAGAGAATATTTGCAAACCATATATCTGATAAGAGTTTAATATCTACAATACAAAAATATATCCTAAAACTCAGCAAAAAGGCAGCCCAATTTTTGAAATAGGGAAGGGATTTAAATATACATTTCCCCCCAAAACATATACAAATGGCCAATTAACAACGAAAGGTGCTCAATGTCATTATTCATTTGGGAAATGCAAACCAAAACTATGATGGGATGCTAATTCCTACCCTCTAACATGTCTATAATTTAAAGAAAAAGAGAGGAAAGGAAAGGGAAATAAATGTGAGTGATGATGTGGAGAAATTAAATCTTCATACATTGCTAGATGGGCATATAAAATGGTGTGGTTGCTCTAGAAAGCAGGGTGTTTCCTCAAAAACTTAAACATTATTATCTTAGGAATGAGCAATTCTGCTCATAGGTGTGCATCCAAGAGAACTGAACACAAGGGTTCAAACAAAAAGCTTGTATTTGAATGATAGCAGTAATGGTATTCACAGTAGCAAAAAGTAGAAACAACACAAATGTCCATCAACTGAATCGTGGATAAACAAAAGTGGTATATCCATACAACATGATTCTATTCAGCCTTAAGAAAGAATGAAAAGTGGATTCATGGTACAACATGTAGGGAAGTTGAAAATAATATGCTAAGTGAAGAAATCCAGACATAAGAGCCTACATGTTACATGATTCACCATAGTTCCCCACTGTCTATTTATATGAAATGTCTAGATTAAGCAAATCCTTAGAGACAGAAAGGGGATTAATAGTGGTTTCCAGAGACTGGGGGAAAGGGAAAATGGGGAGTTAATGCTTAACGATTACAAGGTATCTTTGGGAGTGATGAAATGTTTCTGGAATTAGACAGTGGTGGCAGTTGTACAACATTGTGAATATACTAAAAGTCACAGTGTTGTATACTTTATGATGGTTTAAAGGCGTTTTTATAAAGCATTTTCTAGAGACATTCTACTCTTATCTATATCTTTTTTATATTTCACACTTCACCACTCATTGATCACTTTTTTTCTTCCTTCCTGACTGAATTGGTGGGTTTTAATCGTGGGGACTCTTTCTTAAATTCTCTGGTATGCTATCATTACTGTATAAGATATATGTTTTTTATTTTCAGATGTGGGAAGGCATTTAAACATTTAAGGAAACACTGTAGTTCAGTCATTAAGGCTATCAGTATCTCACTGTATTTGGATTTTGGTGTGCTAGATGTTCTTAACTAGAGATACGTCTAAAATAAGTGAATTTGTGGATAGAGCAGAGGAAAAAATATTGGAAACTGCTTAAATATTGTTTTAAAACAATTTTACAATTGTTTGTATTGAATTTAGCTGAGCCAGTGTTTTCATTTAGCAGAGAAAAAAGGAGAAGGAACCAAAAATTTCAAATAAAACATAATGGGGCTGATTCTAACAATCGGATGGGAGTGAGTTGTTCACTTTTTGGAGGACCATTAACTCTTTCAAGTCACTAGAGTGTCATTTAGTGCATTGAAGCTGACAGGTAATAAACACGATTTGAGCACAGGAGTGGTGGCTTCCCTAGTGATCAGCCAGCCCTGGCTGGTTTCCAGGACTGTGGAAGCTTGAAGAAGAGGGGCAAACAAGCCTCCTCACAGCTCTGTCAGAGAGTTCTTTGTCTGACTATGGCTAGGCAGATCTCTTCCACTCATGAAAAACCTTCTTCGCATATGTATAAGGTTTTCATAAGAGGACTTGAGATTGATCAATATTACAAAGGAAAAATAATACAGAAGTTCTCCATTACTATGTCAGTTAGTTTCTGTTTAAAAACAAAAGTTTTGGCACTACTGTCATTAAATATCTATTGTGTTTTTTTATCTACAATATCATTTTTTTTCTTTTGACAAACATACTTGGAGTACTTAATATGTGAAGGCCCTAGGCTAAATGCTTTTGGGAATGTGAAGATGAATATTTCAAGATCCCTTCACTCAAGGAGTTGTAAATTTAGTAGGAGCAATAAGCCGTTATACTAATAACTAAAATACACAGAAATATATGTTGATAGCTGTTAACTGGCAAGAGTCTACGGATGTTTTTCAAGTAGAGAGGGGATTCAGAGAGCCGTTAGAAAGAGAAACATTAATAAGCAGGAGTAAGTGTCTCTCTAATCAAGACAAAAAGATAGGACTTGCTAAGAAATACCAAGTTGGCATTATAGAGGAAAGAAAAAGATGTTTTTCCCTTTTCCCTTTAGAAAGTTATGACATCTTGAGGGCTGATAGCAAAAGAACTCCAAAGACCAAACATTTTGGTAATAGTTGTAATACTATTTTTTGAGTAACGAGATGACGGCCTCAGCTTAGACCCTAGAAAAAAGTGACGGGAAGGAATGCAACTCCCCCCACCCAGCCCCAGCCAAGTGAAAGGAGTAGAAATAGTAGATGAAAAATTTAATAGCAAAAGATATTTTCAAAGCTTTGTGAAAATTTTGGATCATAGTTTTTTGCATGCTTTTTTGAAACACTAATTCATTTTTTATTCCCAAAGCATCCCATATTTACAAAATCCCCAAGAGGGAATGGAAGAGATAATGAAGTCAACATGGTGAAATTCCATTAAATAGTTATTTGAGGGATTAATGGAATAGCATACTGAGACGGCTGCTACATTTGTAGGAGACACACACAAACAATGCAGTAAGGACCAGAGGTCTTCCATTGTAAGAGATTGGAGCCAAGATGCAGTCTCACTCTGTTAGCAGCATGTCTGTTTCACTATCTCCAGTCCTAACATTATTTATTCTCTTAGCTTTTCTTATAAAATGTTTGGAAAAGTGGTTGCAATATCTACCAACATTGGAAAATAATATTTCTTGGAGTTGCAATAGAGAGTTAGGTTGAACACCTGTTATATATGAATGCTTTTTCCCCCTTATGGGACGTTGAAGCATCTGAGACTCTTTCCTCCCCCACCCCCTTTTTCTGGCAGTGGAGTTTCTGTATAGCATTAGATAAATTGCCAACACTCAAATTTATTTTTTTCCAAATCGAGTTACATAGCACTCTTAGTACCTTAAAGTTTCATGCAGAAAAATTTAATTAATGTACTAAGAGAACTTTGATGTTCTTAGATTAAACACCTATATATAGAAAGAAAAATAGGATTATCAGTAATTATTTATCTAATGTTAGGTGACTGAAAAAATAAGCCCTGGAAAATTAAACTACCATTTGGGGAAGTCGGATTTGTGTTTGTTTCTAAAGTGTTTATGCTGTTTATTTTCCCCTCTTGGTAAATGTGTCATTATAGCAATCATTCAGAGTTGTAAGCCAGTCCTAGGGGAGAATTAATTCACTGTATCATCAGAGGGCTTTATTTTGTTGTTCCAGCTAGGAATGTCAGTCAAGACTTGACAGGAATTGATATTGAACTGAGTCTAGAAGGATAAATGATAGGGAAATCCAAGCATAGTCCAAGGCATGTTTGAAGGGCTAGTATTATCAGAATCTGGAAAGTTTGAAGAATGGCTGGAAGTTCAACATGGCTGAAGTATGTGGGTAAATAAATAGCAAGTGATTAGAGTTCAGAAATGCAAGTTAGATTGATAACCAATATTAAGAATCTTACATGTCTTGCTAATACATTGGGAGTTTATTCTATAGGCAGGTGGCATAATTGAAGAATTAGCTAGGGATGTGATCAGGTTTTACTTTGAAAATCTTTAGTGCCACTAGAATAGGTGGATCTGCCCACCTAAGAAAGAAGTCAGGAGGCTAGTGCTCAAGAGTTTCATGATGATCCTTTGAACTAGAGGAGAGAGTCTGGAGATATTTACAAATGCCCAGAACTGACTACCAAACCTTCAAAGAAGAAATAACACCTATTCTCCTGAAGCTGTTTCAAAAAATTGAAGCAGAAGGAAAACTTCCAGACTCTTTCTATGAAGCCAGCATTACCCTGATCCCCAAACCAGGCAAAGACCCTACCAAAAAGGAGAATTTTAGACCAATATCACTGATGAATATGGATGCTAAGATTCTCAACAAGATCCTAGCCAACAGGATCCAACAGCACATTAAGAAGATTATCCACCATGATCAGGTGGGATTCATCCCTGAGCTACAAGGATGGTTCAACATTCGCAAATCAATCAATGTGATACAACAAATTAATATGAGAAGAGAGAAGAACCACATGGTCCTGTCAATTGATGCAGAAAAAGCATTAGACAAAATCCAGCATCCGTTCCTGATTAAAACGCTTCAAAGTATAGGAATAGAGGGAACATTCCTGAACCTCATCAAATCTATCTATGAAAGACCCACAGCAAATATCATCCTTAATGGGAAAAAGCTTGCAGCCTTCCCGTTGAGATCAGGAACAAGACAAGGATGCCCACTTTCACCACTCTTGTTCAAAATAGTATTAGAAGTCCTAGCAACAGCAATCAGACAACAAAGAGAAATAAAAGGTATCCAAATTGGTAATGAAGAAGTCAAACTCTCTCTCTTTGCAGATGACATGATTCTTTATATGGAAAACCCAAAAGACTCTACCCCCAAACTACTAGAACTCATACAACAATTCAGCAACGTGGCAGGATACAAAGTCAATGTACAGAAATCAGTGGCTTTCTTATACAGTAACAATGAAAATACAGAAAGGGAAATTAGAGAATTGATTCCATTTACTATAGCACCAAGAACCATAAGATACCTGGGAATAAACCTAACCAAAGAGGTAAAGGATCTGTACTCGAGGAACTACAGAACACTCATGAAAGAAATTGAAGAAGACACAAAAAGATGGAAGACCATTCCATGCTCTTGGATTGGAAGAATAAACATTGTTAAAATGTCTATACTGCCTAGAGCAATATATACTTTTAATGCCATTCGGATCAAAATTCCACCGGTATTCTTCAAAGAGCTGGAGCAAATAATCCTAAAATTTGTATGGAATCAGAAGAGACCCCGAATCGCTAAGGAAATGTTGAAAAACAAAAATAAAACGGGGGGCATCACATTACCTGATTTCAAGCTTTATTACAAAGCTGTGATCACCAAGACAGCATGGTACTGGCATAAAAACAGACACATAGACCAGTGGAACAGAGTAGAGAACCCAGATGTGGACCCTCAACTCTATGGTCAATTAATCTTCAACAAAACAGGAAAAAATATACAGTGGAAAAAAGAAGGTCTCTTCAATGAATGGTGCTGGGAAAACTGGACAGCTATATGTAGAAGAATGAAACTCGACCATTCTCTTACACCGTACACAAAGATCAACTCAAAATGGATAAAAGACCTCAACGTGAGACAGGAATCCATCAGAATCCTAGAGGAGAACATAGGCAGTAATCTCTTCGATATCAGCCACAGCAGCTTCTTTCAAGATATGTCTCCAAAGGCAAAGGAAACAAAAGTGAAAATAAACTTTTGGGACTTCATCAAATCAAAAGCTTCTGTACAGCAAAGGAAACAGTCAAAAAAACAAAGAGGCAACCCACGGAATGGGAGAAGATATTTGCAAATGGATGACCTTTTGAATTTAGAAGTGAAAAGATGCCAACTTTGAGAATGGAATGCAAAGATCACTCAGTTTGTTGTTATAATTTTCTACCAAATTCTCTTGTCTGGATATGAAAATGTTAATAAAAGCAAGAGACACATACGGCTCGTGGCTGTTGCCAACAGAATATCAACAAACAACACAGTTGGACCAGATGTAAAATCAACTGGAAATAAATCTAGGAAGCCAGTTGTGACTTATCATATTTTCCTAGTTCTCTTTCTCCTTTTCACACATCTGTCATTCTGTACTGCTGTTAAAATGAAACAAAACAAAACAAAAAAGAAAATAGGAGCAAGATGAACATTTTTAGTAGGGTAAAAACCAGGGCAATTTGTGACTTTTCAAATAATTTCAGTAACTGAAAAGTCTTTAACCCTAATGAAGTAAAACATTTCACAGTTATTTCCATAATCAAAAGAACAAGTGATTGACTCAATTTCTCCCATTACTCTAATGAAGAAATGGCCTGGGGGGTGGGAGTACAGAACATATTATACTCACCTTTTAGCCTCACTTTTGTTTGACTTCATATGTTTAGGAACAATTTTTTTTTTTCTTCTAGCATAAATATTTGTTAATCATTGCTCTCTGCTTTTCAGTTTGCTTTAACATGATTTCAAAATAAAGCCTTGTAATATAGAGAGGGAAGTTAGAGGTGCCTTTCCCAAGGCTACAAGGACAACAGCAAAGACAAGTGACTTAGGTCCTCTAACAACTTGGAAGGAGACTTTCACCCTGCGACTTCTAGACACTGTGGCTTTTTAATAGTAATATCTGATTTTTGAAAAATGGTGTGTACTTGGCAGTGGGTGAGTCCGTTTAAATATACTAACATTTGATATATTTTAATCACAAGAGAACTGGTAGATGAGTCTTACTTTTCCCTTAGTTTGATTCAAGCTGTCAAGAGTTTAGGACAATGCTTCCTAAACTCTACCATAAATAACTGATAGCATTGGAGAGTCATGCTGTTTACTTGGTATAATAAGGTGGTAGATTAATTGACCATTTATGAGACAAATATTGGAAAATTTTCACTTAATTTTAAAAATCTATGAGATTTGAATTCTGTAATCTATATAATACTATACTATAAGTATGCAAATTTATTTAATATGCAAATAGTAACTCTCACTAACTTTGAATGAGATTAAAGCCCCAGGGTAATAGGTATATTGCTGTTCTCACATATCCCAGAGAAATTTAAGGTATCTGATCTTGTGACAAATAAAGTCCAATTTGAAAATAATGATGAAGGGGCTCCTGGGTGGCTCAGTTGGTTAAGCGACTGCCTTCGGCTCAGGTCATGATCCTGGAGTCCTGGGATGGAGTCCCATATCGGGCTCCCTGCTTGGCAGGGAGTCTGCTTCTCCCGCTGACTTCTCTCCTTTCATGCTCTCTCTCTCTCTCAAATAAATAAACAAAATCTTAAAAAAAAAAAAGAAAGAAAATAATAATGAAGTCCTACTACCCTGTAATGTTTGGTAAACTACTCAGAATCAGAGAAGTAGGTTGAATGGATTACTACAGGGATCTGGTAAACGCCATCCAGCCACTGCTATGTTAACCTGCCTGCATTAACCTGCTTATATAATTATATATTTCTTGGATCAAGGTATGATTTTACCCACTTTAAACCAACTTACAAAGGGATAACTTTTTTATATTATTGTTTACTGACATATCATAAAACAAAACAAAGAACCAAAGAGAGTCCCTCCACAAAAAAGGAGAAGATGTAAACCAATAAGAAAAACAACAACCCTTAGTGTTTGCCTTATATTTAAAGAAAATTGTACAGACTCACTAACTTGGTACTACAACTCATCCTCCTAATCATCATCCCCTTTAAGAACTTGCGTGGACCAGGTCCTGTTTAATGAGAGTTGTTGAACAATTTGTACACTATCTTAGAACATAATGTTGTTATATGGCACATGTTTATAAGTGGCATCTAACTTAAAGCACTCAAAACCCAATTTCTTTGACGAGTAGCAATGGCAGTCTTGAGAATAAAATTCAACATGGTGCCAGATTACATCAGACATAACAGGTTGGTACTACTGGGGCTTAATTTTCAGCAACACTAAAATTTCAAAAATGTACTAAATTTGACACTTAGTTTTAGTAGCAAAAAAATAGAGATTCCTAAAAGTGTAGAACTTATAAGTACTTTGATTGGTGGTGACTACCTTGTCTTTTGAACCTATGATGTCTAGTCAAGCAAGAACATAATTGAATTTTGCTTCAAGAGAGACAGCATGTCACTTTTGTCTTGGAATCTCATGACTATTTTCCTGGCCTTTGCAAAATATATAGAGTGGTGGCTCTCATTTGGTTGGTAAAGACATGGGCAGATCTTAGGCTAGATATCTCCGTATTTGGAAATGATAGTCTGCTTCACAAGGTGCATCTATTTGTTATTTTAACATGAGGTAAAGTGAGAAACCCTATTTGTGTAAACCATAGGCCAACAAACTATACCCTATGTGCAAAACCTATCCACTGCCCTTCTTTATACATGGTCTGTGAGTTCAAGAGTGTTGTCTACATTTTTAAACCATTGACAAAAAGAAGCATATTTTATGGTGACACATGAAACCTATATATAATTAAAAATTGTACATCATTAACAATATTCTATTGTAACAGAGCCATGCCTGTTCGTCCTGTTCGTTTATATTGTCTAATGAAATGTCTGCTTTGGGGCAATTGTGGCAGAGTACACCCCACAAAGCCTAAAATATTTACTCCTTAGCGCTTTACAGTAAAATTTGTTGGCCCCTGATGTATATTGATCAGAGAAGAATGGAAAAGGGAGTGTGATACCTTCAAAATGATGGCTTCAGAGTGAAATTCACAAGATCCTTTCATTTGCAGAAACAACTTTTAAATGGAATGTAACAAGTGGTCTCCTAAGGAGACCCAGTCCTGTCCTGGGTTTCCAAAGGACTTTGTCAGTAAGAACAGAGTGCTTTCTCCTATGACGTAGCTGAGTTCTACACTTGACAGGTGTTTTCTTTTTTCGTTTCTCCACACCATGGCGTTAGTGCGTTATTTGTCTTCTCAGCACCCAAATACAGATGCAAAACACGGAAATATAAAGCCTATCGATAGGCAGCTTTTCTGAAGGAGATGGGAGTACAGAGTACATAGGAAGCCTCAATTTAGCATCCACAGCTGTCTTTATCAAAAACGATGCCCCAGGCATCAAATTTGACAGTTGTTGTGTCTGACATAGCTATTTTTATCTGTACACATGCAGCAAGAATATGCCACTGACATGGCATACAAGGAGTTGTGCCACTACAGATTGTGCTGGAAAATATGTTTGGTTTAATGAACCCTGGAAACTGTCAGAATTGGATAAACCAAAGACAAGTTATTATTGTGACCATAGGATATTCCATTTGCCAGTTGCTTTAGTTCATTTAGTAGAAATATCACCAAACTAAGTGAAGCAATCAGTCAAAGGGCTATTTTATTCCATGTAGACCACAATGTTTAAATAGATTTTCTTCTTTTAACTAATCATCATGTTAGCCATTCAACTTTTGCTTCTAAGTACTCACTGTAGTGAACCTAGAAAGGGGAAAATGGCCTGGAGCAGGGGGATACAGTTTCAGGAGTTAGTGGAATTCTTGCTGTACATTGAAGAATATTCATTGATTTCTTGATCTAGAATAGAGGTTTCCAACATCAGTGAAAAAGATGAATATGGTCAGTGTTAGAAGGAGCGAATTGTAGTAAAAGGGTAATGGGACAGCTTAATGGTACAAGGCTAGTTTGTCAAAAGAACTAGGGGGGAAAAACAACATTGAATAAAAACTATGAAGTCAGGTAATACAAGCCTTGGAAAGTCAGCAGAGGAAGTCAGACATATCTAAAAATAGGAAATTGTTTTATACATCTGAGCAAAAGTGGTATCTGATAAAAGCATTGTTTTTTTTTTTAAAGATTTTATTTATTTATTTGACAGACAGAGATCACAAGCAGGCAGAGAGGCAGGCAGAGAGAGAGGAGGAAGCAGGCTGCCCACTGAGCAGAGAGCCCGATGCGGGACTCGATCCCAGGACCCTGAGATCATGACCTGAGCCGAAGGCAGCGGCTTAACCCACTGCGCCAAGTGAAAGAACAGAACACGGAACACTAAAGAGGGGGAGGAGGAGGGAGAACCTAACATTCGGGAAGACTAACATTTGGGAATCACGCATGATCATGTGTTTTAGCTTACATTAGTTATCTAAATACAGGAATCACTAGCAACAGATTCAAAACCACAAGTGAATGACTTGAGAAGCTCCTGTTTTCCCTATCACATCACTTCCACAAGTTTGACTCCAAATGTCCGCCATTCCCAATTTGAGTCTGTATGCTCACCAAGTCCTTACCTACTCACCAGCTTCTCTCTCCGATTTCTCCTGCCCTCACGTCAGAAACAGTTGTGACTAAGTACCTCTTTGCCTAGCCCCTTCTATTTGGTCACTTTTGTTGTCTGCAGTAGCGTTTTAAAGAATGTATTAGTCTGTCCTCTGTTTTGAATGGTGATTTTGCTGGCTTTTGAAATAACTCAGGAGTCTTTGGAATTGGTTGTAACCATAGTCAAGCAGAGGCTCAGTTCTGTTGACCTTTCAGAGGCACATCCAGAAACTCTTGCAGAGAGGTGGAACTTAAAACATGAAGGAGAAATGAAAGCAAGAGATGAAGTAAAAGATGTCTGGCTGGACAAGCTTACTGCAAATTTAAGGTTCCATTGGCAGAAAAACTAGGATATTTGGAAGAGATTGTCAGGAAGAGAAAAAGTAGTTTACTTGAAGCACTCTTTTTTTGAGGTTGCAGGAGGAGGCTGTCCAAATATAGAGATCCCTGCTGTGACATAACTAGGTCTGGAGTCAGAGGGCAAGGTGGGAGTCGCCATTTTGTTTTGTTTTGTTTTTTTTTAATTTTTTATTTTTTATAAACATATATTTTTATCCCCAGGGGTACAGGTCTGTGAATCACCAGGTTTACACACTTCACAGCACTCACCAAAGCACATACCCTCCCCAATGTCCATAATCCCACCCCCTTATCCCAAACCCCCTCCCCCCAGCAACCCTCAGTTTGTTTTGTTTGTGCTTAAGTGGGTAGGAGAAGAATAAATGAAACAAGATGGGTTTGGGAGGGAGACAAGCCATTTTGGGTTTTATCCAGTTGGTGACAACAGTGTGGCCTTTCAGAAGATGATACTTGTAGATAATACAGGGGGGAACACTGGAGAGGAACAACATCTAGAGAAGGAATATGAAAAAAGAAAAACAGAGAAAGAATGAAAAAAGGAGTAGTCAAAGATATAGGGAGCATTTTCAAAGATAGTACTAATTGATTTATGTGATATAGATTAAAAGACAAATAGCTAGACATGGATAAAGATATTTTCTTTGTTTTCAAAATACAGAACTAATCGTATTGTGGCTCAAGGACATCATTTGTGGCTTGCCTGTTGACTTTTGTACTTTCTTCCAACACTTGGCAAATTACTCTGGTAATGAGGGCATCCAATCTTTTAAATGCTTACCAAGAAGAAAGTAGTAACAACTCACAATAATATGTTCTTACCCAATGCAAATAATATTTATTTAATAGCTTTTAGTGTGCATAATAAACCCATCAGAGAGGTGTTACAGTCAACATTTTATAAATGAGGGAAATGAGATTAAGAAATGTAAATATGGGGATAAATATTTTCCAATGCTTAGATTTAATCTTAAAATCAAAAGAAGGAAAGAACACTATAGATACAGATATAGATATGATTCAGGCCAGGGATATTTTCAAGACATGCTAGCAAAACTTCTATATGTTACTTGCTTTAGTGGTGCTATTGAATAGTTCTCCTGATATTTCTGTTTGCAGAGTAAGTCTTATACAGCCTCTGATGTTTTCCTCTGAAACAGACTAACTCCAGCTTCTGTTTTAAAAATAGAGCTATTTTAAAGATATGCCTTTGTCCTTGTGTGGTTATTGTGACTAAATCACTCTTTGACCAATTTTATGATTTTATTGCCCACACTTTTTATTTTTTGTGTGTGTTTAGTGGTTTAATGTCCCCAAGATATCTGTATGCAGTATACATCTGAAAGTTAAATTGCCATCTTTCTTATCTTTTATTTTTTGCCCTTCCTTGAACAAAAGGCTTATTTTATGGTCAAATCAATTAGAAATCTTTGAGTATGAAACTGTTATCTCACTGACATGAACATAAAAGATATTATGGAAATATTCAGTGATTCTATTATAGCTGCTTAGAGAACAGAAATTAGATTTGAACTGTAATGAATATTTTTTGTAATATGTGCTAACAATAGTTTTCATTAGTTTAAGAATGTGGATCGAATTTGACCTATTTTAGGAGTGAGTTCTTTTTTTATCTTTTGGAGTTATGTTGTTTCTGCCTTTGTTCGGTTTGCAAGAGGTATTTTTTTGTAAATGAAAACCATTAATTTCTTCCTTTATTCATGTGTTTTTGTATGTGTATGTTTGTAATTTTCACTCAAGGAGTTATCAAAAACTTGAAAGTGTAACTTGGAAATATATCATTATAAAATCTTAAAGTTGAAATGAGTTTTGTAGAGTATGTTGTCCAAAATGCTTATTTTACATATGAGACTACTGAGATGTGGCAGAATGTGTTCATAAAACCAATAGCCAAACTGGGACACAATGATAGCTTCTCACTCCCAGCCAAGTACTATTTTTCGTACAATAATAATAATCATAATAATTTTAAAAATCATTTTTATGGCCATATTCTATAAAGATAGTGGAAAAGTATGTTTTTTCCAGCCTTTTCTTTTTCTTTTTCTTTTTCTTTTTCTTTTCCTGGTTATTCTGGTCTACAAGATATTATCTTTTTCTGGGTAGAGTTCATAATCAACTCTTTAGTTTGTTCACTTTGATTAATGTTATTTTGGATATTTTCTATAGATTAAATAGGAATACTGAATTTGTTTTAAAAAGTGGGTTGTTGAATTCCTCCATTAGGGTCTGTTCCCCATATTAGGGGCTGTCAAATTAATTAGAATATATACATTTATTTGCCTTTCAAAGATCCTACCAGTTCTTTTATCTTTTCTATGATTGAAGGTTAAAAAAACAAAAACAAAAACAAGAACAACTCTTCTAATTTTATTCATTTATAGAACATGGCCAATGAGAACTAGACACATTTTGGTTGGAAGAAAGCATCTTTTCCCAACACACTAAAATAGATTTTGCCTTCTGTAGATAAACTACATTTTAAAAATTAAATTTCAATAGTCAAGGACATGATACTGTCTCTGATAATAGCAAATTAAATAACTTGGGCAAAACTTCCAGCTGAAATAGATTTTAAAGAGCAAAAACATAAGAGTTAAAAATGTAGAGAAATACAAGCTATACTAAATAAATAATAAATAATAATAGTAAAATAGTAAAAATAATAGTAAAATAGTAAATAATAATAATAGTAAATAAAAATATAGTGATAATTGCCAGAATAAGGCAATCATCAGAAGATGATCTCAATCCAGATATTTAGCTTCTTTTAGGGATTTATTTTTGTCAGCTAATTAGCAAACTTATTGAGGTCAAGGTACCCCAGGACAGAGTGGAGGGCTTTAAGTGTGATGTCATCATGTAATTTTGGTTGGACTCAAGTAAGAAGATAGAACTAGAAGTAAGCTAGACCTTGAAAAAACATCAGACCAATTTCAGATGTGTTGAGTGGTAAGAAAAATCTCAATGCTGAATTTGGATTAAGATCATCTGAGATTGTGACCTAGGCACTCTGCAAAACTATAGTACATCATTTCTGAGAATTATCATACACACACATTTTTGTATTTGCAGTACTTGAGATATACGAAAAGTCATTTGTTTTTAATCTAAAATTCAGTCTTAACTGGGAAAACTGTATTTTATCTGATCACCCTATTCTTCAGTCTTATGAAATCCAGGGAAATGATTTGTTAAAATCTATCCTTAATGATCAGCAGCCTCTAGACAACTGCACCGAATTTGAAGGAAGGAAAATTACATTTGCCTGAAACTTCTTGTATTTCTGCAGAGGCATCAGAACATTTCAGAATGGATCTACTGACTCTGATTTCATTTGTCTAAGTAGATAAATCCTTGGTATTGAACTTTTCTCCATCAGCCTGACAGTACTTCTTCTTGATTAAATTTACAAACCCCCTCCCTCTCCTAAGGAAAACGAATGTTTAAACAGAATAAATATGAAGGTAATCCAGGTCATCTTATTTTAATAAGGCCTTCCAGGTCAATTTTTGAGAAAAATGTTACCCTAAACTGACCATTTCCTTTCTTCCCTAATGCATTGATTTGACTTGACTTCTAGAGACATTGAAGAATTGGAGAACGAATTGATCTTTTATATGAGAACACCATGGTAACATTATTTTACTTGATGCAACTTTCCATTACTAACACTATAGTTTTTTGTTGTTATTTTTATTTTTCTTTCCCATAAAATACTTAATCGAGCCTTACAAAGAGACGTCACTAAAAAGGATCAAGAAGTATAGGCCATATCTTTATTGATTAGAATGACACAAACCAATTAATTGGCCATTGCCGTTTGCCTCAAATTAGTACTATTAAGAACCTCTGAAAAAAAAACCCACACTAATTGGAATTTTTTGGTTTAATTAAACTCAACACTGAGTTAGGAACTAGTTTGCAGTTTAAGAATATAGCCAGGACTAGTGTCAAAATAGTTGCATTTAGGCAGATTTTCTTAGGGATCCATTATAAAGGCTGGAGAAAATGCAAAGGAATAATGATGGTGATGATGTTTATTTTGATGTTGGAGAGTGACACCACCATGTTGGATACTAAGACCACTATAGGCTTACACAGTACTGTCTCAGCACTTTAAATATATTTTCCTCATCTTCATAAAAGCAGTACATAGTTAGGGATTATTACCTTCCATTTTACAAAAAAAGGAAGTGAGACCGCAAGGCTAAGCATCTCAGCCAGATTCATAACTGTGTCATTATCTGCCCTAACTCACCTTCTGACTGAAAATACTAAGGAATTATTCATGTTAATATAAGTGAACTAGATAAAGTCACTACTTGTACTCATGCTCCCGGCTTTTATTTATGTCTTTGTTGTACATTTCTCAATGTTAGATTTATAATCCTCTACATGGTTATGCAGCGTTTAGGAAAATATGCATTCAAGTAAATAAAGTAACACAACTAATGGCTAATAAATGTTCCCAAACAAAGGCCCTGAATAAAGAGTATTCTTAATTTGCATCTGAATTGGTTGCATGCAAATGAGTGTTCCTAAGGCACTTGAAGATTGTCCTTTAAAGTAGGTTAACCATTCCATCTTGTTTCTGTTACATGGCCTAGTGCACTGTCCTCTTTGACGCTACACAGCATCTAGAGAACACAGGAACAGCCCAGGGCTCTAGAGCTACAATTCAGTGTGGATCGTGGGTTTTCTGGGGAATCCCTTCCCCACGTAAGACTTGAGTTATCTCACCTGAGAAATGAAATAATTGTCCTAAAGTAAGTGTTTGTGTTTTTAAAACTGTAGTAACATTTGTTTAAATACAATCTTATGAAAAATTTTGACGTAGAAGACAGATTAAAGATAGTACTGCTTTTAAGGAAGTGTGGTTAGGGAAGGCTTGACGTTAAGGTCCACTGGGAGGCGTCTGCGCACATGCACACAAACATGAATTAAACAGGCAAGTAAGACTTTATTTCTAAGCACTGGGGCCAGCTAGTGGCAAAGTCCTGGAGGACATGAGCCATTCCTGTGGGGTTTCGTCACTGTGATTAGGCCATCTGTATCTGTTAATCGACACTTCTTGCAGTTCTTCGATGGTAGGCCCCTACCTTACCACAGAGACTGTGAGAGAGGGTCCCTGTCTTTATGATTTTATTTCAGAAGAATAACTAAGGGACAGAGAAAGAGTTTACAGTTGCAAATTTTAAAAGAAAAGCTCTACAAAGTGGGTGATCTGGGCCCTATAATCATAAAGAAAAGTTTCTCAAGTTTACTGAAAGGGAACCATAAGGCCCTAAAACATGTATGTGTGTGCACACATACATACACACACATACACACACACACCCCAGTATAGTCCTCAAACCTCCAACCTTGATGTTTTCTAAGACTTCTTCCCCTGCCAATAGCCTGTGAGCCTGTGAATCCTCATCTATATTATCATAAATTCCAAGTTAATGAGTCAAAATTAATGAGTGTATATGCCACCTGTACTTAGATTCCCTGTAATTCCATGTTTAGTTGCAGTGATTGATTTTTTATACAAAACTTAGCACCCTTAGTTTAGTAAGCCTGTAATTGATTATTTCTTTAATTAAATTGTCTAAATGTTATAAATAAAATTACCATGAACTGTTTGTGGCTGATATGACATGCTCATATTTCTATCATACCCTGTGGTACCTGGATGCCTTCATATTACTTCAGTGTTTCAGAAAAATTTAAATTCTAAACAGTAGGAAAGCCTAAATCTATGGTTCCCATGTCAATTATAATTTAGTCTCTTGGCACATCTGGTTGTAGTATTTTCTGTTACTGTATAGACTTATATTTATGCTTTAATATATATTTGCCTTACAGCCCAGTTATGATTCCTATGAGAGCCATAACTTTACATTCCATGATGCTTGTTTTAAAATTCTTAGCCATAAAGTTGCATTAATATGTTTTTTGTTGCTGTTTCCTCCCTTTGTTCTAAAGAATATGGAATGGTTATGTGTTCATCTTTTCCTGCTTTGTGCCAAAATGTATTCCAGAATGTGATTCAGGGTTATATTTGAAATTCTCACCTTCATAAGTAAATACATGTGATTAATCCTGAGCGACATGAGGGCCAACCTACAAGAATAATTTTACATAGGTCACACATCGGGCAATGCTTCCATTCACTCCAAAAATCTGTTGTCATAGCAAATATTTAGAGTTAGCAAAAAAAAAAAAAAAAAAAAAAAAAGTCCCTCCCCTTGAAGTGTTGCTGTGTAGGTGAGGTATTATAAATAGTCAAAACCAGTGCAAGTAAATAGTAAGAAAAACATTGTTATTTGGGGAGGTATGATTTAGGCCATACCTCTCAAACTTTAATGTGTCCTGTATCCTTTTGAGATCTTGTTAAAACGCAGCTTGTGATATAATAGCTCTGGGTAGGACCTGAGACTCTGCATTTGTAACCAGTCTGGGCAAGTACTCTCAAATTTACCACAACCTCCAATATTCCCTGGTGGATTACAGCTGGCTAGCTACACTCATTTATTTGTCTACCTGGCCCTGGTCGTTGGAGTTTGTCATAACTGTTGTTAATCTACATTCTACCTCCTATAAGTAGGTCTCCTGACTAATCTACTTTTTTGTTGTTGTTGTTATTGTTGTTGACCAGTTTGGCTCTTGCATTTTCTCTCCCTCACTCTCTCACATAGCTCTGCATTTTTCCTCATTGTGAGCAGACCCTCCTGCCTCCAAAGATAGATCTGACCCCCAGCTGCCTACCCCATCTTCAGGGCACTGTATCTGTCTTACAAAGTGTTTCAAGTACGTAGCCCTGTGATCACTGGCCAAAATGGCTTAATAGTCCCCTCAGCATCATTAAACTTGAGTTCAAGTTCAGGCTTCTTCCTGACCATAGCGTCTGGCCTCTCTTTTCTTAGAACTTTGTCTTTAGGCCTTGTAATTGTAGAGTCCTAAGCCAATACAGAACTGAGGCCGTGCCACTAAGGGAGAAATCTTGCTGACACACTACTTCTTATCTCCTAGCCAAGTAAAATCAAAGAAATAAAGTTCAGTGAAGAAGGGTAGCAAACAGGAACGGCCATCAGTTCACAATTCAGGGATCCTGTGACCTGAGGCACAGTGCCATCCCAAATCTTGAAAATGGAGGTGAGATTAACACCCAGGCAATACAAACATGCACACATACACACATCCCAACACACCCACACACATACCTATCACCCCCACCACTACCAGTAAAAACAACACATGAAGAATATATGTGAGTATCCAAAGGACAGGTTATAGGACTTTAGAAAAAAACTACAGAAAATTTAAAGCAATGTGTAGATGAAAGCTACATTAGAACAACAGAAAACAGACATGACTGGAAACTCAGTCAGGGATATGATAGATAGCTAGAGGAGATTACAGAAAATAAAAGGAGAAATACCAAAGATACCCTCAAAATCTCTTTAGAGAAAAGATACGAAATAAAGGCATAAAATAGATACATATGATAGGTGATGTTCCTAAAGAAGATAATAGACTAGGTAAGGAGATTGATCAATTGAAAATAGATAGTATTGATATTTGCAATGATATAGTAAAGACTGACTTATTGAAATAAATATTTGATGCCACACATTAAATTGATTTCAGAAATACTCTGATGAAATTACTGTTAATAAAATATCAATCTATAAAAACTATATTTGAAGATTATGTATATTCATGTGTGTTGCAAATAAAGATTTTTAAAAATGCAAAGGTAGAAAGTAAAGTGTCCAGGATCTCATTTTTTAGGTGAGAACAGTAGGGGACAAAATGATAAAATCCAGCCAACTGAAGGAAAAGTTGAGGAACTGAGGGATGGAATAGTCATACTGATAGGACTGAATATAAGTATGGATTCATTTAAATATGGAACAAAGAAATATAACTTAAAATTATAGCTATGGAATAAGGTATAACTGTATTAAATCTTGACATTGTATAAATAGTGAAGACAGTAGAGTTTGGGAGGAATTTCCTCATCTTTCAGAACAGAGAATCAATAACTATGGTCTGAAGTTGAAACTTAGATTAAAACAATGATTCTTAGGTCTTAGTATTTAACATAGTCTTTCTTAATATTAGAATTCTATTTTAGATGTATATCTGAAATAGCAAGGTTGTATTTCTCTGATTGTCTGATTGTGTGTTTATTTTTATGTTAAAGTAAGGTACATTAATTTTATTATAAAATTCCATTTTATGAATATTTTTTCCTATATCTGTTCATTCCTCAGTGGAGTGGCACTGAGAAAGGTCCATTCTGATGGATTATCACTGATAATGTTGAGAGCGTGCACTCAAGCTAATGTGCTTGATAATACGCAAGCGTGCACAGGGTGCTAATAAAAAGCACACTAACTTTATTTGATTTTATTGATGTTCCCAAATTCTCTACAATCAGTGTACTCCATTATTGCCTACATCCAGAGTAGGGCAACCTCATAGCCTTCCCTTCGTGCCATGGATGATCTATGGCATCATTGATCTTTCTGTTTCCATTAATGCTTAGAAAAATGTTATCAGACATTAATAATGTTTCTTTATTCTGGGTGGTACAATTTGGAGATTAATTTTTAATTTCTTTGTTGTACTTACATGTATAGCTTAGGCTTTTATAATTATTTACATCATATTTCAAATAAAATCATCATTCTTTGATAAAGGAAATCAAATACCATATTTTCTAGTGCCACAAATAGGAATGATGGTGTATGTTCTTCAATGGGTATTCAATGAAAATAAGCAGCTTTCTTTGGTCTATGACAGTATGCTGCTATGTGATCTCAGTTTATTAGAACAAAAGACACATGTTGGAAACAGAATAAGTATATTCTTCCCCATATAATTTGATTGTACACACCTCTACTCAGTATTTTAAAAGTATATTCATACAAGTTTCATTTGTTCCTATCTAACCGCCATTTTGGAATATATATTTCACACAGCATGTAAAAGGCTACTCACTAAGATATGGACAGAAAATATCAGCAAATGTGTTTCTTTTTATATTCTGTCATTTCTGAATTTCTACTTTGGAGTATATTTTGAAATATGAACTCCATATTAATACAGAAACGTGTGTATATGTGTATGTATGTGTACACATATAATTGTGTGCACAGTTGTGTGGAGACATGCATATATGCATGCATCTGTGTACCTAAAGACAAACTTTAGAGTGTTAGTAAAGTTTTAGGAGTGGAGTACATCATCAAGAACATTTTGAAAACTAGCATTTGTGTTATATGTTATATTTATATCATCATTACATTAGGGAAAAATCAAATCTTTGCCTTCCATAAAGCTCTATCTTTTAACCTGTGTTGCAATATTTTCTTTTTACCATTAAGTCCTAAATTCGTGATATTTCAAGCCATGTCTGCTCTTAGCTCATTAAATTGCTTATTCAGAAAAAGAGCATTCACATTCAAGTTGGAAACCTTTATGCCTGAAGTTGCTATTCTCAAGCTTGGGTATCTTATCTCTCTGGACAATTTCTGACATCTACTAAATTACCTAAAAATTTTTTTTTTAATTTTTAATTTTTTATAAACATATATTTTTATCCCCAGGGGTACAGGTCTGTGAATCACCAGGTTTACACACTTCACAGCACTCACCAAAGCACATACCTCCCCAATGTCCATAATCCCACCCCCTTCTCCCAACCTCCCTCCCCCCAGCAACCCTCAGTTTGTTTTGTGAGATTAAGAGTCACTTATGGTTTGTCTCCCTCCCAATTCCATCTTGTTTCATTGATTCTTCTTCTATCCACTTAAGCCCCCATGTTGCATCACCACTTCCTCATATCAGGGAGATCATATGATAGTTGTCTTTCTCCGCTTGACTTATTTCGCTAAGCATGATACGCTTTAGTTCCATCCATGTTGTCGCAAATAGCAAGATTTCATTTCTTTTAATGGCTGCATAGTATTCCATTGTGTATATATACCGCATCTTCTTGATCCATTCAACTGTTGATGGACATCTAAGTTCTTTCCATAGTTTGGCTATTGTGGACATTGCTGCTATAAACATTCGGGTGCACGTGCCCCTTTGGATCAATACATTTGTATCTTTAGGGTAAATACCCAGTAGTGCAATTGCTGGGTCATAGGGCAGTTCTATTTTCAACATTTTGAGGAACCTCCATGCTGTTTTCCAGAGTGGCTGCACCAGCTTGCATTCCCACCAACAGTGTAGGAGGGTTACCCTTTCTCCGCATCCTCGCCAGCATCTGTCATTTCCTGACTTGTTGATTTTAGCCATTCTGACTGGTGTGAGGTGATATCTCATTGTGGTTTTGATTTGTATTTCCCTGATGCCCAGTGATATGGAGCACTTTTTCATGTGTCTGTTGGCCATCTGGATGTCTTCTTTGCAGAAATGTCTGTTCATGTCCTCTGCCCATTTCTTGATTGGATTATTTGTTCTTTGGATGTTGAGTTTGCTAAGTTCTTTATAGATTTTGGACACTAGTCCTTTATCTGATATGTCGTTTGCAAATATCTTCTCCCATTCTGTCAGTTGTCTTTTGATTTTATTAACTGTTTCGTTTGCTGTGCAAAAGCTTTTGATCTTGATGAAATCCCAATAGTTCATTTTTGCCCTTGCTTCCCTTGCCTTTGGCGATGTGCCTAGGAAGATGTTGCTGCGGCTGAGGTCGAAGAGGTTGCTGCCTGTGTTCTCCTCAAGGATTTTGATGGATTCCTTTCGCACATTGAGGTCCTTTATCCATTTTGAGTCTATTTTCGTGTGTTTACCTAAAAATTTTATTCCTATATTCAACACGTAAATGCAGATTATATTTCCAACATGTTTTCATGCTTTCCAAAATATAAAGAAAATAGGATGTCTCAGATCCTGATCTAGATGGCCACCTGAAGTTTAATTTGTTTTGCTTCAGATTTAATCTTGGTCTTCTCAGTTTGGGTATTTTCTGGGTTTCTTGTTGAATTTTATTACTGTCCTCTCTGGGCTCTTGATTGGGTACCTGTGAATTCTCTTGTCTCCATTCCAGTCACATCTTGCTACCTTTCCCCTTTTAAGTCATCCTAGATTAGGTCCTGCTAGATTGTTATGCCTTAGAATAGGAGATACATTATCCTCTCTCAAATTTAAATCTCAAAGATCTGAAAGCACAGTACTACTAGGATGCAATCATAATTATTCTAATAGTTATTAGAATAAATGTAGTAATACTTTGTAACCCTAAGTAATAGTCTTCTCATAAAGACTCTAAAATATTCCTTTATAGCTATCTGGTATAATTATTCTATGGAATATTTGCACTTGAACAGAAACTTATCAAATAGAACTACTTTTTTAAAAAGAAGTAAAAAAAAAAAAAAAGAACCTCTTTCCTTTGAAGAAAGTTCAAAGTCCTGATAAAGGTGAGATGTGATGATTCTAATTGCTGGATATGAATTTGTTGCTTCACATGCTGACTACTAACAGCTTTGAAGTCTTCCCCAATCTAAGAAACAAAAGTATCTACAACATTTTCATTAATTGAATTAGTAAACAGACATTTACATTTATTTTTATTTAAAAAAATTTGTCTCAGAAAAAGCAAGAGTTTTACTTCCTACAGGGAATAATTCATCCGATATGTGAATGATTGTAGGCTTTCTTTTAACAGTGATCCTTTCCATATTATTTTATATGAAAAGACCTCAACTCAAAATAGATAAATGAACAACTTTTAGGATTGTGTACAAATTAAGAAAGTTCTAAATTTTCATAATCCATGAAAAGTCTACAAAGATCTATAGAGTCATTTATAGAATTTTATAAAAGGAAGTAATAAAAATGTTTCTATCAGAGTCTTGTCAAATTAAATGCTACAAACTATCATTCTGTCCATGGAGACACAAAAAGTCCAGTTCAATTGAAATGAATGAGTTTAGAGAGTTATAACAACAAACCAGATATTTGACAAGCTTCTTTTTTTTTGCATATCTGATCAGTCAAATAAACCAGTTCTTAGGCTATTTATGATATAAGTATCATAAGTGATATAGCATGACAAAATTTTGTGGGCAGTGGCCTGAAGTTAAATATGAACTAGTACATGTTCTTGACAGTAGAGTAATTTAAAGCTTAGCCTGCCATTAGACAAACCTGAATTTGAAATATAACTCTGGTAATTCCTTTCTGTATGACTTTACAGAAATTACTCATTTTTCCCCCTAAGAATCTTCCTTAAAAGGGTTGTTAGGGTTTTGAAGATGCAGGGGGTGGGAGGTTGGGGGAGCCAGGTGGTGGGTATTAAGGAGGGCACGTATGGCATGGAGCACTGGGTGTGGTGCATAAACAATGAACTCTGTTATGCTGAAAAGAAATTAATAAAAAAAATTTAAAAAGGGTTGTTAGGAAGATTATTTTATCTAGTAAACTTAATTACTTTTTTCATAATTTATGATGCCCTCCCTATGCCATTGTCTTCTGGCTTCATGTTGCTCCTCTCTGACAGTGGGTTTGGACCATGGGATGTGGGCAGTAGTGACAGTGTGTCCATTCTCCACAAAGGCTTTATGGGACATCATTTACCTCTTACTCTTGTGCATTACTGATATTCATCTTAAGAAAAAACATGATCCATGTAGCTTTTGGTCCAGCTAGAATGTGAATCATTCTCTAGCTGAGAATCAACATGTGCCTAGAACATAAAATACAGCTTATCCCTGCTGAGTAGCAACCAGCTCACAAGTAAGTCAGAGTTAAATGCCTGTTGTTAGTCAGTGAGTTTTGGTGCTATTTATTATACAACATTATTGCAGTAATAGCTGACCAATACACTTTTATTTAACCAATACACTTTTTTTTTTAAAGATTTTACTTATTTTTGTGTGAGAGAGAGAGAATGAGTGAGCATGAGTGGGGGAGAGGGTCAAAAGGAGAAGCAGACTCCCCACTGAGCAGAGAGCCTGATGCAGTAATCTATCACAGGACCCTGGGATCATGACCTGAGCCAAAGGCAGACAGGAACTTAACCAACTGAGCCATGCAGACACCTGACCAATACACTTTTAAAATGTATATTTTGCCTGGTTTAAAATAACAAATGAATGCAGTTACCTTAAAAACAGTTTCAAACCTCAAAACAAAACAAAACAAAACAAAACAAAACAAAAAAATGAAACTTACTATCAGGAAATGACTAGCTCTTTTATGAACTTACTGATGAATATGACTTCTAGAATGTTTTTCCAACTTCATTTCCATTCCATGTAGGTGATAAATTAAAATCTATAATTGTTGCTTTGACACAGGTTTGAGCCCAATTTTTATCTCTGGGACTTTGTACCTTTGGTCATTGAGCTAATATGTATAGACAACTTACTATGTTTCTTTAGGTTTTGGACTCTTAGCTTCCTTTATATAAAAGGAGGATAAAGATAAACATGTTCCAGAGTTGTAAGGAGATTGGCCATAATATAAGTGGACAACTTAGCCTGGGTTTTGCCATTGAAAAAGTGCTGAGCTCATGATGGTTGCTTTTATTTTTAGGCAACCTATTGTCATTTGTGTGTGTGTGTGTGTGTGTGTGTGTGTGTGTGTGTGTGCGCACCATTTGCTATGGTTGCTAAAAAATAGGTCATTTTTCATCTGCCATCAAGGTGAAATCATCCCTCATTTCTCCAGTGTCAGCTTTAAATTGCAACAGGTTGTCAAGGAGATGCTTTGATAACCTTTCATTTTCTCTGTATTTTCTTGAAAACAGAATGACAAAAATTTAAGACAATATTTGTTTGAGGAGCATGAATTTTGGCATCAGAAGACCAGGGCTATAGATTCTGATCTCTGTAGAGTCTTGGTTTGTGTCTGTTACTACGTGGCTGCAGGCTGGGTTTCTCAATTCAGTCTCCACTGACAAGTCTTGTACTCGTCCCTTCATAGTCTGAAATTAGACTTCATGGGTTCTTTTATAGAAAATGAATTTCAAGGGACACAGTCACCCTAGTTTAATTCATATGAGGTAGGTTGTGGCAGAGGCTAGACATATGCTTAAAAATCTTATCTTCTCTCTCTTGGCACACAGGAAGACTATATACCCAGATTCCATTGTAATTGGGTTGGCCTATTGTTGGTTTCTGATCAGTATTATTTGGGGATGAGTGATCTATGTTATCCTTAGAAATAGCTCATAAAACTTTATATGCAGCTTTCCATACTGTATTTTAACATTGGCTATGCAAGTGGAGGGGATCCAGAGAATGACTCTAGAGAGGCCCTTGGATCTGGAGGAGCCACAAGGTGACTAGAGAAGGAATCTTTCAGTGACTGCTTGGAGAGAAGTCACCGAGGAGAGCTACCCAATTCTCACTAACTCTGGAATGAGCAAGAAATAAACCTTTATTGTTTGAGGCCGCTGAGATTTTGCATTGTCATGTAAAGCTATTGGTGTTAGTTACTCTGGCTAATTCTCTGAAATATTGGTCAAGATGTATATTTATCTCTAATGGGGGAACCTTTCTGTTTAGGGGAGGGTGCTCTTATTTCCCATTTAGAGAATACCAAACCCCATGAATAAGATAGCTGGGAGATAAAAGCATGAATGTGGGGTTTGGATGAGGAAGAATTCAGAACTCAAAAGACAGAAATATTGGCAGTAAGCATATCTTACCTAAGTACTACAGAAAATTAACAACTTGTCACTATTGCATGGAAAGAGATGCTTCATAGTTAGATCTGTTTGTCTAGGCAGTCAGATCTTTTGGACACAAGGCACACTAAAGGCTATGAGTCTAGGTCTAACTAGTTTATTTGTACAATATTCCAGGTCATAACCCTTTTTAGCCATAGGGTTATGAGTTTGTTTTGCTTTTTTGCTGATGACCTTTCTTTAATAGAAAATTAGCGAAGCATTCTTCATCAAGTCCAGAAAATCCAAATGCATCGCATAAGAAATGCACAGTTATGTGCTTGCTTACATTCTTTAGGAAGTCAGTGTCTTTCACACTTTCACCATAGTCTTGTCCTTTCCCTCACATTCACTACCTGATGGTCTCAACATGGCTATTGTAGCTCCAGGCACCACAGTAAGTTTAAGCAGTTAAAGAGAAAGAACATAGCATTAAAAACAACAACAATAAAAGCTGGAAGATTTTATTTTATTTGTTTGCTTGTTTGTTTGTTTATTTTGGGATGTGGGAGAGAGAGGTGGAGAGAGAATCTTAAGCAGGCTTCATGCCCCGCATGGAGCCTGACTCAGGGCTCATTTACACTACCCTGAGATCATGACCTGAGCCAAAGTCAAGAGTCCCACGCTTAACTGACTGAGTTACCCAGCACCTCTAAAGATTTTTGCTTAGCTCTCATTGGCCAATAATGAGTAGTCATGGGCTACCCCTAACTACATAAAACCTAGACAAGTTTGTTTTTGTTGCTTTTATGTCTTTGGATATTCTAGAATCAACATTATGGAGAAATGAGGGAGAAAGGATTTGGAGTAGTTCCTCCGTGATTCAGCCTATAATGTCTATCAAAGTCTACTAGAATTACTCTTTCCAAGGGCCTAAAGATATTCTGCCTGTTCTGTTATACATTGATTTAAGTAGATCACCTTTTACTTACAACAGTGCCTTTACCCAGTGAAAGACAACTTGCTGTTGTTTGGACTAGGAGATTAAACGTTGACAGTTAAAAAGAGGTTGCATTGTGCATAGTGAGATATAGCCAGAACTATAGGATGTAAGGAGAGGAGAGGCTACGTGATGGAATTTCTGTGGCCAGGATGAAGAACTAATTTGGGCTTCAGATGGTTTTAAGGAGAATATCAAACTGAAGGTCTGGATTAGATAGATAAAACCCAGAGAACCAGAAAGCCTATTCCAATGTTCACAGGCCAGTTTCCAGTACTACCATGTATATTATTTTCACTGAACCAGTGTGATGCAAAATCCATGTGGAAGTATGATACCAGCTAGTACATATCAATCACATCAAAAGTGCTTGGTGAGTATTTGTTTCTTTCCTCTCTCCCTTGCTCTTCCCAGAAGAGGAAAAGATCATTACAAACTCTACTACATGGCATGGGAACAGCCAGGTTCTTTGGACATAGACACAGGTTCAAATACTATCTCCTCAACAATTAAGGCAAATGACCTGGAGCATTACCTAATTTTTCCAAACTATAAAATGCAAACAAGAATGCTATTTATTTCATTGTTATGAACATTAGGTACAAAAAATATTTTAAATCCGTGAATTCAGTTGTGGTTCATAAGAGTGATTTTTTAAATAGCTGTGATAGGAGTGCTGGTTGGGCAGAATATAAAAATTGTAAACCATTGCAATTAGAGCTTCCTTTTTAATTTCCCCTGAAGGATGTCTCTATGAGTCTAGGTCTAACTCATTTATTTGTACAGTATTCCAGGTCATAGGACAACCACTTTTAATTCACTGTATGCTCAGTCTCTAACATTTATTTGTCTTACCTCCCTTCTCATGACAAAAATTCAGAAAAAAACTGGGAGAGCCACTTGTCTCCAAGTTTTGAGCCTGTAGTCTACACAGATATATGTCAAGGTCTATTTTTAAATGTTTACCTGTCTTTAAATAAATGTACTTCATGTATTTTTTAAACTTATGTTCATCTTTTTAGTATCAATATTTTTCTGGTGTCCATAATAATATTATATAAAATGGATTATTAAAAATCTCTGCGAAATTTGCCTGAAGGCAAGCTTGCAATTCAAGAATAATTAAAGTGACAGTTTAAGAGCAAATTATGCAAGCCAGAGATGTGCTGTGGTTTATTGTCACTCTCATCTCTGTACTCTGAGAAAGGAAAGTGATTCAGCTTAATTTTTCATCAAGTAGCATCTTCCCAGGAGGCATTATGGAAGAGTGGAGTATGAAAGCATATATCAGTTTTCACAAAGTGATGGCATAAATAGCATATGGTATTCATATGTGTGTGTGTGTGTGTGTGTGTGTGTGCCTGCGCGTGAAAAAAATGGACAGATCTCACTTTACTTCTTCTTTGACATGATCTGAAAAAATCACATTGCTTGTGTTAACTGCAAAACAGTATGTTTGTTAAACTAAATTTCCTTCCCCTTTTATTAAAAGCTTTTTAAAATCTTTTGAAGATTCTAGACTTCAATCCCGTATACGATTTGATGAAGAGACTGTTAAAGCTTTCTTTGAAAACTAGTCCTATCGTTATACCCCCCTCGATATATCAGCTTTTCTGAAATATTGTTGGATTTGAGTTGCTTATTTTGGAAAATGACCTGCTTTCTGAAACTCTCTTTTGGAAATCTTAAAAAAAAGAAAGAAAGAAAGAAAAAATTTCTCTCTTCCTGAAAACTTGTAAGAATATTTAATTTCAATCAAAGTGTTGTCCATATTTATGGTTAATCTACACACTCCAATATGATCATCTTCATGTTGGTCAGGCCTGATTATGTGCAGATCTGTTGTATAATGATGATATATATATTTTTTAATTTTATACTTTCAAGGTATCCAGAGACTGGGCTGTGATTACTATCACTCAAAGACCAAGACTGTCTTCAGGCTCAGGGGAGCCTGTTGTCACACTCTACATTTATTATTAAATCTGCTGTGTAAGCTTGATAATTATAAAAGCTAACCTCCATGAGTACCAACTTTATGGCAGACATGGTACTAGGTATTTTATTCACACTTGCTCATTGAATCCCAACTCTGTAAAGTTGACAAAATTATTGTTCCCATTGTATAGATGGGGAAACTGAGGCAAAGAGAGCTTAAATTTTCCCATAATTATACAGCTGAAATCTCTGAAATTCAAACTCAGATTTTTTTCTTGGTTATTAAAATATATATAATATATATAATATTTTCTGAGAAAGCAAGATCTAATTCTTTTCTCAGTCTCTCCTGAAATAGCAAATTCGGATTTCCTTAAAGATTGCCTCCTAAGAAATCTGGAGCGCAAATATTCTCTGCATTCATGTCATTGCTTTATTCTGGCATAGTTTTGAATCTGGGTCTGAATACACCAACAAATTTGACAGTTTGGAGGGACTTGACCTATGAGACAGAAGCATAGTGTAAACATCTAGGTACTAGAAACTGGGGACATGAATAAATTCTCCACCCCCAGCTGCCTGTCTGCATATTAGTCATCAAAACTTAGGTGAATACATTTGGAGGGAGAGAACAGACCTAGACAATTACTTAAGAACAAGAAAATTGCTATTAAAATAGGAATAAGTTAGAAGAATACATGGAAGCTACATATAATTAGTCAGTTTTAATAGTAAATTCAACTGTATGTGCTTTAAACCTACAATTTTCTTGTCCTCAAAATATCTTCATGATTGCTCTTTTTCGACAGCTCAAAGAATAGAATGAACAAAATTAAAAATATAGACTTTTGTGAATTCCTTGAAAATTGAGAGTGTGCTCTCAGTAGGAGAGATTGAAGTTGGTCCCTATTTTAGAAAATCTTTTTTTTTTTCTTTCTAATCATCATTGAGGGTGGGGTTAGTTTAATGGGAGAGGATGCCACAGAAATGATGAGGCACTAAAAACCTTTTTCTCTGGATAAAGCCTATAGGGAAAATACTCAATTCCAATTAATATTTTTCTCAGAAGAAAAATTTTAGTATTCAAGCTGAATAAAGACACGTGATTTCCTTTAAGTTTGCTGCGTATTCCAGCTCCCATGGGTGTACACACAGCGCCACTGTACAAAGACAACTTTGCTTATTCAGAGTCCATTAATACCATGTGCTCATCCTTGTATCTCTTCTGCTGCCTCTTGATAGAATTTGGGGTTGTTTACAGTGATTTGGTATTATAGATAATTTTGCTATTAACATTTTTTTGGTCTCCTAGAACATATGAGTTTCTCTTGGTTATATCTCTAGGGGTAGGTTTATTAAGTCTAGTGATAGAGCAGAGTACTTTGATTGCCCCTCCCTCCAAGAAAAAATGCTGCTGAATAGCCTGACCCCCCATCCTCCCGTGAATATCTTCTTTGGGAACATAAGTGTTTTCCTAGCTTGGTCTGTAGGTAGGACTAAACATCTATGCTCAGGGATCTTTAGGAAGAGGAAGATGAAAACAAAGAGGTGATGCTTTTTCTTAGCCTGAAATCTGTGTCTTTTTAAAGTCATATATTAGGAGAACCAAACCCAGAACAAAAATAAGGCAAGGTAAATCCCTAATATTATCTCTGTTAGGCATGGGTGAGGTGGGGATATAATCACAAAATGGAATTGTGGTTGAAATCACAAAATATGCTCTGAAGTCACTACTAGACTTTGGGGCATAAAAATTCCAGCAGAAAAAAAAAAGAAAAAAAAATTCCAGCAGAAGATAACATTTCAGTTTTCTGAAATTTAAACTGTGCAAAGAAAGGTGGAATTGGCTCTCTTGGGATACATAGCTGAAAGTTATGTAGACACAATGTCTACTTCTCCACCAGGTGCTGGAATCAATGATTTTTTGGTAGGGTTGTCCTGAGATTTCCTCAAGAAAGAGCCTATCCCACTAGATCACTACTTGAATAACCTGAATTAGTTGTAGATTGGTGTTTCTCCAATTTGTGAGATGTCCTAAACTCCTTTGAGATGGGTGTGTGGCTGGTGCTTTTGTAAGGAGAGGAGCCCTGTCTGCTAGCCCTGGGCTGCACTGCCTTTTCCCTTTTGGTCTATTCTAGTAATTCCATGGCTAGCTAGGGAGTGGCTGGAAGACGATTTTCAGATTGACTTGTCATCACCTGTACTACAGTGACTTTCACCCCTCCTGGGATAAAGGAAATTCCTTGTATTTAGAGTACTGTCTTTCTTTATTCTTTTTCCTTCCTTCCTTAGAGGCTTAAGTGCTGGGCTGACAGGCTTTGTGGTTCCCACTCCATTAAATCATATAAGTCTTTGCTCTGCAAAGTTGAGATAATGGTCCTGCTAGACAACTTTTAACAGTTTCTGCAGTTTTATAGTCACACTTATGCTACCCTTTGGAGAAAGACTGGCAGCCCCACCAACATGCTAGTGGCTCGTACCAAGAATATGCTTGCAGTACCCACCATTTACATGGGGACGTGTTGAAAGCATGCACCAGGGCCATGGTAGGTCCTTTTTCTCCTGAACTCTGAGTAGCTGCTCATGCCATTCCTCCTGAATTTATCTGTCCTGGGTCTGCAGACTTGGTTGCTGTCATGCTCACAGTAACTGGTTCTGGGCTTCCAGAGTTCCCTGGTGCTGCTCCCCATTCTTGATATAGCTGAACAAATTAGGAACTTATAATTGGAAGAAGCTTGGAGATTAGCAAGTGTATTTTGCAGGAATTCATATATCATACTCCCAAATCACTACAGATGCTTACCACTGCCACACACTCAGGTATATCCATTGGATGCCAAGCTGGCATGGCACAGGATATGCCTGTCACCCTCTATTTGTCATCCGACAAGTTTTTCCAAAATTGGCAATTGATCTCTCCCATGTTTTTGAAGTGGAACAGAGCTAAAGTAAAATGAATGAGTGGTGGCAACCCACAAGCTTGGCTGCAGATTCTCATGATCAAGGACAAAGATCTTTATGCAATTCAAAAAGAGTTGCCTGGTCAGATCTAAGGTCTTTATATGCTTGTACTTTTTTATTTGGTGACCCCGTCACATGTGGCATGCTTTTAACAGCCTGTTGTAAGTTGAGCCAGTAGCATGCTGTTGGATGCTCTGCCCACAGTAACAATGGGGACCTGGTTATTTATATCAGTCACTTCTCCTTTTTGCTGACCTGTGTAAAGATAGTCTCAAACATTTGTGCATTCTGTAACACATCATTCCTTCCCTTGTGTTGTTGTTAATGCAGGCCCACTGTTAATGTATTGAGCATATGACTAAACTATTGCTTTGGGTGATGTAGAACAGTAATGTAAATATTCATGACTTTCTTTTATTAAGACAGCTCTGCCTCCTATAAACCACAGACCCAGTAGTGGGGAGTGGATCAACTGTTTATTGCCCTCCTGTTATACTGCTTTCTCTTATCTGTTATTATCACACTCTTGATTTCAACAGCCATCCCCTTGGGGTGGAGCCCCATTCACCTCCAGAGGGCACAGGTGGATCCAGATGGAGACATGGGCAGGAGTGAGATGTACGTGTATCTCATTAGTTCAATAAAGTCATTAAGAAATGAGAAAGCAGTGTTTAAAATTACTCATATGGTTACCCTTTTTCTGTTCTTCATTCTTTTATGTAGCTGTAAGTTTTCATCTGGTATCATTTGCCTTCAGCCTGAAGCATATTCTTGGGCATTCCTAACGATTTGGGATAGCTGATGATGAATTTGCTCAACTGTTTATCTGCAAATAAACAGCTCCTGTTTATCTAAAAATGTTTTTCTTTTGCTTTTATCTTTGAAGGATATTTTTAGAGGATATAGAACTCCAGATGTTTTTTTTTTTCAGTACTTTAATCTTTTTGTTTTATTGTCTTTAATTTACATAGTTTCTGATCAGAAGTCAGTAATAATATTTATTTGTTCCCCTTTGTGCAAAGTGTGTCTTTTTATTTTAGCCCTTTTAAGATTTTCCCCTTAGCTTTAACTTTGATCTTCAGTGACTTGACTAGATGAATCTAGATGTGGCTTTGTGTTTATCTGTTTATCTTGCTTCACATTTTTGAACTTTCATGGCTCAGTAGGTTGATATCTTTTCATTAAATTTGAAAAATTTTTAGCAATTATTTCTTCAATTTTTTTTTTCTTTCCTGGCCCAATCTTTTTCTTTCATTTCCTAGGGTTTCGCTCGTGTATAGGTTAGAGCACTTGATATTATCACAAAGATCACAAATGCTCTGTTCTGTTTTTGTTGTTGCTTGTCTGTTGAGTACTTTTTTGCTCTATGTGCTTTAGTTTAATGTTCATTAACTTGTCTTAAAGTTCATTATTTTTCTGTAGTCTGCTGTTAAACCCATTCAGTGAATATTAGATATTGCATTTTTCACATTTAGAATTCCATTCACTTCTTCATAAATTTTTCTTTGGTAGGATCCCCTGTTCACTGAAAATATTCATCAATTTTTTTTTAGCATTTTGAATATATCTATAATAGCACTTCTCCTTTTAAGTCCAACATCTTTGTCATTTCTTGATCTGTTTCTATTGATTGTTTTTTTTTCCCCTACTGGTTGTGAGTTACATTTTCTTGCTTCCTTGTAACTTTTTTTTTTTTATTGTATACTGGTTATTATGGACACTACACTGTCATAAAACCAGGTTTGCCTATCTTCCTTTAAAAGATATTGAACCTTGTTCTGGAGAGCAGTTAATGTTTTGGTGCTTAGACTTTGTGGGGATTTTTAGAATTTGTTGAGGCAGGTTTAATGAAGTGTTTACTTGAGGACTACTCTAGACCTATTCTTATAATGTGGCCTTTCTGGCATCTTAATTACATGCCTTGGTTTTTCCCCAGTATTTCTGCCTTATTCTAATTCTTTTATCTTCTAGCACTATGCACCCTCCAGATATTACTTCAGCCACAGTCTTTTTTTTTTTTTTTGTCAGAGACAGAGGGAGAGAGAGCGAGCGAGCACAGGCAGACAGGGAGGCAGGCAGAGGCAGAGGGAGAAGCAGGCTCCCCGCCGAGCAAGGAGCCCGATGTGGGACTCGATCCCAGGACCCCGGGATCACGACCCGAGCCAAAGGCAGCTGCTCAACCAACTGAGCCACCCAGGCGTCCCAGTCTTAAGGAGCGGTTCTCTGTCAAGCCTCTTGGAGTCTTGTTTTCAGCATATGTAGCTTAGTATTTGCCAAAGACTCAAGGTAACTCTTGGGCAAACTTCTGTGGTTCTTTTACTTCTTAGCTCTTTCCTCTCTGGTATACTTACATAACTTTAAGCCAGCACAGCATCTCTGTATTTTAAACTTTGTTCCCTTTTCCTGGTGAGATTGTGGTTCTGTTTGTTTTCTATTTTCCTGTGATGCTACTTAGAAAGTGCCCCAAATTCAGCATGAATGTAGAGCTCACTGTATGTTTCTTATCTCTTGAGGGTAATATCTGCTTCACTTGTGGTTCAGTGACTGAAGAAACTGTTTTTGCACATATTTTATGTAATTCATAGCTGGTCACACTTAGACAGTAAACACAGTAACTGTTACTCTAGCATGCTCTATCTTCAAACCTGATTTTGAGTCTAAACTGTACAAAAGTTTTAGTGTTGTGACCTAAGACAAGTTTCTCAAATTTCCTGTCTGTTTTCCCATCTCCTAGAATAAGTCAGTGGTTCCCAATTAACTAGAAAGCATGTAACATATGCCTACCACCATAGTTCATTATTAAATGTTATGTGCATATCATCTTTCTCCATTTCTTTATTAGTTTCATCTTGACATAAAAGCACTGTGCTTAATTAAAATAACTAACCCCTTCAGTTTGTTCTGACTCTGTAAGGACAGAGATTTGAAGAAGAGAATGAGGCTTCTTGGGGAAAAGTCCTCCTGAGTCCTGAATTGCTTAAAATCCCATGTTTTACATGGCTCTATAAGCACTATTACTTAGGTAGTCTTGCCAATCATAATCTTTTTCTTTGTATATGACAGATTATTATCTTCCTGGGGCTTTCAGAATAACCGATAGCATGCCCTAGGCTTAAAGGGAGACTTTGCCTAACTATGTTTCTGTCTGGAAGTTCTTAAAGGAGTTCAAGGACAGTTCAGTGTGGCAAGATAAGAAGAGTTTTAAAAACTTTAAATATTCTTATCTAGACTCCGTAAGCTTTGACAACGGTCTTATTTGAAGGTGCTTTTTTTTTTTAAATTTTAAAAACTGTTCTGAAGTATGAACAAATTTAGAAACATGCTATATATAGACTACATTAATGCAATGGAGAAATACTTCACAAAGGATTTATGATGTATTTTTAAGTGGTGCTCAGTTATAACACCACAACAGCCATTGCAAATACATTTACTTTAAGTTGCCCCATTGATTATAAATAGCTCACTAAAAATGCTAAGCAATTATATTGAAATGTGACATCTTTTTTGAACAACAAAAGGATATAGTTCTTGTTGATGTTAAAATTGTTTTATTCTGTAAATACATTGTTCTTGGTATTCATAAATTGCTACATGCTATACACAGTGGGAAAACATAAAGGGAAAATTATCCATTTTTTAGAATAGTAGTAGGACTTGAGAAAAAAATCAAATTATATTCTTAACAATAACAAGTGGAGTTTGCTTCTCTGGCAACTCTAAAGAGACGAAAAAGAATGTATTTTTACCTATCTACCCTCCTATCAACTGCTCATTCCATTATTGTTATTAAGTAAACAAGAAATGTGTATTAGGAAGGTACTCTGTGCCACGCCCTGTGTTAAGCTGTGTTAAGCTTGGAAAATGGAATACTAGCCACATAAAGATTCTGCTCATTTGCAGTTTACAGTTCAGCTGGTAAAACAGAAGACTAGAGAATATGTTATGCAAAGACTCTGTTAACAGTATTGCAGAATGGTATAAGAATGCATAGCAATGGAACTTTCTGGCATGTGGGGATTACAGGAAAATATATTAATTAAACTGAATTATCCAAGGGAAGAGAAATGCTAAGGGTCCTTCATACTGAGGGGATAGCAGGTATGCGAGCCGAGAGGCAGGAAATTATGGCCAGATTAGGAAAGGCATTTGGAAGGTCACCAGTGTAGAATGTGATATAAAAAGTGGTCAATTTAAAACTAGAGATGTAGGTATGAATGAAGCTTTTATGTCTTTTTAGGAGTGTGGATTTAATTCTGAAGGCAATATGGAGAAACTGAAGCATTGTAAGCACCAAAGGAATTGCCATCTGATTTTAAGTGGCTCATCTTGACATTATCAACACCTGTAGACTTCTATACTGAAACAGAGTTAAATTTGGAGATTTATGCCACTCACTTGCTGGACCCAGATTAACCTAGCAAGATCCATTCCCACTGGGAGAGAAGACTGTAGTATTTTGTGGGTTTAGGTTTGCTATCCATCTTATCCATGAAGACCTTGAACCAGTTATTGCCATTGTTTTAGCTTAATGAGCCACCTGGTTAATATGGCAGGGTTCTACCTTTATTTCCAATTAATCTTCCAGTTTCTCTGCCTTAAACCATCCACCCCAGCCTTATTGAATAGAATCTTTGCTGTCTTCCTGTTCCTCATGTCCCTCTTTTTCAATAGGGTAGGAGATGATATTTCTTTACTTCCTATCACTGTCTAGGGCTTTGAGCAAAACTGGATGATCTCTTAAAAAATGTACTATAGGGGCACCTGGGTGGCTCAGTGGGTTAAAACCTCTGCCTTTGGCTCAGGTCATGATCCCAGGGTCCTGGGATCGAGAGCCTGGCATCGGGCTCTCTGCTCAGTGGGGAGTCTGCTTCCCCTTCTCTCTCTGTCTGTGTCTCTGCCTACTTTTGATCTCTATCTGTCAAATGAATAAATAAAATCTTTGAAAAAAAGTGCACTATATACCAGCTGTATTCAGATCTAGGTTTCTCAAATGTTTGGACCTAATCCTCTCAGAATACACATTTGTTTTCTTCTGTGGACCCAGACTGGTCAGAATAATTGTACAGTTTTGTATTTTTCTGGAGTTTGGGTTTTTCTTTTCTTTTCTTTTCTTTTCTTTTTTAAAGAACAGCCATACTGGATATACATTTTCCAAACTATATGCTCCCTTTCCCCATCCTTGATAGTTGGTATTTTCCAAACAACTGATTCCCTTTGGTTTTTAAATATATGTCCTAAATACTCAGGGTATATGTAATATGAAATATGACTCTGTTAAATGTAGATTTCAGGCAGATAAGCCCAAATTTATTCCAATCTCTTTAATTCTATAATCTGGACTGCTTGGCAATATACCAAAACTCCAAAAGACTTAGCCCTTGAACAATGTAGTCCTCAAAGTTCCCTTGGAGCAACAGTGATGTTTAACACAGTCTGAATGGTTTATTTCGTGGGAGACTAAAATCATCTTAAAGCACTCATCAGGTTCTTACCATTTTGAGTCAAAACAAAACAGCAGATTAGAAACAATGGCACATTCTAGTATGAGAGAAAAAAAAAATGACAGCTATCAACAGAGGAAGAACTCCGTTTATTTAATGGAAGCCCAGAAAATATAAAGCATTGTAGAAGGTATGCAAAGCAAAACACTTTCACAATTTAGTGACATATGTTAACAGTGATGAGACCAAATCACCAAGAAGTGGTTATATTTTGAATTATGTGTTCTATTGAAGAAGTCGTAGAAATGTTGGTGCATTTTCAAACAATTTCTATTATAAGTGGTTAAAATTTAGAGAGGCGGTTCTTAAGATATTAGAAATAATTGAATAGAAGATACTTTGGATTTTGGATTTTGAATGGCAGCAATATGTTTTGTGCAACTCAGTTTCTCATGTAAGATTTGAATGCTGTAAATAAGCCACAATTTAGTGGGAAGATTATAGGCATAGGTTTATAGTCTGTACACTTCAGTATTTTGATTCTCTTTCTAATCAGTTGAGCGATCTCTGGCAAGATATTTAACCTAAGCCTCCATTGCCTTATTGGTAAAATGAGAGTAATTAATAAGCACTTTGCTATAATGCTCTAAGGATTAAAAACTGTAAATAAAGTGTCACTGCCTGACATATGACTGCTGAATAAGTGCCACCAGGAAGGATGGCAAAAATTGTTAAAGGTTATAATTATTCTTAAGATAGTTTTACCCATCAGGGGACTCATTCGATGGATATTAGAACAAGTTTCATATAAACACCCCAAGGTATATCCTGAATATTAATTGCTCTACCTATGGAAATGAGGCTAAACTTCACATCTCTCTAGTACAGTAGGAGCTGAGATGTTCTGCAGACAAGGGAGCCAAGGTCCAGGAATGATGAGAACCTTGCCTGAGAGCATACAGACAATAGCAAGTTTTATCTCCAGCCTCGAATCTTTACTAAACTTCCAGCCCTTCCAGATTCATTTTGGCATCTGAAAGGCCTTGCTGAGCATTTCTACTTTGTGTTCTATCATTTGAAATTAGCACAGAGGTGGTCTGTAACTTCTATGTTGTGACTTGGAGGGAAGACCTTGGTAGGGGGTATGGAAGAAAAGTACCTTGACACTGCATTTAAACACCAAACATATGATACACTTATATTGGACTTCAAGTTGTTCCCCTTCTCCCCCCAGAAATGGAATATGAATCAGTACTAAAAAACCTCTCCCAGCCAGCCTTGGCAATGCTATTGAATTAGCCATCCTTTTTGTCAAAATAAATTGGATCTAATTATCCACATTTCTTTCCGTGGGCTTGCTATGATTTTACCTGGGCTTGCCATTTCTGAATCAAACTTTTCTTTACCCAGTTCTTCATTCTTTACATCCCTTTAGCCACTAAGTTTATTGGTGCCCCTTTGAAAACATCTCGTGTGTCCATTTCTCTTTAAGTCCTTACCAGTGTGGCTCTGGTCCAGGTGCTACATCTTTGTCAGTTAAACTGGTGCCCAAATCTTTTAATTGGTGCCCTGCCTCATACTTCTCTCGTTCTCTGTTATTTGGGGCACTGTTTTCAGACTAATCATATGAAAACCCCTCTTTCCTTTTGTCAGAGCCCTTTGCCAGGTCCTCCTGGCCTGTAATGAAATGCGGACTCCCTGGACCACCATGCGTCCCTTCTCGCTTCTGATTTCTTTTATTTCACATTATTGTTCTGCCCAATTTCTTATGACAAATACTGAGTTCTTTTATTCTTTGGATTCTTTTTTCTTACATGAATAGAATGTGTTTGAAACCCACTCCTTGTGATTATGAATCTAGAAATTAATGAATGAATGTGTTCCATACACTATATTGTGTTGATATATTCTTTAAATTCACATGTGTGAAAATAGCTGCTAGCAGTGCTACTTGTCTTCTGCTTTGGGATAGAACAGATTTTATTGTAAAAAAAAAAAATCACGTAACCTGAAGTCTACCCTCTAAACAAATATTAAAGTGCATATTACAATATTGTTAACTGTAGGTACAACATTGTACATCATATCCCTAGAACTTTGTCATTCTGCATGACTGAAACTCTCCATCTTTCAAACAGCTACTCTCCATTTCTCCCTCCCCCCATACTTGGCAACCATCATTCTTTTTTGTTTGTTTGTTTGTTTTGAATTTGACTATTTTAGATACCTTATATAAGGGGGATCATGCAAGATGTGTCCCTCTGTCATTGGCTTATTTCATTCCATGTAATGTCCTCAAGGCACATCTTTACTAATAGGATTTTCTTTTTATGACTGATTAATATTCCAGTGTCTGCCTATACCACATTTTCTTTATGTATTCATCCATTAATGGACATATAAATTGTATCTACCTCTTGACTACTGTAAGCAATGCTGCAATGAACATGGGAGTGCAAGTATTTCTTCAAGATCCCAATTTTAGTTCTGTGAAACGAAACATACTCTATTCACATCCAGAAATCACACATCTTACTATTCACCCAGGGAAGTTAAAACTTACATCTACACAAACCCTGCACAGGGATGTTAATAGCATATTTGCCAAAACTGGGCGGCAACCAGGATGTCCTTCAGTAAGTAGATGGATGAGTAAACTGAGGTACCTCCATATAATGGAATGTTCTTCAGCACTAAAAGGAGCCAACAAGCCATGAAAAGATGTGGGGCAAACTTAAATGCATATTAGTAAGTACATGAAGTCAATCCGAAAAGTATACAAACTATATGATTCCAACCAAACGACTTTATGGAGCAACCAAAATTCTGAAGACAGGAGAAAGATCAGGAGTTTGGGAAAGGGAGAGATGAATAGGCAGACACAGGATTTTTAGGGCAGTGAAACTCCTCTCTATGGCACTATACTACCAAATACATGTCATTAAATTTATCTAACTCCATCGAATGTACATCACCAAGGGTAAACCCTAATGTGAACTATGGACTGTGAGTGTTGGTGATGATATCAGTGTAAGTTCGTCAGTCGTAATAAACATACCACTCTGATAATAGATGTTGATAATGGGGGGAGGCACTATTCATGTATGGTGGCAGAGAGTATAGGGTCAGTCTCTGTACTTTCTGCTCAATTTTGCTGTGAGCCTAAAGCTGCCATTAGAAAAAAGTCAATTGAAAATACGATTTTTGCACTTCCATTAGAGTATTACAGTATTATCTATTTGACCATTTATTTACACTTCCTAGGGAGGTTTACTCTGCTGTTGAGCATCCTTCCATTTCATCTTGTTGGACTCCCGCTAGCCTTTGTTGTGTGGCAGATCTACTGGTAATGCACTCCCCTGATTTTTGTTTGTTTGGGAAAGGCTTTATTTTTCCTTCACTTTTGATGGAGAAAATTTTGTATTTGGTATTCTTCATTGGCCTCTGTTTGCCTTTTGTAAAAAAAAAAATATATATTTTCTATACCTTTGTTGATATTCTCATTTATTCACACATTATCTTTAGGATATTATTTTCAATTCTTAGTCAGATAAGTCGTATACTTCCATTTCCTTAAGGTCAGTTTCTGGAGATTTATTTTGTTCTTTAGATTGGGCCATGTGTCCCTGTTTTTTTCTCATTTGTCTCACAACTTTGTGTCGGGATTTGTAATTTTGAAAAAAGAGCCACCTCTCCTAACCTTTACAAACTGGTTTCATACTGAGCGACATGCTCACTTGTCGCTCTGGCTAGAGATTCTGGGGGTCTCTGAGGCATTTGGGGGGAGTGTGATAGGACTCCTCTGGACTTGTGTATGCTGTTTCTCATCGCGAGGGTCTTGCTAGTTTATTTTTCAGGAGCTCCTAATCTCTTGTAGCCCTTGGTGTCTGTCTGCTGCACTGCAAGTCATTTGCTTCTCCAGCAACCAGCTGTCCCTCTCTCCCTCCTTCTCAGCAGTGGATACCAGGCATTTAAAGTACCCTGGCTCCCTGTCAGGGTCCTGAGTCAGGGGAGACAGATACTAGGTCCCTGGCCAACCTTCCCAAAAGCTGGAACACTGGAAGCGCATCTCCCTGAGGGAGAAGCCTTGAGTTGTGCACCTTCTGCAGCTTGTGCTGATAGCCTGCCACCCCCTGCCGCTTCCCAACCCCCACTCTCCTTTGTTCTCATGGACCCGCATGCATCCAAATTATGCCAGTTCTGTGAGGGCCCCAGACCTTCAAGTGAGTTGAGACAGAAACAGTCCCTCTGGCAACCCTCTCGAAAGCTGGAACTTGGGACACACGTGCCATGCTTGTCTTAGCCCCCATGGGAGAAGTCATAGCTAGGGTGTCATCTCCAAGTGCTGAGCTGTGACACGTTGGGTTGGGGCCTTGGTGCCCATAAAAAATTAAATTAAATAAAGGGTAAAATTGCTCTTTCCTGTTTCATCGGGGTCTTCTCAGCTTTGTGTTCATTTAGGGAGCTGCAGCTTCTTCATTCAAGTAGGGAAATTGAATAAAGTTATTTTGGTCCATGTGTTGTGAAATCATTGCTTCCATGAGGGAATGAGGGCTGGGACTTCTACTCTACTATTTTGCTGATGCTCCTCCTTTTATTTAACTTTCTTCTGGGAATGGGTAAGGTACTCAAGGCTTCACATTTTCTTCTAATTAATGCTTTCACTGTGACCTATATGGTTGTGGTGGAAATTAGTCCCAGTGTCCTGAATTTCTAAATACTAATTTTGCTTTTGAATTTATTTTTTATTGAGTTATCTAAGGTCTGGAATTCAATTTTTAAGTATTCACTTAAATGCAGCCATTTGTTACTTTTCATTTCTATTTCAGTAGGGCTATGATCAGAGGATGTAACCTACAAAATCACAATTTTTAAAATATATCAAGGTTCTTTGTGACTAAGTATGTGATTAATTTTTATAAACATTCCATGAACATAATGAAAATATATAGTCTCTGGCCAATGAACATAGAGATATTTCTATGAAACCACATCAAATGTATGGACATCATTAAATTCCTATACCATTTTTTTGCTAATCTGTCCAGTTATTAGAATATTAGAAAGTTATATTAAAAATATTACATTTTAACTTAAATTTTTACTACATTCTCCTTGTGTACCCAATAATTTTTTTTACCCAATAATTTTTATTTATGCATTTAGATACATTGTGTGATGCCTAAGAATTTGTCTTCACATACCTTTTTTTTATTATTTATGCTTTTTCTTTCTTATAATCTTTTTATTCCATTTAGTATTTTTAACCAAAAATTCTAATGTTGTTAATAGAAGTATTGTCACTTTTGATTTCTTTCTCTCTCTCTTTTGGTTTGCATTTGCCTGTCTCCTTACTTTCAACCTTTCTATTTCACATTTCTTTAAAATGTATTTTTAAATAAGGTACAATTGAGTTTTCTTTTAAATTTCATCTATTCACATGGTAGTCTGTCTTTTTATGGGACAAGCCAGTTCTTTCATATGTATTGTATAGACTGATACAAGTTATTTTACATCCATAATTGATGTCTATTACTTTTTAAAACTATTATTTGCTATCCCCCCCTTTTGTAGTCTTTTTTGAATCAAGTTACTTTTCATTTTCCTTTTGTAGCTGTAAAACTTTTATTAAAGTTACTAATCTTCAAATGAAGAAAATATCCTATTAAAATGAATATTAATAACAACCTCAACAGAGAAAAAGAGATCTGAAAAGCAGTGTGAGGAGGTTGTATAAAAAGAGGAAAGGGTAGCCCAAGCTACTGGGTTTAAGTAATTGAGGATGTGTTCTGTATTACACATAAAAACTTTGGGTTCTGTCTAAATCTGACAAGTTTTTCCCTTCTCCATTATGAGCTGCCTCCCAGAATCTCTTGAGTCATTCAACATATGCAGGGCACAAAGTGCTATGTCTGGCTTCAGGGGCCATTCACTGGATGTGAGGCTGATGAATTTTATAGCTATTGAACTAAATAACCCCTACATTCCTTCCAGCTCAAGAAAGTTTGGTTCTCTACAGATCCTCATGTCCCGTGAAATAATTAAGAATTGTATATCTTGTACACTTTTCTAAATCTTAATGAGAAAAATCAGGAGAAAAGATATAGCAATGTACATTTAGTCAATGTACTTAAGATCTTTCACCTTTATTACTCGTCTTCCAACCTATTCCTTTTCCTCTTATTGTCTGGCAATTCTCCCAGCTCCATGGAGCATACCCCACTAGAATCAGAACATAGATTTTTACTATGAGCCTTGGGCAGCAAAATGGAGTGAAGAGCTGGAAATTTCCAAGTGAATTCAATCTGCATTGGTAGGAAAACGAAACAAGTATGGTGAAGTAATTTTAAGATTTAGATTTTAATACAACAGATAGTATAGCACATGATGATCCTTTTAATACTTTTATTTAGATATTTTAACAGTACATTTATAACTACAAGAGAGTTAAGGGCTTCTCCTATGATTCTCAAACCAACACTACATCACAATCTCCTGGGCAGGTTCTTTTTAAATGAGAATTTTTAGACTGTACTCCAGAGAGTGTGACCTAGCAGGTTTCACATGGGACCCATGAATCTGTATTTTGGAGTTCCCTCTTGAATTACTCTGATCCATTCAAAGTTTGAGGAGCTACTGAGAAAAATGCAAAACTCAATTTGCTGTTTGTTATTGTAAGGCTTTTATGCATAACAATCTTAAGCTCAGAAATTTTGACTATTTTGAGTGAACTGTCCAGCTAGTATGGGTAGTTTAATTCCAATCAGAATAAATAAGTATGCAGCCCATGTATCAAATTTAAAGTAGTTAAATTTTACTGGTAGCTCCCACAATCCTTTGCCCGTCTTAGAGACAGCCTAAAACCTGAAACAGGGTTTCTGTCTTCCTTTAATTTTAGCACATTTCGTGTGATCAATTTTTTGTCAGATCATATACTTAGAATAAATAAGAATGTAATAAACACCAAAGACTTAAAAAGTTCAGAGCCACATTAAAATTGAAGACCAAGTCACCTTTTATTGTCCAAAATCACAGTCTAGCAGGAACAGGAATACAAAACTACAACACTGATTCAGACATCTTCTTGCCCATGGAGCAAGAAAATTCTAGTTTTTCATGTGTTAAAATGCAGTGACTTATTTTAAAGGAATTGGTGATAAGAGATACTGCAAACATGTATGGCCAGCAAGAACATGGAAACACAAGCTAAGGCAAATTATCGATTACTCATGGCCAAGCCATCCATTCGTAGCATTTTGGTCTCATATTTGGAGATTTAAGAATATATATATTCTTTGAAAATCCAGTAGAACATCAAAAAATTGGCACAACTGGATTTGAGACTGCAATTTTACTTTTAACCCGTGTTGTCTGTATGCAGATTTTGTTGCAGTGAGCTGTCTCCTAGCATGTAAATGGAATAATCCAAATTGAAGTTACTTTCTCTAAAAGCCATCTTTTCATCCAAACTCGATCTTTGTTTTGGTTTCAGATGTGAGCTTGCTACTCTCTCCCACTCCTGACCTTGTGTAAAGAGCACTTAAAATGTTCAGAAAGGTGAAGAGCAATCATTACACCACAAGAATAATTATTATCAAGGAAGAAAAAGTAGTAAAGTTGTTTAAAGGAATTGGACTTTAAGGATTTTCATTGTTGTTTAATATATCCGCACTTTTCTTAACAATTGAAGTGTTGCAAACACATACTCGAGCTGACCTAGGGGTCTCAAATAATAATTTTAGTGTTTAATACATAGGACAGCAAGTTTGTAGCTTACCTTCCTGATCATTCATATCTATAAAGTGGGTTTCTTATAATTTTCTCTTAGTACTTTACAGGCAGATTGATTTTAACATAGTATAATGGATAGACACTGTGTTGCTCTGTAGCTTTTTAATAGCAAAGTTGCTCCTTTGTAGAAAGTGAAGTATCTTGAATGATACATTGATATTTTCATCCACATGGGTTCTAAATGTTTTATACACTACTAAGAGGGCACTGTAGCTGTCTGAAAGTACCAATGGCCCACTTCAGCCTCAAGTACCCTCATGTTGCCCATTCACTGTGGCTCACTTGACTAACAGGTATCTGAGAAGTATTTGACCAACTTTGTGTTCCAATGAGGATTATAATGATTCTTATCCTAGAGACATTACAGGCAACAACAAAACACACTAAGTAAATGATTCTTCAGGTCCCAGGGACCCTACGTTGGCTGAATCTCTTAGATTGTATGTCTTTAATCTATATTTTGACCCTTCATTCCTTCAACAAAACAGAGCGGAATTATCATAACGTAAAGAAGGAAATTGATTTTGAAAGGGTGTTTACTGGGAAAAGTAGGAAACCCCCTTTTCTATAAAGGGAGTGGGATGTTTATGAAATGATGAAGAGCAAGTGAGGGTCGTGTAGATTAATCACCAAAACAATGATAAGAAAATCTGTGGAAAAAAGTCTGGTGAGCATGGAAACATTTGAGAAAGGATGTGGACCTGTTGTTTGTCCTTTAATAGTGAAAGGGACTTAGATGTGGAGGAGAAAGAGGAAGGAAAGTCTGTGGAATATTAATAGCATAAACATAAGCACAGAAATATTATAGCCCTTGGCCTAGGTAGAGGCAACTTAGAAATCTATTTGGGTAACTCTAGGATTTTTTTGTTTTTTGGTTTTTTTTTTTTGACAGAAAAAGTAAGAAATAAGAAAGAGAGGTTAGGACAAGAAAATGAGCGGATAAAAATAGACAATTCAAAGAAAAAATTGAAAATGCCAGTTACCATATGGAAAAAATGTTCCCATTCATATTGGTTGAGGGAATGTGCTTTATCAAAGTTATCATTTAAACCCCTTAGATATGCAAAAGTTTAAAAGATCTAAAGTACTTAATAGAGAGAGGATATAGAGTAAAAGATGCTATAACAGATACACCTAGTATCTTCTCTTTAAAAAAACAATATTTGAGAACAGTTGAGACACAGTATTACATTAGTTTCATATGTGCAACATAGTGACTTAACTTGTGGTACAATATGCTGTGCTCACCATTAGTGTAGCTACCATCTGTCACCATACAATGCTACTAAAATCATTGACTATATTCACTATGTTGTGCCTTTTATTCCCATGACGTACTCATTCCTTAACTGGAAAATTATATCTCCCACTTCCCTTCATGAATTTTGTCCATCCCTCCACCCCTCACCCCTGTGATCGGCTCTCTTGCTGGACACACACAGGATTGCACTACTCTGCCCTTTTGCAGTTATGTGTTGCTAATGAATGGACAATATGAGTAAGTGTGAATTCTGTATCAAAGGACTCAATTGTCATTGCAGTTAGCTTTTCTTCTCTTTCACCTACTGTCATGATTGTAGATGAGACTTTACACGATTGAGGCTTCCAGATGATTGTTGAGATGATAGCCCAGTATGCTAAGAAGCTTAAATTACTTTATAAAGAATAACTGGCTTGGAGAATTGCCCGGATTCACATCTGATTTTACATGAATGAAAAATAAATGGTTTTTGTGTTAGTCCCTAAAATTTTGGGGTAGTTATTTGCCATAGCATAACTGAAATTACTCAGACTCACCCACGTATTTTCCTACATTGATGAAAGAGATGTGAAGAGTTAAGGCTTGTTAGGAGGTAATCTAATAGCGCTTACTAAAATAAAAATACATAAATTTTTGACTGATCAAATTCACTGCTGGGAATTTATCCCATAGAGATGAAAGTATCAGTTAGTAAAGCCATTACAGGGATACTTATTGTAGCATTGTTTTTTAGTGGCCAATAAAAGAAACTCCCCCTAATCAGTGAATGTTTCCATAATTATGCTTCCTGAACCCAGCTACACATCACGGTGTCTTGGGCAGATTATTTTAAAATGTTCATTCCACAGAATATTACACAGCCCTTAGAAAGAATGAATTTGAGTTCTAAAAGATGATGAAGAGCTTTAAATAAGGCATACCTGTCTACATACTAGGATCTAATTTGTGAAAATAAATAATTATAAAAACTATGTTTAAAAATTTATTTATACATACATATCTATAGGATTATATAAATATGGAGGAAAACAGGAAAAGAGGCATATTAGGTTGTATATTGCTTACGCGGGTGGTGTGATGGGAGATGGAGTATTGACACAGGGAAGGAATAGTACAAGTCCATCCTATTCAGATTTCTTCATCCCCTTGCCTCTCCCCACTGTATATATGACATTTTACACATAGGTAATATTTACATTTATGAAAAATATTTTAAAATCTTTTGAAAAAGCAACTCCTCTGTTGGAAGGAGTTAGTAACTATAAGGAAACCAGTCAGCTGATCACAAGGGTTGCACTGATTAACAATAGGGCATATTTTTCAGAGGGTTAACCATGAGTTGCAATTCACCCTGGCACAGCCCTGCAAATAACACTCAAGGCCGTGAATTATATATATTGGAGGAAATCTGAAAGAAAAGATATTTTAGACTTCAGGGGTTCCCCCCCAGATTCTGTCCTCCAGAGTTCCTACTTGCAATATCCCATCTTAATAGCAGTGTGTTTTTAACATAATTTAATTACCCATTTAATAGCAATTTAAAGTTTTACTCCTTAAAACAGGATATTCCTTGCTTCCTCTCTACTTGATAAAATCTTAAAAAAAAACCAGTTCTTCCTCTGCTCTTACACTCTTCCATTGTAATTTGCTTTCATCATTTTTTCCCTTTATCCTTTGTATTCTCTCCTTTTGCATTTCAGAAACATAAAGTTCACCCAAAGTTGTTTTTGTTTTTTGTTTCATTTTGTTTTTTATTAAGGGGTAAACAGTTGATCCCTTTACCTCCATCTTAGAAGAATACTAGGAGGATTTCCAAGCCAGAATTCTACCTGTGGTCTCTCACAATATCCTTACAACATATGTTGTCCTGGAACATCTGAAGAATGCTAACGCTATATTCCCAGGGCACACTCACAAAGATTACTTTCCACATCTCTTTGATGTTTAACTATCCATTTAATTGTTCATTTTGATATGTCCCTTTTCTAAATTCACAAAAAAAGGAAGATAGTAAGTTTTAATTTTCAAAGATTTACATAGCTTTAGTGTTTTGGGCTAATGCCAACCATTTGGGTTTGATAAGACTTCAGGTGATTTAGTAGCATGCATCCTGCTGATTCTTTTGTTACTTGACCGAGATCTTATTTTATAACACTGAACCTCAGAGTATTTAAATAAATATTAACATGCTGCTAAATGTAGACAATGTAAGCTTCATAGGAACAGTTTTGTGTTTTATTTTTCCTTTTACTGACTGGTTCACTATTGCATACTGAAACTAAAGCAATGTCTAAACTCAACAAGTTTTCTTCAAGGAGATACAATCCAAATTTAGAAAAATAAAAGACATGGGAAACAAAGATGGCAATGAGACTGAAGTGAGGTTTAAATAAAACAGACTCTGTTGAAATCACCATATTCTGGTTTTGGTGGCTTGGTTGGGTAGAACCTTTGGGAAATAATCTTTAGATGGCTTGAGGAAGTATCCCATCTTCTAAATTAAATATCTGGTAAAACACTTTCATTAAACATTTTGGTAGAGTACACAGAACATAAAAGTTACAATTTTAACCATTCTTAAGTGCACAGTATTGTGGCCAGAACCACAATCACGTTGCTGGGCGTCCGTCAGCACTACCATCTTCAGAACGTCATCTTCCCAAACTGAAACTCTGTATCAGTCCGGCAATCCCCCATTCTCCCTCCACCCCACCCCTCAGTCCCTGGTAACCGATATTCTGCTTCTGTCTCAACGCATTTGAGTATTCTAAATGGCTCATATGAGTGGAATCATATAGTATTTGTCCTTTTGTACCTGGCTCATTTCATTTTGCAAAACAGTTGTCTGTAAACCCAGACTAAGGGGTACCTGGCTGGTTCAGATGGTTAAACATCTGCCTTCGGCTCAGGTCATGATCTCCAGGTCTTGGAATCGAGCCCCACATCAGGCTCCTTGCTCAGTGGGGAGTTTGCTTCTCCCTCTCTGTTCATGTCTGTCCATCTCAAATGAATAAATAAAATCTTTAAAAAAATAAATTAAATTAAACCCAGACAAAGTATATATACTAGGTAATTTGTCCCAGTGGAAGAATAGATCATCATTTTTATAAACAAAACCATTTGTCCCTTCTTAGAGTTTTCCATCAGGCCTAAGTGCAGACAGTAATTGGAACTCCTTTATTGGAATTTATGATAAATGCCTAGTTCCTGTCTCACTCGAGGCATAGTAATGGCTCACACCTTGGGAATGATATCTGGGTGTTGGTATTACTAGAACAAGGCATTCTGGGTATGTTTGTCATGTCAAGAAATTGTTTATTATGTTTAAGGATGAAAAGTTTATCAGACCTACTGACCTTTTAGAGCATTTTCCAATAAGAAAAAGTTGCTCACATTTCTTAGTAGCATTAATGTACATTTAATTACTTAGTATGCCTGTGGTATAATTTTTCTTCCCTATAAAGGTAGGTCAGCACATTAGAAAGGTTAAGAATCTCATTCTAATTGGAGCCACAAAATATCGTTAATTAAATCCCCACAGGAGTCCCTCTGGATTGAACTACATATATTGAACTCATGAAAGATTATACAGCATAATCCTTTTACTTCTCTAAAGGAGTATAGCATAGTTTCTTTTTCAATTATGATCTTTAAAATGCACACTTACATCCTTTTTCCAGCTGACTATAAGATTTGTAAATCTCTTTCACAAGAAAAATGTCTCTTCCAGTGTATATTCCATTAATAATGTTAATACTACAATAGACCATGCAATGTCTTCAACCCTCAGCAAAGATACCCAGTGGAAGATTTTCAGGTTTGTTTGTTTGTTTTTTTTTTTTTTTGATGGGACAAAATCATCACCAGGTTTTCTTTATATCTTTAAAGTCCCTTTACAATGAATCCTTGTGTAGACTATAGTAAAAGGATTTCAGAGTCCCATCAGAGAAATTAACTGGTCCAATCCTCTTCCTTCTAGCAAAATTGTGCTCATAATGCAGTATACCCAACTTCCCAAGTGTACTTTGAAACGTTTTTACTGTAGGTAAATTCAAAGTATAATTTTACCTTTCTTTATAGCTCCATTTGCCCTCTGGTGATCCATATGAAGTTCAGGCAATTCTATGTAGTTCTTTTAAAGTTTATGTGGTTTTCCCTGGAAAGAGTTAGATGTGTCAATAACTGTTGCCTGTTGAATTTTTTTATTGTAAATTCTAAAACAGTGTCTTGTATAAAAGTCCCCTACAATTGCTGCCCGCCTGTGAATGCTAAATGTCCACACTTGCTTGCTATGGCTAATAAAGCTGTTGAAGGTATTTTCAGACTAGTCACACTATTCCCTGGGGATTTTGAACCAACTGAGAACCAACTGAGAAACGGACATAAAATTCACATGCCAAATGTAAATTATCCCCCCCACACCCCAGAAAATCTGTCTTGAAGGAAATGGCTTGGAATTCTGATCAAAATGGTCTTTATATGTATTTCTCCTCCCCCATCCCCCACACCTCCCCAACATTCAGTTATTGAGCAGAGAAACTCTACTCCCAAGCTTTGTGCTCCCGGCTATGACTTCAAGATCAGAAAGCAGAACACAATCGCTCAGTGTTCTGGGTAGGTTGAGAAAGAGGTAGTGTGGGTCACCAGAGGAGCATAAGGACAAGCGGATCTCATACTCTTTCCTTCTGTCCAGTCAGATGAAAGTTTAAGCAAGGGTTACTTAAGGAGAGATACTGTCTAATATCTCCAAGAAAGGAGCACTTGCAGTTTTGTGTACTACCCACAAATTGGGAGGAAGGAGACCATAGTGTCCGCTAAAGAGAGACCATCAGTGAATTTGTCTTTGCTGGCTTTCTTTTTAATCTTTTACTGCCTCTTCTCCCCTATTACCAATTACCTTCTAGTGTGAAATACCTCCAGGGCATGTGCATTTTTCTCTGCTTCTCATTCTATATGCTTCACCTGCTAAACCAATTGTTAGATGTCCTTTAAGACCTGGTTCAAATGTTAGTTTGTCTTTGATGCCTTTCTTGACTCCATCATTTAGACATGTTTTTTGATGGGACAAAATCATAACCAGGTTTTCTTTACATCTTTAAAGTCCCTTTACAATGAATCCTTGTGTAGCCTATAGTAAAAGGATTTCAGAGTCCCATCAGAGAAATTAAATGGTCCAATCCTCTTATGTCCTCAAGGTACCTTTTACTTACTATACTTATTAAACTGTGCTGCAATTATTTTTTAATGTTGTCTGTCTTCCTAAATAGATTGTGAAAACACAGAAAATATCTGCCATATAGTGTGCTTATGAATGAATGAATGAATGAATGATAGTGAGAAACTGTAAGTCCAGTGCTAGTATTTGTTTTGCCACTAACCATGTTCCATCTGTGTTGCTCTTTTGAGGGACAGGCCGCCTGGGCTGGCTCACAGTGAGATCTGTCTTGATAAAGATGCTTTTGCAGCCAGGCAGGATTTGGTGTAAGTGATTCCAGCTTCCACCGGAGGTGCTGTGTTTCTCTCCAAAGTCCATGCATGCTGCGGGGTTGGGGGTGGGAGTGGAGTAGAATATGGTGTCACCCCACCATCTCGACACTGGGGAGGGAGTTTCTCAGTGTGTTGTTCAGGAGGCCCTCACATAAGAGCGAACAGTTTCCCTTCCTGTGTCTCAGGCTTTCATCAGATCTGCTCCCCGCCCCCCGCCCCCAACCTGTCTGTGTCCAGCTGTCAGCATGCCAGGTGCCACCATGCTCCTGTGTTTTGTCTCTGGGGCAGGGCTACGATTCAAAACTCCAAATCTTTAAGAGCTCAGCAAAGCTCGGATTCACTTCAGTCCTCTGGAGGAGAGCCTTGTGGCATGCCGGGCACCATTCTGTCTCAGAAAAGTGGGTGCTTAGTACATGGTGGCTGGACTCTATTGTGATGCACAATGAAAAGTTGAGACCAGGGTATCTACCCTCTGTGGATGCCTCTGCCTCTGCTACTGAATGGCCACTCAGTGACTTCTGGTGGACCCTTTGTCCTTGGAGAGGCAGAATACCCTCTTCCAAAGGTACTCCAGGAGGAGGAGCCCTTTCTCCCAGTGCGACCCAGGGAATCCCCTCTCCATGATGTATTGTGCGAATTCTATGCTCCACTCTCTCCCTTTCTCCCTGACTTTGTTCCACAAAAATGTCTCTGTCCCCTTCCCAGCACCATGGCTTTTTCTCCCTCAGTTCATGGCTTTGAACCTCCTATCTGCCATGTTCTCGCCCTCTAATTGTGTAGATTGTTTTCTTAATCTTCAGACTGATTTCCTGGTTATTCAAAATGATTTGATGTTGATCTAGTAGTATTCAAGGGATAATGCAAATTTAGGGTCCCCCTACTGCTCTGCCATCGTAACTTCTCCCCTCCCCAGAGAACGTGATCTTAAGTGGTATGCAGAACATCTCTTAGCAACACTCTTTCAAATTAAATTGAAACACTTGAACCTTGACCTTTTTGCAAGTTTTATGATACTACAATAAGCATTCTTTAAAAAATGTAATAAGAATTGACATTTGTTGGTCAGTGAAAATGACTTTGAACTGCTCTAATATCCTAGATGCCTTCTAAAATATACAAGAAAAAAAATCAATATATGCTTAATGTAGTTTAACATTAAATGTATTCCAATATTCTCAAGACTAAAAATCTAATTTCTGGCAGATATGGGAACTACTAATCAAAATGTTTGCCTAATAGGAATTATAATAGCTAATATTTATTGAGTGCTTGCTACATGCCAGGCAGTAATAGAAGTTTCTCATATGGATCAACTCATGTAAGACTCATATCAATCTCTTTTTAGAGGTAGGAAAGTTTGAGGCATATAAAGGTTAAGAGGTAAGTGAAGAAACCTTTCAGAACCATGACAGGTTGGCTATAGATTCTGCACTGCTATTGATACTCTTTCTTGTGGCACGACCCTGTCCAGTCCCTCTGAATGTATAGCTGATAGGATTCTTAGCTATGTTTAGCACTGACAAAACTATATTAATAGTAAAATTTGAAGGCATTAATTTAAAAAAAATTTATTTTTTATAAACATATGTTTTTATCCCCAGGGGTACATGTCTGTGAATCGCCAGGTTTACACACTTCATAGCACTCACCAAAGCACATACCCTCCCCAATGTCCATAACCCCACCCCCCTTCTCCCAAACCCCCTCCCCCCAGCAACCCTCAGTTTGTTTTGTGAGATTAAGAGTCACTTATGGTTAGTCTCCCTCCCAATCCCATCTTGTTTCATTTATTCTTCTCCTACCCACTTAAGCATTAATTTTTAAACATTATTTGGCCAAAATGAAATGGAAGTTCTTTCTAGTGCTTTACTCAGCACATCTAAAGTAACTGAACAGTCCTAATGGTTTCATATTCTGTTGTGGTTAGAGTCTGGGGATCCCACAAAAAGCTGATTTGGGGCACTTTTAGTCATAGCTAGATAACACATATCAGTAGAGTTTAAAAAAAAAAGTGTAAAGGTAATTAAAATCTCAAGTTAATTATTCCACTTGAGTTCAAATGCTTTATTAGCAAATAAGGTTTTTATATAATCACAAAGATGTTTAAAAAGAATGAGACTCAGGGGCGCCTGGGTGGCTCAGTCGTTAAGTTTCTGCCTTCGGCCCCGGTCATGATCCCAGAATCCTGGGATCGAGCCCTGCATCTGGCTTTTTGCTCAGCAGGAAGCCTGCTTCTCCCTCTCCCACTGCCTCTGCCTGTGTTTTCTTTCTCACTGTCTCTGTCAGATAAATAAATCTTTAAAAATAAAAAAAGAATGAGACTCAGAATATGATAAACTCCAAGCTCCCGATAAACATATTCCTACATAAATAGTGTTTGATCAAACACATCTTCTTCTCTGTCTTGTTTCCCACTTTCTCTTCCCTGTCTTGTTCCAGATAGCTACAAGACAGTCTAAAGTTAATTTGTGATGGAATTATATGATCCAAGATCACCTCTCCGCTGTTCCCTGCTAGTCCTGTCCCTGTACAGAATATCAACACCATCTGCCCTTTTCTTCTCAGCAAATTTTCCATGATGACCATTTTCCCACACATAGACACCTCCATCCTTCCAACCATCTTTCTTTAATTTTCATGAGGTTACCGCATGAGCGTGTTCTTACTTCCTACTTCCTTGGTTTCCCATTCTTTATTTTGAGAATTTAAAAATGTAATGCACGTCATGGCTTATAAACACAAAAGCAATCCCGCAAATAGATACAGCTGTATCAAGGAGAAGCGATGCCTTATGTTTCAAAGTGAAATAAGACAATAACCAGAGCCACCCTCCTGAGTTCTCAGCAGTCCATTTTAGACTCTCCATCAACATCTCCATCTACTCCCTCATCCTCTTTTAATTAAAACTGCGCCTCTATAAGCAGTGGCCCTCAAGAGAAATAAACGGTTATTTTTTTATTCAAGTTTATAGGTTTTTCTGTTTTGTTTCATTACTAGTTGCAAGAGAGTTATTTTTCTGCTGCAAATGTGCTGAGTTTCAGCTTCATTATGGGCCAAATAAGCTTTTATGTGTTGGCCACGGGACACACCCCACCACCATTTGTAACACTGTTTTTATGGGAGAAAATGCTGTGAGTTCCACACAATCAGTTTTCAAATGAACTGCTGGAGCATCACCTGTTTGTCAGCTGGGAACTGCCTTTAGGGTTCTGACTCTGTCCCTGCTGGTCCTGGAGCTGTAATGAAAGTACTGTGTGTTTGGCTGAGAACGCTCAACCTCCGTTCACAAAATGCAGTTCTCTCTCCTCCCTCGGCACATCATGGCTAAGACTCTGACCCAAACAGGAGTCTACAAGCACTTTGTGCATGACTTTTGCACCAACAGTGTGGAGTTGGATAAATAAACTTGATTTCTGGCCTTTTAGTAAATAAATATTTTACATGAAGAATCCCGACTTTGCTTTCTTAATGAGCCAAGCTCCCTAGGAACTTGTTCGACACAGTCTCTTATTCTTCATAGATTATGTGTGTTTATGTGTGTGTATATACACACATTTTTAAAGTCTTCCCATTCTGTTCACCACTTCAAAGATTTTATTTATTTATTTGACAGAGAGAGATATCACAAGTAGGCAGAGAGGCAGGTAGAGGGGAAGGGGGAAGCAGGCCCCCGGCTGAGCAGAGAGCCCAATGTGGGACTCGATCCCAGGACCCTGAGATCATGACCTGAGCTGAAAGCAGAGGCTTAACCCACTGAGCCACCCAGGCGCCCCTGTTCGCCACTTTAATTCCAGTGCATAATCAGATTCTTCTAAATTATTGGACAAGTCTTGGAAAGAGTTGTAAATAGGTTTTAAACCAGTTATTCAATGTATTAGACCATATACAAATGTGTGAATAGAATAAGCTATACTAAATGGATCCGCCTGCATTAACACAGGCATTTAAAATGTTTTTCTGACACAGGAAACCACACTATAGGCATGAGAGGGAACAAGAGAAACCACAAGAAGGCTGTTGAGCAATAATCCATGCAGGAGATGTTGGAAGCTTGGATAAGGATGCATATGGTGAAAATGATGAGAGGTGGTTGGATTCTAGATGGTTTCTTAAGGCCAAGCTGCCAAAATATGGAGTATGAAATGTCAAAGAAAAGATGAGCCAAAAATGGTTTAGAACTTCTTGCTTAACCAAGTAGAAAAATCAGATTGCTGGAAGTCTTCATGGAGAGTAAGAGGGGTGAGACTGGGTACCAAGAAGTCCTGTTGGATTTGTATAGAGATTCCTACAAACCCTGCAGGTACAGACATTGAATCAGAAATTGGATAGATGAATGTTTTAAAAAAATCAGCATTAAGAGGACAAGTGTTATCTTTGGAAGTGGAGAATGTACATTCTTCTAGAACAGTTCTAAGACCCGAGAACAGTAGTAGATTGCTGGGCAGGGAACCCTAGCAATAGAAGAGAGGAATACCACACTTAGAGATGTTAAATGACCTGGCCCAAGGTAACACAGAATGGCAGAGTCAAGATCAAAGCTTAGATCTGGTGAGTTTGCCAGCCTGTTCTTACCCACTGCAGTGAAATGCCTCATTAAATGTAGCTTCCTTTTTTTTTTTTTTAAACTTTTCTGCAAAGAAGAGTTCTGCCCTCTTCTTCAAAACATTTTATAATCATTTTGAACACATATGCACACCGGATCCATCATACATCTTTTTCTCTGTGACATCATGGATTCACAGAACATTTAGTGCTCTTTTCAAGTTTCCCTTTGCCCTGTATTCACCCTGTCTTCTAGATTCCCTATCCAACACAAACACACAGAAGAAAGGCTTTGTTTTTTTACCCAGTGCTAATGAACTGGATTGAGCACGCCCCCTATTCATATGTTGAACTCTTAAACACCCACCCTCCCTCCAGTGTAATGGTATTTAGAGATGAAGCCTTTGGAAGATAATGAGGTTTAGAACAGGGCATGAACTTGGGTCCCTGGCAATGCCATTAGTGTCCTTATAAGAACAGCCACCAGAGGGCTTACTCTTCCTCCTTCTCTCTGTCATGTTAGGACCCAGTGGAAAAGATGGCCATCTGCAAGCCAGGAAGACAGCTCTTGCCAAAACATAATCACACTGGTACCCTTGTCTCAGACTTCTAGCCTTCAGAACTGAGAGAAAATAAATTTTTGTTGTGAAAGCCGGCCAGTCTGAGGCATTTCATAATGGAAACCTGAACTCCCAGGAAATTACAATCTTTAAACATTCATTTAGGTGCTGTTATACCCTGGATTTAATTTCTCATATGTATCAAGCACTTAGCATTTTACTCCACATCTTTCTCTTGCTTACTTGATCACAACAATAGCCCTTTACAGGGATGGGGATCACGGATCATGGATGTCTTAAAATTATAACACATCTGTCCCCTGGCCTCAACTTTGGTAGGTGGTGGTAAGTGGTGGAGGTGGATGGGAATGAAACTCGACTCTTCTGATTTCAAGGCTTGTGGTCTTTCCATGACAGGAGGCCTCACTCATGACCACCTATTTGCCAAGTAGCGATTTGGGAGAGAGGTAGTTGACAGTACAGCCTGTGGAGCCAAACCCTGAGCTTAAGTCCTATCTCTACTACTTCCTCCATTTGAGATTTTAGGCAAGTTGCTGAATTTTCTTCTCCTGAAAATGGGATAATAATACTAGGTGAATTGTGAGGATTAAACAAGTCGTGATCCCCATATAAGCACGCCCCCTATTCATATGTTGAACTCTTATGATTATATCCCCATCCCTGTAAAATGCCTCAAATGTTTAATTGCTTATGCCTTATGAACTAAATGCTTAGTTCACAGAAAGCACTCTGTAAACATTAGCAGTTTAAATCTGAAGTTATCTTATTTTTTATGATGTATTTTTTTTTAAGATTTTATTTATTTATTTGACAGACAGAGATCACAAGTAGGCAGAGAGGCAGGCAGAGAGAGAGGAGGAAGCAGGCTCCCTGTTGAGCAGAGAGCTGACTCAGGGCTCGATCCCAGGACCCTGAGACCATGACCTGAGCCAAAGGCAGAGGCTTTAACCCTCTGAGCCACCCAGGCACCCCTTATTATACATTTCTGAGATGTGTAGTGTCTTCACCAAGTCCTTGGGAAAAAAAGAGAAGGAATCAGTTTAACTTTCTCTTCCTCATCTGTTGTTTTGTTCCACATTGTACATAGGATATTTATCATCATCTATTTTGTAATAGCTCCAAAGATAAATTTTTCATAATTCCTCTTATGTCCAGGCTGAGAGATATTAATAATCAATTATGTTTCCTGTAATCATCCTCATTATGGACTGCTGGGCAAAAGCAGCTGATCTCTCTCTCTCAACCTTTACCCTCTTTCTCTCTCCAGATACATTTTGTTATTGCTTACCATTTAATCATCATAAGATAAATCCTTCTCTCATTAAAAAACAAATTTATTTCCTCTAGAGATCATTATTTACTGTTAGGAACTTTCTACTAATGAAGTCACTCCTTTCACTGGTTTGTTTTTACCTGCCTGTTTTCCTCTATGGGATATTTTCATAAAAATTGATTTTGTTTGCTCCTATTCTCATTCTCTGTCTCAACTGAACAACATGTTTTGTTAGTGCTATCTGCAGCTTGTTAAAGTTAGAACCCTTCTAATGTTGAAACCAACCCTTTTATACTATCGTTGCCTCAATCATTTTCCAAGTATGCCATGTTAGGAAGTCTTGAGGGAAGATGGAACAAGGCAGAGCACCATTTCTAACTTTAATGAGAGTGGCTCAGTGGAATTACATGTTATCAGTAACCTGACACACTGGAATATAAAAAAGTGTGGTTCAAAATGGACTGTTAATAACCTTAATAGAGTATGTCAGTATGCACATCCTTTGTGACTGTAAATATCAGTGAGAGTGTAATGGGTAAGAACACCATCTCCAGAGTGAGCCTGTGTGAATTTGCATGTGGCCTTACCATGCCCTAGCTTGGTGACCTTCAACTCCTCTGGGCCTCCTTTTCCTCATCTGACAGTCATGAGACTATCAGGAAAATTAAGTGAGTCAGATATGTGTTACCAGTCAGGAGATGTCAGAGGACACTGAGAAGCAACCTAAGAGCGCTATGGCTTCATGCAACAAAGGTTGACTGCTCATTCACACGAAGTCACTTACGGGTTGGGGTAGGCCTTCGGGTCAGTTCACCTCCGTGCCACTGCTCAGCACCCAGACTGCTTGAATCCTGTAGCTCAGCCATCTGGACAGGAGGCCTCTGCTTTGCTACAGCAAGGGAAGGGACCCAGTAGAGAAGCAGGAGGACTGGCAGGGGCTTCTCCCGGCTACATCCCAGGAGTGACACATGCCACTTCAGCCGTCCCTGGATGACTGAAGGAAGCCCCCTAAGGAGAAGGAAAAAAGGAATGTCTGTTTAACATTAACATTTAACTGGTTCTGTCCCAGGTTATAAAACACTTAGAGCATTGCTGGCCAGAGATTAAAAAGCCAGTCTCTGCTGCAGAAAGTGTCGTGCTAAGGAGTCAGTAGCTCCTGTGGCCAAGGGCTGTGATTAGGTTCCAAAGAAAGGGAACTAGGAAATAAATTTGCATGTTTAGAAGAAAATTCTCTAGTTCCATCTTGGGGTTCTCATCCCTGCCTGCTTTAAATTTAAGTTGCCTTTCCCAGTTGTGCTATCTCGCGTCCCTGAAACAGCCTTCTTTACCTTTTCATAATTTAGTTATTTTATTTGTAAAATGGAGGTGATTACAGCTGCTTGCTCGGAAGATGCATTATAAATGGCTGATGTTCTAATGTTATAGATCACACATGGTCCAGAAGTCGTTTTGGCTGTTCTTGCTCTAGGATATACAACTTCATGTATTCTTTTGGTCATTTTTGTTCCCAGTTTCAAAATCTGCCTCTTGATGGTATGGCTGATATTCTCTCTGAGGATGCCTCCTACACTCTTAAGCACCAGTGAGCATCTGTAAATTTGAGCGTCTCTAGGTGGGAGTGTCTGTTTCTAACCTACGTGAGATTATGTTCACAGGATTCCCAGTCACATGCCTTTTTCTTCACTCAGTCATTCCCCAATTCTCAGGATTAAAGCGGACTTGAGAAATATTTTACTACCTTTAGCCCCAGCTTACGAAGCTCCACCTTCTGTTATCCTGGTTTTTACTTATCCTTATTCATATTGATTATGCTTATTGGCATCTACCTTCTTCTAAGGGAAACCCCCATATGTCCCATTGCTTCGTCATTCAGCTAAAGCCGATTCTGTACTCCAGTGGATGGATTCTGTCTTCTTGTACAACCTTTCACCAGCATAGAAGCTGAAATTCAGTCCAGCAGGCCAGAACCTTCTCTTCACTGATAGCCATCACTGTCAAAAATAGTTGCCAGTGTATCTGGATAAATGAAGATTACTCCCTTCGAATTCTCTAGAGCTATGTTCAGCTCATTAGTTGAGAGATTCTGGTACTTCACTAACCAACAGGTGACCTGGTCTATGGCAAAAATTACACGTCTTCTGGAGTTTGTCGTACAACTCTAACAGTTAACGGACAGTGGGGCCCAGGACTGTGGTCCAGACCTAATCTGTCCTGGTCACCTCTTTGTGATAAGGCACCCAAGCTGTACTGACCTGAAGAGGTCACATGCATGATATCTATCAGAGCACCATTGGCAGGGAGGTGCCTTAATAAATGTGTCGCTCCACTTCCTGTCCCCCAATGGGATGTTTAGATGTCTAGGAAATTGTAGAAGACACTTGAGAGGTAATGAGCCAAAGCAACATCCAGAAATGTCCTGTAAAACTAATTTCCTTTCAGGATGACTTATGTAGGTAATACCTATAAAGAATGTATAAACATATAAAAATGTGTAACATATAAAAAATTCTATACCAGAGAGAACTTGGTTCAAAGTCTGGCTTTACCCGCAACTGTTGAAGCCATCTTACAGTAGCATTTTGATTCCTTGGGTGTTCTATTTCCCAGTCTTAAAATGGAAATAATATTAATGAGTTATCAGAGTTGTAAATGTCAAATCAAATACTGTAATAATGTACACTTAACATAGCTGAGTGACTTTCAGGAAGTCACACAAACTGTCTCATTTGCCTCATTTGCCAATGGGGGATAATAAGAGTGCCTACTGCATAGGATTGTGAGGATTAAATGACATAGTATGTTATATTAGTTGTTATCAGCCATTACTATAAATTACCCAAGTTCTTTCATAGAGCCATGAAAGATTATGGGTGTGTTATGATTCATCCATGCTCTGGCTCAGGGCTGCTGTTAGGCTGCAATGAAAAGGAGCCAGGAAACTTTTCTAGTTGAATGTAATGGTGATATTTGAGTTGGCGCTATTGCTAACAAAGTGAAACCACTGGCAAAATTCTTATAAAACAGAATCAGTATCTCTGAGCCTCTGCCTGGCTGGTCTTGAGTAACTGACCACTCAGACCTCAGTGTGCTCACATTTAGTAGAGGGTATTGGGTGAGCTGATTTCTCATAGTCTGTGTAGCTCTGAATTGTACTGAATTTCTGGCACATACAAACCTGTATCTCATGGTTTGTCATATGTCTCAAGAAACATTTTTTAAACCATAGTTTTGGAAATGTTTTAAGCAGGGAAGATTAGCCTAGACCCTTGCAAATTAAATATGTATATGCATGAAAACATGGTAGGTAGAAGAGTTATAGGTCTGTTCGTTATTACGTTATTCTCCCAGTATCTATCATACAGAGGTATTCATGGATTTCACATTTTGGACTTTCCTCTTCTTTTCCATTTTATACAATTTCTGATGCTCTCTTTTTTCTTCATGAACTTCCTTTCACCTTTTTTCTTCTCTACATAAAACAGATGCTCTAATATTCAGGCATAAAGCTTGTTGCTTGATGAAGGTGGAAAAGAGAAGGAGAAAACAGCAGGAATCCAGACTTGTTTCATTGAGCTATCAGGAAATCTGAAGTATTATTTGGGTTGCCTCCAGAAAAGGGTGATCCAGGTCAAGTATTATTAACTTTCTTCTTTTGTTTGTGATATTACAAGTTCGATTGGACTCTTGGAAAAGGACTCTCTGCTTATTATTTTTGTTTTTGTCATTGAAAGTTTTTCAAATGCTACACAAAGTCCCTGAAAATCTAAATGGGACAAAGTTACATTACATATTTTAAAGCCCAGTACTACAATTATGCTAATGTAATTAAGCTTCATGAATATAGTATGCAAATCAAATTGTCAAGAACTATACCAAATAGAATTGTTCTTAAAGATAGAACAGATTGGTTCTGAAATTCTTATAAGGATCACTGTTTCATAAATTTCTAAGCAGAATATCATTTTGTACAATGGAAAAAGTGCTTTAAGAACATCATCATCAATATTTAATTTACACATTTTTCTCAGTGGAAGTGACACATTTTGATGTAAAGAAGACAAAAATTAAATCTGTTTATAATGGAAAGGTTGAGAATATCAGTATCTGGAAAAGGTTTATATGTTTTATCTTTCTTCCCTAGCTTTATGGAGATATAACTGACATATTATATTATGTAAATTTAAGGTGTACAATGTGATGATTTGATATATGTATGTATTACAGAACGATTACCATAGTAAGGTAGCATATCCACAATTCATCACCTCAGATAGTTAACTTTTTTTTATGGTGAGAATATTTAAGTTTCACTCTCTTAGCAACTTTCAAGTATAGCATAGTATTATTAACTAGAGTCACCATAATGTACACTAAGAACTTGTCACCTTATAACTGGAATTTTGTACATTTTGATCATTTCCAGCCATTTCTCCCACCTCTCACCTCTGGTGAACACCAGTCTGCTTTCTGTTTCTAGGAGTTCATTTTTTTTATATTCCACATATTAGTGGGATCGTATAGGATTTGCCTTTTTCTGTCCAATTTATTTTACTTAGCATAATGCTCTCAAGGTTCATCTATGTTGTTGCAAATGGCTAGAGTTTTTTCTTTTTCATGATTAAATTATATATATAATTATACAAGTATAATTATATATATAACATATCATATATATATAGCATAATATACCACATTACCTTTCATGAAAAATAGCTTAAACAGAGATGTCTATGTGGTATTGATTTTGTTATAATAACAAAAAAGCTGGTTTGAGCTATCAGAGCGACCCAAAATTCTTATCCTATGAAGGTCATGAGGAGCTATTTGAAGGACTTACTGAGGAGGACGGTGATAACTAGGTTGTTTCATCTGTTTTGGGCCTTCCTGCCCCTTATGTTGACCCAGCTCTTAGGTCTGGTTGTTTTCTGTGACCCTTCTCGGCTAATCACCCCTTGTCCCCCGCCAGTGTCTAAGCCTTCAGAGAACTAACCCAGAACAGGATCATAGGGGAAATAAATATGGCCAGGAAGGCTGAATTATTTTTTGTGTAATATTTTATATTTTATTATAAAACTGACATTTGCTTATTTCAGAAAAAAGAGAAGCAAACTGGAAAAAAACAAGGAAAGAAGAAAACCCCCCAAACCTTATAACCCCATCACTGTGAAATCTTCTTTTATATCATTTTAGTATCGTACATATTTTTGTTACTTTCTTAGCATAACACATACATTTCTGTTTAGGTGGTCTGTAGACACATCACACACACACACATATTTTGCTTTTTTAAATGAGGTAATATCCTTTGTATTTTTCTGAAGGTTTTTTTTTTTTAAGATTTTATTTATTTATTTGACAGACAGAGATCACAGAGAAGCAGGCAGAGAGAGAGGAGGAAGCAGGCTCCCTGCCGAGCAGAGAGCCCGATGCGGGGCTCGATCCCAAGACCCTGGGATCATGACCTGAGCTGAAGGCAGAGGCTTAACCCACTGAGCCACCCAGGCACCTTTTTTCTGAAGTTATTTGATGCCATTTTTAACATCATTCCATTCTAGCATATGTGTGTAGATTGGGGTACATAATGCTCCCCCAGTGTTGGGCAGGGTTTGAGGGCACTGAAACTCCTTGACTTCAGCTTTTTTGGCAGACTAAAGAAGGCAAGTGAGAAACCACCTCCCTGTTTATTAAAATTGGTTTTTCTCTGCCTATCAAAGCAGAATATTCTGTGAGATGACTATATCCCCAAAATAGAAAAGTAATTCTTCAGGCGCACCAAAAGTTGAATTATAGTAGGTACGACCTATGCCTTCTCCTGAAGTTGAACAATATGATGAATTTCACTCTGAGAAGAAGGATGAAATTCATTATTGAAAATATTATCCGCTCAACCAAAATCCATGATTGATTGATGGCAGTGGGTGGTGTTTGAATCAGTTACTCTACGTTAGCTTAATTAAATAAACGATTGTACTGGCACAGAGCTTATGTAGCTGATGTGGATTCATTTCTGACTGATGATCATTATGCATACCTTCCCGTCTCTTTCCCAATCTTCAATTTTACAATAAGATTTTTTTTAAGGGTGAATCACACACAGGCCGGTACTCTGCAACCATTCACCCCTAACTGCCTGACCTTTGCATGAGAAGATGTTGCCTCAAATGGTGATTCCTTTGTCATGTAGCCTCTCTTTTATCCATGGGTTCCCAGAGGCCTCCCTTCAGTGGTTTCTATTAAAACTCTCATCCTAATTTCCTCTAGGCTGTTTGTGGCTGATAATAAATAGAAATTTCCTTTCCAAAGGGATTGAAGTGTAGTGCTAAGAGCTTTAAATTTTACCAGTGTCTTTGCAGGCATTAGCCTTCCTCATGAGGGATGCAAGAGGCAGGTGACATTAGGGCTGTTGTATTTCTTCCTCTGCATGAAATCTCCATCCCCGATTTCTCTCCTGAGCTCCCATCTGATGGCCCACTGCCTGCTTGTTGTTCATTTCCTCTGTGTTGGCCCTCTGAAGCCTAAAAGCTAGCTACCTCATTCGGAAATTTATCACCCCTGTCAAACAATTCTTTATATATATATATATATATATATATATATATATATATTTTTTTTTTTTTTTTTTTCCTCTATTTCAGTTGTTGGCTTCACCATCTTAATGATCTCGTAGACCAGAAAGCTGGGAGTCACAGAGGTTCCTCTAACTTCCTCACTCCTTACTCCTAATCAGCTGGAAAGTCCTGACATTTCCACCCTACACGTTTTTGTTTTTGTTTTTTTCCAATTCTGTCCTCTCCCCTGAATGCTCTGTTCCAGACTTGTCTCATCATTTGATTGAATTATCTTAACAGACTCCTAACTAGTTTGCACATTTCTAGATTTTTCCACTTCAAACCAATAGTGGGTTTCCCAAAGACAAATCTCATTTCTCTGGAAAAACTCCTCAGTCCTGGCCAGCATCTGTGCCATATTCTTCAAAGCATGGTCTGCTAATCATCTGCTTAAAAATCACTGGCGGGGGGCGGGGGGGGGGGGGTATTGTGCAAAATTCTGGTTACCGAAGCAAAGGTTTTAGAATTAGAATCTAGTAGGGACAGAGCCTGGGAACCTGGATCATAAACAAGCTCTCAAGTGACTAAGTATTCAAAGCTTATTTATGCATCTTTGACCTACCTATAGAATAAAATTCAAGTTCTTACACAGACCAGGTTCTGGCCAACCTGTGTAGACCCTTTCAGTTTCATGCTCTCTGCCCTATTAAGAGGCAACTTCTCTGAGTGTCCCCACAGATCACTGGCTCCCATCTGCTGTTTTTGCTAGCTCACCCTCAATAAAGTGCCCTTTCCCAGATTCCTGGTTTAATTGTGACACAGTCAGGCATGGAGCTCTCCTTTGACCTTGATATTCAGGGTATGGTCCTCAGAACAGCAGCTTCCACTTCACGTGGAAATGTGTTAGAAATATGGAATCTCAGCCCCCCACCCCCGATGCACAGAATGACAGTCTGCACATGGACAGTTCTCAAGTAGTCTGTACACACAATTCCATTTGAGAAACCTGCTTTGGGAAAAGTCACGAAATCTCTCCATTTGGACAAAGTCGTGCTTTTTGCAGAGCACTCTGCATACACATCTGTCTCTTCCACTAGACGGTGGGCTCCTGGAGGGCAAGCAATCCTCCTTATTATCTCTGTATTTTCAGCCCCTCTTATTGTCTGTGGCACATGGAGTGGCTCAACAAATGTTTGTTTATTTAAACTGAACTGACCTGTAGGTCAGCCTGGAACGAAAAAGCTGGATCCCTGATGAAATGTCCTTTTGCATAGATTTGGTTGCACTTTCGTTTTTGGATGCTCTTGCTTTTGGCTGAGCTGATGCTGTTTTTGCCTCCTCTTCCTAAATTCACAGATGGTCTAGAGCGTTTGCTCACAGAGAGTGGATGGCTGCCCGATGTATTTTGCTGTGGGCCAGGCAGCTGGGCTTCCCTGTTGGTTACTGGCCAGACCCTGCTGATTGAAGCTTCCCTCAGGGACAGCATATTTGTTTCTTCTTCCAGGAGGAGCCTCATTTGAGTTCAGGTGTGTGTGTGTGGGGGGGGGGGTGGGTGGGTGGTGTGTGCAAGGAAGATTCTTCATTTTCAGCATGTTTTCTCTCTCCATTCATCTAAGTTACTGAAGTTGCTTATGCCATTTTCACTTCAAATTCTAGCATGAAACCTCCGTGACTTGGCTCCAAACTTGATTCCAACTGATAGCTTTCTATCAGTTTCCATCCTCTCTCTTGTATCATTAGACTTCAAACTACATAAATGTAGATTGTGTCTATTTTTGCTTAATATTAAATCTCCTAACATTAAGCATGGTGCCTGGCATAGGTGTAGAATGAATGAATGAATGAATGAATGAATGAATGAATGGCACAGATCAAAGTGCTAATGTGGTGTTATAATCTCAGGTACTTTCTCTTATATAGTCTTTATATTCTTCTGTATTTATTTATTTATTTCAGATAAGCATCATCTTTCGAAGCTACGTTACACTTTAAAAGAATCTTATTACCATGTTATAAAACCAGTTAGTTTTTATAATACTTCGTAAGTACCAAAAATGCTTTCCTCACTTTAAATTGCCCCAACTATTAACACAGTTCTTCATTTAGTGTGGTTAGAAGCCCTAAAGAAAAAATCATAGTATACAGATGTATAATATGAAGGTCTGTGGACTAAATTTGGCTCCTATATACTTTTTTCTTTTCCTTTTTTGGTCTTAGACAATTTATTTCAAAGTATTTGAATGTTTTGGTTGGGGCATGTATGCCCCAGGACCTAACCCTGCTGATCGTCTTATGTGCAGACTGGTTTTCCTAGTATCCTTTTGGACTGAGAGTGTTTGTTTGCTGCCCATGGTGAATAGGTGTATAGGACTTTGGAGTCAGACTATCTGTGTTCTAGTACTAGCCCTGGCATTTACTAGTTTGAGGCTTTCAGATAAATCACCAGTATCTATTTTATACATAAAACAGACGTATCAGTACCTATTGAACAAAATTGTAAGAAATGAATAAAGTTACCTTACATCAGCCACAGACAATACTTTGGCATTCCCCTAATAGTTCCTGAGCTGCTTTATTGTTTTGCCTTTATAGACAATAGAACATAGGTACATGGTATGTTCTTGCTACTTTTATCCTAAAGACTTCGTAGCTCCTTAGTGTCAGCAGCCATCAGTCTTACATCTGTCTTCCCAGTTCACACGTCTTACTGCTCATTTTAGAAATTGTCATGTTCTGCCCCTAACCCCATGTTTGTAAGTATATGTCTGTTTCCTCTGTTATATTTGGGACAATTTGAGGATCTGTGCCTTGTCTGTCTATCCTTCAGGACCCAGATTGCTTTGCACGAAATAATACGTAAGACTTGTATGTAGAATTGAAAAAATAGTTGGATTAAAAGCATGGAACTCAGAATTCTGGGGTTTTCTACTGGTTCCATCACTTATTGGCTGGGGGATATTAGTCATTTTAATCGATCTCTGTAAGCCTAGATTCCTTCTAGTGATAAAACCTATCTCCTAGAGATGCCATGAACATTAAATGAATTAATCTCTGTAAAAGACTAACACTTACTAAGGCTCAATATTTAATATATTTATTTTTATCTTCCTATTTTCTTTGTACATGGGCACAAGCTGCCAAATAAGCCGTAATTGAGCAACTTGGCATTGCTAATCCTCCCTATTCGGTTTTAGGAGAAGACATAACTGATTCTAGAGATGAACAGCTTTTAAAGGCAGCGCTCTAACTCAAAAGGCATAAAAATTTTTTTGATGGGGAGTTTTAAGATGCAGGAGGTAACGTAACCATCAGGGTATTTTGGCTGCAGCTCATGACAAATAAACCTGTTATGGATAATTTATGTTGAAGCTGCTTATGTCGTATGGAAGAGGGTTCAATTTGCGCAGCACACACTTCTTTATTACCTGATGATTCGCTGAAAATCACCATTTGCGGTTATCTGCCTAGTGGAAGGGTTGTTGGTCATAAAAACATCATAGGAGAAAATTCAACAATGAATATTATTTATGCCAAAGACATACATTTGTATTAGCTCCACACATCCCGATGTGTGTGCATTAAAATTATGACAGTACTGACAGTCCAAATGAGACCAGATGAAGGGTGAGTGTCAGCATTTCTGATACGCTGTGCAAGATCATAGTTTTTGATACAAAAATGAGTTCAGCCTGTATACCAAAGGATACTTTCCTTAATGACAAAGTCACATTTTTCTTAGGTACTACTATTAGCAAAGGGAATACAAGGGAGAGGTAAAGGAAAGGCAAAGAAATAAAGAATGGCCTTCTTCTATACTAGATATTTCCAACATCCTGAACTATTTCCTGGTGCTTTCAATAAGCACAAGAAAGCAGATTGACTCATTCTGCCTCATGGGTACCATCAAGTGCCTTCCAGAAGCAATGGCTTAAAAAAAAAGATGATGCTTGCTAAGTAATAGTGTTTACTTTGCAATTAGATGCTTTGTGTGAGATCGCCTCTCTAGTTACAGATCTTTCTTAAACCTCAACAATTAAGACATTTTATTTTGATATGCAGCATTTTCTCCTTGTTAATTTTTAGTTACTGTGGTTTTGAATTCTTCATAGATATAAAAGAGATTACACCCATCATAATGGTTCCTAATATGTTCAAGTGGATACAAATGTGGCAAAGGGAGGTGGTAGTTCTGTGAGAAACACAACACCCTGAGACACTCTATATTATAAATTCTTCTTTAATCTGTCACTTTGTTTCCTGTAGATACATCTGAAGTTCTGCCAGTGCAGGAAACATTGTAGCTTTATAGTAGTTCATTGAACATTATAGTTATAAATAGTTTTTATTAATTCATGTACATGTGATTAGCTATGTGAATATAGAATAAAAACAAATAATGTGAGCCAACAATTATCCCTCAGAAATGTATTTAACATTTTTTCCTAACTGATGTGCTAGTTCAAAGCTTATCAACATTATTTCATTTAATTCTCAAAACAGTGTTATAAAACAAATCTTATTTTTTATGTTTTTTAATTATAAAGGCATACGTGGCAAAAAAAGAAAAATTCATAAATATATAAAGTGAAATGATCTCTCCTTTCATTTCTGCTCTTTGATTTCCTAGAAGTATTTTGAATTAACACTTAGGTGTATGTTCTTCCAAGTTTTTCCTTTTTTTCAGTAAGCGTTTCTTCAGTAAACTCTATTTCCATTTACCACAGTGAGCTATATTGTTGAAAATATTTGTAAAAGTCTTATCATTTCATAGATAAGTTATTTAATTATCTTTTCTGTCACAAGAATTGAAGTGTAGTATCAGCTTTTCTGAACTAAGATTCTAAACTGATAAAATTCGATAACAACATCTATTCATCATAAAATAAACCAGTGCTTCCTGAATGATGATCGAATTATTAAAAATTACAATGGTACATTTCCTAAACATGTGTGCTATACATGAAAACTTAAAGTCTTCCAAAATAAAAATTCTACACTGTACTATTTTAAAAGAATAATATCTTCAATATATTTGAATGCTTAACAATCACATTTTAAGTGTTATGTGTGTCATAGTAATTTTTAAAAATGTTTTCAAACAGGTGTGTAGTTTATAAAGAAATAAGAAATGGCAAAAGAAAGGAAAAATACAGACTTTTTCACAGGTTTATCCAGGTTTATACCACTTCCTATGTTCAATCTTTTTCGAAGTTCCAAGTTTTACATCTGATGTCTTTTTGCTTCATCTTGAACAATTTCCGCTTCTTTATAATTTCTTGTAGTATCAATCTGCTGCTGCAAGTTGTCTTTTATCTGGAAATGTCTTCATTTCACTTTTATTTTTTCCCAGTTTCATTGAGAGATAATTGACATGTATCACTGTATAAGTTTAAGACAGTATGGTGGTTTGATTTGTGAAGTGATTGTCACAATAGGTTCAGCTAACATTCATCTTCTCCTATAGATACAATAAAAAAGAAAAGAAAAAAGGAAAAAGAAATTCTTATAATGAGAACTCACAAAATTTACTTTTTCAACAGCTATCTTTTATATCATACAGCAGTGTTAGCTATTGTCATCATGGTATACATTATACCCTCAGGACTTATCTTATAACTGGGAGTTTATACCTATGACTCCTTTCTTTTAATTCCACCTCTCCCCACCTCCAATCTTTGCTACCCTAAGTCTGATTTCTTTTATCATGAATTTGGTTTGGGTTTTCTTTTTTCCTTTTATTTTTACGTTCCACATATAAGTGAGATCATATAGTAGTTGTCTTTCTCTGACTTATTTCACTTAGCATGATGTCTTCAAGTTCTATCCGTATTGTTCCAAATGGTAGGCTTTTCTCTTTTTTATGGAAGAGTAATATCCCATTGTATATATATACAAGTTTTTATTCCTTCCTTCCTTCCTTCAGCCATCCATCCATCCATGGACACTATGTTGTTTCTAGGTCTGGAGTATCCTAAATAATGCTGCTATACAATATCTTCTTGAGTTAGTGTTTTTGTTATCTTTGGGCATAATAACAGAAGTGAAATTACTGGATCACATGGTAGTTCTATTTTTAATTTGGGGGGATCCTCCATGCTGTTTTCCATAGTGGCTGTACCAAGGGCCTTTTTTGGTAATGCATAGACAGCATTTTGCAAAAGATATTACATGTTCTGTAATGTGCTGTTTTCATTTAGCAGTAATTCATGGTTATATTTCATTCTTGAATACATATATATGTCATATATTTTTATTATCATTCCAGTTTGACAAGGGGAAAACTGATGCTTCAAAAGGATACATTTTCCAGTAAATAGTCTAGCTGAGAATGCAGCATGTATAAGTCTGATTCTAGAACCCATACTTAAAACCACTACATATTTACCTCTTTGAATATATTGTAAATACTTAATTGCAGATATTCTGAGGACCAGAAAATTATTTTTCAAAAGTTCTTATAAATTCATTTTTTCCTGCTCTCTTAAATTCAAGAGTTATTGATGGCTCAAAATATGTAACTTTAGTCTAAATTATTTACAGTGCTCTAATAAATCTCTTAAGGAATGGCACTGAGCTCCTTGTGACAAAATGAAATGGCTTTATCCATTTTTAAGAACTGCTTCATTTTTGGAAAAAAAATCTTGAACAGCCTGTTCTATAACTAAAAGTGATGGTGAGAACGATGAGAACTTTCTATTTGATGAAACAATTCTCTTCCCTTAATGCTTTGTCTGAATTGGATGGAGAAGAGATTGACACAAAGCCTTTAGAGGACTTTCAAGAGGGTTGATGGAATATTTATTCATCCAACAGTAGTCACTGAGCACTTCCTGTTTTCGAGGCACCAACCTAGTTTGACACAACTAAATTGAGAGCAGTGAGGACAATCTTGGTTCCCACATTCTATTGGACAATTTAATTTTCTCACAGTAGTAGATAGAGATTGACTAAAAGCTGATCCAGCTTATTATGAAAAGGGATTGGTATAAATTACAAGCAAATTACTTACATACAACTTTGATTGACACCACCACTTCAATTTTGTTTTTTGCCGGGTACTGAAAGTCTTCAAGGATATCATCCTTCAGTAAATAAAATCCGTCCTTAAATACCCTGCACGTCTCTTCATTTGTGCCAGTGAGTTAAGCAAGGCCCTCCATTAACCTGATACTTAATTTGGTATCCCTTTCCTTCTGAGGGAGACCAGTCTTATCTGACTTAATTCTGGATCAGAACTCCAAGACAGCTTCATTATTATTCTTGTTTCTCTTAAGGTTCACTTTGGAAACAAAGTGATTGAGAGGCACATTCTAAGAGAAACTCATCAGGATGAGTTCAACCTCTCCCAATGGTGATTTGAAAGTTGATGATATTTTTTTTGGAGGGGTCAGATTAAGATCTGGCATTTTACTGAGCCAAATCCTCTGTTTAATTATAGAGGTGAGATAATTGCCAGGGGAGTAGTTCAGTTCATAATTATAGAAATCCCAATTTAGCAAGAAAAACAGGGTAGAACAAAAGCTGATTTCAGCCAAACTGATGGTCAGAAATGTGAGGTTTTGAAAGTTATTTATCCATTGGAATCAAATTCAGTTGCATAATGTCATTGGCATTGCTGTTGTGGAAATTCCTCTGTCTTCTCTTAGATAAACACTGAGTTTGATTTCTAAAACAGCTGTTAAGGCAAGGTCTGAACAAAAGAAAAATTGTAATATTAGAAAGCTTCTTTGTAACAAATGTGGGCTATATTTTACTGAATTTTAAAAAAACAGAAATAGTAAGTTATTCTAAATCTCTTCTGAGTAAACTCTAGACATCTGAAGAGATGAAATGGCAAATATGTAGAAGGTATTCATTTTTCCCCATCAAATTAAAGGCAGTGAGTGTATGGGATTTGTTTGAGAAAGGACAGTTCTCCTTAACTTAACGTTGTCATAATTAATCAGCAGTACCATGAGGATTGTTATTAATATTACCACTATTACATGCAATTTGTTTCACAAAACTTTGTGATCTGTATCGGTCAATTCTTTGTAGAACTGACCCAATTATCCTTAGGATCTGTGTTTCCCATTGTTAATATTGTTAAGATTTTACAATGATACTACATAATGATACATTTCTTAAGTTACAGTAAAACTAAATGCTATAACTAGTTCAATGGTGTAGGGAGGGATCCATTTCTTTTTTGGGGGGGGGGATCCATTTTTTAAAGATATTAAGGCTGAGGGCAGAAAAAAAGAGACTGTCAATCCTTCCCTGAAGTTTTGTGTGGAATATTTGGGACAGGAGTATGAGGGGAAGAGATACAGTTTTGCAAATACCCAACGTGATTTTATCACACATGCACACACCCCCCAATACAAATCGCTTCCTGGCATTCCTCTTTAAAAACATCTAATGGCTTCCCATTCTTTAGGGTAATAGGAAACAGATAACATGACTTAGAAGGCCCTTGTGATGAATCCTGTGTGACTGGTTCATGACCACTTCTCTATGCATCATGAGGGTATCATTTCAATTTTTGAATGTACCCTGCTTTCTCTCATTTTTAGCTGTTCACCTCTGGTTCAAACACTCTCAGGATCCACCTAATTCATACATGTTCTTCACATGTGAACTTTACTCCCTATGTCAGTACTTTGCGGAGCCTTTTCTGAGATCTTATCCCCCTCTTTTCTGACCCTTTGCACACACAAATAAGATGACAATGAAAAACTAGTTAGATGAAGCTGTCCTAACACCTGTACTTCCCTGATACAGGTATACTGATTGAAATGTACAGTGATTGTTCACTTAATGATATGCCTTCCCCAGTAGAGACAATAATCATTTATAGTTATAGATCCATTCAGTATATGTTGAGTGCCTTGCACAGTGCTTGCCATGATCAAAATACTTGTTGAATGGGTCTTGCTCATAAACATATAATTACCGGGAATCATACCTCATTCAAAGATTGCTCTGAAGAATAAAACAGACAATGCCTATCATAGTGCCTGACCCCCCAAAATGTCATTTCCATAGCTTTTTCTTTCCTTCATGGGAAAAATAAATGTTCTCTACCAGGTATCTCCTCTCAGGTCCTGAGATCAGTATGTTAATTTGGTTGACAAATATCTCCAACAAATGCCACATACCTTCTTGAAAAAGAAATCGGATTTTTAATTTTTGTTTGAAACACATTTAGATCTTTGGATCTTGCAAATTGAATTCAGATGATAGGACCTTCACGGGGGATGAGGGGAAGAAGAGGTCTCAGACTGATTTTACATATTACTCTTTTATCATTTTGTTCAATTACATAGAATGGGTTTTGGGAAAAATCCATTTTATATTTCTCTATTCGACCTGCTCTGAAGGCCCCATTTATATGCATCCTCTGTCCTTAAGCTTCAGGGCCCCTCAAAAGGGAAAATAGAAAGCTCTTGAAGGAGTGGAGTTGAAGATGATGATAGTGATGGACTTAGTAATGGTGGTGGTTTCCAGCTATTGGCATTAACCATCATTTAGCCATAAGTAGATCGTTCATTCATTAAAGAGGTATGGGTTTGTTTATTTTATATTTTCTGAGTGTAGAATAAACATCCTGTTTAATGGCAAGTAGAAAATTTATAAAGGGTACTGTATTCTTACAAACATTTTAAAGAAATGACAAATTTAAGTAGAGATGTGGTGTCATAAGATGAATCAGTAAAATTTTGGCAGTAATTATGTTTGTTCTTCATTATAGAACAGGCCTTAAAGATTCACTGAACAGGTTAAGAGTACTCTGAATTTTTCCCAGTGCAAAAATAGTCGGAAACCCAAATGGTTTAAAATAGGGCCAGATTTAGAGAATAGCAAAAACCCATACTAAAAGAGAAATGTTAATGTTCACATTTGGTAGATAATTATCATGGCCACATTAACCAGACCTTTGGTTTTATCCACGTACATTTTAGTGGGATGACCATGGTAGCTGAACGATTCTTTTTTTCCTTCTGCAGGTATGAACTGTGATTGGGCAGCATCAGGATATAGTCTTCATTGGCTTTAAAAGGTGTTCTAAATTTAAGTGACTTGAAAAATATTTCAAATTAACATATGTGCCATTTGGACTTAAAGGTCTAATATTAAGACTCTCAAAATTAACATGGTGAAAACAAAATGTTGATAAGAATTTCCACTTCAAAACATGCTTTTCCCCATCTTCCCCAGTAAATGGCATCACCATCCACCATCCATGGAGCTCCACAAGACAAAAATCTACAGAATGTCTTGGTTCTTCTCTTATCTCCCACATCCAATCTGTCAGCAAGTTGTGTTCATTCTCCTTCCTATTGGGAGAGACAGTCTTCTCTGGATCCTGAGGAGCCCTGCAATTTTTTGTGTACCTAGAATAACAGGCCCTGGGTGTTCTTCACTTGGGTAGTTTCTCAGGATTATGTTTTCAGCAAGCAACCTTGAGGAATGATGCATTGCTTCCCTTGGGTTGAAGAGCGGGCTTGCTTTCTGCTTGCCATGAAAGTGTTTGATTCCCTAAGCTCTGTGCTTTTCTGCCAAAGCTTCTCTACCACATGTCGAGACATCCATGGGTCAAATAAAAATGGATATTTTTTTTAGTATTGATATATCCCATTCAATACATTAGAACATATTTACTAAAAAGGTGAGTTTTTTAAATCTGAAATTTAACTGTAAATACTGCATTTTTAACTGAAACTTGTATTTAGATAATTGTACATTCACATGCAGTTGTAAGAAAATAATACAGAGAGATCCCTCATGCACTTTGCTGTTTCCTGTAAAGGTAACATCGAACAAAACTATAGCACAATATCACAGGATACTATCATTGATACAACCCACTAATGCAATTCACATTTCCCCAGTTGGGTTTGCATTCATTTGTGTGATTGTGCGTGTGTGTGTGTGTGTGTGTGTGTGTGTGTAATTAGTTCCATACAATTTTATTATTATTTTTGCATGTATCCACAATGACATTTTTAAACAAATCCTTTACTGCAAAGGTCTTTTGTGTTACCCTTTAATAACCATCTAATTGCTATTTGTGTTTGTTCTGTATCCTTTGTGCTTGGTGATCTCACTTATTGTTTCTCGGTATTTTGTTTTGTTTTTGTTTTTTGATCTGTTGATATTTTAATATAGAATATTATCTACAAGTAGTTCAATTTCTTTCTTTACAAATTGAATCCCTTTAATTTCTTTTTCGTATCTCCTTGCAGTAGCTAGAACTTTCAGTACTCTACTGAATAAGAGTTTTGAGAACATCATTGCCTTGTTCCTGATACTAGAAAAATTCAATCTTTTGCTATTAAGAAATATGTTACCTGTAGGCTTTGTATACTCATTGATCAAGTTGAGTAATTATCCTCTATTTCTAGTTTTCTGAGAGTTTTTATCATGAATAGATATTTGATACTGACAAGTGATTTTTTTTCTTCCTGTGGCAATTATATGAACATAAAATTTTCTTTCTTTAAATTTTTGTTACAGTAGATTACGTTGATCTTTGAATGTTAGACTAGCTTTGCCATGTTTTGGCTACAGAATCTAATTGTTTTTATACTTGATTGGATTTAGTGTGTTAGTGTTTTGTTAATGATTTTTGCATCCAAGATTATAGGAGATAATCAAAATTGATATCAAAATTAGGGGAGTGCTGACCTCATAAAATGACTTGGGAAGTATTCTCTCATTTATTTTCTGTAATAGAGTTCATAAAATTTGTTGTTAATTCTTTCTAAATGTTTGCTAAAATTCTCTAGTGTAACCATTTGGGTGGGCCCAGGTATTTCTTTTGGGGAAGCTCTTAATTATGAATTCAGTTTCTTTCGTGGTTTTCAGGCTATTCAGACACATTTTTCATCTAGGTTGAGTTGTGCTAGTTTGTGATTTTGGGAAATTTTTTTTTTTTTTTTTTTTTTTTTTGATTTTGGGAAATTTAGTTCATTTCTTCTACATGATTTAACTTATGAGTATTAAGTTATTTGTATTTCCTTATATTCAATAAGAGCAGGATTTATGGTGATATTTCTATTTTATTACTAATGTTGGTGATTTGTGTCTTTTTAAATTTTTGTCAGTTTGTAAAAGGTTTCTCAGTTTCATTGATTTTTTTTTAAGAGCCAGCTGTTTCTTTCATTCATTTTCTGTGTTGTTTTTTTTTAAATTTTATTAATTTCTGCTCACATCTTTATTATTTATAGGCATACATGGGTGATATTCAGATTTGGTTCTTGATCACAATAAAGGAAGTCAAATGAATTTTTTGGTTTCCCAGCACATATAAAGTTTCTATTACACTATACTATAGTCTGTTAAGTGTGCAATAACATTGCAATGTCTAAAAAATGTGCATACTTGAATTAAAAAAATATTACTGCTGAAAAAAATGTTAACCATCATCGGAGGTTCCAGTGAGTCATAATCACTGATCACAGATCACCATAAAAATTATAACAATGATGAAAAATATAAAATATTGTAAGATTACCAAGATGTGACACAAAGACACATAGTGAACAAATGCAATTAATCTTGCTCAGTGCAGGTTGTCACAAACTTTGAAATTGTATTTCTTCTATAGACTTGACATAAGTTTCTACAATATAATAGAGTCTCTTGGTGTCAACATTTCACTACCATTAAGTGTGGAAAATTCATTTACATTTTGGATCCTTTATCTTCTCCTCTTTTAAATATCATTGTCTTGAGTGTCATGGTGTTACAATTTGTGTTTTAATTATCAAATATCACTGATAAAACTCATGAGGAAAATTATAGTCCATTATATGTACCCATATTTCTGCTGTTCATTTCTTATTCCTTTGCTCTAAGGTTCTTTTCTTTATCACTTCCTTTCTGTTTGAAGATATTCTTTAAGCCAACCCTAAAGGATCATTCTGCCAACAGCCAATTCTGTTAGTTTTCCTTTGTCTGAGAATGTCTTTATTTCTCTTAATTTTTGAAGGTTAATTTTGCCATGTATGGAATTCAGTTTTGACAGTTCTATTCTTTGAACACTTGAAAAATATTGTAAAACTTTATCCTGACTTCCATAGTTTCAAATGAAAAATCTGCTGCTATTTGATTAGTGTACCTTAAAATAACACACTATTTCTCTCTGGCTACTTTGACCATATTTTCTTGTCTTTAGTTTTCATATGTACATTTTGATGTAGATTTCTTTGGATTTACCTTGTTTGGAATTTGGTCACTTTCTTGAACTTGTAGGTTTGTGTCTTTCATCAAATTTGGAATGTTTTCACTCATTAATTCTTTGAAAACTCTTTTAGTCCACTCTCTCCTCTCCTTTTGGGATTCTGATGATACAAATGTTGGATTTTTTTTTTTTACTGTCACACAGATCTTGGAGGATCTGTTTACTCTTTTTTCAGTCTAATTTTTCAGTCTATTTAGATTGTGTTAATTCTGTTTATCTCTTCTACAGTTTACATATATATACTCTTTCATCCTTACTCTTCTATTGAATTAGATCCAGCAGTGTTTTATTTTCATTGTATATTTAAATTCTATAATATCCCTTTGGTTCTTTTTTGTTGTTGTTGTTTTATTGCTTTGAAGATGTCACAAAACTACTTGTGCTACATTATTTTTCTTTATAAAATAAAGTTTTGAATAAAGTAATCCCTGAAATTCCTCCACTATGATATTTTAGATCAGCTTGTCATAAAAATATAATAGATAAGTGATTAAATCAGGCTTATATTTACTCCCAAATTTTTACTTCAAAAAAAAATTCAAATCTTTGGAAAAGTTGAACAAATCGCACATGAATATCCATATACGCTTTACAAATACTCATCAGTTGTTAATATTTTGTTACATTTGTTTTATCTGATTCTTTGTGTATATAATGTCCATCTGTCTACTTATCTATCTCTTCACATATAAATTTTCTTTTTTCTTTCTTTTCTCTTTGTTTTTTATTCATATATAATTTTACTTTTTAAAAGTATACTGCAGGGACCTCTGGGTGGCTTAGTTGGTTAAGTGTCTGCCTTTGGTTCAGCTCATGATCCCAAAGTCCTGGACTCAAGCCCTGCATCAGGTTCCCTGCTCTGCAGAGAGTCTTCTTATCCCTCTCTCAAATAAATAAATAAGATCCTTAAAAAAAAGTATTGCAGCCATTGTAATACTTTTCTCCTTAATGTTTCAGTATGTATCACTTAAGAACAACTTGAAAGGAGGAGGTATCTCTTTCTGAAAGCTTGGTATTATGGAAAGCAGAGAAAACAAGAGTGTAAATTCAAGGGCCTATTGAATGGGAATCAAAATGGAATGAATATCAAACAAAACCCAGGGAAACTTCATAGAACTAAGAGTGGAATCTAGATACTGAAGTTGACAAAATGGCATACACGAGGAAAAACTGACATAGAGGCAAAACCTCTGAGACATCCTAGTTAAATAATTATACTTTATATATATTTTTAATTTTATTTGAGAGAGAGAGAGGATGCTAGCAGGGGAGGAGCAGAGTGGGGAAGGAGATAATCTCAAACTGACTCCACACTGAGTGTGGCGCCTGTTGTGGGGCTCGATGTCACAACCCTGAGCCAAAATCAAGATTTTGATGATTAACCAACTGAATCACACAGGTGCACCAACAATTGCACTTTAAAGATAAGGAAGAGAGCTTCAGGACTCCTGATCAAAAATACTAAGTATGTTACAAAGTAAAGACAATCTTGCCACTAATAGAATTCTCAACAGCAACATACAGAGCAAAACAGTAGAACAATGTATTTTTGATCAGGAAAAGAAAGTGGAGGACAAGAATTTTCTTTCTACTCAAGCTATCCATCAGGTATCAAAACTATAAAAAAGAAACAGTTATAAACATACATAAATTTGGAGTTGTCATATTAGTAATTTACTTCTTAATTTTACAATATTTTTTTTATTGAGGAGGTTTTAAAAGCCTTGGGTAGGAGGGAAAAGCATTAATATTTATTGCTACATATTGTGACCTAGATACACATAACAACTTGGAGTTAGGTCTGAGTATCTTTATTTTACAATGAAGAAACTGATACAGAAATTGTTTGACTAACGCGACTCAGTAGGTGTGTGTCAAAGCCAGGACTCAAACCCTATCTTCTTTCACTCTGAAGCATTGATCATCTATATCATGCTCACTGTGGATTCTCCATTCTCACTGTCTACTCTGTAAATATGCAACTATAGTTTTGTATTGTTGGTGGTGTTTTAATTAACAGAGAGAAATGATCCTCCTTATTACTTTATTTAATACTTTTTCTCTAACTGGTAAAGCTATTCATAATCCTCCTTAGCTGACAAGTAGTTCTACTATTTTTGCAGTAGCTTGAGCTCAGAACACAATAAAAAACATAGTGATTTAATTAAAGGCTTGAAAACAATCAATTCAAAAATATGATGGTTTTACATCCTCAAATTTCCTCCCTCAGAACCAATCATATCTGATAATAAAGACAAGAGCTGAAAATCCTAAAACTTAGCTTCAAACATTCATTGAGTCTGTTTTTGAATACATGTAAAATAAGTAACACTTTCAATATAAGTACTATCCCCAGTAGGAAATTAGCAGAGCATATTAGATTACAAATTTTAATAAACTGGTATTAGCATTATCACTTTCAAGCAGAGGACAAAGCGATCATTTGGTGCTATTTCTGAAACTACAGTGTCTTATCAGCTTCTGTGACAAACCACTCTCAAGTATCTAGTGCCCATGCTAATTAGTTTATAGCCTACCAGCCTTGTGTCTACACAAAAGACAACAGAGCCATTCAAAAATGTTTCTTCTTTCTCATAAAAGTCAAATGCAAGCAGTTCTTATTCAGCATAGATGCTAATGCAGGGAAACATAATGGTTTCTGGCTTCCAGAAGACAAGAGAACTATATCACCTAATTAAATCCCACACATTGTCTGAAAGTAGGTATAAGCCTTTGCATCTGACCTCAGAGTTTCTAAAACACAGACTCATCTTACTACTCAAATAAATGGGGTAAAAAGTCTCTGAGAAACAGAACTGGAATGCTCAAAATTTCTAGTCAGCTGTAGCCTTTGTACCAGTGATGCCATAGTAGGAATTAGCCTGGTCAATATATATTTTTAGCTGAACTGCCACTTCTATTACTGGAACAATTTTTTTTTAGCAATTTATAACTAGGACATATTAATTTTCACCATCCCGAAACTTGACAGAAATTGTCAGACCGAATGTACTTTGAAGAACACAACAGATCTACTTTGGTTCATAGACAATTTTAAAATATAGCAGTAGCTAGGTCTCTCACCAGATCTCTCTTCTTAAACAGAAGACAGGATTTTAGATGATTTGGGTCATTCTTTTATTCTTTTAATTTTAATAATATTTATGTTATCGCCTTCTCTTTTAATTTTGGTATAACATCAAGCTCTCCTTAAGATGGGAGAATTGGAAAGGGTTATGAGGCCAGCTTCTTAGTTTTGTTGTAAAAATTAGGAGGATAACACCGTAAGGCAGGTGCCCAGAACAGGGTCTGATGGATTGCAGGCACTCCATTCATAGAAGTTTTTATCTTTGCTTTTGAAAGAAAAAATGGAATGCCATCACTTAGGGTTATTAAAAAAAATGAAAGACAATACAGAAAAGCAGTATTTCAAAGGAACTAAACTTAACCTACACTATAGTGCCTGGTGAGATTACTGTCACATAGTTAAGCCAGAAAAAATAAAAAATACAGAAGCAATGAGGAGAAAAATCAAATTCTAATGGAGTGGACACTAACTTTTAGCCATTCCTTTAATACAATTACTAGTTTTATTTATGAATAAGTAATAAAGTTACTAAAATTATTCAGTGTGGTTTGCTTCCCATGAAACAGCAGTCACACATTAGTGAATAGCTAACCAAAGCAATCACACGTAAAAACAAGTGCAATAGTAAAAGAGCCACAATCTCCTAGAATGTAAATTTCTGGACTACTTTAGGGAAGTTGGATTAATTCTTTCATTTCATCATGATACAGTTCTGCTTGATGTAACAGCAAAAGAAGAGAGAGTGTTCTGCCCAGTTATGGTTTGTGCAGCCCTGAGAGAGGCCAGTCTATAAGCAGCAAACAGCCTACACTCCAGGAGAGCCTGGACCAGCATTCCAAGGTCAATTCACAGAATGCCCGAGACTCCTCTTCATTTCCTTACTAGATGGTGAGGGGGTAATATGGTATTTTCCTGGGGCTCAGACCCTGAAGAAAGGTAAGGATAATATGACCTTCCTAGAATTGACAGCTGTTGCTTAAATTCTGCCCCGTAAGGGCAAAAGGCACATTTATTCATTTTTTTCTTTAGTGGAAAATCAGAAATTTAATAGACTGCAATGAGATACCCCATTACTGATGCAGAACTAGCCAGAGCCGACTCTGGTCTCAGACCCCAAAGAGCACCCAGCGTGAGCTCATTTTCTAGAACTGTCACTTCACAAAGTGGAAAATTGAGGCAACAATTCATGAATATAAACTCATCAATACCTGTTCTTGTCTCAGTTTAGTTAGCTATTTTAAACCAAAGGATTGAAGTGTAAATACTTCATGGATATTAGTGAGTCTTCCCATCTAATTAGATGGAATTTTATAGTGCGGAGTGGGATAAATGAGAATGTGACATGCCCTGTCCGAATCCCGGATAGTTAAGGAGATATGAAAATCATTCCCTAATAGTAAGAGTAAACAGATTGATGAATGTGGTGTTTGGGATCTATATGTTACCAAGTAAGAGTTATGTCTGATGATTTGATTGCAAGTTAAGTAGTGATCTTGGTAGCCTATAGCTATAGCATAGAGGAAGAATGTAAATATTGTAGAGATCAGGTAAGTGAACTAGAAAACCTCTCAGATCTTTTATGTACCAGATCATCTTTATCCTAACCATGGAAGAAGGGTCAGGTTAAGATGAAATATACTAAAATAAGTAGATTATGGTTGAGTGAGGAAAGAGTAAAAGGAGTCTCATACACATACTTAATTTTAAATATGCCTTATATTGTCTTAAAACCATTGTGTTATGCCTTTGTATTTTTTAAATTTATTTTTTATTTATTTTCAGCATAACAGTATTCATTATTTTTGCTCCACACCCAGTGCTCCATGCAATCCGTGCCCTCTATAATACCCACCACCTAGTACCCTGACCTCCCACCCCCCCGACCCTTCAAAACCCTCAAATTGTTTTTCAGAGTCCATAGTCTCTCATGGTTCACCTCCCCTTCCAATTTCCCCCAACTCCCTTCTCCTCTCTAACTCCCCATGTCCTCCATGCTATTTGTTATGCTCCACAAATAAGTACTGTATTTTAAAGAAACTACTAGAGACTATGTTTATATTGCAGACTCCCTGTGAAGATATTTCTATATCATAAAATTTTTTAAGACAGTTTCACATTTAAATAAAACCTACAGTTAGAATTCATGAAATTATAGTGATGGTGAAATTTTATCGTTTTCTCTTTAGAAATTTAGATCAGCTATAAGAACTTCTTGAAAGAGCATTGAAAAGACATTTAGACATTAAATAATTCATTTTGACTCTAGTATCCTTTTTTCGCCCAGAGACCAACTCTGCCAGTTGAGAATGTGAATTTTTTAATTTTCCTGGCCTTCTGTTTGCTTATTTTTCTTTGTTTGGTCTGTGAATATTTTAGTAAAGAGTCACTTTAGAAGTAATCCTGGTCCTTGTTTTTGCTTTGCAATGTTTGAGAAAATGACTAGAGGAGCTTTAATGCTGTCTTGTTCATCAGCGTGAATCAGATAAAAGATTAAAAACAATACCTAGAGCGCAGCTCTCAACTTGGGTTTCTGTCTGTTGAATTTTAATTCCATGGTGAGATTCTTGTTCAGACAGAAGGTAAATAAATAAATAAGTTCATAAATTCCACTGATTTCAGCGGGCTATGTCCCTGGGGACACATTATTTTTAAATCAAAATATCATCAGTGTTTTCCATGATTGCGTTAGAGACTCCAGCCCTCCGTGATTACTTTTCAAGACTCGCACCACCTGTTTACTGTGCAGAGGCTTTGAACGTGAATAAGGGAAGCAAAGGGACAGTGAGCAGCCTCACCAGGCCACTGGTTGGTAAGGATAGGACATATGACATGGCACAGTTCGCCTTCTCAGGACTTTCACACATTTGACCAAGTACTACTGGTTTCCATTTCCCTCTCTTCTGTCTTGTCTTCTACTTTGGGAGACAAAATAGTGGGTATTGGGATTGAGATGTGGGCCATGGAATTTGGAAACCTATGCAACTTTCGGCCTGCAAGTGCCAGCATTTTCCCTCCAGAGTGTGTCAGAATTCATGAAGTGACGGTATTTACTCTTCACCTGGATGGGGAGCAAAGGAGTGTGGCACTAACACCTGTCAAGGAAATTACAGGTGGAAGCAGTTATTGAATTGGGGGCATTAAGGAGAAACAATTATGCACATTTGCACTCTAATGTGATGATAGCCGCAGGTTTCTGGATCCGTGCCAAGCCAATTGCTTGAGTTGTAAAAACTGAAACACCCGGCTTTTAAAAGTTAAGACAGCCTTGTTTGAAGCTGTTGATTGGTTCACTGTGGAAGTAGTGCAAAAGAAAGAATATGGTTTTTTTAGAAGTAAGTTTCATAAATTTTACTACAAAAGCTTAATTTTTTAAAGAGACTATGGTAGGTTTATAGACTTTTCCGGTTTCTGCTGTCAAATGTGTTTATATATTCAAGATTGATTATTTTTTTAAAGGTTTTATTTATGTATTTGACAGAGAGAGAGAGACAGTGAGAGACAGAGCACAAGCCGGTGGAATGGGTGAGGCAGAAGCAGGCGTCCCGCCAAAGTGGAAGCCCAACGCAGGGCTCAATCCCAGAAACCTGGGATCATGACCAGAGCCAATGACAGAGGCTTAATTACTGAGCCATCCAGGCACCCCAAGGTTTATCTGTTTAAATAGCCTTCAAAAACTTTGAGTGTCTCCTTGTAGATACCACAGACACAACTGTGAATGAGAGAAACAAGATCCCTTCTCTCATAGAGATTGCGATCTAGAAAGGTCTATATCTGTATACCAGTGGTAATGTATGATACAAGTCCTGAGAGACATCATGGGATTATATAATAGGGGACATAAAATAGTTTGGGGGAGAAATATCAGGAAAATATTCCCTAAAGTAGTGGCCTTTAAGATGAAGATTAAAAGATGAGTTGGCCAGATGAAAATTGATAAGAATATTTCAAACATAGGCAATACTATGTACATAGACTCTTAAATAAGGAGGAACTTGTCACATAAGAGAAAATGAAGAAAAGTCAGTTTGGAGTAAGTCAAAATAAGTGAGGGGGGAGTTGGCTCAACAGCAGAGTTTAATTTACCAAGGACTTTTTAGGTCCTGGTAAGGAGCTAGGCTTGATTCTAAAGTAGTAACTACTGAGAGATGAACACATGGGAGTTTTAAGAGCAGATTGATGCATTAACATATCTGAACACTTACTGATACCAATCATTATGCTGGCAATTGGGGTATAAAGTCAATGTCAGATGGTCCCTGTCTTCCAAGAGCTTACCACCTTAAATGGGAAACAAGAAAATTTTCCATTGCAATAAAAGGGTTTAGGTTTGAATGAAGACATGGACCAAGTATTACTGGAGATATGAGGGGAAGCAAAGAAAAAGGTCTTGAACTCAGCCTTTAAGTGGGTATCAAGATGAGAGGGTGTTCATGAAAGACAGTATTTGATTCAAGTCTGGAAGAACTTAAAGGAGTTAGTTACATGAACCCAAAGTCAAGAGAGCCTTCCAGATAAAGAGAAATGCATGCCGAGACCTGTTCGGCACACTTTGAGAATTGCCTTTAGATTTAAGGATAGCTAGAGAAAAGGGTATGTGTAGGAGTGAGGCAGGAAATGCCGCTGGAATGATTTATATAGGATACATTTGCCTTGTTAAGGAGTGAGAGCTTTTAAGAGATTTGTATATTGTATCACTTTCTAATTTTTGTGACTTTTCACCAAAGAAAATTCTAAACTTTGCCTTTGTAAAAACAACAACAACAAAAAAACAAAAACAAACAAACAAACAAACAAAACAACAACAAAACCCCAACCATTAAATGGGCCAGTTCTCAGTAATATTGGTTACTGTTGTAACAATTTCTGTCACTTTTCAAAAGTCTACAAGAATTTATACATATTAAACAAAATGTTAATTTATGCTTCAGGAAAAAGAACAAAGGAATATATACCTTAAGGTGATCTTTTTTGCATTTTGGATCTGAGTTTTGCATCAACCTGAAAAATGGAATACATTTTCAAAAGAGACATCAAATACTCAACGGAGAGGAAGAAAAAGGTCCCTATTTATCATGTTCCTGCAATCACCGCTGAGTGATGTATTGTGATTACAACTTTTTTTTTAATTGGCAGGCTTCTGGGATGCCACGGGAATTGGTGACAAGATGATGGATCAGTTTCTCCATATTGGCTAGTTGATCCAACAAACGTAAAGCAGATATTGACATTTGTCATTCAACATTGGAGCCATACAGACTCCTCTGCTGATTAGTCAAATACTTCACCTCCCTTTAATTAATGTTTTAAGAGAAGATCCTCACAGAGGTGCTCAAGGGAGCAAAGTTTTACAATATAATGGAAAGGAAAGGTTACACAGTACCAGTTGAATAAGAAGAAGGGAGCATGGGGAAGAAGGAGGAAATCAATGACAGTGTTTGAACAGCTTAACCCTGTTGGCCCCTGCACGTTAATAGATTATTTATGCATCACTTTGCCAGCAAGAAGAAATTAGTATGATTAACATTTTCTGTTTATTGACTGCTCATCACAAATTGGAAAAAAAAAATGTTTACAAGTATTTTTGTTTATTACCTTGAAAAATCATTGACAAGAAAGGTCAGGAGAAGAACTCATCTTCTCATCTAAACTCAAAGAACTTTATCCTAATAAAAATAATTTTTTAAAAAACTGTAAATGAACAGAAATGTATTTTTCATTGTGCTGTGAAGAAACAGGAAAACTTATTTCCAGAGAAAAGCCTTTTCAAATAGGTAGTTAGGAAAGAACTTTGAAGTTTGACATGAGTATAATTTCATTCTTTAGTTAATAGTCAAGGATTTTCAAAGAAGATGATGTTGGCAGAAAATTTTCACTCCTTCTGTGCCTCCCCCTATTCTGATCATTCCTAAGTTTCCATGACCACAAACTCGAATCATCTGAAGATGAAGAGAGCTGAAAACTTATCCTGTAATATAGACAGTCAAACAGAGATACTTAGGGAAGAATCCAGAAAGGGTTTGCAACTGAACTACCGTGAGTTCACTCCTTGGTGAATTATAGATAGAAACCACACCAGGTGGATTTATCACACAAAGAAAATTTTATTTGCAGCAAATAAGGAGATCACATGGAGGAATAACTTCCAGAGCCATGACTCCCTGAGCAAGGGCAATGGGTTCCTTTTATTTAAGGTTAGGATGAATAGTTAAGAGGAAAACCTTGTGTAGGCAGAGGCTAGCATAAGGTCGTCCATAACTCTAAGGGAACATGTCTATGGAAATGTTGTATGTTATGTAAATCAGTTTTGTGCTTTTCCTTGGGCAGGGATTTTATTTTTTTTATTTTTATTTATTTTTTTTAACTTTTTTTTAAATTTTTTTTTAAGATTTTATTTATTTATCAGAGAGAGAGAGAGGGAGAGAGCGAGCACAGGCAGACAGAACGGCAGGCAGAGGCAGAGGGAGAAGCAGGCTCCCTGCTGAGCAAGGAGCCTGATGTGGGACTCGATCCCAGGACGCTGGGATCATGACCTGAGCCGAAGGCAGCTGCTTTAACCAACTGAGCCACCCAGGCGTCCCATGGGCAGGGATTTTAATATTATAATGAGGTAAAAGTAACTTGGTTATTCCATATATTATCACATGGTCCATCTGCACAGGTGTGAGTTGGAGTTTGAGCTCAAACTTGTTGGTGTGGTCTGGATAGACTGGAGCTCTTCCTCAGAGCAGTCATTATTGCTTAGGGGTAGTTTAGGTTTCTGGCTTGGAATGTTATGCCTGCTGGGTCTTTTGCCTGAGTTAAGAGATAAACTGGAGAGAAGAGCTTAAGGAAAATTATGAAACAAAGGTTGGTTGGTACAAAGAGGTGGGCAATAAAGGTCAAGTGTTGAGATCTAGCTGGTGACAGGTTTAGATTTCTGCTTTAAGTATCTTAAATATTCACAAATACAAGTTAGGTATTATTTAGGGAAAATGAATATTGCAGTCAAAGTCTTATGAAAAACAAATCCACAAAGATCTCAGCTGTATTAATAACCATAGGAGCAGGGACCAAATGTAGGGTCCCAAACCTGGGATGGATTTCCAATTGTCCTGTTCTGCTTTTTGGCAAACTGAAATAGATGTAGACTCTGGGGAGAGACAGATTTCGATTTGAATCTTAAGTCTCTTACTTTCTGTAAGTCACCTTGGGCAAGACTTAGAAAATTGAAGCACCCTAAAGATTTTGTGAGGTTAAAAAAAAAAAAAATCTCTCCTTCTCTTTTTCTATTTGTCTATCACCAACTTATCAACTATCTAAACACATGTTAGTTGCCCTTCTCTTCACCTTCCCATCTACCTGGACCTCCTACTGATCATTTTGAGAGTGGTAGAACAAAGAAGGATCCTGACACTTCCTGTTGTTGCTAATTAAGTCTCCAACTTTCAAGAAATGTCATAGTCTTTATTCTTAGTAAAACATTCACTGGATTTAGCAAGGGATTATAGATTTGGAAGTGACATTGCTACAATCAATGCTTAGCATTCACAGTATTGAATAAAGACAGTGTCACCTCTTAGGAAAATATTTAGGAAGAGTTTCTTGTGATATCAAATCATGTTTTCTTCCTAGGAAGAAAGAACCACAAGTGTCCTCTATTTCTAGGTTATGCTTCTCTGAAATCTAGTCCTTATCTTCAGAATAAATGTGAGTGTTTGATATCTATGATTCTCTGTATTAAAGAGGAAACTGTGAGAACAAAACTAATGCTGAAAAACCAGTTTGGAAAGAAAAGTCAATGGTGACAAAGGTTTACAAACAATTTTCATTATTTTAAATATCTTGAAAGGAACCCTAAAATCATTTGTTTGTAGTTCTATTTAAATGTAATATTCAGGGTGCCTGGGTGACTCAGTCAGTTAAGCATCAGGCTCTTGGTTTGGGCTCAGGTCATGATCTTTGAGTCCTGAGATCTAGCCCCATGTGCAGCTCAGCTCTAAGAGTGTAACCTGCTTAACAATCTCTCTTTCCTTCTCTGTGTGACCCTTCCCCCACTTGTGCATGCACAACATTGTGTGCTTTCTTTCTCTTAAAAAAAAAAAAAAGAAAGAAATATACATATTCACATATACTTCCAAAAAAGTGAGAGTACAAAACTTGTAATAAAAATTACCAAAAATCCCATTTGCAAGGATATTTTTTTGTTTTCATTATTTATACCATATTACTAATTACCAATATACTAATGCTATTTCTTGATTTTTACTTTTAGCTTCTATTTGTTGATTTTCTGTTGAGGATTAGAATTTAGATTTGTTGTTGTTGTTGTTGTGCTTAAATACCTTTAAACACTTTCCCTTTTCCTATTCTATCAAAACAAATGTATCACTATTTTGGATCAATCAGTATTTAGGGTTAACCTTATTATAATTTGGGAAGTCTTACACATGGAGGGGCTACACAATATATTACAATTACATAGTTTTTCTTGTACATTTTGTTTTCCTTGAAATTAACTATTATCTACACATACACACCATACACTTTCCTTTATTCTGGCTGTCGATTCTGGCAACTCTACCTCTCGCTTTCAAGTCTTTCAAGACCCATATTACATAGATTAAATGGCTCTTTATTGTATGAGACTTTGTGTGTACAATTTTAAAAAAGAAAAAAAGAAGGCTAGTTTATAGACTCTCTCAAAATATATTCTTATATTTAATCTCATATTGGTGGCATCAAATTCAGAGTTGGAATAAGGTGAGAGCTTTCCCTAATCCTGACCAGTTCCTTCCTGTTCTTTAATATGGAAAACCAGTATTGTTGCTATTTATTTATTTATTTATCAGTAACATTGATATAGAATCTTTGACACTGTTCTCCAGTAATCCACCTTCTTAAACCAGATGACTACTCTTAAATTTTTGCTATGCAGAAATTCTAGAACTTTCATGGAGGCTTCATAGCTTGAATGTAGCTTATTTCCTTTTGTGGTTCTTCTTATAATTCAGACTTGAGAAGGAGATAGTCATTTTCTGTAGCAATTTAAAGACAGAAATAAGTGGAACAGGATCCAGGATGTAACTTAGGGGAACTCAGAACTTTAGCCACAGTTGATGCTGAAGGAGTCAGAAGTCACTGCAGGGAAATCCAGTTTTTATTACTCAGAGACTTGGATCTCTTGTCTGTGTTCTCACTTTATATGCACCCATCACCGGGAGGTTCATGCAATCCAGACCTACTGAAGTAGACCTCCTCAGATTTAAAAAACACTGGTCCAGGTGGATAGTTGATGTTGAACTTAGTAGACAGCTAAAACTATTCAATTGTGTCTCCTTACCCAGATTAGTCAGAAAAAGATTGGGACTTGGCCTTAAGGAAAAGAAAGGAAAGGTGTTAAATCAAAACCAGAAATATCCAGGCAAAAGGAAAATAGATGTGTATTAAACTAGAATAGTTTTAGAATGGCAAGAAGCTCTTTATGACTTAAAAGTAAAACAGGGTAAGGCTGAAGATGTAAGCAAGGCGGAAATGATGGAGAAGATCAAATATTATACTAAGGACTTTAAATTTTATCTTGTAGAAAATTGGGCATCTGCTGGAATGTGTTAAGAGGCAGAACTGTATAGGTCATTTTGCATTTTAGGCAGATTAATCTGTCTACACTGCAGGAGATACTTTGAACTCGAGAAAGAGAATGGAGAAAGAGATGAGTTGAGACATGTTGCCATTGTTCTAAACAGTTGATGAAGGTTTGAATTAAAACAACAGTGATAGGAATTGAGAAGATGAGGTACATTGAGGCCAAATTAAGGATGTAAAATGTTGGAGTTGAGTGGTTTAGTGACAGAAGTAATTGGGTAATACAGTTTATCTTAGGAAAAGTAGGTCATATTCTAGTTTATTTATTTTTTTTAAGATTTTATTTATTTTTTTGACAGGCAGAGATCACAAGTAAGCAGAGAGAGAGAGGGGGAAGCAGGCTCCCTGTTGAGCAGAGAGCCCGATGCAGGGCTCGATCCCAGGACCCCGAGATCATGACCTGAGCCAAAGGGAGAGGCTTAACCCACTGAGCCACCCAGGCACCCAGGTCATATTCTAGTTTAGTTCTTCAGTTAGTAGAGTAAGCTAATTTATTTTGTAGTATAATAGGCTTCATTGTATTCACCAAAAGTGTATGTTCCATAAGCATGTTACAAAAAATGCCTGAACTACCAGGGATATCACGAGGATGAAGAAATGGAATAAAATGGGATGGTTTTTTTTTTTTTTTTTTAAGGAGACTCTGTCAACTGGCTATCAACATCCAGTCCCTTTCCTAAAGAAATTCCTAAAGAAGTTCTATTCAATCATTAATCCCTCTTCTGTGTAGGCCTTATGACTCAGGGGATGCTGACCTCCTACCAACTCTAAGTATTAATTCTGATTAATTCAGTGAGTACATGACATTTGCCTGGAGATTCTTATTGATTATGGTGTGGACATGTGGCCTAAATTGGCCAAATCAAATTAAATGGAAGAATTTATACTCCACATTTGAGGGAGTTCTTTTGCCTTCCTTCCTCATTCATTCATTAGCTTCTCTTTCTTCTAATGTGAATGCAAAGCATAGGTTTTCTCATTTTCTACTGGCAGCCGTCTACTAGGAGGGGAGCTAGTCTGAAGACAAAGCAATATATAAATGGTCTATCACTATATGAACACAACCTTGTTCCTCATTGATATTTCTGAGCTACTGAGTCAAGCAACTCTAAAGATGGCCCTCATTATGGACTTACTATTATATATGTGTTTTGTTTGTTTAAGCCAGAGAGAAAAAGAAGAAAAAAGGGTATGTTCAAGTCCTCATCACTGGTACCTGTGACCTTATTTGGAAATGGGGATTTTTGGATGCAGTTAGTTAGAAGGAGGTCATACTAGATTAGGGTGAGACGTCATCCAAAAACTGATCATTAGAAAGGCCGGGGGAGGGGAGCAGGGGACAGAAAGAGACGAAAAGCAAAGGCCATGGGAAGACAGAGGCAGAAAATTGTTATACAGCTGTGAGGCAAGGAATGCCTGGAGCCATCAGAGATTGGAAGAAGCACCAAAATTAAATTAAATTAAATTAAAAATCCTCCCCTTGAGCATTCAGAGGAAGCCTGGCACTGCCAAAATTTTGATTTCAGACTCCTGGCCACCATAACAGTGAGAATAAATTTCTGTTATATTAAGCCTCCTGAAGCCACCCAGTTTGTGGTAATTTGTTATGGCAGCCCTAGAAACGACTACCCATAATTTTGAAAGCATCTTTTTATAAATTTGTGTCATTAATGTTAGAATAAATTGTCTAGAGCTTGTAATTCTTACACCTTCTTTTCCCTCCTCTTGGCTGAAAAAAAGTAAGATGAGGATTTTCTCTTTTAAATTATTTAATCTCTCACTGTGAGTGAGGAGGGATGGCAGTCGTCTTAGTTTTCTGCACTCAGGGTGGAATGGTGGTATGGTTGGACAAGAAAACAACATAGTATTTTGAGGTTCATGTTCTAAAACAATACGAAACATTTTGTTTTACCAAATATGAGTTCTAGTAAGGTTAACAAAGAGAAAATAAATGAAGTAAAAAAAAAAAAAATCAACATCCTGCAGTGTGATAAGATATATAAGAGTTTTATCTATAAGCTGAGTCAAATAACTTTAATAATATTAAACGTTTGAAGACTAGTAGTTTATAGTTTGCTTGATTGATCTATAAAATTTGTTAAAGAAATGAATTGTTTTTATTATCTTTTTTAATCAGGTATTTCATACACAGTCTGTATTATTTGATTTTTTTTTAAGGTTTCTTTATTTTAGACAGAGAGAGTGTGTGTGCCCCAGGCAGAGGGAGAGGCCGAAAGAGAGGGAAAGAATCTTAAGCAGACTCTGAGCACAGAGCCAGACATGGGGCTCCATCTCACAACCCTGAAATCATGACCTGAGCTGAAACCAAGAGGCAAATGCTTAACCAGCTGTGTCACCCAGGTGCCCCTATTTGATTCTTTAAATTAAATTTACCATGTCTGTGAAGAGTGACTTCTAGAATCTTTAAATTGCTGGAATTTGCATAGGCTTACACTTTTACTTTCTGTTTGGAAGCCCCCATGGATTCCTTTTTTATGTTATCCTGTTTTTATTCATTACAATGCCACAGCTTCATTTGTTTGCAATATGCAAACAGCCATTTTCTTGTCATTTTTATACAGAGGAAGAGTTGTGCTTTTGCCTCTTGAATGCTGTTATTGATTTCTGTGTGAATCTGTACAATTCTATTTAGATGTAATTGTGTATTATTAAATTGGGGCTTGATTTTCTTGCTTTTGGGAAGAAAAGCTTAGAAGCGCTCCCTGGTTAGTGAAAGTGTTTATACTGAAAGAATGAGATACCAGCGCATATGCACTGAATTTAGCATACCATTTAGGTATGTATGTATAGGCATGTAGACATTTAGATCTAGAGATATGCTTATTTGATAATGTATGGGTGTGTGAACAAATGCATATTTTCATGTTTATATAGTGAAGTTAAATGTAGAGTTGGAATACAGAAATTTGATTTTTGCCAGGAGAGTAAACTAGCAGGGGTTGCTGACATGTGCTACTTCTCCCATGGAAATCAACTTGGAAAAAATTATAGGCACAAGAGAGTAAAACATGGATTGCAGGACCCAACTCCCATAGAGAAAATCATAGGGTTGGCTGAAGACCATCTTGAGTTGGGTGTGTTGGGAAGAGGGAGGGGGTGCAGCCCAGGAGGAAGACCACCATTACTTGGAATGGGTGGAAGGAGGATGTTTTGAACTCTGCTCTGCCTTTGCACCTTATGGCATGGGAGAAATTGTTGCCTGTCACTTCACAGCAAAAAGAAAGAGCAACATTTGCAGTTGCCCTGGACAGAGGCTTTGATGGAAATAGGTGCTCCCGACCGGTTGTTCTCCAGCATTCACTCCTCTATCCTTCTACTTTCTTAGCTCACCTGGGCTTCTGGATTATAACCTAGACTTTTTGCTCCTGTGCTCCTAGGTGTTTAAAAGTAAATACTGATTGGGTGGATTGCCAGACGCTGGGGCAGCCGAACCTATGGTCAATAGTGGCTCTGTGGTACACAGATTTTCCCTTCTCCTGTCCTTAAACTCAACAGGACTGACAGAGGCAGGGGGCACCACAACAGGACACAGGCTTTTCCCCAACACGTAGGACTAAATGGGGTAGTTATACTTGGCAAAGAACATGAGCTTACCAGGTAAAGCTAAAATCTGAACACCCTGAAAGGAAGAGCGTCCTCAAAAGAGAGACAGTAAACTGAACACTTTGTACAAATTTTGATGAAATTAATAATAATTTAAACTAAGGCAAATAATTGTTTTAAGGAGATGGAGAAGATATTAGGATTGTGAAAGAGTAAGGGACTACACGAACATGTAGTGTCATATTAGATACTAAAATACAATAGTTGAAGTAAAGGATACAACAGGGGACTGATGAAAGAATGGATTTAGCTGAAGAGTGAATTAGTAAACTGGAAGATTATGTTGAAGAGTTTATCCAGAGGTAGCAAGAAAAAACAAGCTGGAATGAGAATGGTTAAAAAATGAGACACATCTCTATGTTGCCTACAAGAGACTCATTTTATTTTATTTTTATTTTTATTTTTTAAACCCACAGCAGAAATACCTTTTTTATTAAACTCAGGGATACGAGGAATGGTTTTTTATGGTTAAAAGTTACATTGAGGTATATCAAACATTTTATGACTTAATTGAGCAAATCCATTCCAATGGGGCAATGCCTAACCAGAAGTGGTTAGGAATGCTCCACCTACTGGAGCCACCTATGGACTGCCCAAATATGTGGCAAAGGTCATTGCATATATACCTGTTTATTATACACATGCTTATGCTCATTCATGTACATTTGCTCATTTACATATGCTCTTTCATATACATTTCATATACATGAAAGAGCATATACATAAACATATACATGTTTATGCTCTTTTTAAAATTTAATTCAGTTTTTTGTGTGTGTTCCAAAATTCATTGTTGATGCACCACACCCAGTGCTCCTTGCAATACATGCCCTCCTTAATACCCACCACCAGGCTCACCCAACACCCCCTCAGTTTGTTTCTCAGAGTCCACAGTCTCTCATGGTTTGTCTCCCCCTCTGATTTCCCCCAACTCACTTCTCCTCTCCATCTCCCAACTTACTTGTGGAGGATAGGAGACACATTTTAGATTAAAGATACCTCAGGTTGAAAGTGGGGGGATGGAGAACAATCTATCATGCTAATGAACCTCAAAAAAAAAACTAGAGTAGCCATACTTAGACAAACTAGATTTTAAAACAAAGACTGTAACAAAAGATGAAGAAGGGCATTGTATCATAATCAAGGGGTCTATCCAACAAGAAAATCTAACAGTGGTAAATATTTATGCCCCCAACTTGGGAGCACTCAAATATATAAATCAAGTAATAACAAATTGGCCCAGCTTCCATCAAATCCCTTCCTTCACCCCACCTGTGTCTAAGCTGTCTTATCACATGTGCACAACTGGGTTTCAAGAGTCCAAATTTTAGGGATTCTCATGGATGGACCTTTGCTGATTCTCCTGGGGAGGGTTTGCTGGCCGTTGCCCGGAAAACAGTCGCAAGACTGCGCAGTGGTTCAGAGTTGATGGCAAGGTTGCACCCAGGCTTGCCTCCCTCACCTGGAGTCCCTGCTCTTATGCCAGGGACGAGTGCAGCATGTTCACCCCACCCTGTCTTCTTGCGACCCAGGAGACCTTTAGACAGTGCTGTCCACCCCTGGGTCTCTGCCCTGCTTTCCCACCTGAGTACCTTTAAGCTACGTAAGACCCTGGTGATGAGGAACTTCAAAAATTTCAGATTTTGTGCTCCACCGCTTATCGTACTTTTCAGCACTCTCTGGAAGCAGGGTTCCCTCCCTCCTGCAGTATCCACAGTTATACCTCCCCCCAAGCCAACTCCTCACACCTCCTACCTTCCAGAAAGTGGTCTTTTCTACTTGTAGACTTACAGTTTTGTTCTCTCAGACCTCAGACTGATTTCTTGGGTGTTCAGAGGGATTTGACAATTATCCAGCATGTTTGAGGGATAGGGCAAGCTTAGGGTCCCCCTACTACTCCACCATCTTAACTGTCTTTTTTTTTTTTAAAGATTTTATTTATTTATTTGACAGAGATCAAGCAGGCAGAGAAGCAGGTAGAGAGAGAGAGAAAGAGGGAAACAGGCTCCCCAGTGAGCAGAGAGCCCGATGCGGGGCTCGATCCCAGGACCCTGAGATCATGACCTGAGCTGAAGGCAGGGGCTTTAACCCACTGAGCCACCCAGGAGCCCCACATCTTCAGTGTCTTAACTCTGTCTCTCAGTACGTATTTTTTAATCCAAATTTTACAGTTGAGAAAGCATCGTTTAGGTAACTGCCTGCCACCAAACAGGTAGAAAAACAGAAAACCAGAATTCAAATCCAGACAGCCTAACTCTAGCATCTATCCTCTAACTAACTCCCTGATCGTGCTGTGCTCCATTTTGTAAGCTGAGGAACCGGACATATGTTTACTTGACTTCACAAGCTGCTTTGTTAGCGATGTTCACTGTGAGAGTCAAGATGCTAGTTCAAAGAGCGCTGGCTCTGGGTTCTTTCTTCACGGAGCCAAGGAGTTGTTTTTGAGAGGCCTTAAAGATGAGCTTAATTGAGGAGCACAGCTCTCCATGCAAGATATTTTATACCAAGCAAAATAAACGGACTTTGGAGTGTCAATGAGAGAAGAGCTGAGAGCAGGGTTTTTTGGTGTGTGTGTGTGTGTGTGTGTGTGTGTGTTTTCACCATATTTTGATCATTAAAGAAAGTGGAACCTGTGCATCAGAACGCAGGCTCAGAAGTAGATCAAGGATGAGTGCTTTGGGAACACAGGTAACTAGTTACTTCCTCACTCCTGCGGCTCCATTTGGTCCATGAGTTCAATAATTTTTCTGTAAAACCACCAAGAGTTCAGTGAGGTGCAATGTTCAGGTATGTGTCTTGGGAGAAAAGATCTGAGAGAATTAATTTGTTGTTTAGAGGTAAAGAGCAGTTCCTGTAGGTTAGCTGTTCTATTTGGCGGCTTGGAAGGAGAAGCGGTTAACATTTCTTTCTGTTCTAGCACGCTGTGGAATAAGACTCAGGGTATAAACAGAAGGAACTATCATACTTCTTGCAGGGGGAAATCAAAACCAAATGGGAGCTAATCAAAGTCCAGTCAAGACAATCCAGGCATTATTTTGACCAGTTCAATAAAAAATGTTGGGGTTTAATTTAGCTTAAATAGAGAAAATACATTTTGGGAACTGCTACTTCAGTTTTCAAGTATTTTGCAAGAATTACCTGAATTGTTTAATGTGTTATAGATGAGGTACCTGAATTAAAATGCCAATGAGTATTTTCTCCTTGAATTTAATCTCAAACTCCAAAATTAGGCTTTGTAAATTATGTGATGTTATAATCTCTAAATTTTTCAACTGTTCTGTGCAAAGAAAAGATAATTCCACTGAATTTTCTATCTTGCTTCATTTCTAAAGATCTTAATGAAATGATAGTATAAATGTCTTTAAATAGATCTTTAAGCATCGTGGTTTATTTATGAACATATTCTATTTGTAATAGAGTTAATACCAAAGAAGCATATAATGTAAAATGTCAAAAGTTCCTTTCTTCTCTGTCCTAGAATCCCACTGTTCTCCAGAGGTATTTGTAATTGTTGATTTCATGTTTTATGTTCTATTTTTCCTGTAATTTTATATGTGTACACATATATCTCCTTTTTTTTTTTTTGGTCAGCTGTATTGAGGTATATATAATTGGCTCACATATAAGTAATGTATACAATTTGATGAGTTTGGACATAGACGTACACCAGCGTTATTATCACCACAATGAAGGCAATAAACATATCCATCAACCCCAGAAGTTTGCATGGGCCCCTTTTGGTTTGTTTTTGTTTGTTTTGTGGTAAGAACACTTGACATACGGTCTCACCTCTTAAATTTTTAATGCATAATACCTTATGTTAACTATAGGCAACCTTGAACTCACTCATTTTGTATACTTGTAACTTTATATCCATTGAACAAAAACTCTCCCTATCCTCCTCCTCCACCCCCGGGCAATCAGTATATTGTCTGCTTCTGTAAGTTTGAATTTGCAATGCTTCACATAAGAAGAATCAAACAGGGGCGCCTGGGTGGCTCAGTCGTTAAGCCTCTGCCTTCCACCCAGGTCATGATCCCAGGGTCCTGGATTGAGCCCTGTGTCTGGCTCCCTGCTCAGCAGGAAGCGTGCTTCTCCCTCTCCCCCCACACCCCCCTTGCATCCCCTCTCCCTGTCTCTCTCTCTCTGTCAAATCTTAAGAAAAGAAAAGAAAAGGAATTGAACAGTGTTTATCCTTCTGTGATTGATTATTTCACTTAGCATACTGTCGTCTAGGCCCGTCCATGTTGTTGTAAATGGTCTGATTTCTTTCTTTTATAAGACTTAATCAATATTCAATTGCATACATATATTACCCCAATTAATTTACAGATTTAATGTTGTTTCTGCTAAAAGTAGCATATTTAATAGAATCCCAATGGCATATTTTACAGAAATAGAAAAAATACAATAAATTCCTTTAGAATCACAAAAGACCCCAAGTAGTCAAAGTGGTCTTGAGATAAAAGAGCAAAACTGGAGACATTATATTTCCTGATTTCTAAATATGTTACAAAGGTACAGTAATTAAAATGGCATGTAACTGGTATAAAGACAGGCGAGTAGACCAATGGAACAGAGTAGAGAGCCCAGAAATAAACTCATGCACCTACAGTCAGTTGATCTTTGATAAGGTTGCCCAGAATACACAAGGGAAGAGGGCAATCTCTTCAGCAAATGGTATGGGGAAAACTGGTTATCCAAATGCAAAAGAATGGAATTGTTGGAATGCTATCCTTTATCATAGATAAAAATCAACTCAAAATTGATTAAAAACTGAAACATAAGACCCGAAATTATTAAAACCCTAAAAGAAGACACAGGGGAAAATCTTCATGACATTGATTTCAGCAGTGATCTCGTGCATATGAAAGCAAAAGCAAAAGCTAGAGAAGTGACTATATCAAATAAAACAGCCTTTGCATAGCAAAAGAAACAATTTGCAAGATAAGAAAGCAACCTATGGAATGGGAGAAAATATTTGCAAAGCATATATTTGATAAGACCCCTTATAAGGGGTTAATATATAAAATAATATGAGGAATTCCTACAACTCAGTAGCATAAACCAAAACAAAATGAAACAAAAATTTGATTTTTAAAGAACAGTCTAAGGACTTGAATCGATGGTTCTCCAAAGAAAACATACAAATGCTCAGTAAGTATATGGAAAGGAGTTCAAAATCACTAATTATCAGGGAAATACAAATCAAAACCACAATGAGATGTCACCTCATACCTCCTAGGATGCCTGTATTAAAAAAAAATGTATTGGTAAAGCTGTGGAAAAATTGCAACTCTGCATGCTGTCAGTAGAAATGTAAAAGGATATTTGGTAGGTATGATCTTGGGAAGTTATTTAACCCATCTGTGACTTGATTTTATCATGTGTAAAATGACACTAGAAAAGAATACTCATAAGGCTGTTAAGAATATATATATATAGCCATTTTATATATAAATATAAACATATATATGGTACTTCTGTGTGTGTGTGTGTGTGTGTGTGTGTGTGTGTGTATATATAGATATATATATATATATATATCTCCTGCAAAGTGATTATCATGGACCAGGTAATGTTATGTCTGTGTGTGTGTGTGTGTGTGTGTGTGTGTATGCATATACACACATATAAATATATAAAACATTGCCTGGTATATAACAATCACCTTGGAAGTTTTATTTATTAGTGTTATTGCTATAGACAAGTCCTTTTTTTCTACATCTTGACCCACACTGGGTATTTTTTTATCTTAGAAATTTAAAAAAAAATTTAATATGCTAACATATGGGAAAACATAATTTTTAAAAATTTTCTAATTTCAGACTCCTGATAAGGGAGTAGCTTTTTATCTGTATTGGCCATCTGTAGTTCTATAAATTACTTACTCTTACTCTTACTGTTTTTGCTCTTGTTGTTTTATTTATACATTGTTATGTAAGAGTTTTTAAATATATACTTGACTTTAACAGTTGTGTGCCATACATATTGCAGCAAGTTTCTCCCCTTATGTATCTTATCTTTTAAATTTACTTGAATTTTTGTAGTCATACAGAAGTCTTCAGGTTTTATAAAACGAACCCATCATCTTTTTCTCCTCTTGTTCTGGAAGATGTGACTTGCCTAGGAAGGTCTTCCATAGTCTCATATAAAGATACATTGTATTTTTTCCTAATGCTTTTTGTTACTTCTGTTATTAAAATAATAACTCTTTAATCCATATGGAATTTAGTTTTATGTACATAATGAGTATGGGATATAACTTCATTTTTTTCTACAAATGGTTAGTCACTTGTTGGCAATTCATTTACTAAATGTCAGTTTTCCATATTGATCTGAATACACACACACACACACATTTCTGGACTTTTTTGTCTTCCATTAAGCCATTTGTTTAGCCTTATAGCAATATCATACTGTTCTAATTTTAGTGATTCTATTATGCTTTATAGAGAAAACCTTCCATTCCAATTCTTCTTTTCATATTTGATTTTTTTTTATTGGAACTACACTAGTTAATTTTAAATACAAGGAACCTTTGTAGGAAAGCACCTGAACTCCAGTTTCATAATCTTAAGTTGTTGTTATTGAGGATTGCAGAAGGTTAGGAGACAACATGGAAAGGGAAAGAATACACCCCCCCCCACATCCATACACACAAACACACACACATGTATACACATACATGCATACATAAACACACATATATATACAGATACACAGACACATGCATACACAGATTTACAGATATGCATACATATATACTCATACACACACACACACACGCACATATACACACACACATGCTTTTTTAGTGCCATTGGAGAATAATTAGCTGGTTGGTCTTATGAAATAATAAAACATATTTACTGAACACATTACCAGCCAGGCACTCTAAATATGTTATTTCATTTAATCCTTCTGATAGTGCTATGAAATGAATATTTCTATTCCTATTTTCTGGAAGAGAAAATTGATACTGAGAAGTTAAGTAATTTGCCCCAAATCTCACAGCTCACAAATACTAGAGGCTTGGATTCAAACTCTGAACTCTGTGAGTCCAGAGTTTTTTTAATGTAATTATTATCTACTTTTCATTATTTTTTTTATTCACATCTAACACCACACCCCTCCCCCAACCCTTTGCAACGCCTACTGTCTAAAGATACACAAGTTTTATATTATAAACAAGGCTGAAACTGGTGATGCTGATCAGGTTTACACATGAAAGGCCATGGCTATACTTTTAATTTTACAGTAGAGGCATACCCCATGTTATTGCTCTTAACTTTGTAATACTTTAGAGATCCTGCATTTTTTTCTTTTAACAAATGGAATGTTTGTGGCAACCCTCCATCAAACAAGACTATAGGTACAATTTTCCCAGTAGCATTTGCTCACTTGGCTACATTTCGGCAATTCTCACAGTATTTCAAATTTTTTCATTATTATTATATTTGTTATGGTGACCTGTAAGCAGCGATTACTTCTCACTGAAAGCTCAGATGCTTAGCATTTTTTAGCAAAAAAGTATTTTTTAATTAAGGTACATACATTTAGAAATAATGCTATTAAACTCTTTAAATAGACTGCCATATAGAGTAGACATAACTTTCATTTGCATTGGGAAACCAAAAAATTCATTTGCTCACTTTATTGAAATACTTGCTTTGTTGCAGTGGTCTGATCCAAACCTGCAATATCTCTGAGGCATACCCATATATATTAATTTATAGGGCAGGAATTGGCTCTGTAAAGGACCACACAGTGTTTTACTATAAAGGGCCAGATAGTAAAGAACTGGATAATAAGTATTTTAGACTTGAGGCCACAGGGTAGTATAAAAACTGGCATAGACCATACTTAACTATGTATGACTATGTTCCAATAAAACTTTACTTACCAAAGGAGTTGGAAGGAATGATCTGTAGACGTCTCATATAAAGGATCTACGGTGCCTTGTGGTGTTGCCTATCTTCCTCTCCTTCTGTGATTTCCAGTTTTGTTCAACAAATAGTTCAGTCCCATCAGCATTTATTGAATATCTACTGCGTGTCTTGCTGAACTTAGAATAGATATGAGGAAAATGCAATCCCAGCTCTCAGGAGCTCAAAGTAATTTTCTTTTCCTCTTCCTTCTGCCTTAAACTTGCTGCTTGCACTCTTTTCCTTTGTAATTTGGATGCAAAGCTTTTTTTGGTTGCATTAGTTTGGGGTTTTTATTAATAGTCATGTTTATAGGATAATAGTTATAGCTTTTATTTATTTGCATATAGTACCTTTCATACAACCTTTTAAATATTGCATTTTCATGGGACATAAATGTGTTGCCAATGAAGAAAATAACATATTTTAGTGAAGACAAAATAATTAACTGCTGAGATTACTTACCTTTGCTCTAGTTTTAATCTTTTCTTGTGAATGATGATAAAAAAAAAAGACTAAATTCTTTCTATGCACGAATTCATCTACAATTCAACCTGGTGGTTTGCTATTATCAAAGTCTTTTTTAAAGTCTTGGTTAATGCATATGTATGATCTCTCCAAGGACAATTTGATTTATCTTCCAACCAGTTCCTATTACATGTGTAGCTTCAGTGAGCATCAGGGAATAATGAGGTAGTGTGGTCCAGTGTATGGAGCAATTACTGGGCTCAGCTTCCTAGTCCTTTCTGAGGTTCCAGGAAAATTCTTCTTGGGTCCCTGGGCATGGGTGACAGTCTGTGCTACCTTCAAAGTAATCTAGAGGTTGGAATTCCACTGTGGTCCTCAATTATTAGCAAGAGCCTGGCTTTTCTGGGGTGGGGGGGGGTTGGTAAAATTGCTCTGCACTTGATTTTTCAAGCATGCAATCTTTGAACTGCCTAACATAAAAGGGAGTTAAAGAAAAATGGTTGGAAAAGAAAGACAGTGGGAAGAAAGCCAGTATTTATTGGATACCTTCTATGGTGCAAGTATTGTAAAAATGTGGATTCTGTGGACAAAGAGAGCTAGATTCAAATCTTTGCTTCACCCCTAACTAACTATGTATTTTATGCCATTTTTTACTTCTCTGGGCCTTAGTGCTATCATCCATAAAATGGGAGTAATAATAATGCTAAGATAGTTACCTTATAGAGAGAATGCATGGACTGTCCTTAAAACACACCCCATTCAGGTTAAGTGTTAAATTCTTATAAGCTGTTACCATTAACTACTGATTTTCAGTTAAATCCATCATTAATAAAAGTCATCATAAACATTCTTCATTCTACAGATATTAATAAATTAATAAATTTTTGCTAAAAATCTATACTGTAGTTATCTTGCTACAATCATTCCTGTCCTATAGAATTTTAAAGTCTAGTGAGGGATATAGACAAATATGATATAGCAAACCTGCAAAAATGTCATTTATGTGAGTTTATACAGGATTTTAAGGTAGTGCAGAGGAAGCATCTTTAATATAGAGATTGACAGGAATTAGGAGAGGATTGCAAGAAGTGGTAACATCTAAATTAAGAACAAATAAGAATAGAAAGTACGTAGGTGATGGAGGAAGGGAAGAAGTGTTCTGTAGGCAAAAGGAACTGTATATGCTGAGTGAACTTTGCTCATTCTGAAAAAAACAAATATTTCAGCTTGACCAGATGTTGAGTAGGAGGAAGGAGCTGACACTGGTTGCATCCAGAAGGGAAGAGAAAGCAGAGACAAAAACAGTAAGGTTCTAGATTCAGGACAAATGAGTTTGACACTTATCCTGAGAGTAGTGGAGGTTTTAACCAAGGGTGTTAATCCAGAATATTATACCCATTTTACAAGTGACAAAACTGAGGTTCGGAGATGATACATAATGTTACAAAATTAAGAGACAGTTCTTTTCTGCCATTGTAATTAAATTTCATGTTCTCTGCCTTTGAGATAATCTGGAGAAAAGCAGAATACAGTTGCAAACTAGAGTTGTTTATTTATTTGACAAAAAGATATGCCTATAAGTGTAGGTGAACTTAAAAGAATCCTTCCCAGCCATTCTCCCTGTCCTAGTCTAGGAATGGTATATTCAAAATTAAAGACAAAAACTCCCTTGCAATACAACTTACTCACATCAGCCCAAGACTTACTATTATGATGAGTAGTATAAGAGATTTTGGCATACTACGTCCACATTCTTAGAATATATTTCGAGGACTTTTTGTTTTTCTTTCATTTTAAGGAAGATCAAAAATGTGAAAATGTCTTAGATTTAATTGAGGTTTCTAATGAATATAAAAAGAACCTCATCAACCAAACTCTACACAGTAGTTCTTCCTGACTTTATGTGTAGGAAAGAAAAATAAATAATTCATGGAGGAAGAGGATTTAGTGGCTACAGTGTTTTTGGTTCTGTCTGAGGTGTGTTATATTAATAATATGATTTAAACCCACCATTTGCTTTATCATTTGAGAAGTGTTCACAAAAAATGTAAATGAAAAAAACACATTTTTATAGGGTACCTCCTGGTATGGTTAAGTGGACGGTGGGGAGATGATAACCCAGCTTTCTGACAGGGAAATGGAGAAGGGAAAGTTGATGGAAATTTGCTGGTACCCAGAAGAGTAGTGCAGCTGTCCTTTTAACCCACATTATAGCAATTGGATGACTCCAAATGATCTAATTTCATTGGCATCAACATCAAGGGTCATTCAACAGAGAATGGCTCTTGTAGTTAGGCAGGCATTTAGGCATTAATTTTCATCCATAAATACAACATATTACCACGCTACCATATGGAGGACCAAATGAACAGTGTTACAGCATTGGACCCTCAAGTATATACTCATGAGGATCTTCATCTCAGAAAAGCACACCTTGCTATACACCTGTGGAGATTATAGAGACTTGTCTTACTGTGTTGAGGTGCCATTTTTACAGACTATCTCTTTCCTGACTTTTGAAATGTCCTTGTTTTTGATGTTCTACAGTTCCGATCTGATGTCTACGTGCATTTATTTGCATTTATTCAGATTGAAATTTGCTATGTTAGCTGAGTCTGGAATTCAAGATCTGTTTCATTAATTAGGGAAAATTACCAGCTGATATCTTTTCTCTGACTATGCTTTCCATTGTTCTTTAACTCAACTTACATATATATTAGGACTCCTTATTTTACCTTCATGTCTCTTACATATTTTTCACCTCTTTGTCCTTCTGAAATACAGTTTGTGAATAACTTCTCTCTATATTGCAATCAGTTTTATCTCTTTAATTTTATCTAATATAAATTCATTCAGTTTTAATTGCTTTTATCATATTTTTATCCCTAAAATATCTATTTAATTTTTCCTACTCCAGACTGGTTTTCATTTTTAATATTTTATTCCTTTTGCCAATTTTGTACTTTATGCTTACCCATACAATTTATTCTTTTTTATTAACATAAAATGTATTATTTGTTTCAGGGGTACAGATCTGTGATTCATCAATCTTACACAATTCACAGCACTCACCATAGCACATACCCCTGCCACATGCCCATAACCCAGCCACCCCAATTCTCCCACCCCCCTCCACTCCAGCAACTCTCAGTTTATTTCCTGAGATTTAGAGTCTCTTGTGGTTTGTCTCCCTCTCTGGTTTTGTCTTATTTCAGTTTTTCCTCCCTTTTCCTATGATCTTTTGCCTTGTTTCTAAAATTCCACATGCCAGTGAGATAATATGATAATTGTCTTTCTCTGATTAACTTATCTCACTTAGCATAATACCCACTACCATCCGTGTCATTGCAAATGGCAAGGTTTCATTTTTGATGGCTGCATAGTATTCCATTGCGTATATACACCACATCTTCTTTATCCATTCATCTGTTGATGGACATCTAAGCTCTTTTCATATTTTGGCATTGTGGCCATCGCCGCTATAAACATTGGGGTACAGGTGCCCCTTCAGATCATTACCCATACACTTTAAATACATTAGTTGTTATGCTGTGTCTGATGATTTTTCAACCTGAATTTCTGTGAAATTTAGTTGTATGCTTTATTTTTCTGCTGATCCTACCTGGGGTGGCTTGTTTCCTCATGTGTTTGTTATATTGTGAGTTCATATGTGCTGATATTTATCTGTGGGATTTAAATGAGGCCTGAAATGAGGGTAGGACCTCTAAAAATCATTTTCATTTGTTTTTTCCAGTTGCCCCAAGATACTGCCAACCAAGGACCAATCTATGTTACTTTTTAATGTTGGGATTTCCAGAAATATTTAAGCCAAACTTGCATTGGGAAAGTTCTCAGATATCAAATTCTTGGGGTACACTTTAATATTTTAAGCAGATTTCAGTGAAGATAGACACATTTTCTTGTCAACAGCCCCCTTCCCTCATTTTCTGATCTACCTATGAAGGAAGTCATAGCTACTCAGTTCCTGCCCCTTTGAAACAAGCTCTTTTCTCACACATGAGCTTGCTTGGGCTTAAGGTCATTTGTACTGTTTAGGGCACAGCCATTAAAAACCTAAACTTCTTGGTTACTGAGATTGACAAGCTCCCCTAGGGCATCCATGGCTTAAACATCAGCTTGCCATTCTGATCACTATGTCTCTTTTGAATTCTGGCCTCTGGAGACTTAATTTACTTTATAGTGAGTTCAGTTATGCATTTAAAAAGAATATTTGTTATATTTTATCTAACATTTCTAGGTGCTTTGCATTGGTAAGGTTTTGAGAATTTAGTTGGAAAACATTGCCAGAGCCAAACTCTGTAGAGCCAGCATTTCTCTTTTTAATGTTTCCTTTGATAAAAATTTCACAGATCAGAGGGTTCATGGCAAAAATTTGGGCATCAGCAAGTCTTGTTTTTTCACAATTACCTAGTTAACCAAAGTTAACCAAGGGTAGTGAAATAAAGTCTAGAGGCAAAAGGCGGAGCATTTAATTTTTGGACTTAAGGCAGTTATTTTCTTGAAAGAATGGGGAAGGCAGGCCCCTGGGTGGCTCAGTTGGTTAAGCCTTTGGCTCAGGACCAAGGTAGTCCCAGGGTTGTAGGATCGAACCCTGCATTGGGCTCCCTGCTCGGTGGGGACCCTGCTTATTCCTCTCCCTCTCCCTCTGCCCTTGCTTGCACTCTTTCACTCCCTCTCTCTCTCTCTCTCTTTCTCTCTCAAATGGATAAATAAAAATCTTGGGGCACCAGGGTGGCTCAGTGGGTTAAAGCCTCTGCCTTCAGCTCCGGTCATGATCCCAGGGTCCTGGGATTGAGCCCCACATCGGGCTCTCTGCGTAGCAGGGAGCCTGCTTCCTCCTCTCTCTCTCTCTGCCTGCCTCTCTGCCTACTTGTGATCTCTGTCTGTTAAATAAATAAATAAAGTCTTTATTTTAAAAATAAATAAATAAATAAATAAATAAATAAATAAATAAATAAAAATCTTTAAAAAAAAGAAAAAGAATGGGGAAGGATTTTAATGTGTTTCTGCTTGTCAGCACACTTTATTTTAATATTAATTTATATAGATTAATATTTATTAATGCTAGGAATATTGATGGGGAACGTTTGCCTATTTAGAGAGGAGGCAAAGAAGAAGATGTAAAAAACATGGCAGAGGATGCATGTAGTAGAAGAGGAGCACTCACTGATGGTGACTCCGTTCAATCAGGGGTCACGAGCTGTAGGAGGAGTGTTGAGAATAACACAGAATCAGCATGTTTTCCCTTCATCTGTCTGCATAGTGAACATTTTGGTAATGCTGTAATACATATAATACGACAAATGAAATATTTTAAAGTGAAGCTTGGTAGCTATGATAAATATGGACTTTCATGTGGTTTAGTGGACAATCTACTAGTACATCCGCAGCGACCTTCCTGTCCAGACTGATACCAAGCACAGTGCAAGTCCAAAAACGTCTGAGTAGACTGAACAGTTCTTTGGAACTTTCCCTTCATTACAGCAGAACAAGTGCACTTACATTATACAGTTCACCAAGTGTCTTGGTTTAACATGATAAGCCATCTGGCTGGAAGTCAGGACTCCCATCTTTCCTGCATTAACTTATGCTAAGGCAGAGATTTGGGTAGACAAATAGTAAATCTCACTGATTCAAATGACTTTAATCCCTGGTGATGTGACTGTAGGATACTCAGTGTTTTCTTTTTCTGCATCTAGATAAGATCAGTAAGATCAGCTTTGCCAATCTGGAATTGGCCTCGTATTGTACATTTTGAGGAGGTGCATTCCCATTTGCAAAATTTGCACAACTGTATGTGATAGCCCTATCTGGATGAAAAGATAAGGTCATGTTCTTATTTACACTTTGGTCAGTACGGGAAACAATTTTATCTGTCCCAGAATTTTTTCTCCCATTATGATCCCAAAGTATCTACCCCTTTCTTTTGTCTCTTTTTCTTTCTCTTTCTTCCTTCCCTTTTTTTTTTTTTCTTTTCCTTCCTTGCCCAAATCAGCCTGGACTGAATGCTTGTCCAGCTGTTGTCAAACGTAAGCCTGCAAACTGAAGACTGAAAGACTCCCCCGTCGCCCCCTGAGTGCTGAGTCCGTGCTGTCAGGACAGGGAGCTGCAGCTGAACCATCAGGCAGATAGAGCCCAGAACATCAGCAGGCATGGCTGGCCCTGTAATGCAATCATAGCTCCTGTCCTCTCAAGCACTGCTGCTGGTTCGCCCCAACTGCTCATGTGCAAGGGCAAATCTTTGTTGTCCCTCTGTTTTGTTCTGGGACTCAAGTGCATCTTCTGAAATTTAGGGATCCTCCTATCACCATGCTCTGACACGTGCAAAGGACAGTCCTTTGCCAGTGCCTTATAGAGAGAGACTCTGGAGCTGCTGCCACTGTTTTTAATTTAAGGTTTGTACAATCTGGTGCTGTTACTTTTCCCTGTAGAAATGATCAGGGCACAATAACATTGCTGTTCAATATGCAGCAGAAAAGCAAGAGAGGATCTCTCGTTCAGTGTTATTAGGGCTACTGTTGTCTCCTACCTCCATGAGAGTGGGATTCTATAAATGCATCTTTCCTTGTACTTTCACATGCATGGTCATTATTCCCAGAGCACTCCCGTGGTGCTAGTGTGCTTGGGTCAAAAGTAAAGTCTCATTTCTGCCACATACTGAAATAAAAATGTATGTCTTCACTGTTCTGTTGATGAGTACCTTCTTGAAGATACCTTTCCTTAGACATTATTTCATTTCTTTAGAGATACTCCCACTACGAAAGAAAAGATGGACCTATTCCCCTTCTTGAAGGTAACTGGTGCAACTTGACTAACTTGTCCCAACACTTTAATAGGACCTAAAATAATGGCCCCCTTATATCTTTACTCAGAATATTGATAATTGTTTGCATTATAGTTTCATGATTAGAGAGACCACTCATAATTCTCACAAAAATGAAGGAAATCTGCTCCAAAGTGACTTTAGACAGAACTACTTGGCATAGATGTGGCTGGCTACTTTTGAATAGCACTTACCCTGGGAAATAAAGAGAAAGACAACAAAAACAGGAGGGAAAAAATAGACTCGCACCTTACTAAATATTCTGTGGGAGGAAGCTGTTACAGCAGCTAGCCTGCTGTTTATCCATTCTTTTTTTTACCAGAGAGAAAGAAAAGAGCAGGTGATTTGGTCTAATCTCACCAGCTGGACCTCTGGGTAAATAAAGGGGTACCATTTGCTCTAAGGAAGGCTTCTTATCTGCAGAACGCCCTTAGCAGAATGTTCATGGTTAAAGAATTACTTATAGTAAATAAGCCTCTAATCTATGTGACATGGTTCCCTTGAGAATGTCATTTACGCTATATAATTCTCTGGGTATAAAATGGAAATTTTTCATATCGTAAATGCTCCCTGCTGTAAGAGAAATCTCACGAAAACCTTAGTAGAACTCCGCTATTATTCTGTGCCAGAGAGCATGGGCCTGTGTAGGAAGGAAGGGCCTGGGGAGCCACCCTTGATGTCCCCAGAACTCTGTCTGCTTTGTCTGTTCCTCTTATTTGCCTGTATCCTTGGATTTATTACCAAAGTTTGTATTTGGTGAGATTTCTGGTTAACGTGAGCCTGATTTGACAATGTGGATGTTCCTGTACGCAAGCTAGGTTATATCAAAATGTTCTTAGAGTGGCAGTGTTTCTCTTTATACATTTGCATGTTCTGCATTAATCTTTCATTATTCCAAACTTAACACCTATGGTATATGATCTGGAATTTCAGGATAATCTGGCCAAGCATAAAAGAAATCAAACTTTGCAATTCTTAGTTAAGTTGACATTCACCTATGTGATGTTGTTATTTTGTAAGTACAAAGCAAATACAACACTAACCCTGCTTTAAAAAAAAAAAAAAAGACAGTACAATGTATAAATACTTTTGGCAAAAATATTTTGAATTAATTTGAAATGCTGTTCTAGTAAAACACAGGTCCCATAAAAGAATATGTTACTACATCATGTAGAGTTGTTCACAACCTTATTTTGGCACTTTGTTTTGATTAAGGTTCATGTGATGATTCTGGGAAAACATTTAATTAAAGGTGAGAAAGCTAGACAAATTGAAGCACACTTCCATTAGTCACACCCTTTACTGTGTGACTTCAGAAAGTTCATTCTGAATTCCATTCCAGACATGGGTTCAAGACCTGTGTAAATTTGGTTAAGAAGAAGGAATGAGAAGTAGTTAAAAGCGATCACTTTGGAGTTGGGCATTCTTGCATTCAAATCCTAACTCTGCAGCTTACTATTTGGGCACCATTTGGAAAACAATTATTAAGCTCTCTTTACAGAATTTTCTTCTTTGTAAAATTAGAGATAATAAAACCATTTTCTTAAAAAAAAAAAGAATTGAGTGAGCTAATATCAGGAAATAACTTCCATTTGGTCTCTAAATTAATTTTAAAATTAAGGGCAGGAGAACATGTTTGATCTTAATTCACTGAAAACCCTTCATAGTAACTGGACACTTCTAACAACAACAAAAATAACAAAAGCCTGGTGCTGGGCTCATCTTACCTCCTGCCATCTCTCCATGGTCTCAGCATTGGATGTTTTTTAGTCACAGTGCTCTTTCTCGGGTTAGATAAATCTTGCAATTGGGATGATGTCATTTTTTAAAAAGATTTTATTTTTATTTGTTAGAGCATGAGTGTGGGGAAGGGCAAAGAGAGAGGGAGAAGCAGACTCCCCGCTGAGCAGGGAGCCCAATGTGGGACTTGATCCCAGGGCTCCAAGATGACCACCTGGGCTTAAGGCAGATGCTTAGCTGACTGAGTCATGTAGGCGCCCTGGGATGATGTCATTGACCTGCCTGTGCAGTGGGAGTGCCAGCAATATCACTGGGTACCACTGTGCAGGTCAGGCACAACTCTACATTATAATGTGAATTGTGCTCCCTAGAGTTAAGCTCTGCACAGTCTATAGAACATTACATGGTAGTCCTTGTTGCTAGTTCCCAAACCTATTTATTCCAAGGGAAGCTAAGATGCCAAGTAACCTCAAAAGACATTTTCTAAATAAACAGTATTTCAGCACTGCAGTGCACCCTATGATGAAGACTTAGTATTCTAGTACTTTTTCCCTCTGTTCCTGTCCCTAGATACAGACCTGTTCCTTGGTGGTCAGCAAGGTTGATACACCAGAAGCTTGAATGTGATGTAATTGATTTATTTTCCCCTTAAGACCCATTCATTAGATATGGGGATCTATTTTTATTGGCTCCAAGAATTAGGAAAGCAAAGGTTTGTCAAACTAGAACTAAAAGTTTTGTTTTAAATGTCTATTAATTAGGTTGTTCCTTTTGCTTTCTTATAGTTCTTAGGATTAGTCAATGAACCTGGTACTTGGTGTTGTTTACTTGTATCTCAAGGTGAAATGATCACAAATAAAACATTTAAAAACTTTATAGTTCCTGACATGTATAATATGCTATTAGTAGTAATATAGTATTATTTGTAGTATGGATGGCCAATGGTGTAAAACAGAAACTGGGCACACCAGGACAGAGCTAAATAACTTGAATAAGAAAGGATCTTGAGATATTTCTGAGGAAATTAGGTGTTCTTCTGGGGAGTTTGCTGGGACTTTATGGGGGTGGGTTGAGGTAAAGGGAATTTAAGCATCCTGAGCCAAGTTTGAATATTAGTTTTCAGTAGGCATTCTCATCCTGAGCCTGGAGGGAAATCCTATAGCAAGCGCATACCGGAAATATATTTAAAGGAAAACTTAGCATTCTAAAGTCTCTGAAAACAAAGTTGGATGGAACAAATATACTTGGACTCCCCTCTTCCGTATCATTTCTTTTAATAGCTTGTGAATTATAAGTGTAATGGGACAAGAAGTTTTTTCTGAGGCAATAAATTAATTATAAAAATATATGATTGATATGAATGGAAACCATCCTAATTAGGTGATGATGAGAATTGCATGAAGGATAATGCATGACAAGTGTACCATTATAAAGTTGTATGTCTGTTGAGGGATTTAAGTAATTCATACTTGTTATTTATAAGATATTAAAAAGCCCCAAGGTAGGAATACAGCTGTACATTCATGCATTTCTCCTGAATTATCTTGTATAGTATATTTCATGGAATTTCTAAGTGGTTAATATGTATTATGTTGAAGTTAATAGTTATTTGAACACTACATGATGAATTTTTCCAGATGCTGTGATGCACAAGTAGGGATAACTCTTTCAAATCCTATTTAAAGGCTAACATGCAAAGAACAAAAGGACTTTTTAGTAAACATCCAAAACCGTTTTCCACTATGTAATGTTTGCCTGAATGTGTATTTACATTAGCTTGTTATTCATCATAAGTGCTTTTTGTTCAACATGAAGTATAGATTAAATAGATAGATAATAGATAAATGAATACGTGATTTGTTCTTACATAGCACATTGATCTCAGTGAAATCATAATATAAATATAACATTAAAACATAATGAATGGAAAAAATGTTACATTTCTGAAAGACTGGGGATCTCAGTTTAAAGCCATGTTATATTTTATAGGGTTTTAGGTTGTAGAGAATCTTAAATTACTAAAGTCTTTATTACAATGCTTAGTGTGAAATGCCCATGAAAGGCTCAGATGCTTTTTTAGGTCAGAAAAGAGAGCAGCGTGTCTAGTGAGGAATGGCAACTCACTCCATGGGCTCTACATATCATTTCTTTGATTCGCCAAAGTGAATTGTGGTAAGATTTCAGGATTAGCCCAAAGATGATGTGTGGGTAGTAGACAGGACTACCAATCAGAGGATCAGGACACTAACCCTCCTTGTGCTGCTGCTGAAGAGGGAGGGTTCTCTTCTGTGGAGGAAGGGGTCATGGTAAAATGTGGCAGCCTGTTTCATCCACCTAACCCTGGATGGTCAGATGAGTTCAAGCCAATGAAGGGACACTTCCTCAAGGGTTGACATTGGGTCAGACTGATTAGATTTTCCCACATTCTATGTTGACATCATGAAGGCACAAGGAAAGGTTTTCTCCTTGTTGAATAAAAGCTACCAAATTCACCAAGTTATATTGTTAATTATTGATGGGTCAGGAAAAGAAAGAACTTTTTATGCTAAGGCCAAAGATAGAATAAGGTGTTACAACAACAATATATGAACCAAGACACATGGTAAGAGTGGCCATTATGGAAAATTTGTCAGCATGAAAGACACCTTAGGATGCTGTGACCTCTCTCCCGGGTGTATTATTCTAAGGATTTAATCTTCTTTCCCATTTTAATACTGTCCTAGGTTCGCTTTTCTTTCCAGTTTATTTTCTTCTGCTTTCTTCATTTTCTTAGATGCATTTTGATCTTTATCTCTACCTTCTTGGGGAAATCGATAACTTGTTTAAAAAAGGTAGTGACACCTGAATGGGCAGGGCTAATGGTTCTATTCAGGAAATCATTGTGCTGACTGCATTTATAAACTGTATCTAGCCTCTTCTTTTCAGAAAAGGCCAAGAATCCAAATGAGTGATGTGAAGGGAAATTATTTTGGCTGCTGGGGAGGAACGGGAGAGGAAGAAAGAAAATATGGTCATTTTTTTCAACACTGGAAATGATTTTTTTTTTTTTTTGGACACGAAACAAAAACTCTTGTTTTTGGTTTTAAGATAAAAAATTAAGACATCTTAAAATATTAATCAACAAAGGAGCATAATCCTTTAAAATAAGAAACACTGCATGGGGAGATGTTACTGAAAATGATGCCTTTGGAGCCGACTATATGTCAGGAGATTTTGCTTTTGAAAATAGGGCTATAAAATTAGATGATTTGAAAATAATGGTATTAGGTTTGGGGTTTTTTACTAATAAAAATAACAGGAGAAAGCTAAAGAAAATAATCTGATTAACAGAAGCATTTTCTCATCTGACATGATTGTTAGAATTACCATTTCAGTCATTTTCTCCGGCACAATAGCCAGCCAGATAGATATTTTGTCAACTACCCTTACTTCGTTGTAGATTTGTATTTTTCATTTAACAAAGCCTGGATGTTTTTCCATAGAGTCAATGTAAGCTTACCGAATGTAGCTAATTGCTGCATAGTCTTATGTGTGCTCTTCCAACCTTGACTGTACGTCTTTATTCATGATTGCACCACAAGGGGGACAGAGGTTGGGAAGGAGAGAGAGAAGGAGGATAAATGAACTAGAAGATGTATGGGCACCTGGGTGGCTCAGTCGGTTAAGCAGCCAGGCATTGATTTCGGCTCAGGTCATGATCTCAGGGTTGTGGAATGGAGCTCTGTGTTGGGTGCACATGGGGCACGGAAGCTGCTTGGGATTCTCTCTCTCTCTCTCCTTCCAGCCCCCGTACCCTGCTTGCATACTCTCTCTCTCTTTCTCAAAAAACAAACAAACAATAAAAAAAAAAAGAAAGAAAATAGAAGATGATGACGGGCGATAAGAATAAAGACAGGTGGACGGTAGAGAGCAGGAGAGAGAGAATAAGGAAACAAATCCTGCGGACTTGAGGGTTAGGTCTTGGCTCACTAGCTCTCTTGATGCAAGTCATATCCTTTTTGTTCCCTGATCTCAGAGTGGTTGTTGTCTACTTAAACTGCTCAGTGTACAGATTAGACACTGGCAAAATCCTCCAGTTTGGAATCAAAGAGGAAACTATTTATTTATTTGGTAACTCTCTCTCTTGTGGTTTGTCACCCAGGACTTCGTCTTTGGTTTCCTCTCTTTAGGATGAAGATTTATTTTGTGGGGGGCTTGCAAGTCTTAAATTAGATAGTCTGTCTAGAGTCTTACCCAGAGCTGACATGTCCCAGGTAAGCACTCAGCAAATATTAGGTTAAATCATACAAAATTGCTCTTTTTATAGATCAAAAAAAGATCAAATGTTGGTGATTTTGTGTGGTTGTACCTAAAATTCATTTTCCCCTTTTCCTTTATGAAGCTGGGAAGGCATAAGCTAACACCCCAGATACTCAACAGTTCCACATCTGCTCAGACTATACTCCTGCTCTGTGGCTCACGAGGAAGACCTCGCTTTGCGCTGCTTGTTCATGATGTGAATTGTTGCCTGCTGTTGACTCTGGGGTTCCCACGATTCCACCTGTTTATATATTTCTTCCTGTGGCCAGGTGATGGGGCCTCTCTCACTGAGCTCAGGGACGCAGGCAACATACACAGGCTCATTATAACACTAATGGAGCTATGGCTTTTTTTTTTTTTTTTTTTTTTTGCCCTCGATGGCTGTCTGGATTTCATTTCACTTGAACTCAAACTATCACGGGTTAGAAGCACTATGTTTTCAGGGAACAAAATGTCTACCATCCAAGTGGTGATAACCAGAAACTGACCGTTGTTTAAATGGAGCCTGCCCTCATGTCATAATAAACATTTAGAACCCGGCGTGCTCTTTCTATGCTTTTGCATCTCTTTTTTTCCCTTATTGACTTGACATACTCCTCCTCTTTATGCTGCAAGAGAGGGCTCAGATGTTCTGTACTCCATAAACCCAGGCAGACACACCTGCACGGCCCCCATGTGCAGGTCTGGAGCCCCTATATACAGCAGTCTTTGCAATCTCCCCACTAGATTTGGGTCTGTCTCCCCATTTAATCATGAGCTCCTTTGAGCCAAAGCATTATCTTTACATAAAAGTACTCCCAATGTTTGCCATAATAACTGAAATATAGTTCCTGAAAATATAGTTCCTGAAAAAAAATTAATAAATGGATGAGCCAACTTCTTCTGAGAACAGATTATTTGCTTCGTCTGGTATTAGTTGTCTTTTTCTCCTCTGCCCTCCCCGACCTCTTTCCTCCCTCCATTCTATTATTTCTTTCTTTTCAATTCACGGTTAAAAATTCCCAGTTCACCTCCTTGTTGAGAAGCTTATAGAAATTTTGAAGGTGCTGATTTGCACAGGTACACAGAATGAAAAAATAATCACACACAAAAATAAATAGACTCCTTGGCATCTTTAAACTGACTGCTATGTTATCTCCTTTAATAAGATGCCTCAGAGTCTGCACATTTTCCTGATAAGAATAACTGCTGTCATATTTTTTGTTTCAATTTGAACATTTTAAAGGCATTTGCTATTAGCACTAATTAGATGTATAAGAGCCTTCCTGAGCAAAGCAGATAGTCACAGCTAATTCATAAAGAATTAATGATAGTAGCTAAATTGCCACATAGATTTGCACTTTGGGTAGGGTTAAATTACCAAATAATGTGAATACTGTTTAAAATAAATTTAATATTTAATGTAAGTCATAGTTTTATTAAATTCATAATAACTGAAATTTTCTCAGTATTATTCCAAATGAGCATCTGTATAAAATCTCTTTAAAGTAAATAAGCTAATAATATGATAATACCAGCAGAGTGAATAATAATATTAGTCATTTATGGAATACATCATTATTATTATTACTCTTATTATTATTTTATTTTCTGTTATTTGTCATACCTGCAGTTCAAAGCAAGTTCCTCCAGTTTGGATGTGAGACATTTGGGATAATTCCTTAACTTTTTTGTCATTATAGTATTGACAGAGCAGAAGCAATTATTTGTTAAATGATTTCTTAGTAAATTTAAAGTAGTTGGCTTATGTGTGCATGTGTGTGTTCAAAAGTTATATGGCTTTTTCTCAAAGTAGTTTATACACTGAGAATTTGTTTAATTATTACTTATCTCTTATTGAATTGAAATTAAGTTTCAGTCCAATTTACTGAAGAGGAAAATCTGAGAGATAATTTTAAAGCAGAAGTGACATCTGAAGTTAAGCTGTCAACTGAAACAGAATTTAAAGAGAAAAGAGTCCTTAAAATCAGGATTTAAGGACTCATCCCCAAGTTTTTATCTGCACTGCAGATGATTTCCTGACTGAGAGAATGCAAACATTTCATTAATGAAGACCCAGAGCCCAATTTTGGCATACTGATCCGACTTTTCTACTCGGCTACCAAATTGGGAGATGGAATAAAGTGGAACTGAATTCCCTTGTTTTGTCTATCTTGTGCAAGCCAATTCTGTTGCAATATGTTATTGTACTTATCTCAGAATTGGGTACCTATTGGGGGAAAAGAGAGATTTCTACGAGTATTCACATTTCCTTCTTTCATTTTTAAATCTTGAGTAGTGATAGCTTGACATTCTGCCAGCTTGAAATTTTCCTTAACAAATGACTTTGGGATCAGAACACGCCACGGACAGAAGGAAGTAGGAAAAGTGCTAGAGGGCAGTCCACCTGGCCTGAGGATCAGGTTATCTTCTGTATTCGTTCGGCCAAGACACCAGGCATTCTTGGAACACAATGGATTATGCTTCATAATTGTTTTTTGAGTGAGGGAGTAAATGAATAAAACACCTTCCAGAAATTTGCTTGCCATCATTGAATCATATAGTCCCCTTTGTTTGCTAGGTTAAGATTGGCAAGGTCGACACCTTGCCTCGTTCAGTATCTCTTCTTATAAATTTGGCCTTTTCCTGCCAGTAAGCAGCACTGCTTTCTAGCCTTGTTTCCTACACACTTGGTTTTGCATTAGAAAACGGATTCTTCAGCCCGTCTAGCTGTCATCTTGGCTTCCTGACCTATCTGTCACTGGTTTCTCTTCTTTGGGATCAGAAATACTTAAATCCCAGCGATATCAACATAAATATTGTCCTCTTCCTATCCTCTCTCCAGATTCCAAGAGATTAACTGGAAGATGTTGGCAAGCATGACCAATGATTTGTATCCCAATACTTTGGGGTTTGTTTTGTTTCAGTTTTCAGCATTCCCAGAGTATATTCCATTAGGAAGAACGATTTTTAACTTCTTTAGCTTGAGTATAGGATAGTGGTAGGGGAAAGAGGAAAGCAGATATTCATGTCTGTGTCTAAGAAAAAGTGCCCAGGAAAGGACTCCTGCCTTTGCTGTTAATTTGCAATCCCAAACCACACTTCCTTATGACTTCGCTACCAATAGCTATAGTTTTCAGCACAATATCTTTCTTTTTGCTGTTTCCTGCAAAAAGTAAATATTGACTCTCACTATAATGATAGATACTCTTTTAGTAGGAAATATAAATTTCTTTTTTTTTTAAAGATTGTATTTGTTTATTTGATGGACAGAGATCACAAGTAGGCAGAGAGTCAGGCAGAGGAGAGGGAAGGAAGCAGGCTCCCTGCTGAGCAGAGAGCCCAATGTGGGGCTGGATCCCAGCACCCCAGGATCCTGACCTGAGCTGAAGGCAAAGGCTTTAACTCACTGAGCCACGCAGGCGTCCAAAAATATAAATTTCTAATGAAAAGTAAGCTCTTCTATTTGTTTTTAAACCTTAATAACTATATCTAAATCTTTCCAAATCTGTCTCAGCTTTAAAAAGACTACATAAGCCAGGGAAATTTTTCATAGGGAGTGGAGACTGACTTGTTTAACTATACACAAAATAGATAAGCATAGGATTAACTGGAAAAGAAGTGGAGTGCATTATTCATTGTGTGCTGTGCATCATCTTAAGACATTCATTGTTGCTATAAAGTAGACCTTGGAAGCTATAATGCAGGTGTGAGAACAGTGAGAGTGAGACTGGTTTATTGGAGAACGTAAGACTAGAATTGACAGCAAAAGTAGTTTGATGGATTTCTTGTATTGCTATCACTCCATCTCATGATAAGCACTTGGTCACCTACTCTATAGAATGAATGCTTTGTCACCCATAGGCGTGATCATCTGAAATTTCTAGAAATTCTAGGAAACCTTAAACCACATTTCCATTTAGAAATAATCATCTGGAAAAGAGTAGTGATTCCTCTAGGCTGCTACAGTTTGCACCGTTCCCTATTGCATTCCCAGTATTGGAATGAAGTGACAATTATTACATTAGAGCAAAGTAGTATATTTCATATACTCATGTATCTATCAAAAGTAAAGAACTTGAGTTGTTAGCTATATGTTCAGCATTACCATCACTACCTTCTATGCTTTTCTTTGTATCTGTGCTGCACTGATGATTTGCAAGGACTTCTGTGATCTTGCACCCCCCGGAACCTTCTCATAGTTAGGTAAAACTCTGATTTCTTTCATTAAAAAAAATCATAATGGGGATCCATACAATATTTTTAGACAAAATTCTGACTGATGTGTATTTATACATGGAGTAGTTTTAGGGAAGTAGAATATTAAATAGAAGAGTCTGAGATGGTTTCAAAAGATGTTAAGGTAGTAAGGACATTACTGAATTGCTGTTGGAAAAATGACACCCTGGTAGTCAGTAGCATGAAGTAGCAAAAACAATGACTCATCTGTAGTTGGAATGAAGTGCTTGTGAAAGCAAGACCAAACTTTTTTTGTAACGAGACATCAGAATGGAATTATGAAATGGAGCATCTTTTTTCCAGTTCTACCGTAAAGTTTGTATACAGGTCTTAGATAATGACACAGACCGAGAACAGAAGAGCTAATTTTGACTGCTGTCAAGGCATCTTTTATTTTATCTAACTTGGAGGGTTGAGGCTTTTGAGAATTACATGCTAAATTTGATCATGTAAGTGGCTGAGTTATAATGTAAGTTGAATTCACAGCCTTATCTTGTCTCCTATTAAAAAATCAGGGATGGGGCACCTGGGTGGCTCAGTGCGTTGAGCCTCTGCCTTAAGCTCAGGTCATGATCCTAAGGTCCTGGTGGCACTCTGCTTGGTGGGGAGCCTGCTTCTACCTCTCTCTCTGCCTGCCTCTCTGCCTACTTGTGATCTCTGTCTGTCAAATAAATAAATAAAATCTTAAAAAAAAATCAGGGCATTTCTAAAACAGGAGTAGAATTCTGAGAATTGAATAACATGTCCATTAAGTTTATATGACTATATAAAGTTTCTGCCCCACAATTTTATATGAATAAGTTCTATACTTGGTTCATTTGAGTTGGTACGATATATTTAAGTGCCTTAATACCGTGAATCCCCCTAGCGTGTATGAATGACTGAGGCCTAGTAAGCTAAGGGATGTTTGTTTGAATGTAGTGATGTGATGGTTTTAACTGAGGCCAGGTTTAAGTAGGTCTCAGAAAAGAATGAGACTCAGCAACCAGTCCCAGTCGCTGTTGAAGTCTCCCATTTGGGCAATATCATATAATAGATCCAGAGTGTTTGAAGTTCCCTATACCTGGAACTGGTTTATGGATACTGTATGGAGCATTTTTGCTAACTATTAATAAAGTAAGAGCACAGTGCAGCCCCCTAGAGTCCTGCCTCCTTATATAGGAAAATATTCTCTTGTTGATAATTAGTTCCTGGCCTGCCACCAAACCTTCATATGGACTGAATTCCTGACAGTGGGATACATGCACCCTGAGGTGCTCATAATTTAGTGGATAGATCAAAGTCATAAAACAGGGCGTACACAGCAGCACTCAGTCATCAACTGGATAAATGGAAGTTGACTCAAGTTGGACATGAAGACATAAGTATCCTGAACAGGTTAGGCTTCCATGACAAGTATTCATTCCTGCTATATTAACATCTCTTTCACCCCATGAAAATGGCCCCATGAGGAGTTTATGGCTCCTCAGGAGGAGTTCTCTATCACCAGCTGAGTGTAAAAGGGGAAAAATGGTCAGATTTACAGGGGGTGGTGAGTGACATGTTGCTATAACCCTGAAGTAAATGATTGCATTATTAAAGTTTCACTTAGGTGTAGCCCTAAGGAAATTATTGGGGGGGGGGTGGAGAAATTCCATCAAATGGGCATAGTTTTGTACCATACATCTGTTATTCACATTACATGAAAGAAGGCATGGCTAGAAATATAGATCTGAATTAGTTTGTGGGCACTAGTCAACATTTGAAAGAAATGCCATTGGAAAAACTGGTGAAGACTTACATAAATGGACCTCTGAAAATGGCAATGAATGGAGATCTCTGCATTCTCTAGGAATATTTACCAAAAGCGTTCACCAATATTTGCCAAAATTGGAGATGTTCTATGTATGTTCAATAGATTTTTGATCAATGTAACCATAGTAATAGAGATGGAGGTTTATGTGTGGTATCAAGAGACATAGGTTACCCCCAATAGTTATTTTCTGGCGACCACCACAGCTGCATTCATTCCAACCTGCCAACAGAAGGAGCCAATGCTGAACCCTTGATACAATAGTATGCCTCAGGGCAGAATAGAACCAGTCATTTGGGGACAAGATTTGGATTTCTTTAATTCTAGAAATAGCAGCAATTTTTCCTCATTGGAATAGATTCTCATTCTGGGTATATAGTTGCCTTTTCTCTCCCATACACCTCTGCCAGCACTTACTGAATGCTTTGTTTACAGTCAAGGTATTCTATAGGACACTGCTTTTGACTAGTGTATTCAGTCATTTAACAGCAAAATAAGGAAAGCAATATGCTTATACTCCTGGAATTCGCTCATTGATTCCCTAAAATCTAAATAGATGGTAGTCTAGTGGAAACAGGTAAAATGTGTACCAAAGGCTCAGTTATGCCAATTCTTAAGTAAGAGGTTGAGTATCTGAAGTGTTGTGCCATAATTGATTTTATTCTTTGAATTCAGCCCTCGATTCTTGATTCTCTGAATAATAAGTGGTGCCATTCTTCCAATCTGGGAACAAAGGATGGAGATGGGCATTGCTTCTCTTTTAATTGCCCCTGATAACACACACAATGTTTTTGTTGTTGTTGTTGTTGTTGTTTTGCTTTTTATACCCACAACTTTGAGTTTGCTTGCTCACAGGGTCTAGTAACAGTGGTGCTTGTATCAGGAGGCACAATAACTATTCCTATACTGGCAGCTGAGTTTGCTGAGTTTGGCACTTACTGCTGGATTCCTTCTGATGCTGAACACAGACAAAATAGGCGATTACTTAACTGACCTGAATGACTGATCCCATGAGGGCACAGAGGAAGTGGCTGGAAGTCAGGGGATTCTTCAGGACACTGTGTGAAAAGTGAGAGACTACAACTGATTATAGGCAGGACTAGTAATAGCTCAGATGTTTCATGAATGATTTTTATTGTCACCCTAAAAAGTAAAGAATCCCAATCAGCTGAGATACAAGCTCAGGACAAAGGGCTCACCTAATGGGCAGTGGAGACAGAAGATGTAAACTTTTGGCTCCTCACAGAAATGGAGATTTGTAGTATCTATTAATGTTTTTCTTGTTTCATAATTATATTTTTATATGTTAACTATTTCTCCTCCCCCTACTATTTAGTATATGCTGTGTTAATATTAACAGCGGTTAATGCTACACATTTAATCTTTAAGTTACGAGATGACAAAGCGAGATTATGACTATGCTAGAAAAAGAATATTACCCAAAGATGAATACCGGGACAGAATGGAATTTACATCTCAGAATTGGGGAAGAAGGGGGACAAGTCTTGGGTTGATCAAGGAATGGGTTGCATCATGCTAGATAAAAGAAGTTATTTGAAAGTTTAATTGTGTCTAAAATGGTAAATGTGGATGCTGAGTTGACAAAAGGTCATGCAGAAGAGATGCTCCACACTACACACCCCAGAATCCAGATATAATCCCTCTTATAATCCCTCTGTCAGCACGGATTCTGGTTCTGTACGTAAGAGGCACCAGTGAGATTGAGAAGCTAGAGAACAGGTGCAGAGGGAATAGAATATAGATGCTTGGATCGGACACAGCTGGTGAGGTGCAGAGCCGCTATATTATACTTAGAATACATAGACTGACTTCTGTTTTCCTTACTGAAGCCTGACTGGTCCAGTGGGAAGACAAAAAAAAAATCCCATCCTCTGGGTTAAGAGTAAAATGATTATTCCTCATCAGCTTCCCCCCAGTGTAAACCCTGGAGACATTTAAGTCTCTGACCCTGGAATACGTGATAGTTTATGATGGGTGATAAAAATGGCTCTAAACTAGTTCTCTGCCCTGAAGCACCTTTGAAAACAGAATATATATATTAAGAGAAAATAAAAGTCTAAAGTGCCGTGACCTACGAATGAAACGAAGGTGCAGAGAAAATCTCTCCAAAATTTCAGAGAGGTAGCTCCAGTGTCTCTTGCTTCAGCGCCCACGCGGGCACATTCTCCACTGCCTGGAGCCTTCATTCAGAGCCAGTGCTTTTGCATTCTTCAGGTCTCAGCTTAAATGTCAGTTCTTCCTAGGTTGGTCACCCCCATCTAAATTAAGTGAGCTTGCTTATTCTCTTTCAGGGTGCCCAGTTTTTTGTTTTTTGTGTTTTAGGTGCTTTGTTTTTTTTTTTTTTGT